>NC_142419.1:18172376-18909753 GCF_059516105.1 Syngnathus floridae
GTTTCATGCTTGCAGCTTGTCACAAATTCACCAATTTGTCATTTTCATGATAACAACAGTAAAAGTAAAAGTACGTTGGGAAAATGTTTACTATGAGGACTAACCAAAGAAAAACAAAATAGGTCCCTTTATCCTTGACCTTAAACTTCGCCCTCCTGCAAAGTGGCTTAGGTAATCATGGTATGATCTGCTTCGCTGACAAAAACATTCAGGAAAACACACATTCTTTTTACAGTAAGGACAGAAAATCATAAATGGACCTGTAGTTATGCGATATAAAAGTACATCCTGTCTGCGAATGATAAGATGATTTTTTTTTTTTTTTGTCTGAAGGCCCCCCGAAAACTGGCTGTATCTCCTTGACGGGATATTTATTTAGCTTTGGGCCAAATATTTACTGTAGGTGATGGGCTAATTATATTTTATCTTGTATACACGTCGAGTTTTGCTCCAAGTCGGCATGATTCATTCCAAACAATCCCCTCTCTGCGTATACATAAAGTAGTCGTCTCGTTTCTCAGACGTGCGGCCGGAAGCCACGCATGGAAGAAGACGGCGCCAAACTTGCCTATTCACACACCTCACGTTGGCCAGGTCGCTTATCTGCGGGGCCATTGAGCTTTTTAAACGTCATTGTACCATTGTGATGCTAGCTGTTGGCGTCACGCTTTCCCATAACCTTTTTCTTCTTAGATTTGTCAACTTGATAGGGTGGCTGTTTTTCATTAAACTGGAACCCGATCGTCCAAAAGCCCCCGAAGATGCAATTAGATAATGCATTCCTTTCGTCTTATTTGGGTCCGAGAGAGAGCCTCGCGCAGCTCCAACATCTTGCGCGCTATTGCCGCCTTATCAGCGCTTGTTTTACTAGCTCCTTGGAAGCGTCTCCCGGAGCAAATTGGACCCAGGAGTGGGCCGAGACCAAAAAGAGAATGACCTCGGTCGGGGGAGGGGCGGGACCGCTGAAGGAGAGTTACCGTCGGTGGTCAGGTACGCCCCGGTGAGTCGCGGTTGTTCTTGGCCCGACCACGACAGTAAATATTATTCCAATAGTGCTGCCGTTGCACGCGAGCTCTTTTTTTCTGGCTTTTGCAGGATGCACATGAGCTCATTTGAACGCGCACTCTCCATGACCCAGACAAAGTACACCCCCAAATTTGACCTTTGAGATCATTCCATCCTGCTACGCTACGCTCAATTCCTGCCACTTGAAGAATTACCTCTTGGAATTTTAAGCAGGACGCTTCACAAGATACATTTTATCATCCGCTTCGGAGGCTCCGGGAGCTGAATCGATCCCACGCCGCTTGCGTGAAGGTTAGCTGTCTGTACCGCTACGCTTTTGGCTAAAAGCGAGACGGCTGCGCTGGGTGATGCCGCTCAAATGAATCACTTCAGAAATGCTCACCACATTAACTCATTCATTGATGGTTAGAGACGTTAAGAAGATGTGAACTGGGTGGGTCGTGGATGAGTTCAAAGTATTTCATAAAGAAGTGAGTTAACTAGTGCTCCACAATAGCCCTATTGATCCTTTTTTACAATTCTCAAGAATATTTTCTTTCTTTCTGAGATTTACAAGCCAAGGCTGTCGCTAATCGGCTCTAATGGGGCAGAAAGTACCACCCGACTAACATGTGAGGTCCCGGGTCGAAGGCCTTTCAAACGGCCAGTTGGCCCCGACCTCTCTCCCTCCCTCCCGAGGGCTCAGTCTAGTCCTCATTAGAGCAAGCGGAGCAAGATGGAAATGAACGGCGCCGACACCAAATAAATCACATGACAAGCGAGCGTAATCGTCTTTGCTGTTTTGTAATCAAGAGCCACTCGCCGAAAAGCGTCTTCAAAAAAGCCACAGGAAGAAGCAGGAAGTCAATTGGCAAAGGTTTGAAATCAAAGAAGTCAAGTGAATGTTTTTGGGGTCTTTTTTTAAGCCGCACTGCACACTTTTTTCGCGTACTTCCATTTACGGGCTGCATCGTCAAGAGCCCGAGCCGCCGATTCGCTCCTTTTATTTCCACTTCAGGCACGTCAGAGCTAAGCCATTACTTTTGTTCAAAGCAGAGGCGCCGTGTCAAGGTGCCGTGCTTCATCTTAAATCTTTTGTAAAAGCGTCTCTCTTACTCGCTCGTCTCCGGAGAGAAACCCTCGTCATCGCAAAAGCTGCACCTTCAGCTGGAATCCAAGATGGCTGACGTAACTTCATCGCCTAAAAAGGCATTTCCTTCCACTTCGAGCATTTGCGTCACGCTTCTAGTACATACGTATATGTCGTCTACAAATCCAACCGCAAGAATCAACGACGATTACACGTCTGGTCGGCCGATGACCGCATAAACATCAACGCTAAGCCTGCTAACTAACCAAGTGAAGGACGGAAAAAGCAAATCGACTTTGTTGATTGGTGAGTCGTTTTGTCCCGGTCAACAAAAAGTATTAGTCTTTCAAATAAAGGACACGACACCCAAACAAATGACGCCATTATGGCGCTGGCCGGAAATAAATCCCACTTTGGGTCCTGAGGACAGATTTATCGGCAGGGGCGGACCGTGACGCAGGCTAAATAAAAGGCCCGCTCGTTGGGGGGTCAAAGGGCACCGTTGCTCTTCCTATTTAGAACTCTGGGAGAGAGGTTCAATCCGTTCTTCGGTGCGGGGGCCTCGACTCGCCGGAATCTTTCAAGGTCCCCCTTAAAATTCAAGAGTGCGTCGACGAGCCGGTCTTCCAGTCAGTTTTCCTTCAAAGCGTCCCGGCCGGCTTCTGTCGGGACCGACCGGCCCCGTCCGTTTCTGTCTTGGCCTCTTTGAGAAGTGGTGTGCTTGTACAGCTTGAAAACATTCCCATGATAATCAAGCGTGTTCCGCCTCAGCCGTGTTTTCTCACTTCTGACCCGAGCGCATTTGAATCCTCATCTGGTCTTTATTCCGCCGGCGGAACGCTCTTCCCGGGGCACCTGTTTGGTGAAAAATGAGGCTCGGGTTGCTTTGTACTCGGGTCTTGACGCAAAGCAGTCGCCGGACGTCACGCTCCGGAGGTCAACGGTGTGTTACTGAGGACCTTGACCCGATCAAAGAAGGTTCTGGTTTGTTTGATGACAACGGTGGCCGCAGCCGGGAAGGAGGGAGGGGATAAGATGCCCTCGAGACGCCTGCGTGCTGCTCGGGCTTTTCTTTGCGTCGCTCCTGGGAGGAGAGCCAAGACAAGACGCAGCGTCCAGCCCTGGGGGGTCACCGGTTTGCGGCGGGCCGGCTGGCCAGCGCTAAGCCTAAGCCTGCCCTCCAAAGGGGAACTAAATAAACAAGGCAGCGTGCGGCAATAAACAGCGGCGGCGGCGGCGGCAGGAGATGGTGCCTAGCACACAAAGAAGATGGAAGTGATGTTTTTCCAGGATTGACGTGGCGAGATGAGGGTCATTAACCCTTTCACTAGGCTTAGAAAAACTGCGGGAGGGAGGGAGCAGGGTGTTGAATTCTTTTGGACTCAAACATCAGAAAACACGTACCCACTTTTTGGCAGATGTTCAAGAGTACAAATGTGTAGATTCGAATCTGTCAATGATGGAGAGTTCAAGATAAATAAAAAACAACAAGATTTGACCATTTCTGATTTTAAAACAAGTTTTTCCATTGGAAATAATAGAAGGAGAATGTTACAAATCCGTCGTCTTGATGTAGCTGAAAAGCCAAAGACATTTTATGACCTGACGACTTACAATCAGGCAATTTACTTTTTCAGTTAAATTTGCAGACCTCCCTCGAAACATCTCCCTGACACTCAGCGACGGTTCGGACGATCTGCAAAGTGCTGACGTCTCGTCACCGCTGCAAGCTCCGCAACAACCAAACGGCCGCCGCCGCCGCCGCCGCTTTCATGATTGCGTTGTTAGTCCTCCGTTAGCTCTTCAATCTCTCACTCGCCGCCATTTGTATTCATTTAGAGGCTGCGAGCGGCCGTTATGAAAACAAGAATTTGTCTAAAAAGATTTGAAGGGCGCGTTGCGAACGCAGGTGACGAGCGATGAGTTGAGGAGAGGGCAAGAAAGTCAAGCCAAAGATTGAAAAAAAAAATCTTTGAGCCCCTTTCCTGTGAGGCCCCAACCTTCCAGCAGCTCCTTCAGCAACAAGTCTACAATGTTTTCCTTCCCTTCAACAGATTACATCAGCACCGCAAAGAAGTTAAACACTCTCACCTTCCGACGAAAAAACTCGAAATACCAAAGGAGGCATTTGTAAAGATTTCTGCATTGGCGGGGGGAAAAAAAAAAACCAAAAAACGCTGGATTCGAAATTGTCGATTGTGCTAATCCGCCGAGACCACATACAAAGCCGACAAACATTGTGCTGAAGAATGCAAATGTGGGCTAATGAGGGATTAGTCGTGGCTTTTCCCGAAGAGTCCCGAGGCTGTTTTGCGGCGTTAATAACGCTGGAGGAGAAAAATGGCATACACAAAACATATTGTAATCCAAAGAAAAAAAAATAAAAGAGCCAACGGGAAGAAAGGGGGCACTGTGGATTATTGGCGAGTCATGGGATCGCTCAAAGTGTACCACCAGGATGACTTAAGCTCATTTGATGGGGTTCACCATTCTGATGTCACATGACGCTTTCTTGGTGGGGGGGGGGGGGCAGAGGCTGTGTGTGCGTATAAGCAGATCAAGCGCTCTTCAAAGGGATTAGTCATCATTTTGCTGGAAAAGTCCTATGAGAAAGAACATCAGGTACACGACAAAAAAAAGAAAAAAAAAAGGCATTCTGCTTTCAAGCAACTACAAGCGGTCGGCTGGCCGGCCTTCATTTCGACATGCGCCAGCCACTTTCTCATTTTTGCTTGCATTGCAAACTCCAGCAAAGAGATTTGATCAAGAGATTCAATCTGTGATCAATAAATAATGAGCAAAGCGTTTACACTCCCACCCCAAAAAAATAAAAAAAATAAATCGCATACTTATACTTAAATATTTGAAGAATACATTCAGGTTCCAGAACATACTGTTTATTCATGTTAGTTACTATCACTGTTTTAACTTCTGAACTAGTCACCTAGTTAGCGTCACTGGACCACACATATCAAGTTTGTCTTAATTTGAACTTGCTTCCATGCCATGTTCTCACATTTGCTCCATTTTTTTTTTGTGTACGAGTATATTTTGCACTTTATTTATTTTGCGCATTAGCCGTGCCTGCCATCTTTCTGTCACAAAACGGGGCCAATAATGTCTTCGAACTTTGGATGCTTAATGACATAACTGATGCATAGTGGAGAATGGAAGGTCCTTTTATGTTGTCAGATATATGTTGATGCCCACCGCGGTTCTCTTGTGCCACAAAATGAGATTACTTTTCCTTTCGGGTCCATTAGGCAATTATCCGGGGGAACAGTTATTTCTCTGCCAAATATTCGCTTTGCGGATCAAAGTCTTTTTTCTTTGTGTGCTGTGCACACGGGTGGCCTGCGGTGAAGGACTTTGAGACTTGAGGGATTGGGACTGAAAAACACCAAAAGTTGCTTTCTTCACAAAGTTACAGGCTGAATAAATTTGCTTTTTTGATGTGAGGATCCTGCTCTTTCACAAAACATTTTTGCTCCAATTATGCATTTCTTTGTTTGGATGTAGTTCCAATATTAACCAGTAGATGGCGTCACATTGGGTAGGGAACAATTTCTCTCTTTTTACAACTTGTTGCTATTGTTCTGCGTTCCGAACATTTCAGTTAGCAAGGGTGTGATGGAGTGGAAACGTTGCCAGAGGCGACTTCTGGCGAGGCCTCCCTCCATGTTTACGAGGCGTTTTTGAAACGTGATGATGTCACGCGGCGGCTGTGAAAACACGCTGGCCGGCCGGCCGCTCCGCTCGCTCGCTCGCTTTCATGACAATGTTAGCCATGTTAACGAGGGGCGAGTGGAGGGGGCGTCGAGGCCGGGTGGATGTCTTTGCATGACAAAACTTAATGCTCCAATTGATGATGATGATGACATCCCAAATTCCCCATCTGAGTTGAGCGGAATTTGTTTTCGAGCCCTGTCGGTGGACGGTGCTGACTGTGACGTCTTAACCTGTCGGACACGGCAGCGGCAGGCGTTGACCCCTTGGAAGGCACACCTTCTGACCAGATGTCGCCATAAAAAGCCTCCTGAAAGCCCTCAACCCGGCCGGCTTGGGGATAACCACAGGGGCCTACTACTGGACTGGGCCCAACTTGCATGCTCGTTTTAATCAAAGGGGAAATGAAAGACTCGTTGCTTTCCGGGGACTAAGTGTGATAAGGGGAGCGGAAGAATGCAAGCAGCATGTTGATTTTTTTTTGGGCCATATGTTGGGACTCTACATGGAGGTAAGTATAGATGTATACAGTCGAAAAACAGATGGGTCAATAATAAACCAATGGCTTGGCTCTCGGCTGCCGCCTTGTTTTCATTCTTTAGAAAACGCAGCGCTTAAGTGATCATTTCTCACGCTTGCCGGCCAAACTACTGAGTCATGTCAAATCGTCTAAAAAAATATAAATTGAGTTTTGAGGGATTTTTGCATGCAGGAAAAAAAGAAAGTATGATGTTGAGTATTTATGCAAACATTTGGTAAAAATATTTAAATTACAAACACTTTTTACTCCTTTTTTTAAAAAAATATTTTTTTGAAAGTTATTGGAGAAAGAATAGGCAAAAAAATAGCCCACCAGCACACACACTTTTGTATTCCCCAAACTATTTTGATTCTTTTGACCCCACATCCATCAAAACATTTGCATGAGAATTGAAGAGCTCACATGCTGTGTGTGTATTTGAACTGCGCCACAACTTGGTTAATTATCAACACGGTGTTGTTGAGTTGGGAAAAAAAAATCTCCTTATTAAAAACATCAATCAAAGTGGAAGCTCCCTGTTGTTCCAAACATTGCCGCTCATCCGGACTTCTCGGCACAACCGGTCGGCTAAGAAAAAAAAAAAGAAACGCCATCGCCATCCGTCAAAGGCTGCTCAGGTTTCACCCAATCAGGTTGGATTTTGCAAGCCATTAATTTCCCTTAAAGAGACGCACGTGCACTTTCCCTTTGCGCACAAAAGCGGAATGTGCAACAATGAGTGATATTTGAGCGGGCAAGCGGCCCAGACGTCACATCACGTTCCGGCCCGTGACTCATTTGCGTTTACAAATGAGCGCCAGTCAAAGTTCCACACGGTGATTGTCTTACTGACTCCATCGTGTCCTCTCTGATGACTTTTTTGAATCCAGTGTGTCCGTTTCAGGGCTTTTAGGGAAGGAACGGCTCCGGCAACTTCACGCGCCCCCCGAGACCCCCGCTCGCTCGCTCGCGGCCACGGGCCTCTCCGGGCTAATGGATGAAACAGATCGCGGCGGGGCCGACATGAAAGAGGAGCTGCAAGGAGGAGGGAGACTCTCTTTTTTTTTTTTTTTGGAAGACACTGTGTCAGCTTTGTTTTTTTCTCTTTTGTCCATATGGAGAAACATTGATGATGATTCCTGGAGCACACTTTCAAGCAACTGTTTGACTCGAGACTCCCGACCGATCCTTGGCCTTTCACCGCCCGCGCTAATGGTCCAAATTGCAATGCTTGCTTTGGGACCTTTTGGCTTTAAGCTTGTGGTTCACTTTGCATTTGGAGTAAGAGAAAAAAATGATTTTCCATTCAAATTCAACAAACAAGTCGATTCAACCTTTGTGCATTTGCCACCCCCAATCTTGACTGCAAGCTCATGGTAGAAAGCTGCTTTGAATCCAAAATCAGTGAGCGCCTACGCATTAATGGTCTCAGCTCGAGTCGGCCTCGGATCACGGCGGTGACGACGGACGCATTTGTATTGGACAACTGCGGGATTAGGCCGAGAGGCCTCGGAGGGAGCCCGCGGCCGGTCGTATTTTCACAACTGTCGTCCGCAGATTAGCGCGGATGACGGACGGCATGCGGCCGCTGTGCCCAAACCTGAGCAGCGTCGGCGAGTGTTGTCCAACGTGGGAACGGGCGGACCTTCGCCTGGCCGCCAAAGCGGTTCTCATTCACCGTCACTACGAGGGGCGCATTCTTCAGCTTGACACGGCGCGGAGTCGGTGCCCGGGCCAGGAATGCGGGGCGGCCCCCGTCTATTGTCCGGGGCAAATTGAGCAGGCTAATTCGCTGCTGGTGATGCATTGCCAGCCTGCCAATTTCACACTCTTCATTCCAACCAGGTAAAAAAATATATATATCGATCAATCATGATTTTGGACACCCGGGTGATGAAATATAAAGGCAGGCTCAATGACTTGTGCCGCATGGAAATTCTCAAGTTTATTTTTAGAAAGAGACGGACAGCAATTTTGGAATCCACTAAGGTGACTGGTTCAAAATGAGCTTTGATAAATGGCGGCCGGCGCAGGTGGCGCAGTACATCCATCCGCTGCTAGCAAACGTAGGAGCCAAGGTGAACCCGCTGCATCCTGCAGATAAAGATAATAAACCGCCCTGCACTGCAGCTCACTCTTGTTGTTTTTATGAGGGAAAATTAAATTGACTGCTTGGCACACGCTGGCTTCCAAATCGATTTTCACGCGACCTTCTCGTACCTACGCTAGGCCGCCGTCATTTTCAGACAACACCTCCGATCGGATCGTTCAAATCAAACGAAAACATACTCAGCATTTATTTCTCTCGAATTAGCGCTATGTCCTGGAACAGCATGAGAAACAAATGAACTCTGAGGCAACGTGGACCGACCCCCGAGGCTCGGCCCGCTGGCACTCACAATCTTGGAAAAATATTGTTCTGCAGTCTCGCCACACTTCTGGACTAACTCAACGTGACACCTACTTCGGATGCAAAAAAAACCAACACACACACTTCAAGACACACAAATCGCAACATCCCCGAGAACGGGAGGCCTTTCCGTACTCTCTTCCTTCCCGGGGGAGTTTGGCGCCACAAACAAGACAAGGGCCAGGATGCAGGAAGTGCGCAGAAGATGTCACGTCGGCTGAGTTCGAACGTGCCGAATCATGCAAAGTCAACGAGCGTGTACTTGCAAAATGACATCACTGGGACCAGGCCTTTGGCTCGCAGACACAATCAGGAAGGATTAGCTAAGCAAACAATAAATTATCAAGATACGTGCAAGTGCCTTCGCGGCTGTCTCGCGCATGCTAATGAAAGGCTGGGGGGGGCGAGGAGATACAAGGGGCTCCGATGAGTGTGCGCAGCCATAACAACGCATACTTGCGAGGCGAGATGAGAAGCAGCTGCTCGTCTGGCTGCATTCGAAAGCGGCGCAAATTCAAGACAAGAAGGACGTTTGAAAGCGAGATGTTTCAATTTCACTTTAAGTTTGCAGGATGCATTTTAGCATCATGTCATGACGGCTATTCGCATTAGAGCTCTCCAAAGACATTGGGGTCATATGAACCATTTTTCAATAAGTTGGATGGGATGAAAAATTGTCATCAGATTTTCCGCGGTGGGATTTTCCTCTGGTTGTGGAGCGTGGGCCAGTTGACCTCGCAGCTGTCCATCCGTCCGTGCGTCCGTCGGGGACATTCAATAATGCCGCCTTTCCAGCAGCTGCCTCCAGATGATCCATTTCTACGCCGTGCGTAGGCCGCGAGGCAAGAACACATCATTCACTGCGGGTTTTTTTTCTGCTCGGCCTCATTTCAAGTGGCTTTATGTGGACACCTCTCATTTCCTGCGCGGGGCAGACATCCTGCGTCTCGTAATCCCTCCTTCGACCTTGGCGCGGAGCGAGCGCTCGGGGGCCGGGCCGCGTCTCTCCCCGGCCGGCTTTTTAAAAGAGACTGTTAATATTGCATTTGATCCCAGGTTTTACTCCTCAAAGCGCGGCGGATATGATCGGTCTTAGGGGCGAGCGGCGCTGATGGCTGAAGGCCGTCCTGTCCCGCCGTGACCCGCCGCTATCATCTCGCCATGCCGTGACTTCAAGCGCTTTACGGACAAGACGAATGCGCTCGCTCGCTCGGTCGGTCGGTCGGCCCACGATGGCTCGGACGGCGTTTGGCGATGTCATTGTTTGCGTTGGAACGGCTGTAATCCCTTGCTGGTTTTCCATATTAGCGCCTTTGAAGTTGACTTTTCTTATATTGACTGATGCCTCGGCGCTTTAGGCAGTACCGGATTTGCAAGATCCCGATGAGAATCTGCCCAGATATGGCAAAGGCAAAAAAGGTAAGCAGAGCTGCATAGACTCCGCCCCCTCATACGGCAGCAAGAGCAAAAACGGGGGGGGGGGGGTGCACTGTCATTCTCTGGGTATTTATTTCCAAAACATGTCGACGGACACCTGGGAACTGTTTTAACTGGTGAAAATAAATGCATACTCTGCTTCATCTAAGCACAAACGTGTTTTCTTTTTTTCTTTTTTTTTCCATCCGACGAGAACATTAGCCTCCCCTGTTCTATTCAGGCCGCGGCGCGTCACATGACCGCGGCTGATGGATTGGTCTTGTGGCGGCTGAGACGGCTCACGGGAGATTGCTACCAGATGAAAAGGTCTCGGGGTGCAAACTCAGAATAGAACCAAGAGGTTTGTGTCGGGGATCAGATGGAATAAAGAACAGCCGTCTTACTACACCGAAACACCTCATCCGCCTTTTGGGATAACATACAACATTCAAAAATTTGGCCAATCGCAAAGGATTGAGTCACGTGTTGCTTTTTCTTTGTCTTTTTTGTTCACGACACAGAAAAAGAAATCCCGCTGCCGTTTAACTGGATCCATGCGCCGAGTAAGCGTTTCATTGTTTTGGCGATTAACATTCGTCGAAGTCTTTTTGTAATTGTTAAGTGTCACTTGAAAACAAAAACAGGTTGATTAAGTTTTACAATTTGACTCGGGAACATATGTCCAAACGAGCAGTGCCCTGGAAGCCATTGCAAGTGTCGGGAAACAAACATTTGCTGTGAGAAATCAAACAGATTCCGCAAGAGTGATGCCGTTTTCAGATATTTATAAAAATACGGGCCCCAGACAATCTTTTTCCGTCCCGTCTCGCGGCATCCTCTTGCGGGTGTCCAAATTAACTCGCGCCAGATATCTCATTCAATATTGCAACAAGGTTTTATTGTTTTGGCGCAGCCCCGTTCGGAGATGGACATAAATCATGTCGCGGCGAGGAGCGCCTTTCAGCGTGTACAAAATATGCGCCGTCCGCTCTCACCTGCCTTCCCGTTTTTTTGGGACTACACATTAGGATCGGGGGATTTGCGGCCTTTTAGGTCAACACTCGACGCCGCTCGGCAAGAAAACACATTTTATGCGCGCGACACGCTCGGCCTGTAAAGTGACAAATCAAAATAATTACACAGGACGCCACTAACGCGGCCCAGATGTTGTTTCGGCTCGGCGGAAGAGGAGGGGCTTGAAAAAAAAGATGTGTACGCTTCCCTTCATCGGTCTAAAATGTACAATTTCAAGTGCTTATGAAAATATTTTCTCTGGAAATATCCTCGGCATATAGAAAAAGCTGCGAACACAAGTCCGCTTCCTGATAAATCAGACGCGGTTGCACACATGAGGAGATTGCACCGCGGACGCCGGCCAGGAGGGAGGGAGGGAGGGAGGGAGAGAGGGAGGGAGGGAAAGTCATGTTACACATGAGAGGGTGAGAATTACAAAAAATGATTGTTGTCATGTCACACACACCGGTGGGGGGGGATAGATAGGGAGGCGGGGTCAGGGGTCGGTGGGCTCGGGTGTCAATCAGAGAGCGGAGCGGCATTTTGCGGGCCCTCCCTGCCACCCGCCAGCCAGACAGAAGGCGAGCGGAGCGGCCCGGGCTCGGCTCGGCTCGGCTCAGCTCAGCTCGGGCTTGGCAGCCGGCGAGCTCTGCGGCGCGCGTGGCCCCCCCCCTTTTCACTGGGCTGGATAAGCCCGGGGAGTGTGGCGCCTCTGAGGTTAGCCGCCTGCCTGCGTGGAGACACCAGCTCCATCAGGAGCCTATTTTTACTCCATTTTGCTTTTTTTCCCCCCCATTCCCCCCAACTGGCTTTTCCTTCCTCTGCCTCCTCCACCACCATGGTCTTCTTCTACTACGACCGTGATGATGATAGGATGTGCTTGAGCCACATCCACGAGAGAAAATGAAAGAAACAAAACACATGAATGGCAGCGGGCTTCCTTTCGTGCCGTGATTCTTGACGTTAAGTAAAGGCGAGAAAAGAAATATATAGACTCCGCGACAGACTGTTTTGGTCGTATGCACGCAAGCAGCCAGGCAGGCAGGCAGGCAGCATATGCACGGCTAAAGTTAGCCAAACAGCTGCCACGGTTCTTTGGAATGTTTTTCACCCAATCAAAGCAAATCAAAATGGCCGCCTCAAAGCAAAATGGCCAACTTCCTGTTCAATTTCCTTGTGGAAAATGAGCGCTTTAAACGACTATCTGGCAGATTTGTACTTTGAACCGGTTGTTTACAACTTCATCGCTGACGCCATCCTTCAAACAAAAAAAAAAAAGCATTGAAAGGCGGCCATATTGTCATGCAGCTCGCAAACTTCCTTCCGTCCGGGCCATGGAGCAACAAGAAAGGGAAGCCATGAGAGCCGTCGGACGGCCTTTTGTGGCCTTTCTCAAAGGCCTTCAATGTCCACGTTGGGTTGTTTTTTGGGAAGCGCTGCGTTTATTTCAAGCAGCTAATGGGACATGTTGAGGCAATTCACGTACAATGCGGCTACGCTGGCGCAATGGCGGGCAAGCGGGCGGGGCGGGGTGGGGGTGAGGGGTCCCTCCGCTTTAGCATCATAAAGCAACACTTCCTGACAAACGCGACGTTCGCGCCATTAGCCATTCCAGCCACGCACATTGTGGGCGAGCCCCCACCCGTTGCATTTTTTTTTTTTTTTTCTCCACACAGGCCGGCAACAGCGTGACGACGGGGTGAACGGGGTCTGGACGGCTCTTGCAAAAGCCATCAGATTAGCCTTTGGGTTTACGTGGAAGCTCGCAACAAGGTCGCCGACGTACTAGCGAGAGCTGCAATTAGGAGCGCTCGCCGGACCTCCGGAGCATGAAAGGCACGCCGTTGCTTGTTAAACGTCCCGAGAAATCCTTGAGGGCGGATATTTTATAGTTGCTGAAAAGGAGCTGCAGGTATGTTGAACGTTTTGAGGCTTTATTCCAGAGTCATCCTTTGAGGCTGGAGCTTTTCAATGCTTTGTTGGCAATGTTCAGGAGAAGATTCCAAAGCCTTGAGTTACTTTGGTGCTTTTTCTGGAAGAGCGGGCCGTTTTCTCCCTGTCATCCACATCCACTCATCGTGGCTGCAGTGTTCCTTTCCACTGACCTCCTCCCCCCACCCCTCCCACCGACCTCCTCCTCCTCTTCAAGCCACATCTAAAGAGTGCCGGGCTTAAGCAGAGGATCGGAAACTAACCCAACGCCGTCCTCCGATTCGAGAGTTGGATCCCTGTGACGTCGGAAAGTTAATCCCCGGGGCCCCGAGGGAGTGGGGGGTAGGGCAGCGTTCACCTTCCACCCCCTCCAACCCGCCTTTTGAGGGTCGCTTTAATGAGCTTATTAGTGAGAGTGAAGCTGCAATGAACTTTATGTCTACAAGTCAGGAGACGTGGCAAAGCCGGCCGGTTGCTTTTGTTTTCAATTTGCGCAATGAAATTTGGCAAAAATGCAAATCATGTCAAATGCAGGTTGAAAGGAAAAGCCGCCACAATTTCCAGTTCAATGAAAAGCAGCTGAAGCTGACCTACTTGTGTATCATTTACGAGCCGCTGTTTTTGCACCAGTTGTCGCCGGGGCTCAAGAAAGGTCCGCCGGGACTCTTTTTGGAAGTGCGTCGTTCCCCTTTGCTTATTACCATAACCGTGACCTGTGACCCTGCGCAGATCATTCTTCATTTCCCCTTCAGACGCGGGCCAAAACCAGACCAGGATGTGGACGGCGGAAAATCCCGCAGGACGTCTTAAAACAACAAGGGTGACGGAATGAGGCCGGACTGAGCGCTTTTGTCTTGTGATGTGATAATAGCTCTTGAAACTTTCACTTGGATTCTGGCTATCCGCAAGTATCAAGTGTTAGCTAACGTTTGGCTAACGCCTTTGTTTGGTTGGATTCAAGGCAATGACTTGGCATTGGGGAACAAGGTCTTTTCCATTGCTATGTCACTCGCAGCTGCCCAGTGACAACCTAGTAGGTCCATTTCGACGGGATCAATGATTCGATCCAAATATCTCAAACGCTTCCTGTCGTACAAAGCATGTTTTTTGGAAGCAAGATTTTCAAATGACTGACTGACGCACAAGATGGAGGACTTTTCAAATTTGAAGGTCATTCCAATTCTTTCATGACATCGTCGGAGCCGCAAGAGAGTGTTTGGCGATGGGATCGGTGGCCCCTCGCTGCACTCGTCTGCTACATTTGACGCACGTATTTCATCGTCGGAGCCTTGAATTGTCGATGGGGCGCGATGCCGACTCGGGCAAACGAGGTCGTGCCGGCGTTTCGCTCGGCGCCAACATTTCTCGGCTTCCGCGCTCAAATAACATGATTGAGTCATGCCATGTGTCGGCGTATCCGTCCGCTTTTATCGAAGCATGGTTTCTTGCATAATGTTTTGGTTTTGGCCCGGTCGGCACGCAGACGTCTCGCATGGCGCAGCCTCCCGCGTCTCCGTCCAAACGTTCCACTTTGGAAAGTGATCAGGCGCAACATTTGATCTTTCCCCTTCTCTGGGAAAATGCTATTTTTCGTTGTCTTTACAATCCTCTTAAAACCTCACATAAGTGTTTCATTCCACTGTTGCGGGCCAAAAAAGTGTCTCGAGAGGACGATCATTGTGAATTATGAACGATAGCCTTAAAAAGTTGCACGCCGCCCTTGCGCTCCCTTTTTCATGGCGACCCCTGCAAATAATTGTCACGCTTTGATGAGCTGACAAAAACGTTCTCCTGAAGGCTCAAGGATACCTGCTTCCAAATTCAAAGTCAAAGTCTGCTTTATTGTCAATTTCTTCACATGCCAAGACACACAAAGAAATTGAAATTACGTTCCCACTATCTAAATTGAGCTCAAACTCAAGCTGGAGTCAATTGAATTTGCTCAAAATGGCCGACTTCCTGTTCAATCTAGCGCATGGCTCCTTTTCCAAAATTCCACTCGATTGGTGAAACTGGTAACAGGAGTTTTCTGGACTATTGATTGACTGTTTTCCATGGATGTGGACTAAAACCTCGTTTGTTTTTGTTTTTTTAAAGATACTGAGGCATTAGCAAATGTGTGAGTGTGTTTTGTCGCCGTGGAAACGAGCTGATAAACAACCTTGAGATTATAAAAAACTGCTTAGTCGCCAAGATGAACACGTACGCCCTACTCGGTCTGTGAGCTGCCTCTCCGAATTCTAAATTTGTTAATGATGGTGAGAAAGGGCAAAACGGTAAACACCGGAAGGAGCACTCACTGCCCGCCTGCCCGCCCGCCCGCCGCACCGCAGCGCGTTGCGTAAATAGTCAGCCACAAATCAGAAAAAGGAGGGAAAAAAAAGAACAGGCGGTCCGGGCTGATGATTAGCCTGTAAAAAGCAGTTTCTACTTTAAGCAACTCTCCGCTCGCCCGCCCGCCCATTTGTGTGTTTGCCGCCATCGCCATGGCAACACAACGGCACTCGGGCCCGGGCGCACGCCTCTTTTGCACGCACATCCGTTGCGGCATGAGGGCTAATGGCCTCCTTTTCACTCGTAGCATCTGCTCGCCTTCTCACTCTTTTCCCACCGTCATCATCCTGGACTGTTTTTGATTAGCCGCTCATTTTCCTTTCGTTACGTGCACCGAGAAGACTTCATTTGCAAACTCCTAAGCCGTGTTGTCCATTTCTATGCGCTGGAAGATTAGGAGAGCAATAACTCTTATCAACCATTTTTCAAATGACGACAACCCGAAATGTCGGCGTGCGTCTTGTCACAATGCTTTGACAGTCAGCGTTAAACACAACAGTGTGAAGGCGGAGATTAGAAAAGACACAGAGTCCAGGCTGTCACCGAATCTGTCATGGTGGCTTTTTTATTCATGGCCACCCCTACCCGCTTCCCCGTCGCTACTTATGCTGGCATATTAATGCGCTCCTCGTTTTGTCCTTGATGAATCCACATTACGGAGAGTGGCGTTTGATGAACGGTCAGCCAGGCACTGCCTTCTTTTTGGTCAAGCACAACAAATGGTCACTTCATCTCAGGGTCTACAAATGGTCGTACGCGTTGACATTGCTTTGAATGTGGAGCAAATCCAGATGAAACCTGCTTCAACATTGTGACCTGGCAAGTGTCACAAATTTGACTGAAATATGATAGGCGGTCTTGAAATTGTAAATATGCAGATTCTCAACCACGTGGAACCAGATCGGATCTGGATTCAGTTGAGTTTTGTTTTGAGCGTTTCCAATTTGATGAAACAAAATGCGACGCGAACAAACGGAAGTTGGCGATGAAACTTGTCGGTTTTAAAAGTAAAATCCACATGTGCGCAGTAAATGCTTGGTTTCACATATTTGTGGCACTGATCAGCTATAACGGAATGCACTCTGGGGTCACACTCATCTGGTCATTACTGCTGCTCACAAAGACAAAAAAAATTAAATCAACACAAGCGCTACTTGATGATGCGATTCGTGCCGCAGCGCGAGTTTGTGTTTGCTTTGGAGACCACACACACTGGGATGATGATGATGATGATGCAGCCCAGGAGACCTTCTGGCGTCATCAAAATCAGCTCGCTTCAAGTAGCTCCTCCGCCCGCCTTGGCCTCAACACCGCATTTATTTTCAATCAAAGTCTTTGTTCGACTCTCAATGATGAAACTTCCTGCCTGTCTTTTACTCACACAGCTTTGTCCAATCAGGATTTGTGTTTGGAAAGATGATGCGCCAGCAGTGATGCGCTCACTTCTCACGATACGTTTGACCCGGCTGGCTCGGAAAAACGCCTTGGTCTCCCACCAAATTTTGATTCTGATGTTTCGACCTCGCCGCTGGAAAAAATTCATCCGACAACTAGCCCGATGGAGTATTTTCGTGTCTACTGTACATTTGCATGGACGTTTCCTAATTAGCTCGTGTTATTCCTTCAAGTCCACAGGCAAATTGCTTACATTAATCACCGTTGCTGCCGTCCGAACTAATCACGGAACCAAAGCAACATCTTGTTCGCGGTGGAAACAGGCAGAAGGTGACGCTTCAACTTTCTCCCGCCGGCATCAAATCAGAAGGAAAAAAAAATAAAAAATGGGGAAAGAGCCCTGCGAGCGAGCGAGCGAGCGAGCGAGCTCGTGTTGTTGTAAAGTCGTGCCGAGTCAGATTGTTTTGTATGACTGCCCAGCACATGATAGCACTCAAGTTGTTCCCGCTGGCGACCAGCGTGCCAAAACAATGACCTGTGAAGGAGTTAGGAAGAAAACGCAACAAGCAACAAGCCCACGTCACAACGACTGAGCACGCTTTCTTGGCTTTCTTGATGGATGGATTTAGCCATCATTGCTAGCTGCAAGCTACATGCAGAGATCTCCGATTAGTGTGATATATCCTTGAGCGAGCTTTTCATTGGCCTAAAGCGAGGGGAAGTTTAATTATTTAAGAATGATTAAATCATTATAATTATTTAAGAATTATTTAATGATGATTTAATTGCTTAATAATTATAATCTTAATTATTTACATTTTTTAAATGATAGAACATTGATTTACTGACAATTATTTTAAAGCTCTGCCCTTCGGGCCTCCGTTTGGGAGCTGTGGTCTTGATACGGATGCTTCTGGAATGTGATTCAAATGCATATCGTAAGCGCATCCTGCGACCATTAAGAGACAGCAAGAAGCGCTTGCATTGCTGTCAAAGCATCAACAAGTTGTTTTTCCCTGTGGAGCAACAGAGAAGAAATCATCTCCGTATTTAGCCTGCAGCTATTTTTTTTTCTCATCTCCTCAGTCAAACCTACACATAACCTCCATCATTTTCCTTTCATATTCCAAGTTGGATGCAGAGCCGCTGTCACGCTACGCCGGCGTGGCCGGCCGGGCGACGCTGTCGTTTGGCCCGAAGATGCCAAAGCATTGTAGCATCTGCTTTGTAAATGTTTCCTCTGCCGTTCACACACTGGCAACAACGCTAAGGCAATCTGGGAGGAATCCAAAGCACTGATTGGAGAATTCATTCTTGCTTAAAGAAAAGTATGCCTGCAAGCACTCACACATACACACACGGACACACACAAGCAAAGCCAATGCTTGGCTGCTTTGATACCACATCACACATCTCGAGTGAGGCTCTCTTGCCTAATTACAGCTCTCCCCACACTGCCTCTGGGTTCCGTAGTGCACGACAATCTAAATTTGCTCTCCCAACGCCCGTGGTTAAAAGAAGCTCTAAACATAAACACTCCAGCACCGGGCCAAATGAGCCCCTGCTGATGGAGTACACAAGCCTGTGGTAATTAGTCCCGCTGCTAAATTTTTAAAACAAGCACTTGTCTGGCCTCACCATAGGACGGACGGACGGACGGACCGACAACCTTGGGTTGTGACCAATATGACGCAAGGAGGGTTAGGGTAATGGCTCTGAAACACGCAAGCGGACCACCGTAGAGGATGTGCGGGTGCCCGACTGTCTGACAACGGCGGCCAAGCGACATGTAAAAGTAGCGCATCCCTTGGCCGCAAACCATCCGTCTCCACTGGCTTGGTTTGTCGCGTCTTCCTCTTCTGTGGAAGCCCGTCTACCTTCAAAAATCTCGTCGAGGTCTCGGTTTACCTCGGCGGGCGACTGCCAGATTAGCGAGCGGCGCTAAAATGTCTTTATTTATAAGCAGGATTACGCAAGACTAAATAGTCATCAGTTTTCCATGAAGCGGGAAATGGAAGGGTGGCCGGCCGGCTGGCGTACGGGCCAAGATAGAAACGAGATACAGGTGTGGAGCCAGGATTTCCTTGCGTCAACATTCGCAGCGTTTCCTTGCAAACAACGCACGCGGGCGTCTCGACGCCAGCCGCTTGACAGATGCGAAAGATGCAAATCCAAAATGGCATACGATCGGGTGCTGATCCAAAACGGGATTATCGGGCCTCGACGGAGGTCTGCGGATGATATACGACAAGTGACAATCTATTACCGAGCTGTTTTCCATCAATCAGATAAAACGTGAACATTTCCAAACATTAGCGCTCATCCTTTTGGCGCCGGGCCACCTTCCCCGGTTCGAATCAGAGCAAACGGATCCAATTAGCCCAGGCGAAATAGAATGGCGTAACCGCACGCTGTGTGCGACGGAACGCGACGCAGCCAGCCATGCGGCAGGCAGCGAGGGAGCGAGGCTGGCGGTGAAAGAAAAAAAGAAAAAAAAAAAAAAGGCCCCTTGAGGTCTCTGGCAGACGCGAGCGAAGCATTCTTTGTAAACACTCGCGATTTGGATGTGGAGATAATTTTCTGGGCGGTTAAGATATTTTAGGGTCTCCGCGTTTGTGTGTGTGCGTAGCGCATGCTTTTCTCGGAAGCAGCCATCTTGTAATAAATGCAAAAGACAGAGTACAGGGGGCCAGACAACAGAATGCGCCGTCGTAATCCAAACTTGTATACAAGTGGGAACGGCACATATATCGTATGATATGGTGGGAAAGATATCATTACAGTAACTACTGGAATGGAAATCCTATCTAACATTTAATGATTAGCGTTAATTGTGCACTTTTCATAACCCCAAGATGTCAGCTATCCAAGGACCCCCGTGTCCTGCAAAATACCTTGCGGGGTTTTTGTTTTTCTTCCGAGGACGGGGTCAAGTTTCCGCTGGTTCCAGATTCTGTCTACCTGGCACGCTGTCACCGGCCGGCTGTCTGGTGGCTCCTGATGGACAGCTTGGGGCTGCACGGATGATTTAGCCCAGATTTGTTCAGGAACGGAAGCACTACTCGGAGCAGATGACGCTTCCCGATGCCCAGCTTGTCCGGCAACTGCCAAAGTGCGAATGAGCCTGTGAGAACAGAAGGCCTGGCTAGCCCAAAGAACCTCCTGGCCTCATTCAGCGGTCCCGAGTGGAGGAGGACGTGAATCATGGAGTCAACCAAGGAGCACACACCTGCAGCCTGACTTCACCCGGCATTATCAAATTAGATAAACCCGGCCGGGCAGGGTCCGAGTAGCGGCGGAAGCCGGAGGGTTTGCAGATGCGATGCGTTCACCTGCTCTGGTCACCTCCTCCAGAGGGAGGAAATGACAGGACAGGACAATGTGGGAAAGGAAGCCAGGGGAGATAACATGTCTGGAGTCATACGGAGACAAGGGCGGTCTTCCTTGATGGTGATCACACCCTGGATCCAAGGAGGGAGCAACAGCTGAGTCCAGCTGTTGCATCGGGAGCTCGCAGCTGCCAGAGGCCGACACTCCCTCTGGATCATGTCCCGTCTTTGCTTTCTCTCATAGACACGAACAAGTTCTGCTGAGTTCCGCCTCACCTGGCAGTCGGCTGGGCTCCATTCATGAAAATACTCTGGTGGTTGCCATCTTCCTTTCCTTAAATAGCAGATGTGGGCAGGAAAGCCCCGGATTCACATTTCAAAGCGTGCAAATGTTTCTCTGGATCGTCAGGGTGCCTTGGCCACGGTCTGCGCAGATCATCAACCTTCACCTTGTTTGGTTTGATAACAATCAGAGCAACATTCGTTCTGCAAGAAGGAATTTCCCAGTTCCACGATTAGGAAAATCAATTAAGCGTTTTCGCATTCAAGTGTGTTTTGCGAGACCAAAGCAGACGCCACCGATTCTCACAGTCGTGGTCGGGCAACCTCACGTTGGCTCACGTTCACGTAGCTTAGGATGAATTTAACACGCATGTTTCTGAAACACGAGAGCATCCTGGAGTACCCAACACATGGTGAACATGCAAACGGCACACGGTCGGTGGAGATTTGAAGCAAAACGTCCTGACTGTGAGGCAGATGTGCTAACCGTTAAGCGACCACACCGTTACGCCGAAACGCCAAAGCCGTAAATCACTCTGGCAGTCTATCCAGAACCGGTTTAGCCAAAGAAAAAAAAAAAACATTCTCTCGTACATGGAATTAATAGTTGCGAGTCAGCGAGTCTTCGTATTTTGGTGCATGACCATCCACAACGTTAATACCCCCGGCCTGGCCCGGCCCGGCCGCCCCCCTCACGCATGCCTTAGGAATCTCGTGAACTCGTTGATGGACACGGGCAATAAAACGCACTGAGGAGACAACTTTGACCTTAACGCCCACGCTCCGTTCACATGTGCACGGTTGTCGTGACAAAATCCCAAGGGTGGATTGCTCGAGGAAGTATCACATTTGCTAACACATTAAGTAGCACGCCCAGTTTCCTGAAGTTGTACCGAGAAGCCGGGTCGTTAACAGAAGGGGGGGGGGGGAGAAACACACCAGTCCGAGCTGGCAGAAAAACAAACCAGTGAGCGTTTTGTTTGTCGCAAATTCTTCACACAAAACATCTGGTGAGAATTGATGACATGCTTTCTGTGCAAAAATACCAATTCCGAACTGGCCTCGCGTGTTTACACACCAAAAAAAAAAAAAACTCTGGAAGGCATCTCCATTCCAAAAAGGCAGCCAAGTCCGTCGGCGGGAGGAAAAGAGTGAATGTTAAGAATGTGGCTGAGCTTTTGCCTTTCACCAAATCGGCGCACGCAGCAAGGCCGTTTGGCAGAAGGAACATTTTGTCGCAGCAACTGAAACATTGATGAGAAATCTTCTAGGCAACGGATCGATTTTCCTTGCAAATCCCAGGCGGAGACGTTTTCTGCCTCAGCCTCTTTCAAGCTGGATACATTCCAGAGCCAACGTACAGCTCATGAAGACGTAACGAAGCGGTGCTGGCATTCTACAGCCCTCTGAGGAAAGTCGAGCGAGCGAACGGGCGGATTCGGGGAGAGATTAAACGGTACTGTAGGAGCCTTTCGAGCCCGGCTCCGTGCTACCGGTTGCGGTGGCCGAGCCAAGGCTTGAAAATGAGGCGTGAATGCTCAAGCGTGATGCCGTTGAGCTTACACAACAAAGAATGAAATGACTTCAGGATTGGATAATACATCAATAGCGTTTCCAGAAATACAAAATGTCAAGTAGTTCAGATCAGTTGGATACGCTCCTGCCCACATCTTTCTGCATTTCCTTTGACCTGCATGCTGCACGAGGTTAAGGTACGTACAACTTGACACAGTGACGTGCATTGGAGGGTCAACGATATGGTCAAAAGTCACACCCGGCCGGCTAATGAGAAATGAAGTGAGATCTGATAAGACCGAGACGAGTAACGGATGGACAGACAAGGAGGTATCGCGGCACCCCCCGCTTGCTTGTGTCGCCGCTGTCACTCATGCTAGTGCTTGTCAGGGCTCATTTCCCCTTCAACCACCCTGAGAGGCCCCCCCTACCCCTCCCAAATGACACCACCACGACTTTCTCCTTTTGACTGGGAGCCCCATGCAGACAGAGGGACAAAAACGTCATAAAGTGAGGTGTGAATGAGTTAGCAGTCAATGCGTCATGACTTTTGAAGTGATCAGGGTGCTATCTTGCTATCTTGATGTTTGCACATCAGGAGTTTGCTTTAGAATCGCAGCCCAGGCGGTTAGCTAGCGCAAAGTTAGCCCGCTAGCTTTGTAAGACTTTCCATTTTGTCGAGGCCAAAAGTTTAAAACGGATCTTCAAGGCAAGACCGACTCGCGATAAATCTTGACGGGTTACAGACGTGCAACAGGTAGCGGCCACATGTAAAATTTCCTAAGGAATTTTTCTGCTTTGTTATTCCAATACAAAAGTCTGTCTGGCTGGCTGGCTTGCCTCGACATCAATGTCGAAAATCGAGTTTTTCCATGCCCTATGATACCATTTTATCACATATTGCTTGTTATTTTTATTGGATCTAGTCGGCCTTTTATTGTTCTAAGAGGGCTTGTCACATTTGTGATGAATACAGGCTGCTTTGGATTGAAACACGGTTTACAATCCAGCAAATACAACAGATATATAAAGTGAAAGTGACATTGAGTTATATTTTACTTGCGCACCATCCAGAGGACACGGCAATGGAACTTCGACCGAAGAATAGAATTGGTATTGGCTCGTGGATGCGTCTTGCGTTTTTTTCAAATCGCATTTTGCATGTCAAATCTGATTTCCTCTCTAGAGATTGACCTATTTTTGTTGCATGGATCCAACCGATTGAATTACAAAAAACCGTGGCTGTTAACAGGCTTTAGCTTTTATTTTGGGGTGTCTTTTCTGCTATCAATTGCTTTTTTTGTGAGCGCTCAGGTTGTGGGTGAGCTCATTCCCGGTTGGCGAGAGAAGCGAGTGGGCTACATTGTCGACGGTTTGCCAGCCAATCGCTGGTTACAGATTGACAAGCAGCCAGTCGCACTCATACACGTCCAATTTCCAATCTTCAATTAACATCGGAAGCGTGTTTTGAGTACCCAAAAAAGGCCCAGTCCGGTACGGCGAGAACGTTTGACTCCAAGGCAGAAGAGTCTACCGCGCAGCCAAAAACAAAAGCAATAATTCGACACGGCTGGATCGACAAAGGGGAAAATGGCAAAAAAGAACAGGCACAGATAATTGTTGACTGCTGTGCTTGGGGGACCTGTGGGGGCTAAACAAAGAAACCACTTGAAATAGTCAATCACAATAGGCATGCATATGAAAGTGTTGTGTAATGACAAAAGAGACTATTTCATTTCTGGCTCCAAAGTTTGGCTTTCCAACAGCCCCCACCGAGTCCAGGCAGTCTGTTCTCACACGGGCGGCCAAGAACCCAAGAGGGTCTGGAGAGCCAGCGAGAGCAGGCTTTGGAGAGCCTCCTCGCACTCGGACGTGTACTTGGACTCCGCGGGCCAACCGAGAAGTCGCGCTACGCCGAAGGAAATGCGGAGGAAGGAAAATGTCCTTCCTGGCGAGATAACTACGTGCGGCTTTACTAGATATTTTCATCAACACGAGCTCCAACCCGCCCTGGGATTCTTCCAAAACACACATTTTTAACTATTCCTTGCTTCGTGCTCCAAATTCTATAATCAATGTCAGTTTGTTCCCATCTGCCATCATCCTTGCGGTTCCTGTGATTTATAATTAGGGGGACCTCACACAAGAAAGTCCTGGTAGCTTCTATTTGTGCGCCCGAGCCAGGAGTCGTGGTGAGGCCCTGCGTCTCTCTGCTCTGCTCTGCTACCCTCCCTCCCTAACCCTCCCTCCCTCTCCCCAAGGCCAAACCCTGGGCCAAGAGCCCGGCTGCTGAGCCTTCTCCTCTGTCTGTGCTGCACTCGCTAGCCAAGTCTTTGATCCATGCAAGATTCCGTCTGTAAGGGGGAAAAAAGGCTTGCGCACTGAAGAATATGCCTGAATAATGAATCTCCAGTCTCTGTCGAGTCTTCAATGTGCCTGAACTTCACGTTTGCTGTGTATTGTTCGTTTCGATGCCTCTCCCCCACCCATACTCAAGCAGGAAGCCTTTTGTGCTTGAAGTGACACTTGAAAACAGTTTGTGGAAACGCCAAAGACACAAATTCATCCCTTGAATGCATAGAATCTTTAGGTGTCTTACCTCCAAGATGCACGTTCCCGGAGCCGCGTCCTCGCCGACGGAGACGTTGTAGAAGTTGCTTTCAAAGACGGGCTCGTTGTCGTTAATATCCTGAAGTACGATGTTGACCACGGCGGTAGACGACAGCGGCGGTCTCCCTTCGTCTGTGGCCACGACGGTTATGCTGGGATTGGGGTTCTTTTCGTAATCCAGCTGGGACAGAGTGTTGATAATCCCCGTGACGGCGTCTATGCTGAACCAGTCGGCAAAGGCGCCTTTATCCGAAAGGATGCGGTAGCTAATGTCCCCATTGGGTCCCTGGTCTTTGTCTCTGGCGGTCACTTGTAAGACGAAAGTGCCGGGAAACACCACCTCCGGGATAACTTGCCGATACACGGCTTGGTCGAACAGCGGCGGGTTGTCGTTGACGTCGGTCACCTCGATGGTGAAGGAAGATTCGGCCCTGAGAGGAGGGTCGCCAGAGTCGGTGGCCATCACCCTCAGGTCGTAAACGTCTCTCTCCTCGCGATCGAGAATCTGATCCACGCAAATCAGGTAGATGATATTGTCTTTGGTGGTCAGTCCGAATTTGCCGTCTCCGCCCTCCAGCGACACGTTGACGTTGGCGTACTCGCCGTAGTCCGGGTCGGTGACCGAGATTCGGGCCACGTACTGTCCCGGCTGCGCGCCCTCTGAGATTTGAGGCGAGCCGTCCTCGCTGAGAAAAATGATGGTCATGGTGGGCTGGTTGTCGTTGTAGTCTCTGACGTGGATGGTGACAAAGGCGTTGGTCACCTCCGGGTGCGTGGCGTTGTCTTGGGCTTGCACCACCAGTTCGTGGACTCGCCGCATCTCAAAGTCCAGCGGCTTGTTGAGGGTGATGATGCCCGTGTGGGGGTCGATAACAAAGTAACGATCGGGGTCGCTTTGGCGCCTGTTGATCTCATACGTCACCACGCCGTTTTCTCCCTCGTCGGCGTCCGTCGCAAACACCTGCAGGATGCTGTTTCCCGGTTGCAGGTTTTCCGATATGATGGCGTGGTAGCGGCTCTGATTAAACACGGGAGCGTTGTCGTTGATGTCCTGGACGGCGATATCTAATGTCATTTGATCGGTTCTTTGAGGGGAACCCCCGTCAAAGCCCTCCAAGGACAAAGTATAGGTCGACCTTTTCTCCCTGTCCAAGATGGCATTGACCACCAAGTCCAGATACAGAACTTCGTTGCTTCCCCTCCTGGTCTCCAAAGTGAACGCCTGGCCGATGTTTCCATCTTTGATGAGGTAACCCTGGGTGGTGAAATGACCTCCGTCCGCATCCACCGCTGGGTCCAGAGGAAAGCGAGTGCCGATGGCCGTCTGCTCGGGGATTCGGAAGGTAGCGTGTTTTTTGGGAAATGTCGGGCCGTGGTCATTGATGTCGTTGACCTTGATGGTTACCTCCACAGTCACACCTGTCATGGTTACAGCGATGAAGTTGTACCTGTCCCTCTGTTCTCGGTCCAGAACTTTGGCAGTCTTAATGATTCCCGTGCTCTCGTCAATGTCCAAATCGGTGCTCACGCCGGTGCCCTCGTGGTCAGAAATGAAATAGAGCGCCGCCGTGACGCCGGGCGGCAACCCGGCGCTGATGTCACCGACGATGGTTCCCGCTGGTTGTTCCTCGTCCAACTGTAGATCCAGGGTGCCCTGAACCGCCGGCGAATGAAGCGAAACAAGAACCAGGACGGCGTACGTCAGCGCAATCCTTCTCATCCAGCAGCCGTCACCTTGCAAAGGATCCGTTGTGGACTTCCCCGCACCCTTGGCAGCTGTCTTCATTTTGGCTCCTTTTTTCTAAACCTGCAGACACATACGGTACATGTGAGGAAATGCTGAACAATATCAAAAGCTGACAGCAAGGCTCGAGGCAACGTATTATTTCTGTTGACATACAGAGCGGGCTCGTTTAAGAGAAATAATAAACTCCGCAAAAGACTTTCCCATATGTCCGACAGGCACCAATCCCAACCGCACAGAACCCACACATACCAATTTCCCCACACCTCTTCCTTCACCTAATAAGTCAACACCTTGTTCCCTCTGCGCTGGGCTGAACTGACTTTGTAACATCAAAACCACATGCGGCGGCGGCGCACCACTTCCCATCTCCTTGGCTGCTGCTGCTCCTCTTCCATCTAATTAAAAAGGTGCAGCTCTTATTTTTGCTGCTCACCGTAGCAATAGACCGTCGTGTCATCTGGATTGAAGTTGCAGTTTGATACAAAGGATCAACGCTCTCGTCGCAATGCCATAGCTCCAACTCTGCTCGTCTTGGGAACGAAAGCTATACTTGACGTTAGCCGCTTCATCGAGGCTCCCCCTGGTGGTTGAACTGATGCTAGCAAATCTTCAGCGCAGCGTCGAGCTAGAACTCCAAGTCCAGGGGCTCCGTGCCGTCTATCCCGCTAACTTTTTCTGGCTCCGCACCATTGCAATTAGCGTCTTCTGGCAGCTAGCCATCATCGCGCACAGGCTAATTTTGGAGCCTTCTGAACAAAAGACGCTAATTTTAACGTCAACGACTCGGGAGATTTACTTGTTTTAAAGTACATGTAGGAGCTCGGATCGTGCCATTTGGGAATGTGATGATTAGAAATGGCAGCGACCTTTGGCATGCCGCACTTTGTACTGCATACTGCTCTTTTTGTGACCTTTTTGGCACGTCAAGCAGAAATTAAACTGAGTGAGTATGCCGCATGTGCATGTTCACACTCACTTCAAATCTGTATTTTGAAGGGTAAAAAAAAATGCATACGTCTCCTTGAAGAGTTTACGCCACAAACAAAATGAGTGTTTTAAACGTTGGCTTTGTTCCGGGTATTTATATCTCTTGATTAAAAGTGAGCTGTGGGTTAGCTTCCTGCCACTTTGAGACTGGCTCTAATGGGGTGGGGGGGGGGGTGGGGGGGGGGGGCAAATGAAAGGTTGAGCACATGTGTAGCACACGCAACGCATTAAGCAGCTTTTTTTGTGAGTGTGCTGCTCTTGGCTGCAACAGAAGCACAGCCGGAGCTTGAAACCTTTGACAAGTGCTTGAACTTTCAAGTCTGCAGTATTGATTTATGCTGGGCATTTTTTCCCCCTCGCTCCAAAACGACAAAGGATAACTTTCCAAGGCTGCAGTCTTTGTAAGGATTCCACAATTGAAATAAAGCGGCCCATTGGTTGGGTAGAGGACCTCTGCCGAGCCAGCCAGGCAGTCCTAATGGATCTTGCAGACATGCTGGGGTAATTGCATGCAAAAAGCAGAGAGAGTTTGAAAGGGGAAAAGATTCAAGCCTGAGAGGAATCTCCACGTTCAACGTGTGACACGTCTCTGTCGCACTTTCTGGATGTCTTGAGGTTAGTCAGCAGCAATCTTAAGGTCTAAAAAGACATTAGAGAGGTTCTGCAAACTTTTGTTGTGTAGTTAAGCTAGCTAGCATGTGAGAGCGATAGTCAGTCAATTCCTTTTGAGGCTTTTACCTCGCACTCGTTTTCTTTGCCTGTGACGACTTCCAATCCCGGAGAATGAACGCTTGCAGGTTTCAAGGACTTACAAGCAGAATCAAAACATCTGCTCCACTTTCTGCTGACTGCGCACGTCTTCCATCTTGATACATCACAATACATAAAAAAATACATTTGCTGTTTTATTCCTGCCGCTTGCAGAAGTGCAATTTGTCTTCTTGCGCCATAGGAACATGACAAGCACATCTTTACTATTGGCGTCGCTCACAATAGGGGGGAAAAAAAAAAAACATCAGCTCTGTTGCCACCTTCCGCAAGCTTCACCCAAGTAATGATTTGATTCGACTGTGATTTCCTGCAGACTCAACTTGGCTTTAATTTTGGCCGCAATGACTCGATCAGGATCAGCTCGAAACTTGACTTCACACTCATGCACAAATGTGACTTAATTACTCCTCTCGACCTATTTGTCAAACTTGGCATCTTTCAAATAAATCAGTGACTTTCCAAACTCAAGCACAGCTGCATACTTGCACAACTTTCATTAAAGCAACCAACAAACCTGGAGGGGATGGCGTGTGTATGTGTGTGTGTGTGTGTGTGTGTGAGGGGGGTGGAGGTCTTCTCTACAACTGCGGTCCACTACGTAACTACAGCCTCCGACTTCATGTCACCAGTCCAGTTAGCTTGTGGTCAGAGGCCTTGCCAGCCTGGACCAGGCTCGGTGGAGCCAGAATGGAAACAACAAACACATGTGACAGACGAACGTGGAGATGATGAGCGGCCAGCCAAAACAACTAGAAAGGCTTCAAAACACATTTGAAAACTCATCACAAGATTAGTTACACGAATGAAAAAGCACCACGAATCATCCCACGGTCCAGTGAGCAAGACAATCGGCAAATCAGAATTGTTTTTGAGTGTTTTAGGCTCGCTAGTAGCTAGAATATAGCTAGGATAGCTAAGCAAGTTAGCTAACTAGCGCAATAGATGGCCAGAAGTTGGGTGTTGCGTTTACAACACATGGCTGGCTTCCTAGAATGCAAGATGGATAGAACAAACTATAGTAGGTTTGTTTTCGTTTTTTAAGATAGCTAGCTAACTTGCGTGATAGCCAGACTGGCGTTTACTTAAGTTCTTCCTATGGCGAGAGTGAGACTGTGTGTGACTCGTTTGTGCAGCAACACACACCTCAGTGGCATCATCCACAACACGCGGTGTCAGGTGTCGACAACATGTCGGGGGGATGTTTGGCTACGGCCTCGGAATTGATCCGGGATTCACCGTTTCCCGAAGGCATGGCAGCAGGCGGGCATATGTTTGTATTTAATAAGTGACGCGGTTGTGTTTCCCGCACGCCCTCGCAGCATGGGCTCCCGTTTGAAATGGAATAAAAAGGCTAACGCGGGGGTTAATTGTGTCCAACGTAGCACTCGCTGTCTGGCTCAGCGTGACGCCTGTGTGTCGTGACATTTAGTAATTGGAATCAAAGTCTTTGAAATAAATACAAGAGAAAATGATGAGCAAACAATGGATGATAAATGATGAAAGACACGATGAGCTACAAATTGTCCAAGCCTCAAGCCTTTGGTCAAGACAGCCTCAAAAGATTGCCAGATTTCCCAGGACCACAATGCAGGGGAATGATTTAGTAGGGCTTTTTTGCTTTTTAAATGCAACCACTTGGAGTCTGAGAGGAGGAGCCCTCCTGGGTGGCGTGGATAAGGCCGTCCAAAAATGATCCACATGTCATTATTTTAATCCCATGCAGGGTTGAGTATCGGCAGCTGTGTCGGGCTGCAAGGGCAGCGAGGGTGAAAGAATGGCGCCTTGCTTATGACATAATCCGGTTTTGTTTTTTCCACACACACTGACGATCAATAACGCTGAGTAATATTTTTTTTAGTTTAATTAATTATTTAATTAAAAGTCTGAAATCTGTTTGAGAACTTTTGCCTTCAATGTCGGGCAGCATCACGTTTGCCTCACAGTCAAAAGGTTCGAGGTTTGAAGCTCAAACATTTCAAAACCATGCATTAGTCTCTTGGAAGCCTGGATGGACCGGGATATCATTCATGATGCTGGCAGCCTTCATGATTCTTTTGCCGATTCGGCTCATTGAGAACATCCGACATACGGATGGATCTGTTGCAAGCGAATGGCTCGTGCAATGGAAGCACGACAGTTACATCAAAGGCAAAACAAAAGAAAAGCGTGCACGACGAAAGCAAGCCCTGCAGGGCTGGCTTATTTACAGTACAGAGTAAGAGAGGCATCATCGGGGGAGTGCGCTCGCAAACTTCAACTGCTGTGGAAACTCATTATAAAGTCGGATATGCAAAAAAACGTTTGTTTTTTCTTCTACATTTTGTTAGTATGACTGTACATGATGCTTTGCCTTAGCATTTATAAGTCACACTCAGAAAATGTGATTTAATATAGTGCATTGTATTTTTGACTGCACACAAGACATTACTTTATTAGTTTTGTATATGTGAGTAAAACAAGCATTAGCGTTTTTTTCTCATGTAGAAAACTCCCAAATTCCCAATACTGCGCAAATACTGCAATTAGAGCATTTTTCTATTGCAGAAAATGAGTAGTGATCAAATATTTATTTCTTACCAGAGCTGCAAATAAACCAAAAATTGTTTGCGTCTACAAAAAAAAAAAAAAAAAATCATAAGCTGTTTTGCACGCCTAAAGATACTATCCTCATTAGTTAAGTGAGCATCATTTCTGCAGCTCAGTGATGACAACCAGAAAGCAAAATATTGGGAACACCTCACTGTACTGGCACGTCGCCGAGCAACTTGTACGTCCATTCATTAATTAAAAAAAAAAAAAAAAGTTACGCGTCAAGATATTAGGAGGTGGCTACTTACATTCATGGGTTTCTTGTCAGGTGGCAAGATTGAAGTCGTCCAACATCAACAACAACAATACTTTTGAAAAGTCCTTTCAATGCTTCCCAGTGAAAAGCAAAAAGAAAGTGAGAGTCGCATCCATCTTCACGAGAGGTCACCGGTGCACAACACAAAGTCTGTGCACTTGCAAACTTGGGAAAAACTTCCTCATGAGGTGCTTCCTTCCTTCCGCCTCCCCGATCTGCATCCAGGGGTGGTATGGAATGGCTGCCTGGCCCGTTAAGACGAAGTGCTTGCGAGAATCCGAGTGGTGTTCCAGCCGCTTCCTTGTGCTCTCTCCTAAATGTGATATCTTCAACACATGACTGAAGTGGAGTGCAGGCTGGCAGCCTCCTCCTCCTCCTCCTTCTTCACCTTGCAGCGGCCACAAGGAGGTTGGGGGAGTTGAATCCTGAACTCTGATGCCCCCTTGCTTTTTGCAGTGGAACTGCACTCTGGGAGACCATCACTTCCAGTAGAAAAGTCAATTTAGTTTGGTCATTCAGCGCAAAAGTACTTAACATTTTGCTTTCATCTTTGCTCGAGGGGGCATTCTACACTTTATATGAAATAAATGTTCGTTCGCATGAGTCATAAAATATTGAGTGGCTTCGCTTGAATCCAGCATTTTCCATCGAGGCTCATCCTTCGCTTTTGAGTACAAGAGCAATTGATGAAAACAAGATCTATTGGGCTTTCTTTTCTCTTGAGGTTATCACCCCAGGCAGCCTTGAATTCCTTCTAATGTCACCGAGCTGTGTCAGCGACCCTGCTGCTGTCAAGCTGACGACATTTCATTAGGGAAGGTGTCGCTCGCTTTGCGTTTCTCAAAGTGAACAATGGCGAGGTTCTGCCGAGCTGACATAGTGCAGCCTAGCCGCTCGACGAGTGCTGTTTCCTTTTCATGTTTCCTAATGTATAAAACATTTGTTGAATCAAAAGAAGTCACGGGAGAAGAATGTAATGATGTGACACGGGTCGTTTCCAGCGTGCTTAAAAGTTTGGGCTAAAGCTTTTTAACATGACCCACTTTGTCATCAAATATGATCCGTTCCCCGTTCCAAGTCTTGATTGTGACAGAGCACACTGGCAAGGCCCACGCGCCGCCACCAATTAATTTCACGTTGTCGTCTTGTTTGTGTTGTTTATGCTTCATGAAAGATTACACTGATCACACAAATCGTTCTTGAAATTAATTGCAGAGATGATGGACGATGTTTTTGTTTTGCCCGTGTCTTTGGTTGATTACTCGTCGTTTGGTTTGGGATTTATATTTGGTGCGGAAGTCATTAGCGTCGCCTCCAGACGGGACGATGGATGGTCAAATATCCTGCAGACGGCAATCATTCCTGATGTTTTCTGCTCTGTCTATAATGTTTTTTGAAAGCCATAAAAGAAAGACGCCTCGAAGCTTCACGGCGACGCGGCGACGTGCTGACAGGTCGTAAATTTGTATGAAATATTAAGAAAGTTGTTCCAAAGTGATACTTTGAGTTGAAAGCCTTATGAAGACTTACGCCACAAGATTAGGACGTGATGCATTAAGTACATCTGCAATGATTCAAGTGCCGCTAAGTTCAGTTGTGACTCTCAGCCAGTTGCAAGAAATTTGGTGGAGGACAAAAACATCTCAAGGAGCCATTTTGGGCCAACTCCAAGGCTGGTCGGTCAACTCCTACAATGAGCCCCAACACCACTTTGACATGACAAATGTATCAGAAGAGCACACATGGAAAAGTGAATCAGCATTGGAGTTGGATTTTGCTGTAAATTCCAGGCCTCAAGTCCTTGGCGTAAATTCTTCCAAATGAGCTCCAATTAAAAGTGAGCAGATAGCAGACGATAAATTTTGCTCAGCAATTTGCATCTTTTGAGCATTTCTGTGCAATCTAAAGACTTCAGCCAGGACTTGATATTTCGAACCAATAAAACTTCACATCTCTTGGAATTGCTTTCCTATATTTGTTTTCCTTTCTTTACAGAATGCTGCTCTGCTTGAGCTCGTCGTCCGGGTTATAATTTGAATGCTCCTCGTTAGTTTGGTTTTCCAGGTGGATGGGCATAAAAGCTGCAGTTTGGTTTCAGGGCAGGCGGGGGGGGGGGGGGGGGGGGGGCGTTCTTTCTGTCAGCGGGGGTCTAATGTGGACTCCGACTGAGGCAAAACACAAAGCAGAGGCACCCGTGCTCCGTTTCCTGAGGAAATTGGAGCTGTTGTGAGAATATTGGACGCTTTTGAGCCCATCTCTGTTCTCCCGCAACATTTGCGAGGTGTCCTGTCTTCGCAAAAACAGGTGCTTCTTGTTTGGTGGCAAACTGCTGCTCTGTCATGGTGATTTAGAAGAGCTTTTAAACATTCCTGTTTAGTGTCACTCCTGCCTCCCCCCACGACCCCAGAAATTGCTGTTATAAATCTCCAGTTGCCACGGTCAAGTTCAAGCAGGCAGATAGTTGGATGCCTAAATCCACATTGTTGTTGTGTCACGTTCCGTCTGAGAGCAACTCATTCATTTCCGCTTCTGTCATAACTTAACTTGCCATCACTGTTTGATTAATTTTATGTTTTTATAGCCTCTGCTAATATCTGGGTGTTTATTTACTTTTGTCTGTGATCAAGATATCTCAAAGTTGAAGAGAAATGTTGGCTCGCTTTGGGCCTTGCTAGTCGCATCGCGTAGATTGCGACGAGAGTCGCGGCGACGGCTTTGACTGATTGACGGGCTCACCTTCCAATCCTGCCATTTGCAACATATCGATAGAGTTCAATTCCAAACCAAACGTTTAAAACAAACAGCAATTAATCTGTCAAGTCGTCATAAGTCAAGTCAAAGGCCCAAGTCTTTAACTTCCAAGATGATATCAATTTAAGTGTTTTAGTTTCTGGCAAGTCAAGTCATCAAAACAGATTCGAGTCCAAGTTTCAATGACTCCACTTCAGCATTTGCAGTTGTGACTGACTTTCACCTCGACTGCCTCGTTACCTTACAGTGAGCCAGGAAAAAAAGCCTTTTGTCATTTTTGGTCATTAAAATATGGCCATCAAATGGAAAAGACAAGAGCCAAACATCGACATGTTCTTGAAGAAGCCAGTTTGGGGCTCTGGCTCTCTACAACGACACCTCCAAATCTCTCTAATTAACACACAATCAATCATGGCATCCCGCCACGTCGTTCTCACCGCAGGACGAAATTCCTCACACATTGTTAGGAATGTCCAAGTGATTCTGATGGAGATCTCTCCAGGAATGTATTGTGCGGCCCCCGAAAAGGAGAAGGAATGCGCCGCATTGAGAGCCACGCTGTGGAATGTGCAGCCGCAACAATGTTTTCTGGGAGAGGACGCAACAAAGGCCGAGAGAGGGACCAAGGAGAAGACCTTTCATCCTTTCGCAAAAGCGCCGGCGGCTCTTGAGAAAGCAACAGTCTGCTCGAACCGTCTTACCATATGTGCGCTAGCCGATAATTTACGGCCTCGATGAATATCTACTCCCCATAAATCCCTTTGGCAGCTTTTTACAGACGGTCCTAAAATAGAGCTGACAAACTGTCATTTAAAATAAGCATGACGCACCGGCTTGACTTGACTTAATGACGCACTGACGATGACGAACAGGTCGCTAATGGTGGTTCGAAGGCCGCTCGGTGGTTGTCTCGAAGGTTTCTTTGTTACCAACGAGACCATGGCGGAGCGCAGTGGCGGGATCCACTGCAATAAGCCTTTTTTGTTCACAATGAATGAGTTGCTGCGAGAAGATTTTCTTTGGCAGGCCCAAAGCTCCCCTCGCCGGAAACGTACACGACCCACACCCTTCTATCAACATGGAAAATATATCGCTATATTTACGGCGGTGGGGACCTAAAAGGATTGGCGTCACTCAATCATAACCGGCACGCAGACAAAAGAAAATCTAAGTAAACATTTGTTCCGTCTTCTAAACGAGACCCAGATGGGGAAGCGGGACCACGTCCAATAAAAAGTGTCGAAAAGGCTGCAAAATTCTCAATGATGAGTTGTAGTAGCCCATAGTGGTGTTTGCTAAACAGCTTTTCATTTTGGAAGGATTTTTGCCGCATTTTTGCGCTCGTTAATTAGCACTGAATGTGATGGAGGCTACCAATTTTGGTGCAAATCCAAGAAAAATTGCGGAATAGAGCATCTGTTTCCACTCTTGCTAACATTGCGTGATGTTTTTCTACCTTTAAAGTTGAGCAAAATCTGTCAGTGTTTTTCACATGCGAAAGTGAAAAACAACAAAGAACCAAAATGAATGCACCAAATATTGATGGAAACCATCAGTCATGGATTTGCTAATTGAGTTTTTTTTTTACGAGACTTTTGCAATTAAGTGCATTTCCACCATGCGCCATGTCAACGAGAATTGAAAAAAAAACCTTCAGTTCAGTTTTTACATACAGACATGGCAGAAGCAGCAAACGCATTGTTAGCAATGCTAAATGCTTCCTTATGCAGATGCAACAAAAAAAGAAGCCCTTTGATTCCCGCCTCCAACCACACATCAAAACAGTAAAACGGAAAGATTTATGGGGTGATTTTTCTTTCTTTTTTTTTTTTTCTTTTTTTTTTCCATAACCGGTAATTAAAATATTTATACATCTCGTCGAGGATGCGGAAGCTGCTGCGGCGGCGGCGGCTCTTATTATTGACAAGACGCAAGGCAGCCAAACACAGTTGATGATTGCTCCAAGTTTTTATCACCACCCTTGAATTATTACTGACTTGACTTGCTTTTTATATTTTTGAAGTTAAAAGATCAGCATCAATTTTGAAAAGTTTCCCAGCTAAAATAAATGTTTCTGCTTTTGATACCTTTTCATCGCTTTGTGAAACGGCCTTCGGTCAAGCAGCAGCAGCAGCAGCAGCAACACACCAGACCGCGCCACTCTTCCGGCCGAGGGAGGATGTGGACTTTTCCGAGGTGATGCGGAATAAATTGGACCTCACATCAACGAACTCGTGGCTCAGCGTTGCTCAGCGTTGCTCAGCGTTGCTCATATGCACCGCATGCGCAAACGCTATAATCAGCCGCTCGCTCCTTTTATTAAACGGCTAGCAAGGCCGCAACTAAAACTAGCGCAAAGCTCTCACATCACAACTGACACACACACGTGCAATGATTTTAATCACAAGCGAGGTCAATGAATTTGTTGCCTGGCGACCGACCACATGGCCTTTCCTCCCCTTTTTTTTCCAACCTTTGATGGCCGGTTGAGGTTTGGAGGAGTCGCCGTGTGACTCATGCCTTGGGAAGCCTCGAGCCAGCTCGCTCGTGGTAACTAACGGCCCGGCTGACGGCCCAGATAAAGTTGTACTGTGATCAAAAGGCAAAGGGAGGATACGAGACGGCGGCGTGGAGTGGAGAGAGAGAGAGCGGAACGTAGAAGTGAGACAATGATTGGGAGCCGGATCTAACAGCGGCTTTGTAGCCTCCGAGTCTTCATCCTGGCCAGAAAACTCTTTTTCCTCTAATCTCTGTGTGGAAAAGATAACTTGAAAAAGACCATTTACACCCAGTTGAGATACGTACGGTGTCGCCGTCGCTAATGGTAAAAACTTTTTCGCGTACATCAAAATGAATAGGCCGACTGTGATGTCACAGTCGGGGCTTAAAGTGATGTAAACATTGCTTTTATGGCATCGTTTCATACATGGGCAACTCATCCAAAACGTGTAAATGTGTAAACTCACACTTGCAAGCCACTAAAAAGGACATTTGAGTTAATATTTCACTTTTAAACTGGTGGTGGGGTTTTTTCATCTTAAAAAAAGGGAAATGTACAAACGCCTCATACTAAATGCAGTATCGACTACACAACAAATTGATGGATATCTAGTTTTCAAATCTGAAACAAGTAAAAAGATGAATGGTAAAAAAATGCTAGCAATATTTTTTTTAAAAGTGAAGACACTTTGCAATGTTAGAATTTGATTTGTCTTGGCGGGCCACATAAAAAGATGCGGCGGGCCGTATCTGGCCCCCGGGCCTTGGGTTTGACACCGGTGCTAGAGACGAACAGCGCAGTCAGTGGAGGGCATCATCACATCCCCTGACTTCCTACGAGACCTCCCTTAACTCCTCCTGCCGAGATGCGAGTCGAGGAGTCGGAGGAAGCCGTGCGCACGGAGCCAACTGAAACACAAGGCCTGGCTTTGATTCACCGAGCGAAACAACCTCATTCATGAAGGAAGAGCGAGAGGAGGAAAGAGGTCACGGCGAGGCCGCGCCACCAAACGACTCTTCCCGAGTCGCGGGGTGCTCTTCCAGCCATCTTGTTTTCATGGCGCACAGGAAGAGGGAAAGAATAACACCGTGTCGTTTTGGTGCTTCTCTAATCGCCGCAGGGAGGCTGCCAGGCAGGAAGCTCCTCTGCTGAGCATCTCCTCTCTGGAATTGACATCAACGTCACGTGCAGCACGGCGAGGCCTCGCTCCGGAGGTGCCGGGCCTGCTTGGTGCAATTTCTCCTCTTTCTCTCAACGATAAGATCTACTCACGCTGTGTCCGACAAGAAGCGAAAACTATACGGTGAAATATCAGCCTATTCCCCCATTCATAAAAATAAATGTCCAGTGGTATGCAAAGAATGACTGAATGAAATGTTCCATTTGTGCAAATTGTGATTGCGGCGATTCAACTGGGAGCAAAAATGCATTTCAGCTGCATAAACCTTCCCCATGAAGCTTTTGAGGAGCAATGAACCAGGATCGAAATGGACCTAACATGGAATTGCATGACAACTTGTCATCCAACACAGTGGCTCGCAAAAAAACAACATTTTTACAGCATTGCCCCAAAGTGTTTGGCAATGTTTTCAATCAGCGCTCTAAATAGCGACAAGCCGCAAGCCCCGTGGCGCACCCGATTTGAAACTGGATCGGGCCTCCAGAACATCTGCACCTTACGTGAGACGCGTCTGGCCCCCGTTTCGCCGACGCGCGGCGGAGGGAGGGGCGTGGCCGCCGGCAGCTGCAGCCAACCGCTCCCAGATGTTGCCGATAGATAGGGCCCCAGCCGGCGTCTGGCGGGATGACGATTGATCCCGTGCGCCGAGGGCCCGCCAGGCTCGGCCGGCGAGGGCCCGACGGAAGCTCGGCGAGCCTGGCGGAGGAACCTGCGGTGCGCCAAAAGTGGCTTCAGATGCGGGGAAGAAAAAAAGGCTCTTGGAAGCCGCCCGGCTATCTCCGAGCGAGCCAGACCGAGCTGGGCCGCTTACATTGTAATAGAAGCGCTAAACACATCATCTTGATATACGGGGTACCCTCGTGACTTTCATCCGTTTGCCCAAAATAAAGGCCAGCGGCCCATATGTGCACGAGAAGAAGATGTCTAATGCCGTCTAATGCGTAGCCGTGCTGTCATTTTTTTGGACCCGCCATTATGTTGGAGAGGCATGATAGTATTTTGGGAAGAGGAGGTCCAGAGCATTAAAAATAAACACGGCACTTATGGTGCAGAAAAGGGCAGCCTGGAGCTGCCGCTCCTCTTTCCCTTCCTGCGAAAGAACGTCAATAACAGATAAGCAGATGATGCCATGCAGCCGAGTTCAACTTGGAACATTTCCCCAGGAAGCAAGAGAAGGCCACTTGCGAGTCCATTATCATTCGACAATATAACGGTGAAAGCTTTTGTGAATCACTGATGGCCGAAAACCAGGAAGTCAACGTTTTAAGATAATTCATCCTCAAAAAGTCCAAATAAGGCCCTAGATGGACATTTTTTTTCTCTGGTTCAGGTTAAAATAAAAGCTCAAACGAAGCACAGAGACATGAACAATCGACATGACGAGATCAGGAGATAAAATATGAATACTTAACGTGACTTCCCGCCAGCTATCGTGAGTCTTTAATAAAAAAAGAGTGGAAAACCTGCCAGCTCCGCATCAGGGAGTTTGGGAGTTCTCTTTCTAAATGTTAATGACTTTGACATCATAAACAAGCTTGTGATTAATGCCGTTGTAATCTTCTGCAAATATTTGCACATTTCAATGTGATGTGCCTTCGAGGCAACTCCCTATTTGTTATCATTCGTAACCTTTTCCTTATTTTCAGCAGTTCTTTGCTAAGGGGTCTAGAAGTGAAATGTATTTGCTTTAATGTGCAGCATGAATACATTTTCTCTCGTCTGGCTTTCACCCCGAAACGGGCCTTATAAATAGTTTGCGTTGGTTTGCGCGCCACGGGCAGATGTGTTTTTATAGCATGCACAGCTGCGGGCTGTAACTCGCTCGAATCGGGAGGAACAACCAATAGCAAATTCCAGACGCAAAGCCTCACCGTCAAAACTTACCGTTGACGTTGCAATCTCAAACTTGGGTCAGTGAGAAAAAGTGACTCTTAGCGGTCGCAGGCATGAATCGCAAGCAGCTGGAGCAAGCATGAATAATAATAACAATAATAATAATAATAGCAGTAATAATAATAATAATAATTATTATTATTATTATAATAATAATAATCTCTCGGCGTCTAAAATATTCTAGGCGGATAGGCCACTATGCGGAACGTTTGTGAAATCACTGAGTGTTTCCTACCGAGTGACAGTTCTGTCGGACGAGTTGTCTCTGTTTACACCGCAACGTGGATGGGAGTTCTACTACGATGATACTTGAATCAGAGTTTATTGAACATTAGTTAGGTTGTGTCGACATTTTAAAATGGGCCAAAAGCGTAAAAGTGAGCACGCGTTGGAGCCTGACACGGCGGCCAAGAAAGAAAAAACGATTGAGTTCAACGGGACTCATTTTAAAAGCATGCTGAGAGATCCCACCACAGCCTTGAAAGGTAAGTCTTTAAATCAATCCACAAATGAATATCAATGTATTGTTATTACTCACATGTGTGCCACGAAATTAAATTTGATCTGTGGCCACCTCCAGGACTTGAAACGTTCATAGCAACCGCCAAGAAGCTTCCATCATCCGAGTTGTATGATGTGGTTGAAGGTTACATTAAAATCTCCATGGATTGTGCAGAAATATTCAAACTGCTGGAAGGAGAGAAACAAACCGAGAAAGAGGTGACTCGATTTTCATATCCTATTTTGTCCTAAAATGAACATGTCATCATTGGAGCTTTTGCTGTTCAGATGGTGCTGATCTTTGAGAGTCTGGAGATGATTCTTTTGAGAACCGCCAGTGACCTGTCCCACTTCAACATGGTGGGCAACGCCATTGTGAAAAAGATCATTTCTGCTCACATGAAGCTGATTCAAAGCGGCTTTTATTCAACAAATAACAGGTCTGTCGCTTTAGCGCAACTGCATGAATGCAGAAACGGCTTTCATTCCGTGATATTATTTTTTCCCCCCTGACAGATTGGTTCGTCAGTGCCTGAGCCTCCTGTCTGCTTCCGTATCTCAAGGGCCTGAAGCTGCCAGAGAAATCTTGAGTCACATTTACATGCACAAGTCCCTCGCTGGGCTGGCCAAAAGGAAAGATAAAACTGTGAGAAGACTCAAAAGCCATTTGATAACGGGCAACGAAAAGACACTCCACTCAATCCAACATCTTCTGCTCTTCTTTTCCCAGGGAAGACCCGACGTCCGCATGGCCTTCATCCAATTTGCCCTCTCCTTTTTGGTGTCAGGGGACAACGCAACAGTTGGACTGATTCTAGAGGTCAAAGGTAATCACGATCCCATCACCGAGCAACTTTCTTCGCCGTGCTGCCAACGTGTTCATGTGTTGCGGCAGAGCTTCTGCCTGAGATTCTGAGCACGGGGCTGAAGGAGGACAGGATGTCCATCGTCAATCTCATCTTGTCCACGCTGAAGACCAGAGTGAGTCAATGCTTTTTTTTTTTACACACGGATATGAATATGACGTTTATGATGATGTTTTGTCTCATCGCAGGTGGTGTTAAACAAGGCCATCAGCAAAACGCAAAAGGTGCGCTTTTTCACAGCCGCACTGTTGGCCAACATCGCCTCGCTGTATAAATGGAACGGGATTGTGGACGCCACCGCCAATGAGGAGGATGTGAGTTTTTATCTTGTCCCAATCGCTTGCTCTGTCCCCCCACTTTTTACTTTATTGCTATTTATATACACGATTTTTTTGCGCTAAAAGATGGAGGAGGACTCTCGGAATGCCGGGATATCGCTAGTGCGGGAGATGGCTCACAGTTTCCTTCTGGACTTGTGCTGCTCCCGAAAGTACGGCATCAGCTTCCACGATGCCAGCCTTGGCACGGCGGGCAGGTAAGTCGTCCGTTAGGCCAATCCGCACGGAGACAGAAGACGCCGTCTGCAACCGCCTCGTCTTTCCCCGCAGAGTCGGCAACATCGTGCTGCTTCAGTTCCTGGTGGGCCTGAAGCAAGCCACGGAGGATGAGCTGGTGGCCCAGCTGGTGGTCCGCACACTCAAAGCCAGTCCGGACCTCCTGGCGCGCTACTTCAAAGAGACGCAGTACTCGTACTCGCCCCGCCTCAAAAGTGCCTGGCAGGGCAATGTCGGGCTGCTCAAGAAGGTGAAAATAAAATCCCACGGCCTCTACCGTACAGCGCTTGTAACGGTTGCGCCTTTTGCGGCAGATTTACGAGGCCCAGCCGGATATCGACGTTGTGTTTGCAAGCGGCGAGCTGATTCCTCTGCCTCGCTTGCTCGCCATGATCACGGTGGTCTCGCTGCCTCCCGTCTGCAACAAGGCCTTCTTCACGCAGGGCCTCCATGTAAGCGTCCCAATTTTGCCGCATAGCACAGACACACCACGAGAGGACGCTAACCGAGAATCACTAAACCGCTCGTCTCCTTTGCCGATAGTTTCCCAACACAGCGATGCAGATCACCACCTTCAACATGATGATCTTCATCTTGAATAAAGCCAACAAGAACTTGGAGTTCCTCACGGAGCACCACTCGGACGTGTACGCGGCGCACACCGTGGCCGAGCTGGCGCAGCAGTACCGAGAGATGCTTTGCAAGGTGAACGCGACTCCGCGCACGCTTCCAAAGCCTGAAATCGAGCTTCGGCTTCTTCTTCTTTTTAAAGTCATCTTCTTTTGCCAGATTTTGCCAGATATGACGAGCGTGGTTTCAAACTGGCAGTCGCTCGGCAAGAAGGACAAAGATGACGGAAGTACGAAAAGCAAGGAAGCCCATGCCAAAGAGGACACAGACACTTTATTAGGTACACTTGCAAAGAACGACTTTTACTGGGCAGAGAGCAATCGAGTTGACTTGATTGCAGATGGCGACACACCCGAGCTCGTCCTGCTCAAAGCGCTCATCCTGAAGGTGGTGTGTCTCTACCAAAAAGTTGTGCCGCACTTGGTTACTCAGTGCAAGTTTGACTTCAGCAAGCTCCTCAAAGGTAAGAAAGTGCTTTTAAAACGATCGCGGGAGCCGCAGCGACGCTTTCCGTTGTTTTCAAGGCATCGTGTCGGAGGGAGGCGAGAACGAGGGGGTGGCCCCCATCTTGCAGCATCAGATACTACAGCTGGCCTTGGACCTTCCCGCAAGCAAGTTCTCGTGGTTCCGTCTACAGGTAGGAAGATTGGGAAAAACATTAGTATGCATTTCTCCAAAATATTTGGCTTTCCGCAGGAAGCTGCAGATACCGACGAGAAGTCTGTGCTCTATCTGCTCCTCAAGATGTTTGTCGGCAGCCGCTCCGGCCAACTGAAGACCTCCACTCGGATGCTGGTTTTGAAAGTAAAGTACCTGATTGAGATGTGTACCAAAAGCTGCGGCTAACACGCCGCTCTTGTGTGATGTTTAGGTGTTGAAGGACAGCGGCGTGTTTGAGTACACTTGGGCTGAACTTGAACTCTGGTTGGACCAGCTGGACAAAGTAGAGCCCGGCCAACAAGAGCCGGTCATCCAGTTCTTGGAGAGAGTGAGCGAGCGAGCGAGCGAGGACACCCGCTAAACTTTCGAGGAACTAAACGATGATTTCTTTCTTCTTTGTAGGTGTTTGTCAAGTTGGTGTGCCAATCGCACTTGTACACGGATCAGGTGGCCAGCCTTGTGCAGGAGGCGGCCGAGCAGCAGGCCAACTCCAGCAGCCGGGAGGGAGACGGCGCCAGCGTGTGCGTGTCGCACATCGACGGTGAGCCTCTTCACCTTTTGAGGAGATTTGTCACTTTGTGTTGTCGCAATTTTGTTCATGTCGCCGCTCCCGCCAGATGTCCTGGACATGCTGGACGTCATCATGGAGGGCAGCGAAGGCGACACGGACGAATTTGGGCCACCTCTGAGCGAGGAGCTCGTGGTTCAGACGTTCCCCTTCAGTGTGGCCGTTCCCGCCGCGCTGGAGGCCCGCAACAAACTCACTCCAGACAAAGGTGTCGACTTCTTCCTTTAGTCGACAATTCCTTGTGAAAGAAAGACCTACTGATAACGCGTTCCCTCCTGTAGGGGGCGTGTTTGAGTACCTGTCGGCCGTGCTCTGTCACGTCCTGCACAGCCAGCGCGACCCGCTTCCGCTGTGCTTGGGTCTGCTGCAGTACGACAAAGAGCTGGCGTCGGCGTCCTCCTCTGAGCCGCACATCTCCGTGGTGGAGCTTTACCGCTATTACTCCAAGTGGCTGCCGCCACCGTGTCCGGTCCAGCTGGTCAGTTTGCCTGAGATCATCTTGTCATGTAAAGCAAAGAATGGGACTGAAGATAAAACCAATTTGATGTTGCGTCTTCTGTCTTCTTGTCCAAATGAAGTGACCAGGAAATGTTTTTTTCTTCTCGCAGTTTAAATCGTCCCCATATCAGCCCGGCAAAACGTCAATGGCGAGCTTCAACGCTCTAATGAAAGCCGCGTACCTGGACGGCCTGAGTTCCGTGGCGGAGGACAACTTCAGGACAAAGGCGGAGGTCGCCATAGGTTCCATGTCGCTCGCCGACTATCCACTTTCTGTCAAGCAGATTCTACTCTACATCAAATCGGCAGTGGACAACCTTAACACGGTAAGAGTAGTCGTTTCAAAGTGGCGCTCACTTGACGTTGAGAATTTTGCTTCGCTTTCGCACAGTTTTCCAAAAACAGCGGCTTGGCCATTTTGAAGAGCTTGATGCAAATACTCCAAGATCTGGTGTTGAAGCTACAAAGCTGGGAGGTACCCTCGGAGCCTCAGCCCGCTGAGAAGAGCACGCAAGATGGATCGGACCTCTTCCTGGACACGGACTGCGCCAACACTGCGGAGGCAGACAAAAAGCTGGTCAGGAGCCACGAGATCTGAGAAAAGGTGCAATTTGAAAGAAAATGCTCTAAAAGTCTCCTCGTGTGTTTTGAAGATGCTTCTCTCAACCCTGAGCGCCATCTTCAAGCATCCCTACGTGGAGCAGTGGTACCTGTCTCCGGAACAGGCCAGCCTGCCCCCGCACTCGTTGAACCCTGTCCGACTCAAGCGCATGTGCGCTCAGCTGAGCAACGACATCACCGCCCTGTTGACGATGAGCGCACCCACCCTACGCGAGCTGGGTCACACGGAGCTCATGGCGCCCTACGCCGACGCCATCCAGAACGCCGTGCGCAGGGAGCTGCTGGACACCACTTCCCGGACTCCCGAGACGCAATCCAGAGCGTTCCAGGCCTTCCTGTCCTTGCACGGCTACATGGAGCCCTCCAAAGTGAGGGACGCCGTGTCGGCGTTGCTGCTCCTCCCGCAGGAGAAGCTCGTCACCGCAAAAGAGCAGCTGAGTGCTTACGGCCGGGCCACGCTGCAGGTTCTCACCGAGAATCGAGAGCGGGACGACGGCATCTTCTTGTCGCGGGCTCACCTGGGCGGGCTGGGGACGCTGCTGCTATCCTGCCCCGGCCCGGAACCGGAGGCCTTCCTGCTCCGCACGCTGTCCAGCGAGCCCGGGAGCGCCCGGCTGGTCCATACGGAGGTTCTGCGGCACTGCCTCCGCCGTCCTCTGGGTGACTCCCTGGCCATCGCCGAGCTGCTGCTGAGCAACTCCTCCACGCAGCGTCTCTGCTTCGAGACGTGGTGCCTCCAGCCAGGTAACGTGGAGAAGATGGCAGACCTGATGGAAAACTTTCTGCCGCTCATCAGAACGTACTTGCTGGTGGCGGGGCGAGCGGATCCGGCGGCGCCCAAAAACGGTTTGTATTAAAACAGCAAAAAAAACGGGATTTATTGAAAAAAATCATAAATTTGCTTATGTCGTGTTTCTTGCTGTATCGTTGCAGTCCAACAAGCAGTTTTAAAAGTCCTGAAGGAAAATCTCCTGTCCAAGTGGATCCGGTCAGCTCTCGGAGACGCGACAGAAGCCGCTGCGGTGGTTGAAGGGCTGGCGGCTCTGATCAAGCTTTCAGCAGACATCGGAGACATCGGGGACCTGATGAAGAACCTGCCGGACGCCCTTCAGAAAGTCGACGGCTTTGAAAGGTCCGTTTTAATTGAGCACGCGAATCAGAACATGTCTGATCGGAGAGCGTTTTTGCCCGTCGACGGCTTTGAAAGGTCCGTTTTAACTGAGCACGCGAATCGGAACATGTCTGATCGGAGAGCGTTTTTGCCCGTCAGGTGGCAGCTGGTCGACGTCATCACAGAGAAGCTGTCCGCCTGTCCAGAAGAAGATGTCACGTGGAGGAAGCGCCTCACCGCGTCTGCCCTCAAGTGTCTGATTGCTTCTTACGGCCACTCCAAAGATCAGGCCGCAACCTCCTCCGCCCAAGAGCGCGACGTTCTGGAAAGGCTCCAGAGACTCATCGTAAGTTGACGAGCACGTTTTCTCATTCTTTCACTTGATCGTTGAATGAAACGATTTTATCCTTTTGAGTTTGAACCCGTTTGGTTTCTACGCAGACATCGAGTGACGACATCGCCGCGGCTGACTGGCAGACTTTTGTGAGGAACGGACTAAAGTGAGCCATCATTCAAGCTTTCATTTCTTGACAACCAAATACTAATTGCTTGGCGACGGTCTGCAGGTGGCGCTACAGAGACGAGCATTTCCTCAACGTCCTGAGGAGCCTTTTGGAAGCCATGTACTGCCCGAGCGACGCCCCAAATGGTCTGATCCCCTTAGCTACCCTCCACATGATGACCAGCAGCCACTCTCTCTTCCTGCCCACCATGTTGGACGACAACAATGACGATGGCGACAATCCCGCCAGGTGTCGGGTTAAAGGTGGGGGCAATACCTCCACAGTCAAGCAAAAGTCCAATTCTGACTTTTTGTTTCTTTGTTGCTCTTCAGCGGCCTTGGCGTCACTCCTTCTCTGTCTGGTGAAGAAATGTCCACAAGTGTGCAACCTGAATCACTTCTTAGTACTTTTGGGAGCGTACGGAGCCACGCTCAGCGATACGGGTAATGTCATGTTCACGTTTCAATTAGAATTGACATGCCGGAAAAAAATATCATATCAAGGAGGAAGATGTTGGAATGATGTCAAATGGTTTGTTCTTTACACAGATCAGACAATTCTGCTGCTCCTCCAGGAGTACGAAAAAAATAATGTCAGTCTTCTCCAGTTTGAGTGAGTACCTTTTTATTTCTTTTTTGACTAATTGCTCGTGCATGCTCACAATTCGAAAATTGCCCGGCAGGTCCATTATTTGGGGTCCGGCGGCCTTGGAGCACCACAAAACCAGGAAGAGCTTGGGATCGTCTCTGTGGAAGCAGACCCACCCAAACGACCTTTTGGCATTGCTCGACGCCCACAAGATGCTCCGAACCATCGCGCAGTTCCCGCAGCGGCGGACGATTATCCTGCAGGTGTGCACATTTTTTAAATTTATTTTGTTTTAGGTGGTATTTGGTGTAAGCATTAATGTGAATGACAAATCTGTTTTGGCAAGAAGGAAAACATAAGCATAAGAAAAATAATAATAAAATAATAATAAAAAAGAATAAGGATAGAAAATGATAAATATAATAATAATAAGTCATTTTATTTATGGGCGCCTTTCTCAACACTCAAGGTCACCTCACAACAAATAAAATATCAAGCAATCATTTGGACAATTAAAAAAAAAAAAAAGAGATCATCTGCTGTTTTTATTTATTTGGAACATTTCCAGGCAGATCAAGTGCAGCTATTCCACATCCAAGGCGTGAAGGACCTCGACGGCTTGTACGACCCTTGCTTCCTCCTTCCCGTCTTCAGCACCATTCTCCGACCAGGTGAGCGGGCGGATTCCACCCCGGCTTCTCTCGTCGCCCGACTTTCCTGTTGACCGCGGCGTCTCCTGTGGCAGAGTCTGTGGTGGACTGCTTCAAGTTTGTCTCCAGCCACGCCCTAGGCCTGACCTTGGTGGCTCTGAGCAGCTACGACGCCAAATTGCGAGCGGCGGCGTACCACGTGCTGAGCTGCTTCTACCAGCACCTGGATGCCGCTCGCTTCAGAGAGAAGAGACAGGTACAAAAGAAAATGGTCTCATAAGCTCAGAAAAAAAACAGCACTGTTTTCTCAATTGAACTGGCCAACAGCTGCTGTACCTGCTGGACCTTGTGAAGAACGGCATTCGCAAGCAGAATCAGCGGCTGCCCTTTGTCTTGACCATGTACATCAGCAAAGTGACTCAGCAGATGCTTAGACCCGGTGGGTGACCTTCAAAAAAAACAACATCAATTGCGCTCCGTGTTGCTGTCACTGACCTTTGCCCTCTGTGTTACCTCTTTCCCTCAGAGGACCACATGTACGTGGTTCTCAATCGATTCCTGCTGTCCCATCGGAGTTTGGACATGTGGAGAGTGCCCGAGTTCTTCAAGCTCTTCTACAGCTTTGACCTGGAGGTACGCTCAAAGCACAAACAACGCTCGACCTCGATGTGCTTATTTTGGTTTGTGGGTCACGGCGAGGTTGACCGACTGTTTGTTTGTTTCTCCCCAAGCACAAGACGGAGCGAGAGTGGATCCTGAGCGTGCTGGAGGAAGGGATAAATGACCAACACTGCTACGACATATGCAACCAGCAAGGCATCTTCCACAGCCTCCTCGGCTTCAGCAGCAGCCCCTTGTGCGACGAACACGCTCAGGTAGTAGTTTGAGCCCGGACCGGACTCGGCGCGCATTGTTGCGTCACACTGAGAGACTTGCTCCACCAGGCGCAGATCTTCAGGGTGTTGCGTCAGGCGGCCCGTGTCAGCAGAGCAGCGTACGACCTGAGCAACAGCTGCGGCCTGCTCACCTGGCTCATACACACGGCTGAAAAAAGGTGAGCCGCTAATGGGTCGTTAGCGCCATCTTGGAGTCGCTAAGCAATTTTATATTTGCCTAGGAACAAATCAAATTACGTAATTGTTGATGACGGCCCACAGGAATCTCGGACAACATTTACTCGGCTCCATCATCGATCTGCTCCACGCATTGTGGCTGGCCAACCTGGGCATGAAGAAGAACCCCGTCGACAGCGGCGAGACGTCCGCGGCGGAACGAGAGACGGTCAAGTGTCTCCCGCTCACACTCATCAACGAATTCCTATGCGTGGCTTTAAGCGTCAGCCGGCGCTTGAGGTAAAGATGGCGCCGGCGTGAGAAGCACGTCTCCGTTCAGGGACGCTGACGTTCGCTTTCCGTCAGGTTGGGCGTGAACGCCGCCCAGCTCGCCACCTTCCTGCAGACCTTCTCGTCCATACTCGGGCATCGGACGAGCGCTCTCGGCGCCGGCCAGCGGTCCGAGTGGACGACGCTGCCAGCTCGGCCTCTGTCCACCACCGAGGCGCTCGCTCTGCTGCAGTGCTGGAGCGCCTTGTCTGGCCGCGCCGCGCTCCTGGGCCAAATACAGGACTTGTGTGAAAAGCACAAAGTCAAGGAACTTTTGGGTGAGTGCAATTGATTGGGATTCTCAGGTCGTGACCAATCACGGCTCAGCGTGCAAACATTACATGACCCAACTCGGAAAACAGCTGAGCCCTTTTGCACTCAGATGTCATTTTTAAACACAATATTGATCAAAATGCCGTCTTTAGACGAGTTGGCATGACATGACCTCTCATGGCATCTATACAGGAGGTTCTGTGAAGGACAAGAACTGGGCAAAAGGCTCCCTAACCCTCATGCAAAAGGAGAAGCTGTCAGAGGACACCGAGACAGAAGAACAACGGCAGAGTCTCCTAGCCGAGTGCCGGGCCACTCTCTGCAGCATCGTTATGCACTGGCGCCCCGCGTTTGGCCTCGGCCAAGAAAATCCCACGGAGGCTTCCGCTCTGCTGGCGGTGGAAACGGGCCACCTGCTCGCCAAGTGGTCCCTCAGGTGCCTGGCGGAGGACCCCTACGATGACGAACGCTCCGAGAGCTTCTTGCGTTGGCTGGAAACCAACTTCACGGCGCACGAGGAGATGGCGGACGCGCTTCTGCGCGACCCCGGACCCGAGGCAGACCTGCTTCGCCTCTACCATCGCGCCTGCCGTACGCCCACCGGCGAAACCTTCCGCTTGTTCACCCACGTTATGATGCGCTTGCTGGAGAGGCGAGGCCAACTCCCACACACGCATGGAGCGATCGTTGCTGCTTGCAGCCCAGAAGACACTCGGGACGAGTCCAAATGCGGTAAGGATCCAAATGTTTGGTGTATTTGAAACTTTTGATCCGTTTGACCAATCACCTCACTGTTGGGGCATTTCTTTTTTCCCTTTTCTAGAAGCGGGCCTGGCTATGCTGTCTCTGTACATCCACGACGTGTGGGGCGGAGCCGACTCGCCACAAATCTTCCTTTCTCACGTCGCCATGGTGACCGGAGGCAAGCGTAAGCGGACTAAAGCGCACAAATCGGGCGTCAGCGCCGTTTGTCAGGACTTGGTAGCCATGACGACGTGAACGCTACGCGGCAGCATAGTTCAAAATGTGACTTTTTCAGGACCGAAACAATTTCAGCTTGGAAGAGGCCATTTTATTTGCTTCTTTTTGCTAGTTATTGTTCTTGTAGGTTTATATTAAACTGGATGATGTGTTTCTCCTCCGACTTCTGCGTCTACATCTCCTGCAACAAAACGAGACAGTCGTTGTTTTTTGTTTGTTGGTTCCATTTGAACTTGCACTCACCATGGCAAGTGGGCACTGCCTGACATGAGATTCAAGGTGAGGAAGAGGACCCCCACAAAGGCAGCCAGAGTGATCCAAAATGCAATAACGATGGAGTCTGAAAGCGGTGCTGCATTAGGTCAGAGGAGAAGAAAGAAAACGAGATATTCAAGCAAAGTGACTCACACTTGTTGTATTTTAACTTGCTTTGGTCCACAATTACTGGATCCACGTAGTCATAATAATATTCCCATCCGTCGAATGGCGCACTAGTCGAGTTGTCCATGGTGATCCCAGTTTAGGATGCTGCTGCTCCAGCTAACTTTTGGAAGGAATGTAATCAAGCTGTGTTGTTCCAACAGAAAGTCGTCCTTGACTCGTTGCAAAATAGGCGGGGTCCTAACCAGTGACTGCCATGTATAGTTTTGCAGTTGTGTTAATAAAAAGATTAAATTGTTTCATTTTTCTGTTTTTTTGCTATACAGGGTGGATCAAACACAAGATTTTTTTTCAAGATGAATTTTATCTTATCTTTCTTGGCCTCCCTTTCCTCAGTTGCACGCATGCTCCCTTCACTTTAATTTTAATTCATGTGGATTTATGTGACAGTAAAACAAATCTTTTTGTGAGCACAAAGGGCATTTTTTCCCGACTACACTGTACTTCTATATTTTAGACAATGAAGGTATCTTTAGAATAAAAGACATACGATGGTAGAAATAGAATGCTGAGGAATACGTACAAGCATATTAGAAAGTTATGAAATTAAGACGTCCTGTTGAGTCACTGCAATTTCTACTCCAACCACAGCACGGCAATGGTTGCCCAACAACGCCTCGTTGCCAACAACCAAAGGACGTCAAGGAAGAAGGCTGACGTGTTTGACGTCACATTGCTCGCGTTTATCGAGGCGGTATGCGGCTAAAGCGAAGCTAAACTATGTAATCCTTCAAGAAGCCGATTGTCATCTTTCTTTTGCTTAGTTACGTGGTTGTTAATTTCGGCGTCGACATACATGGTGACGAGTAATAAGAATAAAAAAAAGCTCGTCTTCTAATCGGGTTTGTGAAAGGCAAATCAAGAAGAATGGAAGCGGTGAACGCGTTCAACATGGAGGTAAAGTTTGCTCGTGTTCTGGTCCAAAGGGCGACAGTAGCGAACGGCGTTAGTGCTCGTCGTGTTTTCAGCTCACATGTGCTAGATTGAAAATGAAACGCTTCTTCGTTGTGCTTTGTATTCCTTTCAATCGTCGATTGATCTGAATTGTTTGCGCCTGTTGTTGCTCGTATGCCTAGCAAGGCCTTTCGGATTCTGTGCTAAGCTAACTGCTAATTGAGATGCTCGGGTACCTCGCAAAGGCCACATTGTTGTGTGTGTGTGTGTTTTTTTTAAGTGACGCGAACGTAGTAAGATGGCTGTTTTTGTTTTTTTTAATCGCGATGCCTTCTGCAGTACAACTGACATTTGCATGTGTAATTTTGAGATCACAGTGGATTACATACAACTAATCTAGAATTCATCTTAAAGTTACAAAAATGTCCACTGCCCAACTAATCTAGAATTCATCTTAAAGTTACATGAATGTCCACTGCCAACCTCTGTTAAGTGAAATTTTGCATTGTCCTCCAATTTATGCTTGCATGCTGTACGTGTGACAACTTGCATTCATCTAAACTGTTTATTCGAATATGTGGTGCAATTGTTTTGTTGGATATATGTCCCTTGTATGTGTGTTATGAAAATGCCAAATAAGTTTGTAAGTGCAGTTTTAACTCACCGTTTTAGTAGTTATTTGTTTGTTTTACATGGAAATGGATTTATTGTGGCCCAATCATTTATCAACTGCCCGGTTTAATCGATCAATAGTAGTAGGCTAGCGCTTTTAATTTTGGTTCATTTCTTTTCTATTTTCACCTGTTTTCTAGCTTTGGTCATGTGGCATGGTTTGCAAGCTGAGCGCGATGGCACTGTGATGACATTTTCAGTTGACAACAAGTGGCAAAATGGCCGCTCCCTGACATTCAATATTAGCTCATCCTAACGCACTTGTGTTTCGAAAAGAGCTGTAACTCTTTACTTAGCACTGCTATTTGAAAATTTGACATTTGCTGCTCCGGTTTTTGCTGAATTTGATGTGATTTGCGGTCAAGTAATGTTTGTTTTGTGTGCAACCTCTCAGTTGTTCTCCATGCTTGACATGAAGCCTCCCATATCGCGGGCTAAAATGATGTCTGTTACCAAGGCCGCCATCAAAGCCATTAAGGTAAACAGCCATTGCTCGAAATTGTACAATTTTAACAAGCCTTAAGTGTGTTTGCGGATTTGACGTTGTTCGTAGTGACTGATGCCAGGTTTTTCTTTTCGCTAGCTCTACAAGCATGTCGTCCAGATTGTTGAGAAGTTCATCAAGAGGGTACGTTGCACCGTCGCACGAGTTGGATGAATTTGGGCTTTGTCACTTCAATTTGGTTTCTTTTCATCAGTGTAAACCCGAGCTCAAAGTTCCCGGCTTGTATGTGGTGGACTCTATCGTACGGCAGTCGCGTCACCAGTTTGGTGTGGACAAGGACGTGTTCGGGCCTCGTTTCTCCAAGAACTTCACAGACACCTTCCAGAATCTTTATAGCTGCTCAGAGGACGATAAGGTAGCCGCTCTTTGTGCTTTTGCTGCCATGAGGTACAACGCAATGTTGAAAGCTAAACTAACTAACTTTTCTGTCTGTGTCAGGACAAAATTGTCCGCGTGTTGAACCTGTGGCAGAAGAATAGCGTGTTTGACATGGACATCATCCAGCCTCTGATGGACATGGCTGAAAATGTCCCGTCACCCTCGCCGTCCCTTGAAAGTAAGAAAAGGATATTTCATGTTTTCATTGGAAATAGAAGGATGATAACGGTTGTTTTTTTGTTGCAATATCGCAAATGACCACTAGACAGCACACGTGTCAGTTGTGCTTACACTGGGACTTGTACTGCAATATTAGTTGGCCTATTTTTGCGGGATTAGAATGATTTGCAAGACAAATAATACAATAAAATATTGGGTGACTAATGCCGCCTCCAGAAGTTAAGGTTCCCATCCCTTGTCTAAAGTGTGCATTAAGTGCGGCGTCTTTCGCATGTGTGACCAGTTCCCACGGAATCACAGCCTCCTCCCACGACAGCGACCCTCAACGTAGCTCCGCCACAAGTGTCCAATTCTGATGCCTTAGCCGCGGTGGCCCAGCTGTTCCAGTCCCCGCACGGTCAGGAGGTGAGTGTTTGCCCTAAACTTCAAGCGTGCAGAGCGGCCGCTCTGCAACCATTGTTCACCGTTGTCCTTTTATCGGCAGCTCCAGAGGATGCTTCACAGCTTGCAGCAGGCGGAAAAGAGCTACGCGGCCAATCATACAAACGGGCCAAATGCTCACCAGGTCAATGTGGCCCAGTCCCAAAGAGGCACCCTGGCTGAGGTATTTGCACGCTCCCAACACGTACTGAACCCCGCTTTCACCTTTTGGAGCTGAAAATGTGGATCCGCTTCCTCAGAAACTGCTCGACAGCTTTGACTATGACGACGAGCCCGAGAAAGTGGCAACGAGCGACACGACGAGCTGTTTGTGAGTTACCTTTTGGATCCTACCGTAAAATAGCGGCAGCTGATGCCGTCGTGAATGTTAACAATCACACTTGTTGCAGCGAGTGTGTACCTCAATCATGCTGTGTTGAATTGTAGCACCGGAAGAGACCACGTCCATGGTCAGATGCGCAACATGGAGGCCGCTCATCCATTTCCGGGCGGATTTGAGGTAGCGACTCTTTTACGGGGAACCCAACCCAAGACTTTGAAACTTTGTCAAATTGTCCTAAAGCTTGATGTGGTAATGTTCCAGAACTGTGGAAAAAATGGCGCAATTTCTGCGCACATGCCACTCGATGCTGCTAATTCACTTTTTTGAAATTCATGCGATGATTCTTCTCAGTTTGGTGGAGTGGCGGGTGATGCCGAGCGCCAGATGCTACCCATCGGATACCATTCCAGGAGTGACCAGTCTACGCTGATGAACTACCAATCGCAGGTATAGCGCCAAATGGATGGAGCCGCCATTTCGCTGTGTCATTTTGCATGTTGTCTAACAGGCGGACTCAAGGGAGGACCTTTATACACATCGAGAAGGCAGACACGGAGCCTACGGCAGAAGAACAAGATCCGGTTCCAAGTAAGATTCTTGTGGATTTTAACCAACCCTACTGCGTCCAAGTTGGAGCGGATTGCGTCGGATTGACCGTAACTCATTCTGCCATAACGCGCTTCGCTCGTTCCCGTAGATCTCCGAGACGAAGACGCTCGCGCTCGTCGTCGCGGTCGAGAAGGTCGAGGCACAGACGCTCCAGATCGCGCTCGAGAGAGAGCCGCCGGCTGCGCTCCCGCTCGCAGGACAGAAACGAGCGAGAGTGTGATAGGGAGCGGCGGCAGAAAGGGCTCCCCGCCATCAAGAGCCAGACGCTCAGCGGTACGTCCCATGACTCGAAACCCAGATGTATGCGTGTCGAGCAGCCTTCAATTAGTTTTGTTTCTCAGTGTGCACCACAACACTGTGGGTCGGTCAGCTGGACAAAAAAACCCAGCAGTCGGACGTGGTCTCCCTCCTGGAGGAATTTGGCCAGATCGAGTCGGTCAACGTAAGCGCGTGCTCCATCGTCACCGACTTCGAAAAGAGATGGACGCATTCTTATTGGCAACCTTTGTTTGCTTACAGATGATCCCCCCGAGAGGTTGTGCCTACATCGTGATGGTGCATCGACTCGACGCCTACACGGCCTTGAACAAGCTCAGTCGCGGCTCATACAGAGTCAATCAGAAGCCTGTGAAGGTGCGGCCATTAACCATCCATTAACCATTAACCCCGCCTTTACGTTCGTTCCGTCAGTGATACCTTTGTGCTATTTCATAGATTGCGTGGGCTTTAAACAAAGGCATAAAGGCGCCACACAAAAAGTTCTGGGACGTCGAGCGAGGAGTCACCTACATCCCCTGGGCCAAAGCCAAAGCCGAGGAGCTGGAGAGTTATCGTGAAGGCGGGATGCTGGACCCGGACACGCTCAGCGAAGGTGAGTCCGCTCATTTGCCCTTTGTAGCCTAACCGCCCCCACACCAACCTCATGGGGTCTCTCGGTCTTCAGAGTGGAAAAGCCTTCTGGACCTTAACAATCCGCAGACGGCGGCCGTGAACGGCATGTTGGAAAGCACGGCGGCGGCGGCGGCAGGCGGGACCGTCCGAGCTCTGATTCAGGTAACGCTAATGTGCAGTCTAAAAGCTGTCCTTTCTCTTCCTGTTTGTTTGTTTGCTGCTTAATGGCCTCTTTTTGGAGGCCCCCTTCATAAGCTCTTGACATGTTGGGGGGAAAATAAAATGTAGTGGAGCGGATGTGAATCAACTTCATTCTTTTGCACACCAATCGACAGCATCGAACTTGATTCCGTGTGTCTTCTGGTGCTCGCACAAATGCCATTTTAAGACCGGAAACGAGGAACCGCTCGGTCGGTGCTGATGCATGCTCACGTGCAAGCCCTACTTGGGTGCAAGGGAAACGTTTTCAGACTTGTCACAGACGAGGCGATATCTCCGTAAGCCGACAAGTAGTCGTGTCAAATTCGGTAACGTCTAACCGCACCTGAAGAACATGAGTGTAACTATTCCAAATGCTTCACAGTCTTGACTCGGGACTGCCACCTTGTTGAAATGTTCATTTACTGCCAGTCTGGCTGGACCCTTCTCTTCATTTTATGCAATGTGTACAGCTCGCGTGATGCCAGTTTGTGAACAATTGAATACTCAGTCTCCAAATATTTGCCTTTGAGGATTCCTCATCAGAGTGCAAACTGCACCACCACTGAGCAAAAGTTATCGGGGTTGAAGCTTTTGATTTAGAAAAGAAAGTCCTAGAGGTGAGAGGGGGCGTTGCGTCCATCCGTCCGTCCGTCTATATGCGGAATTTGACAAATGTTGCATCTGCAAACTGTTTTTGTAGATGTTCATTCATCTAAGTATAAAAAAAAAAAATGAATAGCACTCGCCTCCACTGTGCTTGTCGGGGATGGGGAGCGTACCCCGTCTTATTTTAGGAGTGCGAGGCAAACACCCTGGACTGGTATTCCGCCAGGCACATATAGACAGCCACTCGCATTCAGAGCCATGCAAACGGAGCATGCAGCTTTTTGCAACGTGAAGGGAACCCGAAGTACCCCGGAGAGAACTTGCAAACCCCACCGGAAGGAAGGCTGGAGCTGAAACTTGAGAACCAGGTCAGTTAGGAAGACAGACGGCTACTCCAAGAAATAAAATGGAGACGGGGTGGTGGGTGGGTGGGTGGCTCGATTGTATGCTTTAAGCTTTTTTCTACCAAATTGTATTGCAAACCAAGAAAATACTTTGCCATCTTCAAATATTCCTACGCACTCAAATTGTCGACATGCAAAGGAATTGAGTTTTTGGTGCCTTGCCGAGCCGGCCGGGATGGAAGAAAATAAAAGTTGTAGTCGTGATCAGGTCGGACATCGCGGTTGTCACAAAGTGTCACATCAACGTGCACTCTTGAGCAACAGACGCGCAGAAGAGGCTGCTGTGTTTGTTGGGGAGAAAAAATAGCATTTGTTGGCTCTTCTGGAACTTCTCACAAAGGAGGATCACGAGCGCCTTTGCTACTCGTAGGAATCAAGGACTTGCTCCAAGGTTATACTTTACTACCAACCTTTTCCTTTCCGTCAGAAAATCAGCATTTAAAAGCTTGACGGCGGGTTTCCAACCTAGGGTCAGCTTGCCTTTTGTAGTCCGCCATGTATGTGTCAGTGGCCCATGCTTCATGCTAACTAAACGTCCTGGTGGTGATATCCACTTTGTGTGGGTCCAATGCCACTGACAACTACAGCCACTAAACTTTCAAAACATGATTATCAGTTGTTGCCACCATTTTGCTAGCCAGCCATAACATCACATTGCTAAAGGCTGAGCCGCACTGTATTTGTTTATGGAGTAACGAGTGAGTCACATTTCCTGACACTTGTGCAGTATTATGTTCTATGCCTCAGTACTGCGCTGAAAACCCCCCGCAAGTTGTCCCGACCCACCAATCGCAGATCGAGGCAAAGAAACTGAGGCGCTAACATTTCTCGCAACAGAGAAATTCCATTACGGTGCCTTATTAACATGAACAGAAAGCTCCAAACCAAAAAAAGAAATCCAATTACTTGATGGCTTAGTTTTAGCAGGTGGTAACTGGTCAAAGTGGCCTTCTTGATCCAGAAGTTTTCTGTATGCAGCTCGGGAGGAAAAAGTTTGGAAGAACATCAAATAGGTGAGTGTGGAAGCATCTGGCAAATAACTACTGACAGACAAGAGAAAAAGAAGGGTGGCAATTAATTTTGATCTAAAAACTGGAGGTGAGTTTGTTGTGCAGCTGCAAACAAAAGTACAAAGGAAATACTCTTGAAGCATCGCGGGGGTGCCCAGCAAAGAAGGGACGCTCGGCTCGGCTCGGCCCGGCCCGGCTCGGCTCGTGGGATTAACAAGGAACTGCCCCCGATGGGATCGGACCAGTCTGGTAAGAGCCGACACGGCATCAAAGCTGATTGACTTGACGCTGGCGCGCTCTGCTTCCACCAGAGTAGCCGTTTGGGTTCATTGTCTTTTGCATGCGACTCGAAACACGCGAATCCCCTCTTAAGCCTTCTGTCCGACTCATCCCTTCCAGTCAATTTAGGGGGAACATTTAAAAAAAAAAATAAAAAAATAGATTGGACATAAAAGATGTTGGCTAGTAGTCACAAAAACAAAAGTTTAATGAAATATGTAAATATTAGCAAAAGGATATTATGACATTGCAATTTTTTAGTTTTGACCCATAAACATGACTGGATTTCTGAATTAGAAGTTTTGACAGAAATGTGGCTTTCAATTTATGTCTAAATCCAAATCTTGTGTGATCCTAGTTGAAATTGAACATGTGCAGAGTGTAGGTCAGAACCTTTTTTTTTTAACACACTAACAGAATTTGAAAGGATTTTTATTCGGGCTCGTTGTTCTAACGCTGGACAGTAACACATCGGGTATGAGCGGGTTTTAATATTAGGACAGGTGACATTCGTCTATGGTATAAACTTGAAAAGTAATGTCCCATTTATGCCCTCCCTTTTTAAAAAAAATAGATTAGTTCAAAAGGACAACTCTTTGCATTTGTGCTGCTTTCAACACTCTTGTTCCAACTTTGAAATAACGTTGAGCTGAAGAAATTTCCATCTATACATTTGTCCCGGCCGAGTCGCCAGCAACGTTTGCTGTTGCGGAAATGTTGAGGTGGGAGGTGGCCTTCTTGCACTCACTTTGACTGCGCCAGCGTGTGTATGACATCACGGTGCCCTGCACAGATGAAGTCAACCTTGTCCGCTCATCAAACCTTTTCAAGTGGTGATGTCACCGTATTTTGCAAATAACACCAACCAGGGTTTTGAAATATTTTTTTTAATTATTTTTTTTAATTTAAGTTTTGCAGTACTCTCTTGTGCAATCAGTTGTGCTGCTCCGGAACTATGATCATGATTAAAGTAGAGATTATATGAATAAAAGTCCAAGGGTGTCAAAACAAAGCAATAGCATCTTGGCGAAAGCATTGAAAAAAAATAATAATAATAATAATAAAGCATTTGTGTCTTGTGCAGGTGTTGCACATGGCACACAGAATAAGCCACTTCTTTACAGGATAAAGCCTTGTAATTATATTTTGTTCCCTGATGTCAGAGGTCTCGTAATATTGACAAATCCAAAGACAGCCGCAGCTTCTGTTTTTGACTGGTGCGTAAAGCGATGATAACCATAGAAGTGGCCGGCCCTTCACTCGTTCTGTCCCGGTTGCTCGATGAAAAATGGCCCCAGCCACAAAGCAGCACCGGCCGGAAGCATCCGTTGATTTTGTGTGGCTCCGGTCACAGGTGAGCTGCAGCCAATCACATTCCCACCTATGGACAATTTGGAGTCTTCAACAAGCGTGTTTTTGGGTCATTCTGCCCAAACTCACACAAGCGCGCCGGCAGAATGAGGAAAGCCTGAGCCCGGATTCCAACCCGAAACCGTAGAACATATGCGCTAAGACGACACAATTTCCCCTCCAGGTCCGGCCTATGGGAAAGCGTGATGGATAGGGACAGACCCCCCTCGAGTAAAAGAGACCCCCCCCCACCCCACCCCACAGGGATTTGTAATTGTGTATGGGTACCACAAGATGGTGGCAAAGGACATTGTTTCATGAAGCTCCTCAATTCACTTCCAATTGTTTACATGAATCAAACTTGCGCGCTGGGAGTGCTGGCTGCGCTCTGAGCACAAAACAGCCAATAGGTGAGTTTTTCAGACAAACTGGCAGAACGCGGACTTGGCAAATTGCACCTGAGTGGTGGCATGCAAAGCGCATGATTAGGATGGCTGCTAATAAAAAAAAAAAAAAAACGAGGGAGAGCGGGTGAGGTGGCTGTGGACAAAAGCTCCATAAAAGGTTTTCATCGCCAGGAGATTTATTTCGCACTTTGACATGCATCTGGCATATTGCCCAGCTGAAGACATTTTCATGGCAGCAGGGGTGTTGTGGTTGCTCCCCCCGGGGGCCATCCGCACCGTTGGCCCCCCACTTTGCACGCCACTGCACAAGAAAAAAATGGAATAACTTTGATAACCTCTTTGTTAACAAATTGTCATCATGAAGCGTGGGTACATGAACTCTCTCTCTCTTGCTCGCCTTGTAACTAGAAGGTTAACATCTAAGCTTCGGGTCCAGCCAAAGTTTCTTCTTGCAGCTTGTTGTTTTTGCAAGCAACATGTACCGGTTGCACGAGAAAAATACCTTTTAGCCTCACGGTGCACAATTTTAAGATCAACTTCATGAAAGGCAGCGTTGATGGCTAAGAGGCAAGTGTGATGAACTGAAAATTGCCAAAACTCTTTGTGACAGAAACGGCTGCTCAGTTCGAAGCAACACACACAAAAAAAAGGTTCCAGTGGACTGAGTTTGGGTCTGCATGTTTACGGACCTCTCCAAAGTAGCCCGGAACTCCTCTGAGACAATACCAATACCAGACAATTTAAATGAATTTATATTTTTTAATCATTAAACAGTTGTTTTAATTTGTATCTGTAACATATTTAATTTGACTTTCACCTTTACTGGTTAATTATAAATTAAGTATACATCAATTATCAGCATTTTATCAATTATCTTCTTATACCTTGGAAAAAAAAAATTGTATTTTACTAATTAGAGCACACATACACAAACTTTTTAAAATGTCATCTACGCATGAATTCTTTTTTTTCTCACAAATTTACCTCCTTAAGCTAATTAAAAAATGACAGTGAATTATTTGATGAAAAAAAACTGTTTTTAATTTATTCTTTTTACCTCATGTACAACTGGCATGTACCATTCATTTGTTTTCCAAACAAAAGTTTCCTGGCTGTGCCTGACCAAGTCGTGCTGTATTGTCTTCAGCGAAACTTTTTGCTGCTTTTAAAGGCCTCATGTTGCGCTTGTCTGTCTTGCAGGCTCCCGCCGTCCAACAGGGGGCGCCCATGGGAAGCCCGCCGCCATACCTGCCCCTGGGTATGCTGTCCCCAGGGTCCCTGCCTAGCACGGGGGGCCCGATGCTGATCCCGCCAAAGTTAAAGCCTGACGCCATGGCAGCAGGTAGGACCCTCACGCAGCAGCGGGGGGCCGCAAATAGCCCCCAAGCCAGACTTTGGACACCTGTCACGACTTGTTGATACTCATAATCATCTGATGTCTTTTCCGGGCAGCCGTCAAATCCCCAACGGAGTCGACGCCCAACCTCGAAGGAGACAAACTCTCGGAGCGTCTGCTGGGCTCCCCCACCGCCATCAACCTGCAGACGCCTCCGCCAGGTCTCCCCCCAATGCGTCCTCCTCACCTGCCGCCATTCCTCTCGCCGCCCGCCATGATGCCCGCAGGACCCGCCTTCCCCCCGGAAAGGTTCCGGATGGCTTTGCCCTACCCCCCTCGCGGCCCCATGCTCCACCGGCCTCCTTTTCTGCGGCCGGAGGGCACCATGCCGTCTTTCAGGGGACGGCCGGGCTTCGGAGGCCCGCCGCCCCGCCTGCCCAGGGGGAGCTGGTGATCGAGCAACCTCTCGTCGCCATCTCATCAAAACGAGGACAAAGAGCATCTCGGCTGTAAATACTGTACATGCGTGCCACCCTTTGTGATCTTTTTGTATATTTGAAGGAAAAATGAGTCTAGTTTAAGTGCTAAGGCTACAAAGAAAATCTTTATTGACAATGCTAACTTCTAGAAAGAGCCAAAACTGTGTTTTGTTTAATCACCTTGACTTCTTCTTCACGTTTTGATTAAAAAAGATAAAACTACCACGAGCAACCAGCATCATGGGCTCACTTTGTGACGATAATTAAAAAACAAAAGCCACAGTAGATTTAATCTAAGTTTCATTTTCACATTTTGACCTCATGTCGGTCTGAGAATCACGCTAAAAAAATATCTACCAATGCAGAAATTGCCGTTTAAAAAAAAAAAAAGGGTTTTACCTTTTGTATTAATCCCCTGAAATAAAGGAACTTTCACACCATATTTTGATGAATTGAGATGGAATAATAATAATAATAATTTGTTGATTAACATGTATTTGTCTTAAACTACATATTAAAGTCGCTTATATATAAATAAATAAATACAATCAATCATGTGTCCCGTGATCAACAATTAGTAGAGTGCGTGTGTGTGCGTGTGTATGTGTGTGCCCCATCAGTACATCAATGAGGAATCTGTTGATTGGCTGTGCGCGCGGAGTGACGTCCGCTCGCATCCAATTGCACGCATTTCCACATGGGGGAGAGGCGCTCCACCGCCATCTCCTCCTCCTGCTCCTGCTCCTGCTCCTGCACCTCCTCCCGGCCGCCGTGCGTGCAACAAACAACACGCGTGGAAGACAGAACGACAGCTTTTGGCCGCTTCAATGTGACGATGGACGCCGGCGATCCGTGACGGGAGCTTCGTGGACATGGTAGATATGGTCGTGGCGCGTTCACTGTGGTGGTGGTGGTGGTGGTGCACCCCGGAAGTGCGACGTCCCGTTCGTGGCAACTGGCAAGGATAAATAACCTGTATGCGCGCGCGCACGCAAGCAAGCAAGCAAGCAAGCATATTCCCGCGTGGCGTCTCGCAGTGAGTTGATGGGGTGGGCTGCGTGGACAAGGTCGAGCCGCAGTGCACATCTGCCGTCCAAGCACGCACGCACTGAGTCGCTCATTCATTCATTTGGGGGTTCAGTGCATTTCATTTGCACGCGTGGAAAGGCTGTGACGTCAATGGTAATGGGTTGGGGGGGGGGCGTGCTCTCTGCGTGAAATTGTTGCATTTTTGCACAGTCATGTGGCTACCAATGATGATGATGATGCTCTTCATCTTCTTCCCTGGTTCACCTGAGGAGAGTCTTGTTTTCCACGGCAAGTGGAAAAAACGCCTGTTGGTGACGTGAGCAATACAATCATGCCCTAATCATAAGAAGAATTGATTTCGTGATCTTTATGAACTAAAGGTCAGGTTCGGTAACAGGTGGATTTTTTTTCTCTGAAACGTCATCACTATGAAGGAAATGCACATTAAAATACTGTAAATATTGTGCAACCTTTCAGAGGTCAAACTTTAAAAAGAAATATCTCAAAAAGCCATTGTAAAACAGTAAATCATTTTTTTCATATCGGCGTCAAAAATATGTCGACCGGTGTTACGATTGTACGTTTATTGTGTTTTGTCCTCCTCCCGCCAGTTGATCACAATCGTCGCCTCTGTTGTGTCATAGAAATCATTTGTCCAATGAATGAAAATAATCCACAGTGTAGGCTGATGTAGGCTTTTGACTGACTTTCTCTGTCTGCGTTAGGACAAGGGTCATCACAAAGATGCCGAGTGTTGTCTGCCACACGTAGGAATGTCCTCTGCGGCGTGATTGTGTCTCTCACACACACACACGCACACACAGCCAGCGTCAGTGTGTCGCAAGCGTTGTTGACTTGTCGTGTAGTTGAAGCCCCTGGTTTGTTTTGCCGGCCAGCCGGCCGGCGTTCTCATGTGGCCCACTCGCACATAACCGCTCGCTCCCTCGTTTGCAATGGAAATAGTCCCAAGTCGAATTTGCACACGAGTCAGCTCGAGTCGAGTCAAGACGAGCCGAGTCGCATGGCTTGACTCCAGTGAGACTCCGCTTGTCACTATAAGGACTTGGAATGTTTGAAATCCGGGACAAACAAACGAGAGCCTCCAAAAACTCAGGTTCCACGACTGCAATATTTGGAATTTCCGTTTATAATGTCAGTAGTTTCTAGAATACAACCATTTTTTGTTTGTTTGAGAAGTTGTTATTGTCGTCGCTGCCACGATGATTCGCACGCATCTTTTCAAGTGCGCTTCCACCTTCCTTCCTTCCTTCTTTCCGCCTTGCAGGTGGTGCATCTTCCCTGTGAATCCTCAATGACTTTTGTGTCTTTGATGTGGACTCTGGAGAGGCTCCCCGCCGCCGCAATCGTCGGCTAATGATCTGTCTTCCCGGCCGGAGCGCCGCTTTCATGTGCTGCACGTTTTTGTGCTTTTGCACGTCCCCGTTGCCCGCCCTGTACCTTCTCCGCTTGCCGTTGGGAAGACACCACCACGGTCCTTGTGGGGCCCTATGCTGTTTTTATTGTTGCAAGAACTTTTGGGAGATTTTGCATTGGGAAAAAAAAAAAAAACTGCCTTTGAGCCTTGCAGAATGTAACTTTTTTTCCCTTCACAGAAAGTGATGTTGAATTTGTCAGATTCTAAATTGTACCTTATGTATAAGATTTATGTCTTATAGTTGACTAAAACAGATTTTTTTTTCTTTCTTTCTTGAGACACTGGAGTCGTCTGAGAGTTTGGGTTGTGCCGAGTCAGCAGACGCGTGATGCTGAATCCGCTTGTGACAGCTTGTGTTTTGTTAACGGAGGTGGCGCGAGACGCGTTAATGCGTATTGTTGTCATTGTGCGTCCCGTCGTCCTCGTCTGCATTTTATTCGACGTCATCGGCACCGGCGGGGTGAATTTGCGAGGCGTTTCCTCGAGACTTGCTCCAACAGAGCCGTGCTGAGCCAATTATGGGTTGACCTTTTCATTTCCAGCCACTCCTGTTGTGATTTTAGCCTCGGGGGCACGTGTGACGCACGGCGCTCTCCTTCCAGCTTGGAAACAACTCTAGTGACACACGACCGCCAGTAGAGGGCACCAGATGAGGTCTGCTTGGTTTGGGAGTCTCCTGGGCTGCTTTTGAACAGAATTTTAGACGAGGCTGTTTAGTGTAAACGTGACGCGGGGGGGCGGGTGCAATTAGAGAGCAGACGAAGGAGGGGGAACACGCATTCTTTGGCCTGAGGGAGTGGAATAGAGAGGGAGGAGGCACTTGCAAACAGCGCTCCCTCCCTTCCTCCAGTTTTAAGTCATCCCGGCGCGTGAGGGCACTCAGTCTGAGGTGGACTTGAGGAGCATGAATGGAGCTTGGAAAGGCACACGACTCGACTTGGTGACGGAGCTTTGTGGTTGTTCAGACAGTAAGTTGAGTCTCTGTCTGTCTGTCTGTCTGTCTGTCTGTCTGTCTGTCTGTCTCTGCATCTTTGCTGGCAGCCCTTTTTGTTGCATTTGCACATTTGCTCTCCATGTCATGTTGCAACCTGTCCGCTGCAGCCTTTTGTGTGCGTGTGTTTGTGTGTGTTACTGTTGTCATGATAAAAGTTTTTTGTCATGTTGAAAAGCAAATGAGTGGGATAGATTTTCCACTCCCGATGCAAGATAAATGTTACAACGCAGTTGAAGTTTCTCAGACTCTTCTCTTATTGCTGGAAAATTGGGTGTTTCTTTCAAAATGGTGTGAAATTGTTTCTTCGAGGCTCCAGAATCACAAACCAACAGGCACACTAAAATGCATTTTTTCAATTTTAGATTTGTTGTTATATTTCAGCCCATTCATAGCATGCGGCACAATTTCACACCTTTCATTGTTTTCCGCCTGGGGGGGCTGCTACTGGGACGATGAAGATGTTTGCCAGTCAATTGCAAATGTGAGTGGGGTTAAATTCAAGGGGTGCATCCTCAAAGTTGGAGGAGGGTGACTTAATTCATTAAAGAAATCCCAAATAAATCCCAAAAGAGTCTCCAAATACAATATTCAAATAATGGCCCGACGTCAATGTTTTCAGTCACTCTTTGAATTTGATCTTTGACCAGCAGATGGTTGTACTTTTTCCCATTGAAAGCAAGCAGCAGGGTGCTTTGCATCTCAAGCGCGTTTGCAAGTGAATTTGAAATAGTCAACGTCAAGGAGAAGTCTCCCAGGGTGCATTCTCAAGTTGGAAGGGTTAAAAAAAAAAAAAGGAAGAAATCCCTGCATTGTGTTCCTCTGAAGCCCCCCTGGTGTGAAGCTGTCATAGTCATGGAAATACGTTGCAGACGTATGCTCGTCCGTCCGCAAGGTTGCCTTTCTTCTTGAGTCTTTTCTTTGAGCGCGACAAGTTCACAAATATGAACGTCACGTGTGTGCTTGTTGTGCAAAAACAAAGTGATCTGCTCCCGTTCTCTCCTAATGGCGCTTTTAAGCCGCCACAAAGGCCGCATTGTCCGCTGGACTTGCTCTGGCATCAGGTGCTCCATTAGCTTGTTAGCACAGCCAGCACAACAAGCCACCTAAAATGAGTCACACGGTCAGTCGTCTTCATCTGGGCTGCTTCAAGTTCCAAATGAGCAATGCGGCCTTCCTTGACCGCTGTGACAATTTTGTCACGGCATTTGGTCAACAAATCAAAAGCCGTATCAAAAGGGTGAGGACTGACATTTTGAATGTATTCTTTTTTTTTTTTTTATTTTAAAGAAGATCCTCTGGCAGCGTGGCGCCACATTTGTTCAAAATGGCCCGGAACCAAAAAGCTGAATGGCACCACGTGTCTCCAAGGCGACATTAACATTTCTTCATCTCATCTGTGAGATTGAACAGACCGGGCCGGCCGGATGGCGGCCGTCGCTCGCCTCGCCTCGCCACTTGGGCCTTTTTCCTTTGTCGGCCTTCTTGTGTAGTCGAGTGTGCGGCGGGCGATGCTGACGCTTGACTGCACAAGGCGCTCCGGGCGCGTAATGGTGGAGGTAATGCTCAGGGGAGGTGGGTTGGGGGGGGAACATCTCTGTGTCCAAGTAATGCACATCTCCCGACTCAGCGCTGCTCTCCATTGCACATTTACATGACATGCCGGAGTTCCGTCAGTATCTCTTCTCTTCGGGATGCTCATCAATATTCAAAGCGTTGATGGAAATGCGTCTCGACGTCCACCCAGATGTGTTTGGGGTGACGTTTGGCGCACGCCTCGGCGTTTACTGACCTGGAAGAAAATGTGCCGGATAAAGAAACGCATTTGGCTTGCAGTTTTGTATTTTTAGCAAAGCGGTGAGGCGGCAGGTCACAACAGAAAACAACATGGCCCTGTTTCTTGGGGCAAGTGTTCCTCCCAAAAAAGTGTTGCAAATGAGAAAAAGAGTAACTCTAAAACAGTTCCCTGAGGAACACCATTCCAATTGTTACTCCTGATGTAAAGAAAAGGATAGTGCGGACAGGTCCAAAGAATCCCAGTTGCACTCTAACATCTTGTAGGAATTCATCCCAGAAGACATTTTGGCTGCAATAAGAGACGACGACAGTTAGTCTTCCCGTGCGATGGCGTGCATTTGTCAGCGCAAATCTCTCATTTCAGTCACCCGACCGACCTCTTCAAGCAACAGATGGGGCTTCCCAAAGTGCTGTTGGGCCACCAGCATACCTCCAATTGGCAATCTGTCATCGTAAAGCCGTCACGCACATACGCGGCGCCGGCTTGGGAAAATTGTTGCTTGTGTGTGCCGAGCGGGAAAAGTGTGACCGTGAGGAATGCCGAGCATGTGAAGATGAGATGCCCCGCATATGTTGCCGGATGAGATGATCCCCACCAAACGTATGGGAACTTGTTCGGATGCTGACCTTCTTTTATTAAAATTGATTAGCGCAAAGAGCAAAATGGCAATGCCTCTAAAACGGAGCCCCCCCCCCCCTCCACCCTTTTGTCCTGAAACGGCTGGCCTGCACCCAGCAATGAACGGCTGTTGAGGGACTTCAAAGCTAAAGACCTGCAAGCAGGATGCGCTCGGCTCGGGTCGCACCTTTGCCGGGTGACGACGTTGCTGATAAAAGTGCCTTCACACCCGTGTGTGTGTGTATGAGCTTGTGTGTGTGTGTGTGGGGGGGGGGGGTTTCCTCAGGAAGGACAACGACTCATCCCCAGCGTGATGTTTTTCCAGCTTGACGTTTGTTTAAGTGCGTGAAGTCTGAGAGGGTTACAAACGCTGAGACAAAAGCCGCCTAATGACTTCATAACGGCGCCTGATGGCCGTGTCACACTTGCTCAAAGCTGCCAGAGTCTCATAAAAATACTGCTGAAAGGTTACCCGCTCTCAGTGTGCCGGACAAACTTGAGCCGAAAGCGAGCGGCCGCAGATACAGAAGCTGGCGCGGCGCCAGCTGCTGCCGCCGCGTTGCTTCACATCCTCAAACAAGCAAATAAATATGCACCAAGGCAAGCTTGCTGGAAATTCCGCCATTTTCCAAAGGGCACGTCAAAGACGAGCAGAGTAGGCTGAAGAGGTCCCGTTAGCCCACGCCACCTGAGCCTCTCGTGACGCGTCAGCGGCGTCCCGGAAATCAATTGGGAAGGAAATCCCATCACCTTGCTTGCTTGCTTGTTTGTCTTCCTCAAGTACGAGTGTGTGGCTGCTTCGATGGGGAGATGGCCATCCCGAGGTCACCCGCTGTGCTAATGATAATAGCGGAGTGGCCAGGACGCTGTTTGTTGTGAGCTTGCATCGTAAAACAAGCAGCCATTGTTTTGGTCAACACGTGATGTTTGTTAGTGACACCAAAGAAAAACTAGTTTCAAATCTGCTCAATTTTCCAAAATGGTTTCAGATGAAACCCCTTCAATTTGAGGAAATAGCAAAAAGTCCAAACATGTCTCGCCAACATTTGTAGTGTAAATATTTTCCATTTGTAGGGTGCGGTGAAGTCGTGTGGAAATTGAAGGAGCATCTTCTGCCCTCCTCCCCCATTCCAGCTTTTGGAGTCACAGTGTCATTATCTCCACGCCATGTGGAGTGTTCAAATTACAGCCTTGTGTGTTGGAGCTTGTCACTAATGGCTGCGCTACATTCTTGCTTCTGTCATCGCTGAAGAAGCGTGCGGATGTTTTGAAGCGTCACTTTGTCCAGGTCTTTCAGCTTTCAGTCGACTGTTCCATCAAATGACAAGCATCTTGACAGTTTTTGTCCTCTGGGCCTTCTTCGGAAACGGAGGAAAAGGCAAAAGCCTCTCGTGTTCCGACAGGCCCGACGGAGCGTCAGGTGCTCTTCAGTAACAACGGCGGTCGCGTGACGCATATTTCAGGGATGCTCGTAAATTGGGATGCGCGACTGTCACGCACATCCCGAATTCCAGTGCAGTTCTGTTGTGAAACTTGTCTGCTGTCTACGACTTTGCAAAGATCTGCAGATCATGCGAATGGACACACCGAATAGATTTGCCTATAGCTGCCACAAGGTGGCAGCAAATCTACGAGACAAACCTGGATGAAGCGCCTCCTCTCACGTCAAGTGCTTTGATCGTAAAGGTTTGAGTGACATCGTTTTTACCTCATTATGTTGTGTTTTTGCCTTGAAGCGCATTTGACACTTTGGCCTTGCCAAATCGATGACGTCGTATAAGAAACTCTTTTCGGATTCTATTTTGACAAGGTGATATGTGCTCATTTGGATTACTTGTGGCCTTTGCTTTTTTTAAAGGGTTTTTTTTTTTTTCCTACCACTAGCAGCTTTTTGTTTTTTACACTGCCAGCCACTTTGATAATGACTTTTTCCTTCCTTCTCGAACCATTTTGTGGCCCTCAATCCCGAAGAGATGAGTCGGCCTTTTCGCTCTCATCTCGTTTGCCCTCCTGAACGTCGCAGCCAATGAGAAAGGCCGTCCTTGGGCATCAAACATTGAACACTGCGGTGCCGACAAAAGGTGATGAGCGAGCAGAATGAAGGGGAAAAAAACGGGGTCAGCAGCAGTTTACATAAGCCGCCCCCCCTCCCCCTCTTCAGCCTGCCGGAATCCAATCTTTGACCCAATCTGCTGTTTCCAATTGCCCAGCCTGGGTAAAAGTAACCCAATCGGCTCAAAAATTATATAATTATATTAATAGCCTAGCACTACCGCTCTTGTTTGTTTTTCGGAAGCTTTTTTCACTGACTTTGCCGTGTCTTCCTTCTCCTTCCAGTTGCACCAAAGGCAGAAGTTTGGCCGATGAGCACCATGTCAGGCAATTTGCGTCCGTCCCGCAGGTAGGCCCACGCCCGCCCGCCCACCGCCTTGGTCATTTGCGAGCTGCTCCAAAAGCCTTTTGATGTCTGTCCTTCAGCCGCTGAATCATGGGAAATGCGGAGAGCCAGCACGGCGAGCATGCCTTCTTCGCTACGGAACGTGGCTATTTGTCGCGCAAGCAAATGTCGCGCTCGCTGCGCATCTCCAACAAGTCGCGGCGCTGCCGGCGCGCCTCGTCGGGCAAGATGGAGCACAGGAACTCGGAGGCCAGCACGCGCTCCAGCAGCACCCCCAGCATCCCGCAGTCCCTGGCCGAAAACGGCCCGGAGCCCTTCGACGAGAGCGCCGTCCTGCCCGACTTTGGAAGCCCCATCTGGGTGGACCGGGTGGCCATGAACCTGAGGCCCATGTCCTTCCACCACGTTCCGGCCAGTCCCGGCGCCACCGCGCTCATCACGCTTCCCGGACCCACGGCGGACGAGATGCAGGACGAGGACGTGTACGCGGGCGAGGTGACGTACCTCCAGGACGCCCGGGACAGCGCCAAGGAGGCCGGCGGCTTCAAAAAGAAGCGATCCAAGTCGGCCGACACGTGGCGCGACGACAGCCTGGACTTCTCCCTGTCGGACCTCAGCCAAGACCACCTGACCAGCACGGAGGAGATGATCACCCCTTGCGCCGAGCACGACGGCCCGCTGCTCTCCGGCCCCGCCGACGGCGTGGAGCGGGCCAACTCCTTTGACGAACTCTACGGCCAGAACCCCCACGCCGGCCGCTACGTCAAGTGGCACGACGGCCAGCGTCTCGGCGCCGAGGGCCGAGACGATAAGATGATCGCCGAGGAGGACGGCAGCACGTACAGCGCCTTCACTCTGCCGTGTCGGCGCTCGCACTGCCTCTCCGAAGGCCCGCCGGGACTCCGGACCGCCTTGAGTATGCCGGGCAGGAGGGCGCAGACCATCCAGGTAAGCTCTGGTCAATATTATTGATTTTTTTAAAGGCTGCTTTCCTGAAATTCTTATTATTTGGGGAACCCGTGTTCTTCTATCTGAAACGGATCGAGCCCTGCCGCAAGTAGCCGAACTCCATGACGTATTATACGACTCGCCACTAGAGGACGCCGAAGCCAGCACAAAAAACAATACGTTGCCCCAAAATATAATAGTTAGGTTGCATTCAGTCTAGTGTCTTGAATCTGGAAGATTCCAAAGGCATGCCATTGTCACTGTGTTTGACCTCAAACACATTTTTTTCAAGTTAGGCCTGCGCTGAGCTGTAAATAAAAGCCACACAATGTGGTCTTGTGCGTCGTATAAACGCCACCAGCCACTGTACCTTGTTTTCTCTCTGCATGGAACCAGTCTGGAATCCAAATGCGGCGGGCGGGCGGGCGGCCTTCAAGGTCTCGTTTGCCTCGCCACTCACCTTCCACCTCTCCTTTATTCCCCTTTTTATTGTGTCTGCCGCATAACTAAGCCGCACAATCAGATTAAGAGTCTGAGGAAAGCTCCTATTTTCCCTGCTGCTTGTTTTTCTTAGTCCAGAAGAGACAGGTTCTAGGGGGGCTGAGTTTAAAGTCACTCCCCGTTTGAAATGTTTTGCCTTTTGTCATGCTAATGAGCGGAGGCCCGTGGAAGAGTGTCACAGTAAAAATACTGTCACGGCGAGGCGCCCCTCCCTCAAGACCCGCCGCTGAATGGAGCGCATGATTGGATCACGTGATTAGGCTCAGTTCTGCGTTCCCCCCGTTTCCATCTCCCAGGAGCCTTTGGCCATGTGTGTAGGAGCAAGAGTGGGAGGGGAGGGGAAGGGGGGGCAGACGCGGCGGTGCCACAGCGAGGGCAGCTTGCACTTGAACAACAGCGGTGGTCTTGTGTAGAACAGAAACTTTTTGTGCTGGCCGACTTGTTTTTGCAACTCTCGAGGATGCTTCATTTCTGAAAAGGGGGTCAGCTCCAGTTAGTCCTTAGACCTAGGTCGGATTACCTCACCCTCGCCTCAATTTTGGAGTCGGGGAGGCCATTTGAGAAAAAGCAATACTCGGGATCCGCTCTGCTGGATTGCGATGAAGCGCACGCGGTCATCATGCCGTCTCACCCGTCACGGGCCCCCCCGCAGGACGTCACCGCCGGCGAGGGCAGCGAGTACGACGACAGCGGCATCGACGGGGTGACGGCCGAGGCCGAGTCCCGCCGCTACAAGACCATGTCGGCCTCCTTCTCCGTCGACTCGGCGGCGGGCGGCGACGCGTTTGCCGGCGGCACTGGCGGCGGGACCGCCGACTCCGCCCAGGGCATCTACGAGAACTTCCGCCAAGAGCTGGAGATGAGCTCGTGCCAGACGGAGAGTTTGGAGGAGGTGCTGAGCGACGAGCAGAGCACCATGAGCTCCGCCTACCAGTCGGACGCGCTGCTGGGCGCGCAGGGGACGGTGCGCAAGGCGGGGAGGCTGGCCGTCAAGAACTTCCTGGTGCACAAGAAAAGCAAGAAGGTGGAGTCGGCCGCCAGACGCAAGTGGAAGAGCTACTGGGTGTCCCTCAAAGGTTGGTGCTACCTTCACCTTCTTCAAACGTGCAGTGGATATTTGGGTTCTCCGCTTCCAATCACCTTCTCCCAATCCCGGTCAGGCTGCACGCTGTTCTTCTACGAGACGGACGGACGCTCGGGAATCGACAACGGCAGCATCCCCAAGTACGCCATCTGGGCCGACAACAGCATCGTGCAGGCCGTACCCGAGCACCCCAAAAAAGATTTTGTCTTCTGCCTCAGCAACTCGCTGGGAGATGCCTTCTTGTTCCAGGTAACACACTTGAGATGGACAGGTGCGGACAAAAGTAACGGGACAGGAGCTTCGGGGCACGTGGCCCAGACAACCGTGAAACTTCGATTCTGGTTTCACCTGCTGAAATTGTCCATACATTGCGGGCAGACGTGCAGCCAGACGGAGCTGGAGAACTGGATCACGGCCATCCACTCGGCGTGCGCCACCGCCGTGGCCAGACAGCACCGGCGCGAGGACACGGTGCGCCTGCTGCGCGCCGAAATCAAGAAGCTGGAGCAGAAGATCGACATGGACGAGAAGATGAAGAAGATGGGCGACATGCAGCTGTCCTCCGTCACCGACGCCAAGAAACGCAAGACCATCCTGGATCAGGTACCAGCAAACTTTTTCACTTTTGAAAAGAATTGATTGTGATTGGTAAAGTGAAAAACAAAAACAGCCCTCCCCCTTCTTGAATGGGCCCTTTTCAAGGGAGATCAAGTGGTCTTTGTGGGGCTGATTAGAAAGTGCCGGGTCTGGGCGGTTCCTTTGGGTTAGTGTCAGGTTTCGCATTGTGCCCAAGTGAATAGAAAAACCCCCGTGGCAGCCAGCGGAATGCACGGCGGCGGCGGCATTCTCGCTCTCTTGGCAGCCACCGACGGCTCGCCTCTCCCGAACTGGGTCGGTTGGCTCGCTCCGGTGCCCCAGTCAAGTGGCGGCGGGCGTGGAAAGTGAAAGCTTCTTCTCCGGCAGATCTTCTTGTGGGAGCAGAACCTGGAGCAGTTCCACATGGACCTGTTCCGCTTCCGCTGCTACCTGGCCAGCCTGCAGGGCGGCGAGCTGCCCAACCCCAAGCGCCTGCTGGCCTTCGCCTCGCGCCCCACCAAGCTGGCCATGGGCCGCCTGGGCATCTTCTCCGTCTCCTCCTTCCACGCGCTGGTAAGGCACCCATTTATGCAATTGCCATGTGGTGTGGTCATGTAGATGTTTTGTTTTTAGTCTTTTTCTGTGTGTAATTATTGTTTTTGAAGTTGTTTAAACCCTAGCTTGAAACCCTAACCCTAGTTTGAAACCCTAGTTTGAAGCCCTAGTTTGAAACCCCGACCCTAGTTTGAATCCCCAAGCCTAGCTTGGAAGCCTGCCCCTCCGTCCAATTGAGGCTTGTTGTAATGCCGACGACAGCCGTGGCCCACGTGAGGCGCCAATGAATTGGACGCTCAAGAAGGCCTCGCAAGTAAACAAAAGACAACAGTGGAAGACGGCCAGCATTTGCTCTCGCTCTTCTTGACAAGATTTCTTTCTTTTCCTTTGTTACGGGGATGCAAATGTTCAAAACGAAGGTGCTAAATAGTGGTGCGGCGCCACGTCTTTTAATACTCGATGACTCGCCGCAGCGTACAAGAAAATGACATTAAAGTTGTGGCCTCAGGTGGCGGCTCGCACGGAGAGCGGCGTGAGGCGGCGAGCGCACGCCATGTCGCGCTCGTGCGGCAAGCGCAAGAGCCGCTTCTCGTCCCTCTGGGGTTTGGACACCACCTCCAAGAAGAAGACCAGAGCTCACCCCAGCATCAACCAGGTCGCCGGCGGCCCGTACGCTTGCTTTGCACTTCTCAGCGCACACTAATGGGCCTTTTTTTGGCCCGGCAGGTATTTGCGGACGGCGAAGAGCTGGTGAAAAGGACCGCCGATGGACTTTATGCCCAGTCGGCGAAGGAGCGCCAGGTGAGGAGACTCCCAAACGGGTGACTCGGCTCCAAACGGGGTCTAACGATGCGAATCTGGTGTCCCGTCGCAGCCTAGCGAGGAGGCACCCGGCAATAGCGTTCCCGGGGGGCCCGGCGCCGAGAGCGACATCTGGGTGCCCGAACACCTCACCCCGTCCTGGGTGTGTTTGCCCAACGACCAGCCGGTGCTGAGCATCATCCAGCCCGGAGAGTCGGCGCTGTGCGTGCTGGAAAGCATCTGCAAGGTGGCTCGGCTCGGCTCGCCAAAAGAAAAATTGGGTTTGAGCGGTGCGGAAGCTAAAGTCCGCATTTGTTGTTGCTGGCCGTGACCACGTGCAGGCCCACCAGCTGGACGCCACCAAGCACTACCTTCGGCTCAAGTTCCTCATGGACAACCGAGAGCAGTACTACGTCCCCAAACCGGAGGAGGACGTGTGCGACCTGGTACGTTTGAAACCACAACTTTGGTGTTTGCCACCTTAACGTCTGCTCTTATCTGGCAACAGCTTTACAGAGAAGTCGAGCTGTGCTCCAAGATCACAAAAGTGGTCCGGTTTGACCGAGACGAGTCGTGCATGATTGGTTACGGTAGGAAACGCGTCCGGCTGTATTTCGGCTCGTATTTGCTCATAATAAAAGTGATCCCGCTCCTCCAGGTTTTTCCATCTCGGTGGTTGAGGAGGACCGAGTGCAGCAGCTTTACATCACGGACGTGAGGGCGGGCGGGCTGGCCTTTGCCAAAGGTCTGACGCCACTCAAAGCAAATAAGCCGACACGTTTACAAGTGTGTTTATTCCAAAGGCTGAGCAACAACAACAACAAAAAGCTTTACTTTACATAGTCTTTCATTAAAAAAAACAATAATAACATTAAAATAAATAATAAAAAAATATTGGGCTTTTTTATTATTAAAAAAAAAAGCCTTACAACATTTCGTTATGTGGTTAGTCCAAGTCACCTGCATTTTGTTGGTGCTGGTTACCTTATTTTTGATCTAATCCTAATCATTTGGATTTCATAAATGATGTTCATGTTGACGTCTTCATGTTTTCCATTCATTCAATTGAATTCTCATCATGACACTTGAAGGACCCAGATTGGATTTTGAACTTCAGCCCTCTGCGTTGAGCGATGATAGCTGTTGCTTCTCGTATTCTCGGGCAGGTCTGAACGCGGGTGATGAGATCCTGGAGCTGAACGGGAAGGAGGCCCACAGCCTGGACTTCTCCGACATGAAGGCGGCCTTCTCGCTCTCGTCGCTGGCGTTGACCGTCAGCGCGCTGCCGCCGCTGGGACGCGGCCAGCTCTGCTTCCTGCCGCCGCGACGCTCTGACGCCGACCCCTACACGGACATCTTTTCCCAGAGCCAAGGTGACCGGGTCGCAGACAAAACACCAAACGTTCCTCAACGTGTTCATCCGTCAAGTCGGCCAAGGATGTTCCACTCCAGGCCTGCGCGTGGCGCACGTTGCTAATGTGTGCTTCCCCATGCAAGCGGACTGTAAATCTGAGAAGCGAACCCTAATTTGGTCTCCGTGTGTCGGCAGAGGAGATCCTGGACGACAGCGCCGGGCTGCTGCTGGAAAGTTCGGGAGACAGCTTGGATGACGACGCCGAGTGCTTTGGCCACTTGGACGAGTGCGGCGAGGTAAGAAAACGGTCTCAAAAATTGGTATCGTGAATATTTGGGTTTATTTAATACAATAAAATAGCAGCATGGCAATAATACCCATGCAGACACAGTTCAAAGTTTAGGAAAAGTTTGACTACAGTAAAAAATGACAGCGCCACAACTTTGAGTTTTATTCCATCAACAGGGAAAAAAAAATGTTGGCTTGCATAACCGCGAGCTTGTTGGCCTATGGATGCTTCCAGTTGTCTTCACATTTGCTTGCCTGGGATTGATTGGAAAACAAGCGAAGGGAGGGAGGGAGGGAGACAAACTTAAGAATGCTGAAAGGACATTTAGCAGTTTTTTGTTCTGGCACGTCGGCGAGTGCTAAGTGGCACCTCGCTTTCTCCCGGCCAGCCTGGACGCAACATTTGGTGCTTTTTCACCCACACTGACATTTTCTCTCGAGAGGACAGGCCATGGCCGGCCGGCCGGCCTGGGCGAACCTCCCAAAAAACCTGCTCACTATTACATAAAAACAAAACCTAACCAAGATGAAAACCTTCATTTGAATTTCTAACTTTGGCTCATTTGAAAGCCTAGGCCTAGTTCGAAAGCCTAACACAGGCATGAAGACCCTCATTTGAAACCTATCAACCAAGCCTTTAAAGCGCAACTCTGGTGGGAAACTCTAATTAGAAGCCTTACCCTTGAATTGGAAAGCCTAATCCTAAGAAGATCCAAACGACCTACCTACCTTGATTTAAACCCCAAAAGCCCCTTTTGATGAATTAGTTGCAGAATCCCCCCCCCACACGCACACACAAATGCTATGCTCCCTCACTTGCGCCAGCTCCCACTCCAGAAGGCCCCCTCCACGGAGATGTGTCCCTTCCTCCCATTTTTCCCTCGCATTAGCGCACAACGAAGAGGCGGGCAGAAGCGTAGCGGACGGGAGGGACGTGGGTGGGTGGCTGGCTGGCTGGCTGGCTGGTGAGGAGGCGGCCCGGCGTCTTCCCGGACTCGTCCTTCAGCTGGCTTTTCCGAGACGAGATGGAGTTGCGCGCGGCGCGGTCAGGCGCCGAGTGAAGCTCGATTAAAAGACAAAGTGTGACGTGTTTGTGGCCATGTCGTCTCTCAAGTGGAGTCAGCCCAGGAAGCGCTCCTGCGACTCGCTTTTTGACATGCTCCATCTGGTGAGGTCCAAACACGTTTGTCTTCTGTTTCTTCTTTTCTTGCCGCGCGTTTGGCAGGACGGGAGTCGCCGCTGATGTTGATGTTGATGATGTTGATGTTGATGATGCATGAGTGCTGCACCTGGAAGAGAGCGAGCGAGCGAGCGAGAGGATACAGCATTGCTTTTTGGGTCACTTTATTCACGCCTCTGCACCGTCAAATTGACAAAGCCCTATTTCTTCGTCTCGTGAATGATTGTGCTCTGGCTTCCAAGCCAAATTTGAAACCCTACTTCCTTCCGGGGATACTTTTGAGGCCAAACCTGGTTGGAAAGGCCAATTTGTAAGTTTCGAAAGATGTCTTGAGATTTGTCAGTCATTGGATTCGAAACGGAAGCTGCCATGTGCTACAAGTCAACAAAGTAACGCAAGTGATGGATTGCCTCGATTTGCCCCTTTCGCTCCCAAATGACAGTGTAGTGCACATCAGGGCCGGTCTCCATGGCAACCCTCCTCCTGTATGTCATGTGCATTATTTTGATGGTGGCGTGAGATGAGTCATTTAGGGTGGCAGCGGCATACGCACGTAGGAGGAAAACAATGTCAGAGTTATTGTTATGACACACGCACACACGTATAGATCTCTTTTTTATTTATGTATTTATATATGCAGTCCCAAATCGGTGTGCTCTGCAAGTTGGCGCGTGGGCTGCTGCACACTTGATCACTCTTTTCCTTCTCTGCTCAGAATACGGAGCAGGTGTCGGCCTTCTGCCGCAGCCTCCATGACATGAATCCTTCGGAATGCGCGTCCTCGTCCTCGCCCAGCCCGGACTCGCCGTTCCCGCCGGCGCTCCGGCAGCTCTCGGACGCCGACAAGCTGCGCAAGGTCATCGGCGAGCTAGTGGAGACGGAGCGCACCTACGTCAAGGTGAGGATCCTGATTGCTTGTGTAGCCGCTTCATGAGGTACGCCTGCCTCCACGTTGGTGCGAACCATTTTCCATTCATTTTGCGCAGGACCTGAACTGCCTCATTGGGAGATATTTAAACCCGTTGCAGAAAGAGACCTTTCTTACTCAAGATGAGGTATGCGCTGCATTCTCTGTGTGCGCGTGTGTGTGTGTGTGTGTGTGTGTGTGTGTGTGTGTGTGTGTGTGTGTGTGTGTGTGTGTGTGTGTGTGCGTGCGGCCGTGGGCGCTGCTGCTGCTGCTGCCTTGAAGCGAGTCAAAGTGGCTTACATAACGGCAGAATGGACGGCTTTGTGCCAAGACGAGAGGGCCGAACGATGAGAGCGAGCGAGCGAGCGAGCGAGGAGGCTGGGATGTTTTTACACCTGCATGTGCTACTTGGACACGGCGAGCTGCTTCCGTCCACCATCTGCTGCTGCGCGCCTCTACTATCAGTCGCTTGCACAAAATGCTGTTACTATTTTGTGTTTCCATCAGGATGATTTCATGCAATTTTGTCTACAATGGCAGATGAATCTAGTTGCAACTCATTATCGTTAGTATTTCAAATCAATGGACAGGAACAGCTTCATAAAAATAAAAAAAATTGGTTCGTGAAGCCAATTTGAAGCTTCGTTTTTTGAAAGCAAATTTGAAGCGTCATTGTTTGCTCACAAGAGCATTCGAATTTTGTGGAAAATCTGCGCCTGTGTGTATAAATGCCACCAGATGGCAACAAAGTTGTTGTATTTTTTTTATGATTTTCTCCTTTATTGTGTCTTCCTCTGACCTACCTTCTTTTGTGGCCTCAGCTGGATGTTCTCTTTGGAAATCTTCCGGAAATGGTGGAGTTCCAGGTGGAATTCCTCAAGACTCTGGAAGACGGCACCCGTCTGGTTCCCGATCTGGACAAGTTGGAGAGAGTGGAGCAGTTTAAAGTAAGAAGACGCAAAAAAAAAAATAATGTCAACGTTAAAAACTCGCAGCTGCTTAAGGTGGCCTTCATCCCTAGAAAATCCTTTTCTCCCTGGGAGGCTCCTTCCTCTACTACGCCGACCGCTTCAAGATCTACAGCGCCTTCTGCGCCGGCCACACCAAAGTCCCCAAGGTCCTCGTTAAGGGTGAGCGAGCCCCCGTTCCACCTTGTTGCTCACAGCGGTGGCGCCGACCATCTGCCGGCTGCCGGCGGCCGCCATTAATCTCCGCCGTGCGGTTGTCAGCGTTTGACCTCTGCATACTTGCCTGCCGCTTCCGTTCTTCTGCTGAAGTTCGCTCTGTTCATATCTGCTACCACTTTGCGACCTTTGCAGCCAAAAGCGACTCCGACTTCAAGGCCTTCCTGGACCAGCGCAACCCCAAGCAGCAGCATTCGTCCACGTTGGAGTCGTATCTGATCAAGCCCATCCAGAGGGTCCTCAAGTACCCTCTGCTGCTCAGGGAGCTCTACTCGCTCACGGACCCGGACAGCGAGGAGCACTACCACCTGGACGGTGAGAAGAGACCGAGTCGTTGGAGAAAATCCCCCCGAGTGGCGCTAACTGGCCTCTGCTGTCGTTGCAGTCGCCATGAAGGCCATGAACAAAGTGGCCAGCCACATTAACGAGATGCAGAAGATCCACGAGGAGTTTGGCGCCGTCTTTGACCAGCTCATCACCGAGCAGAGCGGCGACAAGAAGGAGGTACGGGGAAGGCCGGGAGGTCCGTCCGGGGCGTTGCCACCGATCGGCGGCAAGACGGGTGAAACTTTGTTGTCAGGTTCCCGACTTGTCCATGGGCGATTTGCTGCTCCACACCGGCGTGTCCTGGATCAACCCGCCCGCTTCCTTAGGAAAGGGGAAGAAAGAGCCCCAAATGGCCGCTTTTGGTACGGCGCCTGTCTCGCACAATTTCTGAACACAAAGTTTACGGCACGACGTATCTTTCAGTGTTCAAGACGGCCGTTGTCTTTGTGTGCAAGGATGGATCCAAGCAGAAAAAGAAAATGGTGAGTGAGTGGCCTGATTTCTGCTCTCCAGCTCTGAGCTCTGACAGTGTCCTGTTCCTCTTGTCAAGGGCGGCTCCCACCGCGCCTCTTTGTCTTCCGAAGAAAAAGACCCCTTCCGATATCGTCACATGATTCCGACGGACGCTCTTCAAGTGAGACCCTTGGCGAACGCGGGTAAGCTACATCGCTTAGCGAGAGGGCTACTTTTCTGGCTGGAGTCCGGAACCAACCCGAATAGACGTTTCCTCTTCAGACGGCGAGGGCACGTCCGTGTGCGAGATCGTCCACACCAAATCGGAGTCGGAAGGCCGACCGGAGAGGGCCTTCCAGCTGTGTTGTAGGTGAGCAACTGCTTTTTTTTTTTTTGTCTTCCGCCACCCAAGCTGACGAGCTGGTGCCGCCCCCGCAGCTCCCCGCAGAGCAAGAAGGACTTCCTGAAGACGGTGCACTCCATCCTGCGAGAGAAGCACCGGCGGCAGCTGCTGAAGACGGAGAGCCTGCCGCTCAGCCAGCAGTACGTGCCCTTCGGAGGGAAGCGGCTGTGCGCGCTGAAAGGCGCCAGGCCCGTCATCAACCGAGCAGGTCGGCGCCGGCGCCGGCGTCAGGATGACGCAACGTTGAGAAATTGCGCCCGGGTGACATTGTGTTCTCATGCTGTGCTTTCCTCAGCATCTGCGCCAAGCAGAACCCTCGGTCGGAGAAAGCTGGTGCGCAACCGCTTCACCATCGACACCGACATCGTCTCCGACGCCGAGCCCGAACGGGACCCGGCCTCGCCCCGGGGCGACGAGTCGGAGCGCGGCCGGCTTCTGTCGTCGGAATCCAGCGACACCGACCGCTGGGTGGAAGAACAGTTTGATCTCAAGGAGTACGAAGACCCCGAGGAGGTGAAGGAGACTGACATTCTGAGCGACGAGGACGACGGGGGGCGCCTGGACGCCTCGGTGGCCGAGTTGTCCCTGCGAGGCGCCGGAGACGCGTCGGCCGCCGTGGAAGGCGGCGCCGACCGGGCTAAGGTTTGGGTGCTGCGCGGGCATTCGGCGAGCTTGCCCGACTGAAAACTCCACCGGCTTTGAGCGGTTGTTAGACAGACGCAAGCGAATCATAGTACAATCATGGAACCTTAATGGCGTGCTTTGATGACTGGCGGTGTTTGCACATGAGGGCGGGCCAGCGGCTGGCCCAGCGGCTGGCCCAGCCTGCTCTTGCCAAATGACACAGGAAGCAGTTGGGTGAAATTCCAGGATGAGCCCAAGAAAATGCAGACAGAGTCTTGATTTGGGAATTTGCACAACTTGCTCTTCTCCAGGAGCTGAACTCAAACGGCCACTTCCACATTTCTTTCTGTGACTCTTCCACTCTCTCACCTGGTGTCATTCAGCTCTTGAATGGCAAAACAGCAAGTTGTGGGAACATGAATTCAATTTCAAGAAGAATCAACTTCACTTTAAAATGTTAGCGTATTTTGGTTCATCCTGATTTTTCACCTAATTTCATATATACATCTATATGTATATATATATAGTTATGCCTAACTTTGTGTGAATGGTGGATGTATATACGCGTGACTCAGATTGAATTTTATATTTGTTCTCACAGAAATAATTAATAGCAACTGATGTCAAGTCTTGCGTAGTTTTTTTAGCAAATATGTATTTTATTTGTGTAATGTCAGTTTTTGCTTTACAGCTTTTTAGCCCGCTTTGGTTCCCTGAGTAGATTTTAGTAACAATTTGTGTCCATTTTCAGTGGTTTTAACTTAACATCATCCTGTTTTACTTGAACATTTCATTTTGTTTTGGATTACTGTGACATTTCCGTTGTTTTTTTGTTTTGCTCTTCAGTATTGCCTTTCAAAAAAGAAAACAATTTCTCATTCACCGAGAATTTGCACGAGCAGTTGTTTTTGATGGTCTTCACTGGATTACAAAGTAACATTTTTTTTGAATTATTATTATTTATTTATTGAATTGTAAATGTATTTGTTCGCAAATGTAAAGGATGGTCCAAATCTCGGCTCAGGAGAGGGCAGATGGGTGAAAATAATTGTGCTGCCGGCCGGAACTACATTTTTATCATGACTGTGCCTGTACATAAAAAATGATATCACAATAAAAACTGTTGTTTCTTACAGCTGCTCTTTATGAAGCCTTTTCCTGGCTGATGAAGCAAATCAAAGTAAAGTATGCATAACCCAAATCGTAACGGGCGTCTTTGTGACTTCCCACGCGTTTAAACTACAACAAGTGATGTCACCACGCTATTGCGTTCGTGTTTGTTTGTTTTTACTCGAGGAAGTCCGGAAGGCCGGTATCACTCTGTAAACCGGTCCGACCAGCATTGGGGTTTCTGTTCCGGCTCAGCCACTTTCATTCTTTTACTTTGCTTTTCAGTTGACTCTGATAGGAAACACAAAATTGCATGTTGTTCTCTGGACTCATAAAAAAACATTCAAATGTTGGTCCCAAGTTTAGTTGTATTCAACTTTCATGGTTTGAGCCTTTAGTTTTTGGAAACTGCTTGTTGGGAAATATTTCACTTTTTTTTTTTTTTTTTTAGCAATATATTTTAATTGAGTCACATCCATCCCAGCAAAAAAGAAAAACATGTTACTGTTTAAAGTGCTTATAGTGGCTTGTGATCATCCCTAATTTTTGATGTTCATGTCGATCCTGAACATTTGAAGTGGACCTCGGACAACCACTCATCTCGTTTTGGTTTTACAATCGCTGTCGCCTTGGCACAGAAGAGGCAGGTGCACATAGCGTGTCGCTAAAACCAGACGGATGACATTACACGCGTGGCTGGCGATATCATCCAGCAGCGAGTAAAAGAAGGCGGCGGCCGAGCCTCGGCTCCATTTCGAAAGAATCACCGGGCGAGGCTGCAGCATGAAGGCCAAGCTGGACATCGTGGCCATGGTCTTGGGCTTCCTGGGCCTGTTCGGCGTGGTGGCGGCCACGGCCATGCCCATGTGGCGCGTGTCGGCCTTCATCGGCGCCAACCTGATCGTGATGGAGGTGCTGTGGGAGGGCCTGTGGATGAACTGCTACAACCAGGCCGACATCAAGATGCAATGCAAGGTGTACGACTCGCTGCTCATCCTGCCCGTGGAGCTGCAGGCGGCGCGGGGGCTGATGGTGGTCTCCATCGTGGTGGTGGTGATAGCCTTGGTCGTGGCCGGTTTCTCCATGCAGAGGAGCATCTGCTGCCAGGACAACGCCCGGGCCAAGAACATCACCACGGCCTTCGCCGGCTGCTTGTTTTTGCTGGCCTGCCTGCTGACGCTGATCCCCGTGTGCTGGGTGGCGCACACGGTCATCCGCAACTTCTACAACCCGGTGGTGGTGGATTCGCGCAAGCGGGAACTGGGGGCATCGCTCTTCCTGGGCTGGGGCACCTGCGCCATCCTGCTGGCCACCGGCTGCCTCCTGCTGCTCAACTATGCCAAGCGGCGCTCCAAGGAGTACGCCGCCCCCTACACGGCGGGCTCCTACCTGCTGAGCGCCAGGGGCGGCGGCAGCGTGCGCAGCAGCCGGGCGCCGTCCAGCTTCCACAAGCATCACGAGTACGTGTGATGCCGGGGTCACGGCGGTGTACGCATGGCCTTTTGCGGTGCCGACTCGAGATACGAGTTGAGATGCGAGTGGTCGCTCAGCAGATTTTCTTTGCTTTGACTTGTGGGCAAAAAGGGGAAAGAAAACTTAAAAGGATTAAAAAAAAAAAAAAGCACTTTTAAAATATGCTTCAAGTTGTTCATTGAGAGTCCCAATTGAAGTTGAGGGTCAAACTGATGCTGTAATGCTCTGAACACAAATGGTGGAGCAACCCATGGAAACAGATCATCATCACATGACATCATCACCTTCCAAAATAATGGCACGTCATTTTGAAAGGACAAAAAAACGAAACCAAATATTGTTTGGATTATATTTTAAAATAATTTAAAATAATTTTAGAGGTGGCCAGTATCATGAAATGGTTAAGGCAAAAAAAAACACTGTACATATTTGATTTGATTTTTGTCAATGTGACTTGTGTATTATTTTAAAAAGGCAAAAAAGCCAATGTGTTAAAATGTCCCAATTATGTTTGCACTAATGTGAATGTGTTGTAAAGTCAAAAATTAAACAGCTTTTCTGATTCAGTTTGGTTGATGTTTGTTTTTTATTTTTTAACCTACTACTTCGCTGATAGGCTAAACGCTTCTACAGATAAAAAGGCCGGCCGGGTCTGACTTGGACTTTGAGTGCGGCATGCGGCTTTCAACCGGAGTACTCCATCGAGCCTGCTGGAGTTAGGGTGTTTCACACCTTTTCAGCGGCTCAACTTTCACACACTTCAATCGTTTTAGCCCGACTGGAAGCCTTTTGGAACAGGAACAGAGTGCACTAGTGTTGGCTCGAAACGAATCTTTTCAGTGAACGAGAGTGAACGAATCACGTGATTCGTTCTTTTTTCAGTTCATATGACTTCAACCAGTAGGTGTCGGTAATGCCCATCGAAACTGGTGCCACCTCGCCGTAAAACAAAACGAAGAAGAAAATGACGTCACTTCCCGTTCACCAACGACGCGTGAATTGCATTTCCCGTTCATCAACGAACGGATCTGTGAGTGAGTGATTTGCATTTGCAGTTCATCGCGAGAACGGATCAGTGAGGGAACGAATCGTGACTTTCCCGTTCGCGAACGAGGCAATGGGTCAACTGCCTTCCTTCCTTCCTTCCTTCCCACTGTGCATCAACGGATCGGTCAGTGAAGGTGTTGCGTCTCCCTCCTGGCGTCAACTATGGAAGCCAGAATGTCGATTGAAGATTTGCCAAGGAAAGAAAGAAGCACTCACTGAAACACCACTTCTTTTATGCAAGCTAACGGCTAACTTTATTGCATTCAGGGATGCGCCGTGATGCAACAACGGGGAGATGATGCTTCTCTTTGGCTCATCTTGATTTTAGAACACTTATAGTAGTTTTTAAATAACGTGCATGCATGTATACGCCTAAATATTGTTTCCAATATATCTACTGCAATTTCACATTGGATTGCTGGTTTGAAATTTACTTGTAATATTATTATTTTCAAATAAACATTTATGTTAAAACTTATCTGGTGTTTTATTCCTTGTTTTTATTTTTTTGGGCATGAAAACAAAATAAATAAACAAAGGGTTAATTGCACAATAAATGCACATTCAGGAATATTCTCACTCCTGGGCTCGAACCAAAATCTTACCGAGCAAGAACCCATGTCACTCACCAGTCGGTTATAACGACCTGGCAGTCAAGGGTCGTTTTTACTGTTTTGTACTAGTGATGTGCATTCCAGTTAAGTGAACTGAATCTTTAGAATCGGTTCACTCACCCTAACCTCCTGATTGGCTGTTTGATCTGTGACGTCACTTGGACACTCCATTAGGTACACCACCATTTTCAAGTGTACCTAATCACAGGCCACTTTATTAGGGAAATATCATGGTCAAAGGTCACAGGTTTCAAGCTCTAGTCCTTGGGGCCGCATTCCAACATGTTTTCCAAGATAATAAAGTGGCAACTTTATTAGGTACACTTGAAAATGGCGGTGTACCTAATGGAGTGTCCATGTGATTCCCTCGTTAAGCGCACCTGCGGGAAAAGTTTTTGGTCACTTTCACGTTCCAAAGGAGCTAAAACTTTTCCCGCAGGTGCGCTTAACGAGGGAACCACACGGACACTCCATTAGGTACACCGCCATTTTCAAGTGTACCTCATCACAGGCCACTTTATTAGGGCAATATCATGGTCAAAGGTCACAGGTTTCAAGCTCTAGTCCTTGGGGCCGCATTCCAACATGTTTTCCAAGATAATAAAGTGGCCACTTTATTAGGGAAATATCATGGTCAAAGGTCACAGGTTTCAAGCCCTAGTCCTTGGGGCCGCATTCCAACATGTTTTCCAAGATAATAAAGAGGCCACTTTATTAGGTACACTTGAAAATGGCGGTGTACCTAATGGAGTGTCCGTGTGATTCCCTCGTTAAGCGCACCTGCGGGAAAAGTTTTTGGTCACTTTCACAGTCCAAAGGAGCTAAAACTTTTCCCGCAGGTGCGCTTAACGAGGGAACCACACGGACACTCCATTAGGTACACCGCCATTTTCAAGTGTACCTAATAACAGGCCACTTTATTAGGGCAATATCATGGTCAAAGGTCACAGGTTTCAAGCTCTAGTCCTTGAGGCCGCATTCCAACATGTTTTCCAAGATAATAAAGTGGCCACTTTATTAGGGCAATATCATGGTCAAAGGTCACAGGTGTCAAGCTCTAGTCCTTGGGGCCGCATTCCAACATGTTTTCCAAGATGATAAAGTGGCCACTTTATTAGGTACACTTGAAAATGGTGGTGTACCTAATGGAGTGTCCATGTGATTCCCTCGTTAAGTGCAGGTGCGTGAAAACTTTTAGCCACTTTCACGTTCAAAAAGAGCTAAAAGTTTTCACGCACCTGCACTTAACGAGGGAATCACACGGACACTCCATTAGGTACACCGCCATTTTCAAGTGTACCTAATAACGGACCACTTTATTAGGGAAATATCATGGTCACAGGTGTCAAGCTCTAGTCCTTGGGGCCGCATTCCAACATGTTTTCCAAGACAATAAAGTGGCCACTTTATTAGGTACACTTGAAAATGGCGGTGTACCTAATGGAGTGTCCATGTGATTCCCTCGTTAAGTGCAGGTGCGTGAAAAGTTTTAGCCACTTTCACGTTCAAAAGGAGCTAAAAGTTTTCACGCACCTGCACTTAACGAGGGAATCACACAGACACTCCATTAGGTACACCGCCATTTTCAAGTGTACCTAATAACAGGCCACTTTATTAGGGAAATATCATGGTCAAAGGTCACAGGTGTCAAGCTCTAGTCCTTGGGGCCGCATTCCAACATGTTTTCCAAGATGATAAAGTGGCCACTTTATTAGGTACACTTGAAAATGGCAGTGTACCTAATGGAGTGTCCAAGTGACGTCACAGATCAAACAGCCAATCAGGAAGTTAGGGCGAGTGAACCGATTCTAAAAATTCAGTTCGCTTGAGAACTGTAATGCACATCACTGGTACAAAGCAGTGCAGACGACCTTAAGGTGCCAGGTCGAAATAGCCGACTGGTGAAGGACACGGGCTCTTGCTCGGTTAGAACTTGGTTCGATCCCAGGTACGTAAATATGTCTTAATGTGATTTTATTGTGCAATTAACCCTTTATTTCTTCTTTTTTTTTACCTCGTGTAGTGTACCTATTGAAGTGTCCACGCATATTGTCATATAAAGCAGTTAACCAAATGTCCGATTTTTGTTTTCATGCCCAAAAACAATAAAAAGAAGGAATAAAACACCAGACAAGTTTTAACAGGTTTTAATGTTTATTAAAATAAAATAATAATAATAGTAAATTTAAACCAGCAATCTGATGTGAAATTGCAGTAGACATATTGGATAACAATATTTAGGCGTATATATGCATGCACGTTATTTAAAAACTACTATAAGTGTTCTAAAATCAAGATGAGCCAAAGAGAAGCATCTTCTCCCCGTTGTTGCATCACGGCGCATCCCTTCATGCAATAAAGTTAGCCGTTAGCTTGCATAAAAGAAGTGGTGTTTCAATGAGTGCTTCTTTCTTTCCTTGGCAAATCGTAAATCGACACTCAGGCTTCCATAGTTGACGCCAGGAGGGCGACGCAACACCTTCACTGACCGATCCGTTGATGCACAGTGGGAAGGAAGGAAGGAAGGAAGGCAGTTGACCCATTGCCTCGTTCGCGAACGGGAAAGTCACGATTCGTTCCCTCACTGATCCGTTCTCGCGATGAACTGCAAATGCAAATCACTCACTCACAGATCCGTTCGTTGGTGGACGGGAAATGCGATTCACGACTCGTTGGTGAACGGGAAGTGACGTCATTTTCTTCTTCGTTTTGTTTTACGACGAGGTGGCACCAGCTTCAATGGGCATTACCGACATCTACTGGTTGAAGTCAAATGAACTGAAAAAAGAACGAATCACTTTAAGAAGTGATTTGTTCACTCTCGTTCACTGAAAAGATTCATTCTTTTGAACCCATCGTTCACTCACGAGCCAACACTAGTCAGTGCACAGTGTGAAAGATGCCACTTTATTGTTTCAGATCATAGATCATGTGACTTTTTTTTGGCCCTGTTTTTAGCATTTTTTTTAATTCAGTTTTAATAATCAGGTTTTGTCAATTCAAGATCAAATCAAAATATGAAACTCGGTCACGTGCCATCTTTGTATTTTCCGCCAAGGATCCGAGCAAAGTTAAGACTATTTTGAATTTCCATTCAATTTTCATTCCCGCCGGGCCTGATCAAGTTTTGTTGAAACTCATTTGCATCACGGTGCGGATGGATTGAAAAGGCTGGAGAGCGAAACACAATGGAGTTTCCTGTTGACGCTTTTGATGGGGCGCTTTGATCGGCATTCGAAGCGGCTGGACCTGCTCGACGACGTGGTTTGCATTTCTGTGGGTGTATAAGCTCCTCGCCTGGTCGGTCGGGCTCCTCAGACTTGCCTGGGCACTCGTGAGAGCGCCGCCCGTGTGCTCCAGCAAATGGCCTCCTACACCGCCTACAGCGGTTACTCCAAGCCGCCTCTGTCTTACGCCGCCTCGTACTACGACGAGAAGCGTCCGGCTTACACGGGGGCCTACACGGGGGCCTACACGGCGCCTTACACGGCGCCTTACACGGCGCCCTACTCGGACTACAGCGACAACAAGGACACCCTGTACGAGGAGAAGAAGATCATCGAGAAGAGAAAGCGCAAGTACGCCTATTGCTGCGAGGTGATCGCCCTGGTCATCGGCTTCATCGGGCTGATCGGCGTGGCGGCCGTGACGGGCCTGCCCATGTGGAGGGTGACGGCCTTCATCGAGGAGAACATCATCGTGATGGAAACGCGTTGGGAGGGCTTGTGGATGAACTGCTACAGACAGGCCAATATCCGGATGCAGTGCAAGGTGTACGACTCGCTGCTCTTCCTGCCGCCCGACCTGCAGGCGGCCCGCGGGCTCATGTGCGCCTCGGTGGCCATCACCACCTTCGCGCTCATCGTGTCGGCCGTGGGGATGAAGTGCACCAAGGTGGTGGACTACCGCGCCCGCACCAAGCACATCGTGCTGGTGGTGGGCGGCTCGCTCTTTCTGCTGGCCTGCGTCACCACGCTGATCCCCGTGTCGTGGACGGGCCACCGGATCATCCAGGAGTTCTACAACCCGCTGCTGATCGACGCCCAGCGCCGGGAGCTGGGCGAGGCGCTCTACATCGGCTGGGTGACGTCGGCCTTGCTCTTCGCCGCCGGCGTCATCCTGCTGAGTCGCCACGCCCCGCGCACCCAAAAGCCCGAGGAGAGGGTCATCTACAACCCCGGCTCGTACGTCTACCAGCCCGGCTCGGCGTACGGGCCCGGCCCGGCGTACGGGCCGCCCGCCAACTACCAGCCCGCGTACTCCTACCAGCCTGCCTACTCCGCCCCCCCGCCGGGCTCTGTGGCCTACACGCCGGTCCAGTAGGCCCAAAATTTCACAGAGACAGAAAGTGGCTTTTTTTTCGCTGCCAAAACAGGTGGCGTCGATTTCTAAACTCGCTTGGAAAAAGCTGAAAAAAATGATTCCATGTTTTTTGGTGGAACGTATTCTTTTAATGTGCTCAATCAAGCAACGGTGTGTTTTGACAAATGGTTGAAAGTTTAAACCATTGTACAGATTGTCAATTTGTTTTCTCAGATGAAATGTTCTTATATTTTGCCTCTTTTTTTTTTTTTTTTTTTAAGAGCATTACCGGCAGGTGATTTTTAGATCCGCTGGTGAGGCTTTCTGAACTGTAAATAGATAATTGTGATTTCAAGGGCCCACCGCGGTGCTTAATAAATGGAGAAAAAAGGCTCCCTGTTGATTTTGTTTTCCGTGATGGCGTTTGACTCAGCGGTGTTGTTATCTCTCTGCTTGTCATCGACTATGCAGCTCAACCGGTCAAACCGGAAGATTGTCACAGATCCAACCGCCAGACAAAAGTGACACAGGACGTCTGAGCCACGAGGACAAAGGAGACATTTAGCAAACAGAAAAGTCCAGCCCGTGCGTCAACCAGCTCACAAGATAAAGTCTAATCTGGGCTAGAATGCCTCTGGTTCTGACCCAAGAGGGTGGTTCCAGTGGAGGGAAAAGATCACATCTAGAAATGCTTCAGAGGAACATTGGAAATGCAAAAGCAAGAATTCTGTCAAAGTCAGCTGTCAGGCCCGCTCAGAGGGACAATTCATATCAGCTGTCAACCACAAACTCATTGATCATTTCAATCAATACGAAGGTAGTAATCCTCAGCAAAAAGCCCATCGTTTGAATCAGGCGCTCCTCGGGGACCAGAATTGGACGCCTGTGGATTCAAACCCAGAACCGCTTGACTGCGAGGCAGACGTGTTGACCGCTGCCCTACGGCCTGGTAAATGAACACCTCTGTGGAATGGCGAGAAGGTGTAAACTGAGAGCGTTGAGCAAACAAGCTCCTGTTTGCTGCACAAAGCCAGAAGCGGCCCGAGGGGAGTCTGTCTCCTAGCGACGCCTTTCAAATCCCGCCCACAACAGGTGAACTCCCTCCCTACCTCCCTCCCTCCCTCGCCGGGATGCGGCGACGTCCCAGCGGCGGGGCCCGACTCCTTCCCAAAGCGGGACGAGATGGCCAACTCGGCGCTGGAGCTGCTGGCTCTCGTTCTGACCGTCGTCGGGCTGATCGGGGCGGCGGCCAGCACCGGCATGCCCATGTGGCGCGTCACGGCCTTCATCGGCGAGAACATCATCGTGTTCGAGACCCGCTACGAAGGCCTGTGGATGAACTGCTTCAAGCAGGCCGACATCCGGATGCAGTGCAAGGTGTACGACTCGCTGCTGGCCTTGCCGCCGGACCTGCAGGCGGCTCGGGGGCTGATGTGCTGCTCCGTGGCCCTGGCCGGCCTGGGCCTCCTCACCAGCCTGCTGGGGCTGCAGTGCACCTCGTGCATCCGCAACAACCAGCGAGCCAAGCGGACGGTGCTGGTCGTGGCCGGCTCCATGATCATAGCGGCGTGCATCTGCGTCCTGATCCCCGTGTCGTGGACGGGCCACGTCATCATCCGGGACTTCTACAACCCCTTGCTGATCGACGCCCAGCGCCGGGAGCTGGGCGAGGCGCTCTACATCGGCTGGGTGGCCAGCGCCTTCCTGTTGGCCGGGGGCTGCGTCTTCACCTGCTGCAACGTGCGCTCGGAAGGCAAAGACGTCGCCAGGAGCTACATCTACTCCGGGAACTCGGACTACGCGGCGTACCCTCCTCCGCAGGCCGTCCAGCCGCTGCAGCCTCAGCGGCTGGTCCTGCTGCCCCAGGTCCAGACACAGCCCGTCCTGTCCCGACACCCTTCCAGCAGCTACCGCTACCAGTCCAGGCAGCCGTCCAGGTACCCGTCCAGGAACCCGTCTGTACACAGCGGGGTGGCGTATCTCTGACTGAAGCAATAACTTCTTCTACGTTTCATGTGATAAAGAAAAAAATACATTTCAATGACTAGATTGACTTTTTTTAAAATATGTTGTGTGTTGTTAGTTTTAATTGCTTGCACATTTCAATGACATAGCAAACAAAGATGTGTTTCTAGTATTTGATCTCTCCAATGTACCTCAATAAAGTGAGCAAAAATGTTCCATCGCCTTTTCTTGGTGATGAAGTGCAGTTATCGTTGGCCCATTTTGCACTTAGCTTTTTATATCATTTAATTACAAGTGTAACTATATACGGCAAATCCATGGTCTCGTCGGCTCATGGTGCCAATAATTAGATCGTGCGAGTGTCCTCTAATAAGAAAGCAGCAATTGACTTTTTAGCTTATGCGTACATGTACACATGCTTATAATAGATTGGTTTTATTTTGTAAACTAATTCCCTCAGAGTGTTTACGTTTGAGCGAGTCATCGGCCTCAACCCGAGTCGCAGCGACGAACGCAAGCGAGCAGTCGACTGACTGCTTGTTTAAGGTGTGGACGCTTTTGTGTTTACCGAGTCATGTGACTGAAATTTGCTTTGAAAGAAGATACAAAGAGTCCATTGGTGACCTGTTTTGCATTGGCAAAAGCAACAAGCGGCTCATCGTAAACCTGATAGGGGAAATCATCTGCTTAGTTTAAAGTTTTTTTTTAAAAAAAAAGCATATCCCGGTAGTTGCTCATGTGAAAAAATATACAGATCCAATTCATCTATTTTCGACTGACTGTGTTAAAGCATTTGATCCAAAATGAGAGTGGACCTCGAACCTTTCCCTGAGGAACTGCGGTCTAAATGAGGTATGAGATGCTGGTACAGTTTGCAAAGTTGCTGCGGTAGATGTACCAGCAGAAAGCCAAAGCCAAAACATGCAGTGATCCCGAGGCACCCTCATCGGTCCGAGCCAATCGGGAGCCTGCCGAGCATTTTTCCCACAACAAGCTTCAAGTGAGCGTCCGCAAACTCACCAGTTGAGTCTCGGGCACGTCGCTGACAGGCTAGGCGGGATGGCCTCTGCCGTTTAGTTCCTTCCCCGTCTGGGAGCGATGGTCCAAGGAATTTGCGAGCTCGCCGCCATATGCGTGGGCCTGCTGGGGCTGATCGGAGCGGCCGCCACCACCGGGATGCCCATGTGGAAGGTGACGGCGTTCATCGAGGAGAACATCATCGTGATGGAAACGCGTTGGGAGGGCTTGTGGATGAACTGCTACAGGCAAGCCAACATCCGGATGCAGTGCAAGGTGTACGACTCGCTCCTGTTCCTGCCCGCCGAGCTGCAGGCCTCCCGGGGCCTCATGTGCTGCTCCCTGGCCTTGTCAGGACTGGGGCTCACGGTGGCCACGTTGGGACTACGCTGCACGTCCTGCTTCCGCGATAACCGCAGAGTCAAATCCGCCATCTTGTCGGTGGCGGGCGGCATGCAGCTGCTGGCGTCCCTCTGCGTCTTCATCCCCGTGTCGTGGACGGGCCACATCATCATCCGGGACTTCTACAACCCGCTGCTGATCGACGCCCAGAGACGGGAGCTGGGAGAGGCGCTCTACGTCGGCTGGGTGACGGGCGCCTTTCTCTTTGCTTCCGGATTATTGTTCGTCTGCGGCGTGCGCCTCTCAGACAAACGCTCCGTGGACGTCGACCGCCACCCCGACGCTCTGATGGCCTACCGGCCCGTCCAGAGTCTTGCCAGCCTGAGGTCCGAGCCCTTCCGGCAGCAAGGCCCCGCCGGACCCCATCTCATCCTTCCTCGACTGGCACCGGGCGACGTCACGCTCTACAACTCAACCGAAAGGTCACCCGGCTCGTATCAAGCCGCCGCCGCCCGACATTCGAGGCACTCGAACCCAGCGGGGAGCATATACATGCCCGTCAACTCCTTATACATGAGCCAGAACAGCGGGCCGTACGCGCCCCGGTACAACCCCACAGTGACCTATTCATCCAGCTACCACCCGACGCCTCAAACGCCCGTTTTCATTCAATACAAATCGTCCAGAATTGAACCGGCATCGTACAGCGGGAGCAGCCCAGGCATGTACATCTGAACAAAACTACAAGTTGGAAAATTCAAAGAAATCATGTGGTTTTCATGAAAATGTTTCTAACTCATCGATAAATAAACTTGACTCGCTATCATATTCATGTCATTATTATTATGATTTGAAATCTGTATCATCTGCAGTGCTAGAACTCACCAGAAGACGGCGCCAAATCACAGGAGGAAACCAGACTGGCGTTTTCGTCGCCTCGTCTTGCATTTAAGCAGCTGTCACGTCCTGTGGAACAAATAAACACATTGTGCGTTGACTTTCGAATACATATAACAAACATCTTAGCAGCCGCTTTGGCGGAATAATTGCACGTGTCCCTCAATTTGGTGCATTTTGAAACTTTCGACCCGAGGAGGCGCAAATGTGTTCCTCCCTCACCTGTCCAAATCGACATGACGAAAGGCAGCGATCGAGGGTCATGACTGAAGTTTTCAGATAAGTGTGACGTGTCAGAAACATATCAGAGCTTTTAGTTGGCCCAAAAGTAGACGAAGGAGGAGTTACAGCCCACTGGGCTCCAAGTTTGAGAAGCATGCTTAATCTTCAAGGCAGCAAGCAGCACTTGCCAAGATTACATTTGCCCGCCCGCCCGCACTCCCTCCCTCCCTCCCTCATCGGCAGCGTGGCCAAGATTTAATCATCGTTCCTCGGTGTACCCAAGCAAAGACGTGGTCGAGGTCGACCGCTGGCAGATTTGAAGTTAATCTTCACGACGTATCCATGTTTGCGGATCAGCCAGCTCGCCAGTGCCCTCAATTGGGTGCCCGGCACGGGAGGGAAAGTCTCAGCCCCGAACCCCGGCCGGCCCGCTGCGTCCAGTTACCGATAAGGAGCAGAAACCAAGCCGGAATTGAACAATTCTTTGTTTCAGAATAAATGTGTCGAGAACAGCCTTTGTGACAGCGCCATACGAATAAAGATATGTCGCATTGCATTCTACGAAGCCATTCGGTATTTACTTTTGCATGTGCGAGTAAAAGAAAACATTTGTTTTAGCATTAAGCCAACATTATATCAGCACGTTAAAACATGAATAAACACTGCCAATTTATAGGAATGTGGAAATGTCTGCACTACATTCAAAATGATGTCTAGATCAAATGAGTTGAAAAAAGATATGTGGCAAGATAACAAACGTGACCCTTTTCCAACTCGACCTGCAATTATTTGCATCCAAAAGAGGAAGAAATGTCACTGTCTTTCTTGAGTTCTGATAAAGCCACGAATACACTGGCTCAGCCCACTTGACATCAATTTGGCCAGCCCTGGTTTGAGCACATTTACAAAGGCTAGATTTTATTTTGAAACCCGGAAAGAGTATTTGCTCTCTGTGGTGCCTTGACGGCACGGAGCATCTCAGCGGTCCTCCTCCACAGTCGCACGCACGCACGCACGCAGCCTTCAATTCAAGCGCGCGCCGGGAAAAAACAAAGCTGCTATGTGCACGGTGAGCATGGAAAACAACAGCCGTGTCACGCATGAAGGATTTTAACAGACCATTTGGAGTTTTCTTTCTTCCACGTCACAATGAGTGAGAAGACATTGCGGGTCAGGGGCCACTTGATGGTGACGCTGAAGGATGCGAGGACTGGCAAGGTGTCGGCATGACCAAGTGACATCCATGCTCGACTGGAGCCCCCAGGGAGGACCATGGCGAAGAGGAGAGGGCTGCTCTTGTCGCTGCTCTACTTGCTAGCACACTTGTGGCTCAGTTGGCAGCAGGTCCTCAGGATTGGTGAGTGATTGACTGACTCACTGACTGACACTGACTGACTGACTGACTGACTGCGGGAGCATCACTCGGCCCGTTTGCATCTGAAATAAATTCATTGAAGCTCATGCATTTAAAAAAAATATATATACACTTGATTTCATTGCATGCTTTACATCATTGCTTTTAAAATACATTCATATTGTTTAAACAAATGAATGAAAAATTATAATTTAATAAAGACAATGTAGAATTATTCAATTTATTTCTAAATTTCAAACAATCGACTCAAATGTCTGCACAATTTAGTCAAACAAAAATGGAATGAACAAAAATGTGACAAATTCAATCCATTTCAAATGAAAACTTGGTATAGCACAACTGACAGCCGTTCCTAATATTTTGACTCTGTGGCCCACTTAAAAATATCAGAAACACCAAGTCTGGATATCTTTGAAAAGTTACTTCTTTGTGCTTAATAACTGAGTTTGTTGTCATCGCTTAAAAACGCCTCATAAAACGTTTGTATTGTATTAGTATTGATTGAATTGTTTTTTATATTTTGCATACAAAATGAATCGTATCTTACTAGAAATACCGGCAACATAATTTACATTTGAAGCATTTCACCAATTTTATAAGTAATCTACAACAACTCATTACATTTGGCTATGACATCTTTTTCTAATTTAGAATACTCCTCGATTATTATGTTCACAAGTTGGACTGGATTATTGCTGTTTTCTGCATTTCCCCCCAAATCATGTTCATGACAATAATCATGGGCCGAAGATTGAAATGATGTTAATCCACTCTGGTGTCGGGCTGCCAGAGTTTGGCCCTGCTCCGTCCACATGCAGCGCCAACGTAGGACCGCTCGCTGATGCCTGTCAAGGCCTGTCTGTCGCCTTTTGGCCCGCCGCCACGGGAAATAGATACAACGGCAGCTACGGAATAATGAGCCAGCCCTTCTGACCGTGCAATTAGCTCTTTTACATCTGATGCAACCAGTGAGAAAAGCGCTTCATTAAAACAAGTTGCGTCACAAAAAAACAGAATTTTTATACAATACTGGCACTTGAAGTGCGTCATCTCCAAATAGCTTTCACTGTCCTATCCAAACGTTTCTCTCTCTTAGACTCCCATTAAGATTTCAAATGTGTCACCTCCAACTGTCCCTCCATTGAATCCGGATTCATACCGGATCGGTGTGAAAGACAATTGAGACTCATTCAAATCGGTTTCGATTCTGATTTAGCTGAGGCTCAAGTTGAGGTCAACTCATCTTTACAAAGACTGCACACTTTCCGCTCACCCTGACATTAATCTCACGGTCAAGACTTGAGCACACGTCCCGCTCTGGCGAACGGGTCACCTCCCCGTTCTCAATCGACGCTCGGTGTCGTTAATCCGTCTCAATCATCGACGGCTGCGGCCGGCCTAATCGTTTGTCATTCTCATCCTGCGCTAATCTGGCCCATATGCCGCGGCGCTCCTTCCAATTACCGTCCCTCTGTGTTAGCGGGTGTCGCCGTCCGCCCGAGACGCGATCCATAATAATAATAATAAATCCCTAAACAACAGACGCTAATCGTCTTTCGGCAGAAAGTTCGCAGCTCGCCCGAGCGATATCGTCGCTCCGTTCGCTAACGTGTCTGGCCGCCAAAACATAATCCTCATTTTCACTCTGCGTGTGTCAGCGTGAGAACAAAGAGAGCTCAGTGGCGCACATCAAACGGGCCTCGGGAGCGCCTTCCATCCTTCGTTCGTTCATTCATTCATTCATTCATTCATTCTCGGGCCGGCGTCCGGCCAACTTGGACGGCTCGGCCCGGGAGAAAGGCAAAACACTACGCCGTTGTACCGCTCCGCCCTAAAAGACGGGCCTTCAGGAGAGCGCCGTTCACGCCACTTTCTCAGCACAGATCTGGGAATTGGATCCTCAGACAAAAAAAAACAAATGGCTCAATATGTCGAGGATTACCCCAGCCAAAAGCAAGAAGCCTGAACAAAATCTGCTCTCATCTCGAGCTACACGTCGTGCCTTTCGCTCGCTAGCTTTGTTTCCAAAACGGAGATGCAAAAGAATCTTGCTGTGGATGTTCATGCAAAGACAGAAGCGCGGCGCCAGAGGCCGCCGACGGCACGACGGCGCTCTCCCTGCGGCGCTGACCTCCCAGCATGCATCGCCCGCCCGCCCGCCCGGCGGCACCGTCTGACCTAATAACATAGCCACGACTCACTCACTGGTTTCCATTCAGGAGAAAATGCGTCTTCTCGCCGAGTGGTCAAAGGTTGCCACGGACAGACAAAATTAGGGGGAAAAGAACCCGCAGCTAAAATTTGAAAGGCAGTTGGCCGTTTTAGTTTGAAGCACGGTGACCTATTTGTCGGCCCGCAAACGGAATACGCCATAGGCCTCAAATTCAGCACGCGCATAGATAGATAGATTGATGAATTCAGCTTTGTTCTGCATGGAGTGCAGCTTCATTTTTTTTCCTAAACGCTTCCTTAAAAAATGGAGCAGGACAGATGAATCCGCGGATATAATTAGCGAACGAAGTTGCGTTCGAATGAGCTGCCAAGCCGCCCGCCTCCATAATCAAGCTTGTTGTGTCTTGTTTTGTGGCCTGGTTAGCGCGCAGTAAATCATTTATCTATCGCCACCCTGGATGCTCGGGTGCTTAATGAACCCCAACGGTTGCTTGGATTTTGAAGAAGGGAGCTAGGCAGGAGGAGATAAGTATCAGGCAGCACAACGCAGAGCTGGCTGGTGCCTCGGTGGGGCCCAAAGCTAAATTTGATTTTGTCATTGCAGCGCTGTTGCACTACAAAGCTGACTGGCTTTATTTATACAACATTGCAAGTGGTGAATATGATCTAGGATTGGAATCTGAGATGGCTTTTTTTTTTTTTTTTTTAAATGTCTTTCAGACACAAGGCGCAATGTAGCGTCACTACTGGCTCAGTTTGAATTCTCTGGATGATTTGCCACTGCTGATTAGCGGGACCGGCGAGTCGCGTTTTATGCCGAATTACACGCAAGCAAACAGCCATTAGCAGGAAGGTCGGCAAAATGGCTTGGTGCAAATCAACAGCATGATTGGACGCTCTCAAAAATGGCCGTACGTGTATGCTGGCGCGCGCATGTTGCCGTGCCAACGAGATGCTGCGATAGGTCTAATTGGCCCCAGCAATTTGTTTTGCCTCGTACAAAAAGCCATGTGGGGGAAGAGATGTTCATGTTCCTCCAGGAACTCTTACTAAAAGGAGACTTTGACTTTGACTAAATACTCAAAAGGGCTTGTGCTACATCATTAATTAGAAATTGCTCATTAATTGGTAAAAAAGAAAATGTTGAAACAATCCAAATCATAGATGCATACAATCGAAATACATTTTTCAAAAGGAACTAATCAATAACAATTGATCATTTATTTTAATGTAATGATTTGATTGTATTTGAATCCTTTGCTTTAACCATTATTATCCAACTCAATTTCCATCCGTACACCACCCTCATAATATCAGTCAGTGTAGTCTTGAATTTACATTTGGTGTTCCCTTTTTCACAAGGCAAACAAAGCCAAAATACAAATGAGTCCGCTTCCCCTCTTGTATTCCCTTCGAGCGTTGCCAGCGCTTTGGAGATTATTCATGCAGCACAGGCGCACATGATTTTGCATTTGTGTGATTAGAGGTCGACTACCGAGATGTAAATCACAAAATCGACATAGCGGGGGTAGGGGGGGGACTATTTTGGCCCCTGTGCACAAAACAGACCATCTGTTTGGAAGCGAGAAGTTCCAGCATATCTGTGTGTGCGCGCGCTTGAAAAATATGCTTGATTGATGCATTAATTAGTTGTGTGCAGAATTAGGAAGTATTTTACCGGGACCTGCTAGCAGCTGCTTGGAATGGGAGCACGATTTTCAAAAGCCAACCACGTAGCGCAGACGAGGAGCTCTCACTTTCAAAAAGGGACTTGACAGAAGCATTTTGGTCAAAAAAACGACTCAAAGCTTTTTTTTTGCACTCTTTGCCAGTGTAATACTTTGGGAAGTAGCGAGGGACGGCTGCGCCACGGTGGGAGCGGTCACAAACAACAACGAACGGAATGGGAGTTGGAGGGGGTCATCGTCAGCGCTCCCAAGGGAAGATTTTGAGCTTCGGACAAAGACGTTTGCAGAGAAGCTGAAGCGACCGACCTGCGCGTCTTGGAACGGTCGCGGGCTTTTCCCAAAAGCCGCATTAGGAAGAATGTAGGCCGTGTAAAGAGGACAAGGTTGGCCGAGGTGAAGCTTTTCTCTGAATGGGATGAAATCCGCTTTGGTGCCCGTGACCCAAGGACATCTGCGCAACATTATGTCATATTCGCAATTGCTCAAAGCAAATATGAAGAATGAGGCTGCAGAAAGGCGTGAATGATTTTGTCCATATTGCCCAGACAAAAACGTCTGGGGATAAAAGCGCCTGGCCCGGCCTGGCCCGGCCTGGCCCGGCCCGGCCCCCGTTTAACGCTTTCTGTTTTGCGCTGTGGCCCCAGGCGGCATCTTTGAGACGCTGGAGACCGAGCCCATCAGCGTGGAGGAGCTGGCCTTTAAGTTTGCCGTCACCAACATCAACAGGAACCGGACCCTCATGCCAAACACCACGTTGACCTACGACGTCCAGAGAATAAATCTCTTCGACAGCTTCGAGGCCTCCAGAAGAGGTCGCGAGTCTTGACGGGAAAATACTCGTGGAGAGTTTTCCATTTGGTCAATCAACTCCTTGTTTTTCCCTCCCAGCCTGCGACCAGTTGGCATTGGGCGTGGGGGCCGTGTTCGGACCGTCGCACAGCTCGTCGGTGAGCGCCGTCCAGTCCATCTGCAACGCCCTGGAAGTCCCTCACATCCAGACGCGCTGGAAGCATCCGTCCGTGGACAACCGAGACAGTTTCTACATTAACCTCTATCCCGAGTACACCTCCATAAGTCGAGCCGTGCTGGACATTGTGCAGTACTACAAGTGGAAGACGGTCACCGTGGTCTACGAGGACGCCACGGGTCGGTCGGCAAAACCTGGCGGCGGCGGCGGCGGGCGGCTCGAAGCGCGTAGAGCCTGAACTAACGATGACGTTTGTGCGTTGAAGGCCTGATCCGCTTGCAAGAGCTGATCAAGGCTCCGTCCAGATACAGCATCAAAATCAAGATCCGACAGCTGCCGCTGGGAAGCAAAGACGCCCGGCCGCTGCTCAAGGAGATGAAGAAGGGCAAGGAGTTTTACGTCATCTTCGACTGCTCCTACCAAACGTCGGCTGACGTCCTCAAGCAGGTGAACCGCAAACAAAAAGATGGCAGAGAAAGCCTACTAGAACATCGGGGGGTGGGGGGGGGGGGGAACTCACAAATAATGAAGTACACTTTTTATATCTGCATTTTTGGGCTTTCTATTAGAAATCTCCTTGTCAAAGCAAATTGTTCCTTTATTCTGCTTCCGCATTTCTTAATGATTAGGTGCCTTGAAAATGAATTGCAAGCGGGCGCATTTGCTTCTAACGCCTCTCAATGGTTTGCAGATCCTGTCCATGGGGATGATGACGGAATATTACCACTTTTTCTTCACCACGCTGGTAAGCAGGCAAGCCACATCATCATCATCATAATAATAATAATAATGATCCACAGCAGCGCCCAAAGTAGGCTTGCTGACAAACGGGTGTCTCCGACCGAATAAGCTGCAAAGTCGTGTCCTCCCTCTTTTCCTTCAGGACCTGTTTGCGCTGGACCTGGAGCCGTACCGCTACAGCGGCGTCAACATGACGGGCTTCCGGCTGCTCAACATCGACAACCCCAAGGTGGCCTCGGTGGTGGAGAGGTGGGCCACGGAGCGGCTGCAGGCCCCCTCCAAAGCCGAGACGGGAATGATGGAAGGCATGATGACGGTAAGAATAAATAGAGCACGTTTGGACAGCTCCATTTTGACTTGTTGATCCGTTTTAATGAGGGTCATTAAAAGCTATTTACAGATCTCGCTCCGGTAAACAAAATTAATCCACATAGCATGCTAATATTGCTTGTGCACTGTACTGAAGTCTGAAAAAGGGAGGCTGCCCCAAAAGAAAAAAAAAAAAAAAAAAATCAAGGCAGAAACTCTGAGCGAGAACGCTGAGGTTTATTTTGGGAAAGAATTAATTAGAGCTTCTGATGGGGAAGGGAGAAAAAAAAAAAAATCAAAGTTAGCGATGCCATTGTGTTTGCAGCACCGCACCGGCCAGTGAGTTGCGTTTGTTTGTGTGCCATTGCAGACGGAAGCGTCTCTGATGTACGACGCCGTCTACATGGTGGCGGCGGCCTCGCAGCGCGCCGCCCAGATCACCGTCAGCTCGCTTCAGTGCCACCGCCACAAGCCCTGGCGCTTCGGAGCGCGCTTCATGAACATGCTCAAAGACGTGAGTGGCTTGACGCTGGCGATTGACAAGCTGAAAAGTTGACCCACATCTGGATTGAGACTAAAATGGCCAATTCACGAGAATGATGTGCTTGCAGAAAGTTCGAAAGGACCATTTGGGCATGTTTGGGAGAAAAGCTTTGTGAGCAATGCTCAGCTTGAAGCTTATTCCAAGTGGGCTGACTTGATTGCATTCATGAGCCCCCGCTGAACCGCCACGCACTCAGACCCAGACCTTGCCTGCCTGCTCCATTTGCGTCATCATCATCATCTACTAAACACACACAGGCACAGAAATGTCCAGCCAATGCAGACGTGGCCATTAGACCGCACCAATTGTCTATGCGTCTGGCCCGAATGCATCAATTATTCCTTCTCTCCTAATACTTGTTCATTCAGAATTTTGCTGTAATCTGGCGTTTTGCTCTACGACAGTTAGAAGCAGAAATAATTGCAATTCATCGGCGCAGGTGCAGTGGAACGGCCTGACGGGCCAAATCGTCATTAACAAGACAGACGGCCTGCGCAAAGATTTTGATTTGGACGTGATCAGCCTGAAGGAGGACGGCTTGGAGAAGGTGAAGCCGCCGACCTGAATTTTCATGCTTTACGCTTGAAAGAGCGTTTTCTCTGCTTTTTGGTCAGAAGGCTTTTGGTGTTTTTGGTGAAACCAACTGCTAAACAACTGAACAAGATAGTGAGATCTTTTTTTGCAGGTGAAAGAAGAGAATCACCTTCTGCTAAGTTTGCCGCTTATATTGTCACAATGTATGGCTTAAAAGTGAATATGTCTCTACATACACAATGAGTGGCAAGTTAATGTTCTTTTTTTGGGGTTTCCCAAGTCATGTTTCGCTTCCCACTTGCTTTTGCTTTTGCCGCTGTCCAATGGCATCCATTTAAAAGTTTTTTGTTTCCTTTACTGTTTTCCACAAGATAATCGCAGGCAACAATCGCTTGAATAAAGTATGGAAAAAGGTCTGTACTTTAGCTGCCCCCAAAGCAGACTAAAGAAATAGTAACGCTGTTTACTAATCCACTCTGGCCGTCTGATTTTCTCCTTTCCCCTCTCAAAACGTGTCGGCGTCTGGTCTCTCATCTGTTGTGCTTTGACCGTTTTCCCTTTCGTGTGGCTTGTGCTCGGTGGCTCCAGGCCAAACTTTGTAGCCTGCCTAGAGCGTCATCGTGACGTGGTGTCGTTTCCAGATCGGCGTGTGGAACTCCCAGACCGGCCTAAATTTAACAGAAAACAACAAGGACTCGGGCACAAACGTCACCGACTCCATGGCCAACAGGACCCTCATCGTCACCACCATTCTGGTACGCTAAAAAAAATACGTAGCTCCTCCCTGCCATATACAACAATGACAATAATTACTACTTTCCCGTCGGCCGCGGCTTGACGGCTTTTTAGAAAGAGCACCGGAAAACTACGCTAACGTTTCAGAAAATAGCTAACCGCTGGCTAGCATAATTGAGGAAGATGAATTCTTTCCAGGAAAATCCCTACGTGATGCACAAGAAGTCGGACAAGCCGCTGTACGGAAACGACCGCTTTGAGGGATACTGCCTGGACCTCCTCAAGGAGCTCTCCAACATCCTGGGCTTCTCCTACGAGGTCAAGCTGGTGACCGACGGCAAGTACGGCGCTCAGAACGACAAAGGGGAGTGGAACGGCATGGTGCGCGAGCTCATCGACCACGTAAGTGCGCATTTCGAGAAGACGAGCCCCGAATTGCCACAATCCTAAGACTTTTGTGACGGCAGGTCGCCGACTTGGCCGTGGCCCCCCTCACCATCACCTACGTGAGGGAGAAGGTGATTGACTTCTCCAAGCCCTTCATGACGCTGGGCATCAGCATTCTCTACCACAAGCCCAACGGCACCAACCCGGGCGTTTTCTCCTTCCTCAACCCGCTGTCGCCTGACATCTGGATGTACGTGCTGCTGGCCTGCCTCGGCGTCAGCTGCGTGCTCTTTGTTATTGCCAGGTAACGCTCGCTGATTGGCTGCACTTGGCTGCTTTTTTCCAAAATGCTACAGGGGCAGTGCCCACCCAAAAAAGCACCACCCTTTTTCCCCCCAGAAATGAAAAAAACAAATCCCAGCTTCAGCATGATAGGCGATAAGGAGCGGGCTGCTTTCCGATGACCGAGGGATGAGGATCGGGCCGGTTTACGATTAGCAATTAGCCAAGTCATCTTCAGCGCGTTTTTGTGACTATTTGTCTCTCCAGGTTCACGCCGTACGAGTGGTACAATCCTCACCCTTGCAACCCCGACTCGGACGTGGTGGAAAACAATTTCACCCTCATCAACAGCGTGTGGTTCGGCGTCGGGGCACTCATGCAGCAAGGTACGCTTCGTCATTGCGGCGGGCGGCGGCGTTTGAGTAAGCAACCGTCACGGTTGTCTTTTAGGTTCCGAGCTGATGCCCAAGGCCCTGTCCACCAGGATCGTGGGTGGGATCTGGTGGTTCTTCACGCTGATCATTATATCCTCCTACACTGCCAACTTGGCTGCCTTTCTGACGGTGGAGAGAATGGATTCGCCCATCGACTCCGCCGACGACTTGGCCAAGCAAACCAAAATAGAATACGGCGCCGTCAGAGACGGCTCCACCATGACCTTTTTCAAGGTAAGAAAGGCCCCAATGCAAAATTGGAAATATGGGGGGGGGGGGGGGTTACCGGATCCAAACGTTTTACAAGTTTGGTAGCTAATGGTCCATCACATTTTCTGGACACATAATGGTCTTTAGGTATCCGCAAAACATGTCTTTGACCGTCGAGGACAGTGAGCTATTTCTTCTACCCCGTCAATAAGACCCCCTCTCACTCCAACAGAAATCCAAGATCTCCACCTACGAGAAGATGTGGGCCTTCATGAGCAGCCGGAAAAACACCGCCTTGGTGAAGAACAACCGCGAGGGCATCCAGAGGGTCCTCACCACTGACTACGCTCTCCTGATGGAGTCCACCAGCATTGAGTACATCAGCCAGCGCAACTGCAACCTCACGCAGATCGGGGGTCTGATCGATTCCAAGGGTTACGGCGTGGGAACACCAATAGGTACCCGACTAGGGGGCCATTTTGGGGGGGGGTCAACATCCAATTTGGCTGAAAATTGGGATGACTGTGGAATTCTTTCAAAATTCAACCACGCATGGGCAGGGCACGACGGGTGGGATGAAGTGGATGAATGGCGAGTGAGCTTTGCGTTTTCTTCCGCAGGCTCCCCTTACAGAGACAAAGTGACCATCGCCATCCTGCAGCTTCAAGAGGAAGGCAAGCTGCACATGATGAAGGAGAAGTGGTGGCGGGGTAACGGCTGCCCCGAGGAGGACAGCAAAGAGGCCAGCGCTCTGGGCGTGGAGAACATCGGCGGAATCTTCATCGTGCTGGCGGCCGGCCTGGTCCTCTCCGTCTTTGTGGCTATCGGAGAGTTTATTTACAAATCCAGGAAAAACTTGGACATCGAGGAGGTGAGCGTCGGCCAGTGCGAGTGGCACAATAAGTATTGACGCGCTCCGACCACTTGAACTTTGGACGGAAAAGATCCAAATGGGTCCAACTGCATTGTTACAATCAAAACTTTTCAAGTTTAGTGATTTCTGTAGTTTGGATGGAAAGCTCATGAATATTTGAATTGGACGAATACGTTGGGGGGGGAAAAAAAAAAAAAAGTCCTTTGAGGGAATAATAGACATCATGATGCTTTACCATCACGGCCTTTGTGTTTTGATGCAAAACAAACAACAAGACAAAATGTCCAAAACTTTGGACAATGTGAGGTCAAATGGCACGTTGTTGTTGTTGTTTGGAGAGCATTTGCATATTTCAAACAAAATGGTGTGCAATACCTTCTACCGTGTTTTTTGCACCTATACGTATTTCAAAACGTTGTTTCAGTGAATCTTCTTTTGTTGTATCTATCAAGTTTCTGTTTTTTTCTCTCGAGCGAAAAAAAAAGTGATGCGAAAACATGACATCCTTTCGAACCCTTTGATCGCTGCTTGTTTGGTATTGCTGTGTTGAGTTTCTTATTTTGTCCCCTTTTGCTGCCATTTCAAATGACGCTCAAAACATTTTGGGTACATGATTTCACATATTACATCACTGCAAGCTATGTCTTATTTTTGGCATGCCTGAGGCTTCCTTGAGGCCATTCCGACCATCAAACCACTCTGCTGTATCCAAGCCAATTATTTTCTATTAACTGCTGATTAAATGTCAGATTTGAGCACGCTGGTACTTTGACTGGCCAAAAGACCAGAGGGGCAGTGTTTGAGACAATTAGCAAGATAATAAAGACAAGGAAAACATTAGCACACACTCCTGATTAGCTTATGTGTTTTTTGTTTTAACTTTAGGCCCTTCTCATTTTCTGCTAACGAGCGGTGCTTACTTTTACGGCTACATCTGAACCGAGATGAGCGCTTTGACTTGTCAATAGGCACATGCACCCGACGGACCAACGAAAACGTTTCGGATCAATCTGGTCCTTTGCTACCTAATGAACCGTTGGATCGTCTCAAGTATCAAGGGATCAGCGTTGTAGTTGCCGTTGTTAGCTGCCGTTGCTAGCTGCCGTTGCTAGCTAGCTTGAGGGTGGAGACGTCCTCCGGTGTCTTTGACTTGTCTGGCAGATTTCAGTGTTACGACCCTCCTTTCCATAATCCTGTCAGCGGAATACTAGCCCCGAAAATGAAGTTCATGGAGACCATGTAATCAGGATACAGTCGCTTAACAGCTTATACGATTAATGTTGTGTCACTAAAAGGTTAAGGACCTTATGTTGGGAATGACAGTCAAGCATTGTGCGTGGCACTCTGACCCCGGGGAGATAAGAGTCCGATTTTGTTGCAGATCACACAACAAAAGCGATGTTTTTTGCCACTACGGCGCTCTAATCTACTGGCAATTTTGCAGCTGGTTCGGGCCGGGCAGGAAATTGTAATCTACTCGTGCGTTCTATTAGCACGTATGTTGCGCGACTTAGCAAGTGGACAAAACTCCCGATGTTTTAATTAATTTCTAATCCCCCTGTTTCCTAATCCTGGCTTGCTTGCCTTTCAGAGGGATAATCGCTGGTGTAATTGTGAAAAGGAAGTCACGACGTGGCGTGAACGCAAAGCCTTACAATGTCAAAAGTGGGTTGATCAATGAAACCAAATGCGACGGGTCGGAGTGAAAAATGGCACCACGAGTTCTTCCTTTAAGACCGTTGAAGGTTTTGGTATTCTGATGAATTCCAGGATTGGTCTTAAACTGCTTTCATTTTGTTTGCCGCTTTTTAATCTTCTAACCCTGCATTCTTAATCAGAACTGGGAGCAGGTTTTTAATCTGGCATGAATGAGGCCGCGGATTAGCAGCCCCTGACCTTGCCATGTCGCGCAGCTGCTGATGCTGCTGATGCTGCTGATGCTGCTGCTTCTTCTTCCTCCTCAAATCAAGCCTGTCTTTGCCGGCCGGCCGGCCGGCCGGGGTCGCTCGCAAAGAGAGGATCATCGTGCGCTCTTCTTTTGATGCAGCGTAACGGTAGCCGGCGGCGCCGGGGGAAAACTCCAACTGCGGCCAATGAGGTGACACCGAAGGCACGTTTGACAAGCGCCATCTTGACGATTGCGTGTTACGGCAGGTCGGGAGGAGGCGGGGCCGATATCTGATGTCTGAGCGTGTAATCTCTGACTGGTAGATGCGACGACCTCACTTGTCGGGACTTTGTGCGCCTTCGGGCGTTGACTTCTTGGGTGGAACGAGAGCCCAGCAGGCGAAAAATGTTCACAACAATGGCCATGCAAAATGGGCAACCCTCCCTTGCAAAAGTATTGGAACATACGGAAGCGGCACAATTGGTTGTTTGGGACCCGCCAACGGCTCTCTGGTTTGCACGTCGGTTACACTTGGAAATGGACTTATTTGGGCATAGACGGACCGGACCGTTCCCGCTTTACATTGCTAGTTTGGTTTTCAACATAAGGATCAAAGCGAATCTGGCCTAAACAGCAGAACAAAAAGGAATTTTATTTCTAGCAGAATAAAAGGAATTTTATTTCTATTCTTCACTTTCAAGGCTGCATCCTTATTTTTAAGTTCATTTTGGGTGAAAAAGTAGAATTAAATTGAGTGTAGGAGGGAAAATGATTTTCAAAATTGCAAACGCAAATTCATATAATACATTTTTACCTCTCATTTTCTTATGTTCGCCTCTTTTAAAAAGGTGACAATGTTTTCACTTCCTTCAAGTGACCAGAAAAAAATGCACATGATCTCAGAGTAGTAGATGCTATTTACAAATCATAGTTTGGGAGAACGGATTTACCACCCTGAATGATGATCCAGGATTTCGGACATTCTTGCACCCCTTTCTTTCCCCATCTCCGACCCATGAGCAATGCAATTGCTGACGTCTACCGCCCTCTAGTGGCACAGCTAGCACACAGCTAGTACACAACGGATTTTGATTGTAAAAGAAAACATTTAATAGAAAATTGTCGTCAATATGGGCTCTGGGTTAATGTGCAACAGTGCTTTAGAATGAAATGCGTAAGGCACCATTTGCATGACAGAGCATCAACAATACCGTTACGGACGATGCGCGTTAGCAGTGACAGTATCATGACATAGAAAAGTTCCGTTAGTGCTTTGCATATTTCTTTAGAGAGTTACAGTAATATAATACTTGATGATGATGATGACAAAAACGAGTTAGGGGGGGACGTGTTCAAGTGCAGATTTCGGGATCAGGGTGAGTCTCTTCCCTGAGAAATCAAACGACGGATGCCTACGCTGGGGTTAGGAACACACTGGGAACGTTGCTACAGTTAAAGTCCCATCTAGATTGAGGTTGATTAAAAATGCCACCTCCGTGTGGGCGTGACTACAGTTTGGCATACTATAAAAAGGTCCTTGGACACAAGGTGAAGTACACTAGGGCAGGCCAGAGGCTCCAAACTTACCGCTTGAAATGCGCCTTCACGCATCTTCCTGCGGCGACGCCGGCGAGTCGGGGGCCGGCAGCTTGGCCAGGAAGCGCAGGCGGTCCTGGTCCGAGGCGGGCTCGGCGCTGATGCTCTTGCACAGCCTGCAAAGACTCTGGCGTGTTTCCTCCAGGTTCTGCTCCAGTTCTGCACGCTCCTGAAGTAACTTCTCCTTCTCGCTTTTCTGCGAGCAAAAAATGCAGTTGAAATCAAGCGGCAATATCGAATGGAACTAAAAAAGGAAGGGGCAAGAGACTTACCAATGTTTTGATGTCACCGTCCAGATGGTGTATGCTGTCCATCTTCCTCTTCCGGCATCGTTGCGCCGCCGCGCGATTTTTGCTCCGGCGCCGGACGTCGTGAACAAAGTCCAGCTGCTCGGGCGTCATGGAATGGTGCTTGAGAAGCTGCTGGAAAGCGCTGCGACTCAGCGCCGAGATGTGCTCCACTGGGAACGGCAGCTGAATCTGCAGAGGAGCGACAGCGGGTCAGTAGGGTTCCCCAAAGTTGTCCAGACGCGACGCCCACCTCGGCCGCTCTCCTGTTGTTGGCCTCCGTATCGCCGTCCGTGTCCACGTCGTCGGAGTCATCCCCGGAGTTGAGCGAGGATATGCAGGGGCTCTTCTCCGATTGGGACGGAGCGTCGGCGCACGGGTTCGACTCGTCGGCCGATCCCAGCTCCCTGAGGAAAGGACAGTCGGCCGGATTGGAGGTCAGGTCCAGCTGTTTGAGCCAATGGAAGTCCGAAGGGGATTTCTCCAGATCGCTCCGGTCCGAGGGGGGCGCAGCCTGAGCCGGCGCGTACAGGTCGGACCAAAACCCCTTGGCCAGATGCTCGGCCACCTCCCGCTCATCCTTGCTTCTCTCCGAGAATCCCTCATCCTCGGCCGCCCGCTCCAAGAGGCGAGCACCGGGACAAGAAACCAGGCCGCAGTCCTCGTCGAGTCCCTCCCCGGGCCGCGTGCCGTCGAGCGGATCCACGGGCTCCGCCGCCGACAGCTCGCACGGCAACTCCGGCACACCCGAGCGGCTTTGGGCGCAAACGTCATCGGAGGCCAAAACGTCCCCGCCGGCGCACAGCTGCGAGGCGTGCCCCGCTTTGGCCGGATCGGCCAGCGACAACATTGGACACACGACGTCGGCCGACAAATCCGGGGATAACGAAGACATCTGCGGCCCGCAGGTTTCCAAACACAAGTCGCGGGTCGGAGCGGGAGCGCCCGACGGGAACGGCGGCGGGGGTTCCGAGCGCAGGTGGCAGCTGCGCGCCGGCTTGGCCTCGCCGCCTTGACAGCAGCGCTTCCGCTTGACATCGTGCGCTTCCGGCTCGCAAAACTTGGGGATGAGGAAATCGAAGCATGCCGACTCCAGGTTGCGAAAGCCCAAGAATTTGGCGCAGCTTTGGATCTCGTGGATGTTTTCTTTCGTGAAGAGCAACTTGGAGGTGTAGGCGAACTGGAGCAAAGGTTCAAAGCCCCGCACTGTCACCTGGGTGGGTGGGGCAAAAGAGGAAGACCATCCGTTGGGTCTCATTGACGTCCGTCGGGCGCAGGCGCACCCGCCAGCCGAATAAAAATCGGACGGAGCGAGTTCCCAAACTGACCTCGTCCGGCAGGGCGACCACGGCGTTGCGTTTGGAGTCGGCGACAGCGACGCAGCCGTGGAAGTACTCGCTACATGAGGCCAGGACGGCGGCGTGGGCCCGGAAGCTGCGGCCCTCCACCACCACGGTCACGTCGCACAGAACGTCCCGCCGCCGCTGCTCGTCCAGGCACTGCAGCACGTGGGCGCTGTGCACGGCCGACTGGAAGGTAAACACGGACACGCGCTGGGCTTGGAGCAGCATGGTTCACTCGGCCTGAGGAGCGAAGAGGAAGGTCTTTAATTGCAGGTCTTCCAAAAATCTTCATTCAATGATACCTGATGTCGCCAAATATGAATTGAACTGCCTCCGTGGAAAATAGCGCTCTGTAGGAAATGATACTTGATAGAAATGGCAGCTTAGTATACTTCTGTAATTTTGTGGTTCTACGCAGAGGACAAAACTTTTCATCTCTGTATTATATCATCTGTCTACATGTGTTGCTCCATCGTTTGTGTTCAAATATTCATGACTTGAAGCACTAACTCCATCCAGCACAACACTGACGATATAAGAAAGCCCATAAACGGTGTTTTGCATTGTTTGTTAGCATTAAGCTAAACTGACTTCTTAAGGCAAAGCTATGCGGTTGTTTGAAATACACAACGTGTCATTATTTTTGATTTATTGTAAACTTCAACTGAGAGTGTTCCTGAGTCACGACACAGTCAACACTTGAGTCATTTCATTGCCATTAATTAAACCACTGTTATTCATATTTTTGCCAAGAAAAGTGGCATGCCATGCGTCTTCGTTTTCTGCCACAAAAATCCCTGCTCTTCACTAGTTCGGGGAAATGCAGTTGCATAACAACAAAATGAGTTCATTTAAAAGCAACGCTGCTTTGTTTCGATCGACGGACGACACGACGAAAACATGATTTAGTAAGATGCTTATGCGTTCAAGCTCAACTCTTTTTGCAGTGATGTCAAACACGAGGATCGCAATATTAGGAACACTTCTCAGCGTCATATGCATTTCCGTACAATTGAATATGGACAAAGTTGAGCATTCGCTTGTCGACTAAGCTGTTAGCTGCCTTTTTAGCACTTTTCAACTCGTCGAGGGAAGTTCAAAATGCTGACTCATGTTTGGCCAACTTGGCCAAACACACGGGGGAGAAACAAAAGCTCAGTGGCGACCAACTCTTGTTTGACTGCACGGTTGATTCTTTCTGTCGACGAATGTTCATATTAAATTTATCGTATTAAGTTTGACAACTTTTGGAAGTAATAAAAACATCGCTTTTGTGCCCCCCCCCCCTCACCACCCCACGGAAGGCGAGGCCGTTATCGCTCTAATTTAAAGCGACAATATTGATGAAGTCAAAAGCGAAGATATAGAAAATACAAGAACTAATCGATTAAAGCGTAGAATGAGCACCGACCTGGCGTGTCAACTCGTTAGCGGTACCATTTGTGAGCTCTGGGTCGAGACGAATGTGCCCATCCGGGACCAGTCAGCAAAAGAACAAGATGGGAAAAGCTTGGTGCGCATGCGCGGGGGAAAAGCACTTTTCAAACAGCACCCAATTTCACATCAACTGTGTTTTTATTGCATATTCATACAAAATAAACATGTATTTGCTTAAAATTCCACCCCGTCGTCCCCTATATGAAATTATGAGTTTGTGTACATTTTTTTTTTCAACAACTGGACCGCTTGTTTGCACACCTTGACATGTTCTCATGAGTCTGAGAAACAGAACAGCTGTAAAATGTCAGCGCTAAATGCCCTCTGAGAAGTCACCATGAGAGAAACTTGATCTAATAGAGAGAGCTAGAGCAGCAGAAGGTGTACAGAGGCACACATTAGATGATTGTTAGCGGACCCTCTCATAGAACAGGAGGTAGGCTTGACTATTCAGCACTCTGCTTTCACTCACGGGCTGCACGCTGGTGTCGCTGATGTGGAACCACGATCCGAGAGGTGGATCTCCTAAAGAGTTTGACATTCAAACAAATCAGACCGTATTTTATTACGTCATCAGCAAAGATAGCGGATTCGTCCTATTGATTCAGGTACGCGTTTTTACCCTCGAGTTTGCCGGAGGACGGATTGGAGTTCTGGGGTCGAACTTTCACAAAGGCCGTGTAGTGACCGGACCTCATGGTTCCGCTGTGCTCCACAATGCCGTACAGGCTGTAGAGAATCTGCCGTTCGCCTTCTGCCACATTCTGCGAGGAGAAAAGGACCAAATGCGTCATTATCCAGTCGATAGGCATCGAGTTTCCGAGAGCAGAATCATCGTTACCTTACTCTTGAGGGCGCAAAAAGGGGCGAGATCCAGGATCAGAGGGAAGGGCACATGTCGGTTCACTTTACAAATACTGTAACCGTTCTGGAGCAAACCAAAGAAAAGCAAATGGAGTCAGACGGTGCAATGTGCAAATGTGAATGTTTGTTCCTCCTGCCGCATCACCTGCTGAAATCTCTTCAGGTGAAGAGTGAGTACCGGTGGCGGAGAGGAAATGAGCATTTGCTTCGAAGCCTCCGTGTAGATGTTCTTCTTGGCTCCTAGCCAGAGAAAATGTTGTTTGAAAATGAAAAGACATAAAATACTGACTCGCTGCATCCCAGAAAAGCGGGAAGTCGGACGATGGCCTCAAGGCGTTCCAATAACTCTGAATTTTTGCCTACCTGCAGTTTTGTTCTTGCCGGCCTGCCATTTTGTGCAGCTGATGCAGAGCAGACTGTTGTTCTCGCTGAGGGTCTCCTCCTCCGTGAAGTGGAAGAGACACGACTCCACCGAGCACTCTTGCTTGTCGGGCGACGGCCTGTGGGCCAAAGTCTGGAAAGCCAGTTCCGGGTCCTGGTTGACCACCGTGTATTCCTTGGCCTTTTCCAGCAAGGCGTCGTCCTCGCTCTCCGGCTCGACCGAGGCGTCGTTCAGGTCGATCTTCCTCATCATGTCCGCCAGGGAGTCGTCGGCGTCGGCGTCCACGGCAGCGTCGCCGGCGCGCTGCGCCGCCGCTAAGGCGCCCCCCGCGCGAGCGCGAGCCGTTTTGGACTGGGAGTTGTTGACGGGGTCGCCTTTGTTTTCCTTCTTGACGGGCCGGGTCGGGTCGAGGGCGTTGGCCTTGTGTCCGGGCGGCTTTGTTTCCTGCGCGCAATCGTCATTGTCGTCGTCCGTCGCTTCGTCCAGAGATGCCAAACTGTTGAGACTGAGTCGGCTGCCCAGCTTCTGCTGCCGCTTTTCTTGCTGCGCACAGAGGAAACAAAGACGTGTTACGGGGCTTGGAAAAGCTTTTGGATGGTCAATGGACAATTGCCTTGGCTTGTTTCTTGGCCTGCTTCTTGGCTTTCTTCTGCTGGTACTTGCTGCCTGCGCAGACGACATCTTCGCTCTGACTTTCCCGGCCGTCCTCGCTGGTGTCGCTGCTTTTGCGTGCCGTTGTTTTCTGGGTCCTCTTCCTGTACGCCTGGACCGACAGAAAATAAAAGCAGACAAAGGAAGGAAAAAGACGAGAATGTCATTTTCGTTTGTATGTTTTGAAGGCATGATTAAAAAGTTGCCATAGGTAGAGAAAGATGAAGTGCTTTCGACTCCCGACCATTGTGTTGAAGGATTGGAAGTATTTGAAGGAATTCTGTCAATGGAAAACCAAAGCGCACGCCAGAATGTCTACCTGATCAGAAACGGGAAGCGAAAGGTCCAAAAACATCTCGGTGACCACCGACACCTAGCGAGAGTCAGAAGAAGAGCCGGCCGGCTGAGCGTTCGCTGCTGGTGTTAGTTTGCGCAGCGCGCTGCAGCACCGACCGTTTTACACTTTTGACACATGATGGTGCTGGTCATCTCGCCGCCAAACACCTGGTCCACAAAATTCTTGGGCAGCCCGTTTTTCTCATACTCTGCAGATAGACGACGACAATGACGCTCGGCAAAATGAAAGAACATCGAGGCGACTGCTCGCGCTTACCTTTCACGACGGATTTGAGCTCGTCTCCATCTGTGACTTTTCCCGAACGTTTAAGTGCCTCGGTGATGGCGGAGCTCACTCTCTGAAAGAAGCAAATCATAATTATGTTGTTGTTGTTTTTTTGCCACTTTGCAATAGTGAGGTGGTGCACTTTTCAAGCGATTGCTTACTTTGCTCTCCTCTGCCCTCATCCCGTCGAGCAGGTAGCGCAGAAGCTCCTGGCTGTCCTGCTGCTGAAATCCTTTGAACCTGGCCGCCCTGCACGCACACACACACGAGAGACAAAGGCGTCACGCCACAACCAATTTACGGGTTCTGACGTTTGTGGCGGCCGGCGCTCACTTTTTACAAACTTGCGCAAACAGCTCCTGTGGCGTCACCACCCCCTTCTTGGACTCTTGGATTTCGTTGAGGAGCTGATTCATCGCCATGGTTAGCGATCCGGGCGGATCCAGTTCCGCCACAACGGCCCCCTGTGCTCACAAAAAGGACAGTTGTTCAACTTGAAGTGATTCTGTGTGTTCACAAATGTGTGATTTCCTTGAGGCTAAGAAGTCACGCACCAGTTTGGAGGAGGAATCTGGTTTGACCCGGAGTCTGCTCTTGTCTTCGATCACCTTGTTAAGTGTCTGTCTCAGCATCTGCGTCTGAGAGAGGTTCTGCAAGAAAACATTTGACGACACCTCGTGAAGACATGGGTCCCATTTGAAAGGTCTTTGAAAAGCTCACCTGGATGACGGCGTTGAAGAAGCAAGTATTTCCCAAGTTGCTTAGCCCGCGGACGGGAACTCCGCAGTTTTTTTCCATGGTGGAGTCTGGCAACTTGCACACAGCCACTTTCTTGGTGATCTTTCTCTCGCAACTCTGGGCCCTGATGTTCTCCTTGTCTTCATCTTCTTCGGTTTTGAACGTAACGCTTTTGGGTCGCACCTCGACCACGTCGTCTTCGAAGAGGAGAAACAAATGTCACTGTTGCGACAGCATCAAAAGTAACTTTGTTTTTTCTACTTTTCTGTGCTTTCTGTGCATGCTCCAGCTGAGTCATCTTTTGAATGCTGTTCACCAGCTGAGCCAGCTGACTGCTCCCAGAGTACCGCACCTCATCGTCACACGCGTAGCACCTGAGCGAGAGCGGAGGTGGTGGCAATATTTGACATACGTGCAAGTCCAAATGTCCATTTTCAAGTGCGAGTGCGCCACCTCTGTGAGATGTAAAGCGGTCCACTCACCAGACGCTCCAGCTGTCCAAGCTGATCACCAGGCAATGCGTGTCAGACCTTGGCGTTTCGTAGTGTTTGATGGCATGCTTGTTCTTGGAGCTTCGGCCACATCCCTTCAAAGAAAAGCTTCTATCAAAGAGTTCTGGATGTCAAAATGAATCAACAGGTCACGCGAACTCACTCTGTGGCCACATTTCATGCACATCCACACATCCACCGAGTCCTTTTCCTCCTCGGAGTCCACCGAAGGGTCTTTGATTCGGATCCCTTTTTTGGGCTCCTCATTTTGACAGTCCTGGCAACTTGTCCAATCAAAAACACCAGAGACCTTCTTGAGAACAGTTTTGTCTGTGCCTTTCCTAATGTGCCTGCAAACCGGACCTGTGAGGATAAACTACATTTGTAGAAATGTATCCAACGAGTCACCATCATTTGTGTGGAGATGGAAGCGTGCCTACCTGTCATTTCAAACTCATCATCCTCGTTGGAGCGTCTGTCCTTCGCTTTTTTCTTCCCCATGTTCCCCCTATTTTGCGCTATCACAGATGGAAACCACACATGACGCATTCGTGTTGTAATGCTGCTTAAAAACAAGCCACTTACGTGATGATCAAAGTCGGATTCGAGCACGTAATGTCATAACGTAATTCAGCTCCCTGCTTGAGGAATTACTTGACACACGCGGAGTCGAACCACGTCACGCGTTCACTTTCGTTTACTTTTGCCACCGGACGCCAAATGGGATCCAAACATCTCAGCAGATGCCCCATACGAGTACTCTTCGAGGACACATTTGTACACAATCCGCGTACAAATAGGCGCTGATTTGGTAGTCTAAACTGAAACGAATCATGTCTATGGGGTCGGATAAAGAAGCGGAACCAAGGTGTGACATTTGCTTCATGCAGCCAGTGGCTTTATTGCACTTCCGGTGCGTCCCTAGCACGCTAAACTAACAAACAAGACAATTGAGCTCGCTCGTGCTTGTTTTCACGCCTTTAGCACAGACTTGCCCCGTATTTGTCGTCATGGGTAAACTCTCATCAAGCAAGCTTCGTGTACATAAAAAAAAAGATACATTAAAAATAACTTTTTCCGGTACGTTTTTCGAGTGCCACGCCAAAAATGTTCGGGTAGGCACGCCAGTTCACACTGGTGCGCCGACTTAAATCTTCCGGGTGGAATCGCGCGTGTGCGGAGTTGTAACGTGGACCTTTTGCAATAAAGTTGCGGAAACAAAAGAATCACCGAATTTTAAATGAAATTCAAAACACACATTTTAGCATGTGGTTCAGGGAGTGGGCAGAGGCTCAGCTGGCAGAACTCGAGCTGCTGACAAGCATGTTCCCCACTCGGGAAGAACTGGAGATCGTGGACCAGCTGGCCCTCGCTGAGCTCCGGGACTACGTCGGCGCCGAGCGTTCGCCGTCGGCTTCCAGCGAGAGCCCACCACAACCGGCACCATCCCCCTCTTCCAGACCCCAGTTCGTTATCAAGCAGAGGCTGGATGATGACAAAACGAGAGACGCGGAGGGGGTAAATAAAGTGCAATATTGGAATCAATTCATTATTCTGGTATCGATGGGATTTCATATTGTTGAATGTCATATTTATAGGTGGCCTTTATTCTCTCCTGCACGTATCCACCAGAGTATCCGAGTGTGGTCCCAGAGTTAACGGTTCGGTAAGATTAGAGCTCATCCAATTGATTGGGTAGACTTCCGTTACCTATGATTATGCATCCATAAGAACCAAGTTGAGTGTTTCTGTGGACTTTATTTTTTGCCTTAGTTGTTGCAAGCTGAGCCGCGCACAGCAGGCGCAGGTCCATGCAGGACTCAATGCGCACCTGGCGGACACCTGCCTGGGAGAAGCGTGCGTGCTGTCGGCGTTGGAATGGCTCAGGGACAACTTGCGTGCTTTCGTTGACAAAAGCTTATCGGCGGCGGCGGCAGCGCCACCTCCTCCTCCTCCCAAAAAGGACGTGGAAGCCTTCAGTCGGCTGTGGATCTACAGCCACCACATCTACAACAGCACCAAGAGGAAGAACATCGTGGAGTGGGCCAAAGAGCTCGGACTATCAGGTTTCAGCATGCCTGGCAAACCTGGGATTGTTTGTGTGGAAGGTCCACAGGCGGCTTGCGAGGAGTTCTGGTCCAGGTAACTTTGGTTAACGTTTGGCTTTGCTTTTATTGATGCTTTTCGGGTTTTCCAAGAAATTAGCACTAGGGGTCAGACTTTGCAACGATGGTTCGAGTTTCCAACTAAATGTTGTCGGCACTGCGCAGAGTTAAGAACCTGACGTGGAAAAGGATCACCATTCGACACCGCGAGGACCTTTGTCTGCAGGACGCGCCCGGCGTCCAAAGCATCGACTCCCTGCGCAAGTTCTCCGGGTTCGAGGAGGCGGCCTTCGACCCGCGCGGGAGCCGAGGGAACCACATGGACCTGGGTCTGCTCTACCAGTTCTTGCGGGAGAAAGGCTGCTGCGAAGTCTTCCAGATGTACTTTGGCGTAGAGGGGAGGAGGTAGTCCCCCGTGAAGCGTCGGGTGCCGAGCATCGATTGCGCGGCTTCATCGCGTGGACAAAGCGAACAAACTGGACCGCCTGGGCCCAGTTAGCGGAATTCTAAATCCCAGAACAGGCTTTGCAATTAAGTCACCGCACTTGACCAGAGATTTGCGGGGGGGCATGGGGGGTTGCTGTTTGCACATGTAATAGCAGCGCACGCCCCGCGGAAGCAGCTCGACTGGTAAATGGTGACTGTAAAGATTTGATCTGAAGAATTATAGATAAGAAAATCTCATTTTCTTTTAATGAACACTAAGGTAGAGCAATCAGTGAGCACACTCCAATTAAAACTTGTGATTATTCAACATGGGTCTTTTTTTTTTTCTCAGTCACCAGTGATCGAGATAAGATGGTGGATCCGGGAGGAAAACGGCTACAAAATTGCACATTTTGGTCAAAGATGCTGACAAAATAATGGCTTTGCTTTTCAAATGAGGCTTTCAAGCCAATGTTAAATTCAGTCTCCAAGACAAGGTTTGATTTTTGAACCAAGGTTGTCAGGGTCACGATTTGAAGCCAAACTTACGGTTTTAAATTAGAGCATAAACCTGCTTTAGGATTTGTTAGGCATCCAAATCAGGCTTTCGATATGTTTATTGAATGGAATTGAATCCCCAAATCAATGCTTCTGGAAGAACGTCGCGCGTTGTCCTTTCGCCAGCAGAGGGCAGTGTTGGAACAAGCGCGCTGCTTTCGAGCAGCGTTTTTGGACGACCGTCCCTCGTTGTGCAGGTTATTAATAAGCCAGATCGATGCCGCTCCACAACACCTTGACAGGGTACCCATCAACATCATGCTTTTTTCTTCTTCTTGTGACTCAACTCGAAGTCTGTGAATTGCCACTCCTAAGCAGCTTTGCGTTCAGGGCCAAATCTCAGCTTTTCTACATTTGTGAATAAAGTGAGACGCGTTTCTTTGGATACGTCTGGGTTTTAAATGAGTTTTTAAAGCCACGGCGAGATGTAAAATGAGGGTTTCAAGCCCATTATAGGGCATTAAATGACGATTTCAAGACTGTCTTTTAAGGCTGTAACAATATCCTAGTATGAATGTTATCGTGTTAGCTGTAGAAACATCCAAATAACGTGGAGGCCAAAACACAGTTTGATAATGCTCTCCAGTATTTTCCTTTTTAAAAACTTGCCATTGTTCTTTTTGTGTTGTTTGCCCTATTTGTCCCCCCTAATTTCCCCATTACAGTCATTTGGGGCGTCTTTGAAGATGCATCGATAATAGGATCTCTCTGCTTAATGCAAGCAAATAGCTTGGCAAATGACTGCGGGAGGGAAGGAACGCACGCGTCCGTCTTCCTTCGCTCTCCAGCTAAGCCCCCCCCCCCCTTCCCTTTCCAACACTAAACTTCATTCATACACGATTTTCTGCTATTTTTCTTTGTTTTCAGCAGACAATAGAACACTTCTGTAGGTGCATTGGAGCGCTGAGGCATATAATTGAATTAATATGCTTGCACTATTTCAACACGGGGATTTCATGACAAGGGCTCTTAGTCAGCACTAAGCTAAACTAATGTAAATAGCATTGGCAAACTCTTGGCAAAAGGAAGAGTTTGCAAACTTGGACATCGGAATTCAGGACATCTCAGCAGGCAAAGCTTCCTCATTTCAAAGCCCAACAAACCCTAATTTTCCTCTTTAACCTTAAACCAAGACCCTGACTTGTGACCTTTATTGAAAACTAACTGACCCTGACTTGAAACTCGAATACGAAGCCACAATCTTTTCCCCAAATCTTATTGTGAAACCCTAATCTTGGCTACACACCCCAATTTCAAACGTAAACCCTGGTTGCAACACTCAAAAGTCCTCAAAGCCTAATTTGAACCATGTGGCCTTTTTGAAAGCAGACAAAGAATCACACAGTGGAAACGTTTAATGAATACCTCCCAAGTCAAGTCGTGATTAAAAAAAAAAAAAAAGTCCATCGTTCTTTGCTGGCGCTGTCTGGAAACAGGGCCCCTGACACATCTTTGGGATTCCGGACCTTCACTCTATCGAAATGACCCTTCAAGGTGAACTCTCGTGCCGTGAATACTAAATATGGCGGGATTAAACATTTCCTCTCTTCTGGCGACGATCTAATCAGTTGTCTGGCCACAGTAATCCCCGAGGTTGGCTATCTGGCCGACCACTGGCTCGCCTGCCGCTCTGGAACTATTCGAGCTATTACCGCCGTACCGCTGCCGTTTCCACGACTTTATACGTACGAGTTCCGACATTATACTATAATAAATCATCTTTCCCCATTGAAATGAATGGAAATGGCAATATTGCAGGCCCGCCCGCACCGTGCTGTGAACAACAAAAATGTCTCCATAAAAGCTTCTAATGCTTGGAGCATTCAATCCGACTATTGTTATTTTGGTGGCAGTGCCAGTTTCATCTTTAAAAAAAAAAAAAAAGAAAGAGAGAGAATTGTAAAGACGGACACATTGTGACAAGCCATGTTGATAACGTGAGCAGATTGTCAAGAAAAGAGATTTGATTGAAGTGCTCGGAAACGCTATAAAAAAAAGAACAAGGCCGCTTAGGCGTGAAATGGAATTAAAAAACCCAAAAGCACCGCTCTGTTGTTTCGCTTTCAACGGGAATGAATCTCAATCAAACAGATGCTGTGATATGCTATAGTTGTCATTCCAACGGAGGAGTTATCAGTCTCCTGCTTTCTGATATTGCAACTTTAATTAAGTCTCAGGTGAATTCTGTGCGGAGCAGCCACGATCGAGTTCTCCAATCCAAACAGATGGCACATTATTTATGTATGCCACAGGTACGACGAGCGGCGCTCCCCGGCCTGCCTGCCTGCCTGCCGTTTCTTCCCAAGACAAGATTCCAGTCTCTCCGGGCGGCTGCATGGAGCCAAACACCGCGGGGGAGCTTTGTTTTAATTAGATCCTAAAAATACAATATGGAATAAATCAAACATCGGACGCTTTGTCCCTGGGCGGACTATTTCAAGACGCGCGGGCGGCGGAGGATGAATGACTTTGGAATACGACGGCCAAGTAGGGCCCCGCTCGTTCGGCTCGGCTCGGCTCGGCTCAGCTCGGCTCAGCTCGGCTCGCCGCCATCCGCACGCACGCACGCCCGCCCGCCCGCCCGCATCTCGCGGCGGCCTGATTTGCAAAAAGCCGATGGAATGACCTCACGCAGCGGACGGAAGAATCGTCCCCGCGCGGATGCTTGCGTGTTCTTTATTTCCACATCATTTGACGCTTTGTTACGAGTGGCGCTTTTATCGCGGGGAGCCGCCCGCCATTAGGCAAAGCACGTCTCGGGATAATGGCCCGCCCGCCCGCATGCCCGCCTGCAGTTTCCGCAGATGAGGCGTGAATGTCGTCGCAGGCCGATTTGCGGAGCTTTGCCTCTCAGGGAGCGTCATATAAAGCTACGCTATGCGACTAGTTTAGCTCAAGATAACGGCGGCATCTCAATTTCATGCATGCTTTGCGTCTCTCATGTAATAGTTGCGATGGCATCCGTGTCACTTGGAAAGATGACATCATCAGACAAACTTTAGCTTCCATCTCAAACTTGTGTCAAAGGCAAAATCATCTAAACCCCCCAAAACTCGGCTCTGCAGAACTTTTAAGCGGCTGCATTCACTCTCTGAACTGAGGCAAAACGTAAACAATTCATCCCGCAACAAGCGTATCGACAAAACGAGACTTCCATTTTCTACCTGCAGCTCAACATTGTCCACAGCTCAGTGACTCCAACTATTGCCAAACGGTGAGAAAGTTAAAAAAGGAAAAAGTTCTACTCTGCATTGTTACGATGATTGACTTGAAGTTGTGTAGCTCGGCGTAGCTAATCTGCAATTAAAAACACATTCCGGCGCCATCTTTTCTTTCATCCTTTTTTTGACTTGCTTTCACCGGTGAATTACACAAGGCAATTGACGTGCTCGGATGGTGAAAACAAGCGCAATTACTCTTATTTCCGCCTTGCAAGACGCTCACTTTGGAGCTTTTCCCGTCGCCGCATGCCTTAGGCCGCTCCGCCGCCGCTTGTCACTAAGCTACAGCGCAGAGTGAGATCAAGAATTTCCAACTTTTCAAGTACAACGCACGGAGCCTGCAATCAGACAAAACCAGCCGCCATCTAAGTAAGATCATAAGAAGAATGTTTCGTAAGCCTCCTGTTTGTACACAAGAATTTTCCAATCCAAATAATGTGGGGAATCGTGTTTGATTGACACCTTTCATCAAATCACGTGTCTGATTGAAAATGACATTTGCTTTACTTTGAGAAGTGGAAAGTCACCACGTTAGGCCAAGACATTCTCTTACTGTGTTGACCGATCTCTCTCTCGCTCTCTGTAACATCTGACATGACGCATATCTAATTACTGAACGATAATGGCTTCTCAGCATCATTTTGCAGCACCGCCATTACGAGCCGCCGTCTCAATTTCGGGCTTAACGGAGCGCTTTTAATCAAGCGATAGCGGGCCTTTGTTTGTTTGCTTGCTTGCTTGCTTGCTTGTTTGTTTGGCGGCCACGAAACGAGGCGAGGCGAGGCGAGGCGAGCATCGGGGACGGCCAGATGGTTGGCCGGAAAGGGTGTTGATAATGTTTCTCAGCTGGGAAGCAAAACATTAGCTCAAGGTCAATGGCGTCGCTTAACGACCGCAGATCTGCGATACGACGGCTGTCGTTTGGAGAGGCCTTTGGCTCCGTCCTCGCCGCTTCATCTGCTGGAAATGCCCATTTGATTTACTAAAACGATTGGAGCAGCCAATTCGCTGATTAACCTCAGAAGATGTCGACGTATATTTCAATCGGGACCGACACGCTTTGACTAAACGGATGCCTCGTAATCACAAATTGTTTACGGTGACTCGGAATGCAGCGTAGAAGAATAACCTGCTCTAATGAGCCGTGCGGAATGCGAATGTCCACCGTTGTTTCCACTGTTTTGTTTCTTTTATCCAGTCGACCCAGCCCTCATTTGTCCGCTAGCGCGCGGCGGTCGCTAGGCGCTCTTTTTAATTACCTCATTTCCCCCAGCGGGATCAATAAAGCGCAATCATTTCACCTCCAATTAAAGCCCAGCAAAGTTGACCACCATGCCAAATCACAAAGTGCCTCGCCTCCACTTTTACTTTTACTCAGTCGTCTGGGGCGAGGGGGGTGCTGACATCTACATGCAGCTCCACAAAGATGTAGTCACCTTGGAGGTGACAAAGGTGGCAAAATGAATTCTGGGTAAATCCAACATTAAGCCCACCCAATGTTTGGGAGAGGAGACAACAGCTTTTTTTAGTAATTTTTTTTATTTCCTTCACCATTTTCTGTGATATGTCCATTATTACTAAAACAATAAATACAGTCAAAACTTGATCTTCCTTTACATCGCCTCCCAAAAAATAATAAAAAGGAACTGATGGCCTGACAAGAGAATACAAACGTGTAAGAAAATACTCACCAGAAATGCTTATCCTTTCTTGAAAAAAATCCATCCTTTTTTTTCCTCTGAGCTAGCAAGTTGTCATGATGTCATCAGCGCTAGCAGTGGCAGAAGCAAGCGCATGCTAGCTGTCGTGCAAGTGCTTTCCAAAAATACTTTTTCTTTTTCTTGGAAAGCAGTTTTGAAAAGGAATTTTCAATCACATTTGCCCTCCTCAGTCACCTGTGCGCTCATTCTGAATCTCTGCACCTGAGTTGTCAGTAAGACACGCCCCCACTGCACTATGATTGGCTATACAACGCAAGACCAATTGTAACAACCAATTGAAATGGAAAAAAGCTGACGTTGCAAAAACGTTGAACATAGGCACACTCAAAGCACAACAAGCCAAAGTATTCAGTTGAAATTCATATTTTATTCCAGATTTTTTTGCTCGCTTCAGTTTTACATCGGCATAGTTTAAAAATGTATATTCAATATTAAGCAGAAGGAAAAAAAAATCTCACTTTTTCTCCCAACACACACACACACACACCCACACACATTTACCCCAACCTCATAAAAAGCAAATTACTTACAGCGAATTGAAAAGTTTTTTTCTTTGTTATACAAAACGAGTTCTTTATGTCACGATGAAATAAGGTGAGCGTCGGTGGTCCTTTTTTTGTACAGTGATAGCTGACGTTTGATTCACCAACGGTTTTGCAGCAAACTCAAAGGCCATAACGGTGATCCTTTTGTCCATTTTGGGTGGTGTCACAGAAGAAGGAAAAAAAAAAAGTACTTTTTTAATAACAGGTAGAATATCTGTATTATATGGTAAGTGATGAATACATACATTTCGTCTTTTTTCTGCCCTCCATTACAATCCCTGTTTGAAGAATACAAAGGAGTATGAGGAGCACACTGAAAAGGATTTGTTTTTATTTTTACAAGTCATTATTTCAGTGATTGAAGATTAAAGTTCCCATTTGGACCTCAACAGAACAGTCCAAAACAGTATGCTGCATGATGACGAGCATGACTTTTCTCACAAGATGACATTTTCCCCCTTAAATGGTCACAAATCATTTTGCCCTCATTTTTTCCCCTATGAATATGAATGTGGTCTCATAACTGCAATATTACGACCTCTTTCTTCCGACGGTTTTCCTTGAAAGATGTCAAATGTTGTCATTGAATTAACGCCTTGATTCACATTCCATTTTCTTTGCGAGTGGCCCCTCAGCCTCCTTTATAGAAGAAAACAGCTGTCCGTCCATCCACAACATGTTGGAAAATGCTATGAAACTCAAGTTAGAACGGTTGACTTTTCATGACTACAATTCAATACTTACATCGTATTTACATACCTTCTGGCCCACAGAAAAAAAATCTTAGAGAACAGCTCAAATAAAGAGGACCGTCGCTATCCAAGGAAAAGCTCGTATCGCCAAGTGAGCCGCTCAACAAAGAACATGATGGATTTCTATTGTAACACAGCGGTTCTTATCCTTTTTACATCCAAACAAGTATTCGAGCTCTTCAAGTACCATCATCGTGATCAATATTCAAATATTAGAGCGTAGCCACCGATGGCAGTGAATGAATTAACAGGACCTAAATATAGAATACACCATAAATTGTATAGATATTACCTAAATAAATATTCAAAATGAAATAGAACTAGGCGATGATTCTTTCTCGTGGCGCTACAGGGAGCCTGAGAGCCACAGATTACTTGTTGAACGTGCTTTTCATTGAACAGCACCAATAACCATAGACAAATGCGCCAGGGATCAAAATAATCAACAATATTCTTCACCGATATTCACATTCTAGCAAAAGTATTTAACAGCAATATGCACATGTTAAGTGTCTCTCCCCTGCCCCCACTTGGGGCTTTCACATTGGTGGGGGTGGACCAAACGCTTTTTTTTCCTCTCTGATCCCATTTCGAATCCTGAGTCAAGAACCAGTTGGCGTCCTCGCAAATTTGTGCTTTTTTAAATGCCGGCCCGGGGAAAAATCAAACCAAAAAAAAAGAATAGTTGCCGAGAGGAAGCGGCTTTCATCTATTGAAGATTGTGCTTCTACATTTTGCGTTTCAGGGTCAACTTTGGGATCTTGCTTTGCGCTCGGTATTGTGGAGGGGAAAGAAGAAAAAAATCCTCCCCGAATGCTAACAAACCTGTCGAACAAAGAAACAGCTTTGACTGGCGCTGATATCGCTGGAACGTGACATAAAAACAAAAAATTGTCTGTGAATGATGACGCTTAAAACAAATGAAGAAAAGGGAGGACGTGACACGGAGGCAGCTTCTATTTGCATGTCTGTTGTCCAAAAAGAAAAGGAAAGCCTAAATGAAGTACTCCTTCTTCTCCTCGGCGTGCATGTGGTTCCCTTCGGCGTTGATGATGGCCGTGTCGGCGTCGGGGGCGTCCTCGGACCCTTTGGCCTCGTGCGTTAGATACGTGCCTGGGCAGAAAACACACTCCGGCTCACTGTCACGCCACTACAGAAGCTAGCTAAGCACCTGCTTAGAGCCCAGTAGCCACTAGAAGGCCCCCGAGAGCACTTTACGTGCATGAACTATCGTCCAGAGGGCTTTTCTCAGATGCAAAAAAGAAAGAAATATCATAGCACCAACATTATGGGCTGATATGGAGGACCGGAAAAGCAAATTTTGCTGTAGCGGGCGCCGGGTCTCTTACCTTTATGTCTGGCCAGGTAGCGGCCCAGGACGATGATCAAGCACAAGGTGATGAAAACCACCACGGCCACCACGCCGCCGATCAGGGCGTGGTCGGGCCCGTGCTGCCCGATGGCATTGGGGTCTGACACATGAGGCAAAGACATTGGTTCTCGTGATTCAGAGAAATATGGCAGGTAGCTCCAGCGGATGGATGGATGGATGGATGGATGGATGGATGGATGGATGGATGGATGGATGGATGGATGGATGGATGGATGGACGGAAGGACGGACAAGCGGCTGAAAAGCCACATTTCGGTACATGCACCTTAATCAGAGCAACAATCGGCTTGCCAAATAGTGAGCCTTCCCTTTTGATGATGTGCTTGAGAGCAAACGAAAGCATTTGCATGGGCGGTGCCTGCTCAGTGGAACATTCCAACTGTTTCAGTGGGCGGAATGAACATAATATAAAAATGATCTACGCACACCACCAACACCTGCGATGGCTTCGCTTTACTGTGCTTTCAATGTGCTCCTCGTCCGGCGACTAGTTGATAAAAGCAGAGCGCAAATAACACTATTTTCTAGCTCTGTTAGCTCATCCATCATCGGCCGCGCGCTCCGTGTCATGTTGGTTGGCCGAGGCGGCGTGCGGACACGGAATGAGATTGCCTGATGCGGCAATGTCGTTGCGGAAACGAAAAATGAAGAAAAAAAAAAGCTTTTCACGGGAAAGGTGCACAGGATGAGGAAAGTCAAACCATTATTGGCGTGCCTGGTTTGTTGATTCTTGTACCAAGTCACAAAACAAAAACAGTCAAGAAATATTTGATCAGTCCTGTGAAAAACAAGTGGTATTTTTGTCATTTTTTTTTTTATATTTCTACGTGAACAGAATGTCAAACAAATGGACAATAACGTAGAAATGTTTCAAAAAAAAAAAAAAAAAGACAACGTGTTTGATGATTTGTGGCTGCCATTTTATAAGACAGCTCTCAAAAGTCTGTTCCTCTTCTCAACAGTAGGGGGGGCCGTGTGGCAAAACCCCCCTTTCCGGCTGCCGGCTGCTTTCCGAGGAAACGGCGCTGCAGACGTGAGACGCAGCCATCGCTCAAGTGTACTTAACCGCGCCGCATCTGCTGCGAGCTCGCCGACATCTCCGAGTCATTACAACACGGCGCGTTGCCTCGCTTGGCTTAATAAAGCACATTAGGGCGCATAATGGGCGGCGGTGATGAATCGGGGCGCGGCCGTGACATTTATTGCCTCTCGGGTGCCGCCGATGAGCCTTCCGGGCCGAGGCCGTCTGAGGAGTCAGCCTGACGTGATGGGAGGTCCTGAGGAAGCATTGTGGCGTCATCTGCACTTCCATTTTCTTAATTAATCGTACAAAACAAGGCAAAGCTGAATTCTCCCGCAAAATGGCGGCAGACGTATAGATTGCATTATTGAGTTGAGCTGGACGCATTTAGATGGAGAGGAGGTGTCGTACTGCCACGCCGCCATTTCGCACCGTGTCGGGAGGCTTTCAAAAAGCTGCAGCAGCTCGCGAGGCGAGGCGAGGCGGCTTTTAAAATTCAGTACACAGTCAATACTCACACCCGAGATTTCTCACTTGATTTGAGGCTGTCAATGACATTGAGTCAAGTGAAGCATTGCAGATAAAAAAAAAAAAAAAAAAAAGGGAGAGAAGTCTTGTGTCTGGCATCCTGAGAGTGTAATTCACTTTCTCGACAGGACTTCCTTTTACCTCTGCCCATAAACAGATGTAGGCAAAGCTTTTCATAGCTTTTAAAATTCCGCACAAAGTCAATCATAACGTCAAGGTTTCTACTCCATTTGAGGGAGTCAGTGACATGGACTCGAGCGGAGCAGAGCAGAGAGAAATAAAAAGAGAAAAAGGTGTCGAGTTGGAACGGGAGCGTGCTCTCACCGTATACAAAGAGTTTATAGTCGGCGCTGCTGGTGCCCAGCTGGTTGCTGGCCTCGCAGCGGTACGTGCCGTTGTCGGTTTTGTTCAGCGTGGTGATGGTGAGCTCCGGGCCCTCCACGATCATGCGCTCCACGTCGGGCAGGTCGCCGCCGTCTTTGGACCACACCACCGATTCGGGTCTGGATTGGGTGAAGGGAAAAGAGAGCAGATGTTATGGAATAGTGATCGATTGCTTTTTTCCATCGTTTGTCTGCTCCTGCGAGTTATACTCACGTGGAGCAACTCACTTGGTCACCCAAACCAATATTCTAATTCAAACCAATCAATTGTTGATTTCCACTCAAGTCGCGTGACACCTCTGCTATTGACACATTGGCGTGCGTGACCCACCTGGGGTTTCCTCTGGAAACACACTCCAGCTTCAAGTACTGGCCCTCCTGCGGGATGATCAGCGAATGCGTGATCTCCAGATGGGGAGCATCTGCAAACAAAAGCAGTTAGCTGGCTCTCCAGGCATCGGGCAGCTCGTATCCCCCCGCCAGCCCGCCCGCCCGCCCGTCTTCTGCTACTAATCCCTTACCTGCATGCTAATCCTCACTAATCCCGCCAGAAAGCAAAAGTAAACCCGCAGACGCTCGTGTAATCTGGATTCTCGTATTTCCTTCTCAATGCTAATCCGTCTGCGTGCGTGGGCTGCGCGCGGGACTCACAGTAGACCTCCAGGACTTCGGTGGTCACGTAAGGGTTGGCCAGAGAGACGTGCTCCACCATGCAGGTGTAGGCCACGAGGTCGTCGCCTCGCTCCACCTGGAAGCGCAGGCTGCTCCTCACCGTCAACGACTTGCCCGAGGCCGTCACCTCGGTGGTGCCTGCAGAAGGGAGGAAGCAGACCAGCAATTTTCACCAAATGAAATTGTACAAAGGAAACACACGGAATGGAGCCAGTGTGCCGCTGACTGGATCTACAGTCGCTGGGTGGGCCATCACAAACGGAATGGTTTTCTGGGAAACTAGTTGTCTTATGGATTGATTTTTTTTATTTGTATTCAATTGTTTTTTATTCATTCACTCTTGTATGTATTTATTTATTTATTTTCTGCACTGCAACTAGCAAGAAAGGTGACAAGGCTTGCTTTCTCTGGTGGGTAAAATAAACAAAACTGAGAGTCAGAGCATGAAATAAATGCGACGTGTTGCTGCTGTTATACCTGCCGTAAGTTCCCCCCCCCTCCCCAGCCAGCAAGGAGGGCCGATTTGAGTGACAGAACAACATCACGCTCCTAGCGTAAAAGACACGCTTTAAAAGCACGCCTACAAAAGATTCCCATCCCGGAGCGTTGACTGACGTCTCTGCGACACTTTGACATGGAAATGAAGTTTTTAAGTCGAGCCCTCCAGTCGCCGGCTTTGTTCCGCGGGTGGCTTTGACGACGAGGCGCCTTCGCCGTCGCCGTGTTTGCCCAAGTGGCCTGACAACGGCCTGACAACAGACACGAAGCAGACTTTTTTTTTTTTTTTTCTTCTTCCTATTCCGGTGACTCGAGGAATAAGCTGTGATGTCAGCAAGGATGCACCAAAAGGGGGGCAATCTTCTCAATAAGCAGATAGAGGTTGCCTTATATAACCAGCCACTGGCAGAATACGGTGTTGACTCGCCACAGGCATGTTCAACACCTCAAGTTTTGGAGGCAACTTTTGGCGAGAAGCTCAAGGAAGCGCACGCGCACGTCATCTCCGCCGAGACGGACAGCTCCCGCTCGGAGCATCTACGTGCGCGCCATCTCAACGCGGCCGGTCTTTCACATCCTCGCCGCGCCGCCATCAATCACGCCACGCCGACCAAGCAGCCAAACAGACAGACGGACGGACGGCAGACAGACGGAGCCACCAGGAAAGGGCTTTCAAGTGGGATAACTTCAATAAAGAGCAAGTGTCACGTCGCATCGCCGCAGCAGGACGGGTGACATTAAAGAGCCCGCCCGGCCGGCCGACCTGTCAAAAGCAGGCAACAAAAACAACCAGCAACAAAAAAATGGACCATTTCTCTCTTTGTTTTGGGTCTTTGCGACTTGCTGAAAATAAGAAAGCCACGAAAGCTGGAAGAGAGCCTTTCTGCGTTCTATGCGATCACTGCACCATCTGCTGCTCTGGGATCTTTTCCTCAGCCGTCTTTCCACATAACGAGGCGTGACAAATATTCCTTGTTTGAACCTACACAACGTCGTCCGCACCATATAGAGACAGCAGAGCGTGAAGAGAATTGACCCTTTAGATACTAAGAAGTGGAAGGAAAAGAATCAGTCTGAGAATCAGATGATTTGGAGCCTCAGGGTCATGGTTTAAGTCCACTAGCGATTCTTTTGTCCATAATGCCACGTGTTCCAATACTTTTGCTCATTGTCACTTTTAAATATAGCTCCACACACGACCCACCTTGGACCTCCTTGTCGTTGCGGAACCACCGCAGCTGGGCCGCCGGCTTGCTTCCCGTGGTGGTGCACGTCAGGCTGATGCTCTCGCCTTCCAGGGCCGGGCTGGTGAAGCCCGTGATCTTGGGCCGCTCCGGGACACCTGGGACGCAGCGCACGCGCAATGTGACCGAGCGGAGCGCACGTGGTAGAAGCTGGGTCCGTTTGCAACTCTCACCTAAGACGGTGAGGAAGGCCTTGGTGGTCTTGACGGGCATGGTGAAGAGCGAGCACGTGTACTGGCCCTCGTCGGCCAGGCTGACGTCGTTGATGCGGATGGTGAGCTCCTGCCACGACGCTCGCACCAGCTCGATCCGGTTGTCCCGAAGAGCTGCTCGGACCCAGCCCAAGAAAAAGTCAGTGAGCGAGCGAGCCAGCCAGCCAGCCAGCGAGCGAGCCAGCGTCCACCCGCCCGCCAGGCCATCCAGAAATATCTCAGCGCCGTCTGAGATTACAATATTTCTTTACGTAAAGACCTTGCATTGATATTTCACTCACGGGAACACTTTTAGCGGAAACTTCATACGCGCGCAGCCACTTAAACTATTCAGTTACACCAACACTGTATGCGAAGCCCACGCACGACTCAGACGAGGCCCGGGCGAGGGAATCCCGCTAGCGACCGGTTTAGCGCTAGGCACCGGAGATCCGTCACAATCAGAGGCAAGTGGCAGCGTGCGTGACAAGGATTGTTTTAGCGCGCTCTTGAGGAAATCAACGTGATGAAAAGGTTCATTTCCCACCGGAGGGAGACGTACGTATGTAAATGTGCCACGATGACCTTGTACATGTGCTGCAGCTTATACACGCCGCCGCCACCACCAAATGGTGCGATGACTAAAACAGACAGCAGGACTGCTCCCCGAAGGACATGGAAAAGCAAAGACGCTCTGACACATATAGCATATGCATTTTTTCTTGGTTCTACTTTCACTTTCCTCACTTATTAATTTCCTGGCTGTCTCATTTTTCTACTTTCCTGCTTTGTCACATTTCCCGGGGAAAGCACTTTCCCAGTTAATTTATTGCTTTGAATTCTTTGGTGTTTGTTTCTGTTATGCCCCTTTGCGTAATATCGGACCTGACAGGCGACGAGCGGAACGATGGCGGCGATATCCAGCTTGAAAGCAAACGGGGAAATTGCAGTGTTTCATTTTTGGAAGCCTAATTCCCCAACCCTGGCTTGAAACACTAACACCAAAAAAATTGTACTCAGAGTTTCAACCCATATTTTGTCTCCTCGTTTGAAATGTTTGTAACGTCAAACAGTGGCCGTGCAGTGCCTCGAAACGTTCGAAAAAATGAAATAACAGTTTCCTTTGGCAAAGGGACACACTTGGAGCGTTTCTTTCGCAAACCCGCACAGGAAAAGTGTCAATAGAAAATGTTTGCAAAGGGGCAGACGCATTTAAATGCGTGCTGCCGTGTGCGTATTTCTTTACAGAATGCTGATTGAACTTGATCTTTTAATTTTTTTTTTTTTTTTTTTTGCGGGCCGTAATCGTATCATCGTGAAACATTTGGCAAGATGTATTTATGAGATGAAACACCTTGTATTCACAGCAATCCATCTGCCTGGCGGAGTTAATTCTCCGACACACGACGGAGAAGAAAACATTGAAGAAACGGCTCACATTTAATACGAGTACTTTATGTGCTGCCACTCGCGCAAATTCACCAAGGATAAATGGAACCCCGACACGCTGCAAAGCGCATTTCGTCTGCTGTACAAAGTCCATCAAATACTTGACGACAGACAAACATTCATCCAGCCGGTTAAAACCTGTTCTGCAAAAACAAAAAAGTCAGGACTGATAGTTTTTTCGAAAACAAGCGCTCGGGAGTTGTCGAAGAAATGCCATCGATTGGCCAATCAGAGGCTGTCGATAGCATTCTTTCCCAACGACGCCGTTTCCCGACGGCAATGCCGACCGCGGGCTAATTATGCTAGGCGGCGCTAATGAATGTTTGGGCGCACGCATTAACGCTTTCATTTGGCGTGTAACGGCCGTTTGATTACTACAAGGCGCTCGCCATCCATTTGGCTGGCTGACCTTTGGCCATCCGGCGCCAATGTCCCAATGAGATGACGCACACCACACATGCCAAGTGAACATCCGGCGTGACGTCGCTTTGAATGGCTCAAGACAGACGCATATGCGTTATCCTTTTTTTTCCCCATCGCTTCTTTCATCACATCAAATAGTCTTTGGGCTTTTTTCATCCTCATTTGTCAGAGCTGAATTCAAATGGAACAAATTATCCAAAGGCCAAAGATCAGATTTTGTCTTCAGCTCTCCCCAGCAGTCACTTAATAATACGCATAACTTTTAAGTCATTAAAAAAAAAAAAAAAAGCTGCTGAAAGGTCATTTGAATCTTTTCTGCTTCAGGCTACTTGGAAATGTGTTTTTTGTGTTATTTAAAGACAAAGCAGCCGATGTTTTATCATCATCAATTACTCCTATGAAAGCTGCAAAAGTGTCTTTGGACAGAGCTGGCCAAAAGTTGAAATATCGCAAATGGAGGCAGAGTACGCTTGAAATATTTTCATCCTTTGGTTTCACGTCCTCACCTTTCTTGTCACCGAAGAAGAGCGTCTGCTGCGCGGGGTTGGACCACTGGAGGGAGGTGTTATCGTTGAAGTCCACCCGGCAGGTCATGTTGGCGGCCGAGCCCTCCAACGCTGTCACGTTCTGAGTGATGGGGAACTGACCTTGGCCACCTGTGGAAACGATCACAACATCTTTCAAGCGAGCTGGCAAATTGAAAAGACGAGTCCCGGTCGCGAGGTCTCCGGCGGCGGACGCTCGGCGCTCACGGTGCGCTCACGTCACCCTGAGATGCGGCTCTCCCGTCGCAAGGTGACATTGAGGCGGTCGCTTGACCGCGTCGGCCGAGGGAGCGCTTGCCCGCCTCATTAGTCGAGTGAGCGGCCCCCCGTCCCCCCATCGCGCCTCCCAGGACGCCCAAAGATCGGCGGACCTTCCTTGACCTCGATTGTCCCGACGGACGTCGCTCGTCAGCTCGGGGACACGTCGGGGGCCGACTAAAAATAGCAATGAGAGCTTCATCCCGGCAGGTATTTTGGCTCATTAAAGCATCCAGCCATGTCCTGCTTTGAATCCGGCGTCCGTTTCAATGATTCGGTCCCATTCAGCCGCGTGTGATTCTCTCTGCGGAGATTCAGACATGCACATTTCTGGTGGCATTTTTTTTCAGGATGCCTCGGAGGTGAAAAAAAAAAAAAAATCATAATCAAGCTGAAATCTAAAAGCGCAGCCAATGAAGGCAAAGCATCGTGACAAAAGACGCCAAGGTCGCCCGCCCGCCCGCCCGCTCTCTCGGCCTCTGAAGATGACACACCGAACAAAGAGTGCGTTCACCAGAGATGATGCATCGCCCCCAAACCGTAATTCATATGGGCGGGCGCCCGAGGCTAAGCGGTGTCAAGAGCGAGCGAGCGAGCGTTGGAGTGTCTTTGGGGTATTGTGTGCGTTGAAAGGAAGCCGCTCGCTGACAGCTTGCAACGCTTGCAGGTGACGGCGAGCAGGCCAAAAGCGCCGTCAAGTAAGACGCTGGTTTGCACATCATGATTCATTGACCTCATTTACACAATGAAAAACTCACCTGTTTGCATATTTGAGTGCTCATTCGGTAACCTCAATCATCTCCGAGCCGTGAAATTTTGAGTTTGAAAGATGAGTTTGAGTTTTGAGAGTCAAGTTCAACTTTTAAGACAGAAAGTGGAAAGCGCCCATGTCAGCTGGAGCGGCGGCGTGATCACGGGCCACCGCGTCAGCACGTGTCGGATTAGTCGACGCCACCGCCGCTAACTGTCCAACACAATCAAATGCGCCGGCTCGTGAATGAAATATTTGGCTCGGCGGCTGAGAGGAAAGGGAGGGAGCGAGGGAGACAAGGAGACAGGGAGGGAGCGAGGGAGGGCTGAGCTGGGCTGCGGCGGCGTTGTGTAAACACAAATATTTGACGAGAGGAAACGGCGGCAACAGATGCACTCGAGGCGTGCTGCAGGTGCAAAGCGATGATTAGCAGCTACCAGAGTTTTACTCGGCCAAGATCTGACAAAAAAAAAAGATTGGACTTTTGATATCACCTACTAGGGACGACTTGTGAAAAATAAATATTCCTATGAACTTGAAAAAAAATCCTGTCAAAAATTTCCACTTAGAATTCTAAAGTGTTTGGGTTGGCTCAATCTACTTTATTATGGTTAATGAAACCAACTTCTGGATCTGACCTGAATAAAAGGAATTTATGATCAAATTGATGCACACTACGGTGAGAGTCCCTTTTAAAGTGCTCTCCAATATTCAAGTTCAGCCAAAATGTTTCCGGGCAAGGAATTGTGACTTGACACTGCTCGAGGGCCCAACAACACGACGAGTAGGGCGCTGACAAAAAAAGAAAGAAAAAAAAAAGCCGTCCCTCCTGTCGGTGCGTGCGTCGGTGAACTCCGTGACCCAACATCAAGTGTCGCACATGACAAGCAAGCCGCTCTGCATGTTGCCCTTCGGCCACTTATCCAAGAGTCGAGTCTTGACTCCACATGCCGGTGTGAGCGTTGCAAGATGATACTTGCGCGTTATTGATTTGTTCTGAGCTACGTGGAGAATATCAATACGAGCAGGACGGTGGCGTTCTCCGGCGCACCGGCGGGGCAGATCAACAGCAACGCCGGGCCGATGAATGGAAAAAACATTTCTCACGATGTAGCCAGGACGTTCTTGCTGGGGAGGGAGGGAGGGTCTTCTAGGATGAGCTAGATGCCTATGGAACATATCGAACGGTTGCTCATGTTGACAAAAACAAAAATATTTCCATCTTTGCGCCTTGAACATCCACTCGTGGGAATGTAGGAATTAATCACCGCTAATGCTGTGTCGTGACAAAATTGTAATTAATTGGCCGAGTCTAAACGGCGTGGCCCATTTGCCTGCATGTTGGGGGAACAGAGGGAGGGAGGGAGGGAGGTTCGACACGTACGCTGTATAAATATTCCATTTAATTAAAAACCGCAGAGGGCCCCTGGTGGCGCGCGGCAAGAACAAGGAATAACAGTTTGCCGTCTCCCCGGTGAATCACCACCACGCGAGGCTGCTCGCTCCTCTGACAACAAGATTTTCGTCCTGACATCTTCTTAGAATCACGCCATTCAGCGAGCGCTATGGAAGTTCACCGCCAACGCCAACTGTCATTATCCTTAGCATCAAAACGAGCTTGTGTTGATCTATAGCTCTCTCGAAGCTCTTCAAAGAAATCACAACAAGGCGAGCTTTACCGTCGACACTTAATATAACTGCGCCGAGTTCCCTAAAGTTCATCTCCCGCGAGAGCAGACGCCATCAAAGCGCCGTGATGAATCGACTTGAATATTTTTGGCTCACGTCGGCGGGAATTTGCATCACCCCGACACATACATCATGTAAAAAGGCACACCTCAAGGCTCGGTGCCAAGAGCGCTTTAATTCTCCTTGCGCAACACAATTTTGTGCAATTTGGGCTCCGTCATGCTAAAAATTTCGAGTCTGTAGTTTGGTCATCTGAGGATGTCATTTTTGGTATCATCGTGCGAACCGATCCATCGGACGGCCGACAAATTGGCAAGAAAATGTGAAGAAAGTAAATCAACAGCGTCATCACCTTGCAGCAGCCGCGATCACTTTTGATCGGCGCTCTTCATCAGAGCCGTGTCAAGCTGGTATCAATGGCTTCTACCGAGCCATCCGGGTGACCTTTTGCTCCGCCAGCAATTTTACGAGTGCAGCGTTTGCACCGCGGGCACGCCTCTTGGCCTTTTCGTGAGCCTGGGCTCAAGATGACAGATGGCCGGATTTCGCTGTCGGGGCACCGAGAGCCTGCCAAATGTCGCCCCTCCAAGACTAGCTCAGGACGCACAATCAATACGCTCCACTAAATCCGTAGCAACCCAAAAACATGGGCCTCGAGGTTTTATTATTGTCCAGAACACAAAGAAAAACTCGTTTCTTATTGTTTTGGGGGTTAACGATAAAAATTTGGCGGCAAATATTTCGATATTTGATCAAAACGATACACCGCCATTTTCTGTCGGACTGGTTGCGATCTGGATCCCCTCCTTTTCAGAACGGCCAATCTGATTGTAACATGAGCACACTCTCGACGGCAATTTCGTCCAAGGAATCCCAATCTTATGAATGTGTTCAATCAGGTTGACTTCTAATAAGCGTCCTGGTGAAAGTCACGGCAGTTATTCTCACTTAACCTTCACTCCAATACATTTCGCAAGCTTTTCATCATTTCTATGGCTGCAAATAAAGGTGTTCTTACGCTTCTAATGAAATCTATTAGTCCTCCAGCAGCCTCGGCGGCGGCGAGACTTGAACCCGCAAACACGGACGCCGAAAGCAATTTCAAACAGCTAACAGCTCGCCGTGTTTAAACAGCAGCGCGCCTCGGTTATCGTTCGCGCCGCAGCTCGGCAAAATAGGAACTGAGCTAATATGTGTTTGCAATTAAATGTAACAAGGGATGAGAGATGGAAAGAACGGGATAGAAATACGCTTTTGAAAGTTATCTCGGAATGTATTCTGATTCGGAATCCAGAAGGTACCTCTAAACTGTGCGGGATGGAAAGTTCTGTGAGCGTTTGTTATTTTTTTAAACAGGAGGAGGCCCTTACCTACTTCTTGGTGGCAGGTTCAATTTCCATAAAAAAGAAAAAAACTGGAGGGCAAATGGTCGTGCACAGAAGATGGCAAGGCTCAATTTGATTGCAAAGATGCCAATGCCGCGATCCCATGATTTTTAGCAAGTGCAGCCTATATAGCCGTCGTTAAGTTCTCGTGGCGTGCACGCGTGCCCTCCCCCCTAATGCATAAAAATGCGAAGCAATTATGCAAACAGCGACTACATTCATCATGAGGATCATGTGCCAATATGACATGTTCTTGAACTGCTGATAATGTGTTGATAATGGCAAAGCTCCACCGCCATTGCCTCATAACAGATAAGACATGCTTGATTTTTTTCTTCTTTTACTTTCCAGTTTTGCGGTTCTCCTTGAAGGCAACACAAGAGCTCCGCCCGCCGTGTCACCTTCACTGACCTTCGGTGCCAGGCCCAAAGAGGAATAACACCATATTACAGCTAAATTGTTGCAATAACGAGAGAAAGGTCATATTTGTCGGCGCCGGTCATCGCTCACGTTGACAGGAAAGTTGTTAACGCCAACACTTGGGCAATAAAGTCTCGCTGCTAAGCTATAGCTCTCCTTGATTGGAAAGATTTAAGAAGTCTTTAAGGACATTAGCTAATTAGCACTAAATCTGGCTCTGATCCATTAGCGGGAGCTAATCGCTAAATTACCTGTCCAGAGTGAGGCATGTCTGCAAAGTTGCCCTTCGCGATGTAGCGAACGGGTCTTTCCGATGATACTGTTATAGAAAATCCATTCGCAATGGTGGCAAAAGCCGAGGCGAGGGCGAGGGCGCCTTTTGGCCACGTTACAAACGGACTCCATCTCTCTTCAATTTTGATCTGGAGTGCAAGTTTCGTTTTGACCTGCGCGGCTTTTGGTGGCTTTGCGGTCGTCAAGTTTGTTTTTTTGCCTTCTGGATTTACGGTGGTCTACTTTTCACTTTTGGGGCATTTATTTGACTTTTTTAGCCGTCTCATTCCAACCTGGGATTTACGGGGGCCTTATTTTACCTGGCTCTTGTAGACTTATTTTAACATATGCAACATTAGAGTAGTAGTATTTCTTTTTTTTTTTCAAAGGTCTAGTTGTGTGTCAGTTTGGTATTAACCCCCACAAGGTTATTTTTGGGCGGCATCCATTTGTTATCTGTGAAGGCTTTCATCGGTCGGATCCACCTACGTGCTTTGCAGTCAGTGCAAATGTTTAATGAGTTCATTAAAATGTTAAAGAGGCCATTAAAAAGAAAACAATGCAATGAGGCGCGCTCTCCGTCAAAGTGGACATTTTTTTCGTTTTTGGAGGCTGCAAACTGAGTAAGCCAACAAAGTCCTCCCCTGTGATTTGACGCAGCGGGGAGACAAAAGGGTCGGGCTGGCAATAAATATCCTGGAGGGGAGGAGGCTTACTTCTTATCATTGTCTTTGTGCAGCAGGAAGAAAAGTGGGGGGGAAAAAAAAAAAAAAAAAAGACATTATAGCCACATCGGAAAGTGGGTCATGAAAACACTATTGTCTCCCGATTGTGAACTATATTACACAATTGGCTGGAAAGAAAGATGAAACGGAAAAAAACGGTGACAGGTTTTCATGCGCTGACTTTCAAATACAAAAAGACAAAAAGTGTTTTTGCCACAGCTTTCTTTATTAAGCTGTTCGCAGGGAAAGTTAAAAAAAAAAGTTTTTAGGGTCATGCGTCACCGTATAAGGACACATTGAGAAAATAATCAGAGATGCGGAAAGGCAGCACGGCCTCCTTTCATACGAGGTATGACTCAATAGGGTCTGCGACCGTTAAGCGCATTCCGAGTGAAAATGACACCAAAGGTGCACCCCCCCCGTGCCCTTGAACCTGTCTTGCGGAAGAATAACAGTCAAGTCGAGGGAAAGCAAACGCTTTGCCACCACGTGCGCTTCATTGCTAGCGCTGCGCGGCATCCATCATGTAGCAAGAAAATGGAGGCAATAACTCACCTCTGGGTTTGCTTTTTGTCCCTTCCACTGATAGCGTGAGGGGAAGGGAGGGGAGAAAACAGCAGGTTAGACACAGCGATAATTATCAGCCGGGAGGAAACATTGGGATTTAATAGAGCGCGCGGCCAAACGTCGGCTAGCCTTGCAAGCGTTAACAAATGAGCAAAGGATCCTCCAGATAATTGCGCAAATCCGCTCTCAAGCAGCATATCAGCCACTCTCAAACACACACATTTTGCCCAGTCACTCGTCAGCCATTTTTCTGGCGTATGGTGCACGCTCTTGAATCAAGCCGCTTGTTTCCACGGCAACAACAAGTCTCAGTTTCACTTTCATCGTTTCATCAGGTGACCATTTTGTCCGAAAAGGGTCAGGTATGCCATCCAAACGGCAGCCAGGCTGATTTGTCCCAAACATGGCTGACTTTTTCCTTCTTCTTCCGTAACGAGCAGCATTTCACGCAGCATCTTGGACGAAGCTTAATGCCGCCGCCGCCGCGGCCGCCGCCGCCACATCAAGGTCAGACAATTTATAAGAATTTCATGCTCCTGTCTGAACAGTCATCAGAACACTATGGAAACTCTGACACTTATTTTGAAACGTTGATCAGAAAGTGTGTGACGCAAACAATTAAGAGCTCAAAACAGGGGTGGGGAAAAAAAATGCTGATAACAAAGTTAATCATTCCCGCGAGGCCCAATTTGGAAGACAGCTGCCAAGACGGCAAAGAGTCGATAATGTCCAATTTCCACCTTGATGACTTTCATCAGCCTCGCTCGTTTGTCTGGAGCGTTGGTTTTCAGACAGTCCAACTTCCCTAACCACATTCAGAACTTTTTATTCGACGCCATCACTGTTGAAACGACGACTTCCTCTTTGCTGATATGTGAGAAGCGTGCCCATCCATCATCACGCCGGTGACACGTTTGCAGAGGAGGCGCTTTGGGAGGCGGCCCTGCCCTGCCCTGCCCTGCCCTGCCCTGCCCTGCTTTGCCCTGCCCTGCCAGTCCCACCCATCCTCTGCGTGTTCTTGCTGCATTTTCACACATGCAGCACTTTTCCCGAGTATCGCTCAAACAGAGCCGCACAAAAAGAGTCATTTGTTTTCATTAAAACGACCAACGAGGGAAAGGGTTCTCCAATAGAACACGTGAAAGACAAAAAGTCAACGTATTTATTTCAATCCGGATTCAACAGCTGAAGCGTCGGCGTTCAACATAGAACAAAAGGGTTCCAATGACAGAGCTTTGAGGGATCCCACATGTCACAAGTGTTCAGTCAGACTTCGCCTTCTCACATCTAGGCCAGCTGAGAAGTCACTCGGAATGGAGGTAGCGCTCGAGAACATCCTGGAAGAACTCCCATGAATGGACCCAGATGGCTGGCGAGACGGATGAGCACCGTACCAACGCCGAAACAAAGCACGTCAACGGGAGCCAGATAAGAAAGCGGTGAGAAAGTAATCGAGGCGGACGGGCGGACGGACAAGCAATCCTTTTGGCCGCTGAGAAGCGCAGCGTGAGCCGCTATCTGGCCATCGGCGAGCCGTGAGCAAGTCTCCCGGGACGACCGACCGGCGTGTAACTAACCCGTGGAAGCGATGCGCTTCATCACATTCCGCTCACGCGCTCACACCCTCGGGCGGAATCACGCGGCGCCGTTAGAAAGCGGCTCGGCCGAATCGCCTGGTAAACGGCAGGCAGGTAAGGCGCATTTGCTTTGGGAGAGCAGAAAGATGCTTTGTTTTGCCCACACAGTAAATAGAAACACTTGCTTTTACTCCGGAGCAAAAAGGTTTTATAGCAGAGGAGAGGAAACGATTTATTTAGTCATTCACTTATGCGGTTGTGCATTGATTGATTTTTAATCCATCCATCCATCCATCCATCCATCCATCCATCCATCCATCCATCCATCCATCCATCCATCCATCCATCCATCCATCCATCCATCCATCCATCCATCTTCCTTTCAGTTTGTGCCTAATTCCATTTCAACGTTACAGCACTGCCATTGTTTCCATTCCAAAACGATCATTTGCATTCCAGAGCAAGTGAGCAAGAGAACATTTCTGGAGACGATCATATTTTGCGCGAGGGACAGCGACACGGTGATACGACACCTTGTGCTCATGGGCGTGTCACAGCGCTTCAGAAAGACACTCCATTCCTCCAAAATACACACACCCGCACCCGCACACGTAATGGAAAAGACTCGACTTTTTACGAGTGGTCACTAGGCAGTGCGCACGTATCTGTACACTTTGCATTTTTTTTCTGACGCCGTACTTAATCTTCTTATACAACCTGCTCATAAAATGCGAAAGAAACGAGTGTGAATATTGAAAAGGCAAGCATCCGCACATAAGTTTCATTCGACGTGATGTGCCTGCCTTTTCAGAGTCTATTTTCATTTGTGTGATTGCTGTTTTATCATGTGTGAAGCCAACGGCATAAGTCCGAATGTGTGGAGACAAGAATTTCTCTTTCTTTCTTTCTTTCTTCATGATTAGGGTTGGCTTAAAAACACAACGTATAAACTCTTTCACGGACAGCACCAACAAGAAAGCCAATTGAACTCCTCCTACAGCATGTTCCAATTGAAGCACTTTATGGCAGCGCAAGCTTGTAAATGTTACAACAACAACAAGAAAAAAGATTGCAAACCGCAGTCATTTCGAAAACCTTGATTTAATACACGGCGGCGGCGGCGGCGGCAGCGGTGTCACGGCAACGGCAACAAATGATGAATGAGACGACGTTCACATCTTTTCCACTCGCAAGTGCGTTGTAAAAAGAGGTGCGACGTGATAGCAATCAAAATACTGCAATCAAACTTGGCAAAAGATATGAAATAAAATGACAAAACAAATGGGCCTCTTCATGCCAATAGTAATAAGACGTAGATTTAGAAACAATAACGAACGCTTTTTGTTGTTGTTGTTGCTGTTGTAGGTAGAAACAAGCTGTTTGCTGAACGTTACATCAAAAAATGGTTGACTTTTTTCTTTAGTCTCAGGGCTCCACCAACAAAATTGCCCTTTTTGACAACGACCATAGTAAAACATTTTCAATAAATCAAGCGGGAAGGATTCATACCTGTGCTTGCAAAACAAGCAACACCAGAGCGCTGCACCGACCTCCATTTAATGCAAGACGCTAAACGTCTTTTCATAGGGCGCCTGTCCTTTAAAAAAGGACTCAGCTCCCCCCAAAATAGTCCGCTTGAATAAAATGGCCGGACATGTAGATAAAGGCTAGTTAGCGGGCTACGTAGCTAGCAAACAAGCATGTTAAAACAACACAGTTTGTTTGTTGGCACACTGGACTATGAGATTTGGAAGCCGCCTTTTCTGGCTCCAGATGAGATTTGACTGCAAAAAAAAAAAAAAAAAAAAAAAATCACTGAATTATTCAAAGCATCTCAAAGGCGTTCATTCCAACAGTTTAGAGAGTCCACACAAAGCATAGTCAAGCCTCCATTTTTGCACTGTACAATCATGTGGCTGGCCTAAATGGAAAAGCACTCCGTCGTTGATTTGACTTGATGCCCTAAGTCCATTGATTCTCCGAAACGGCAATTTGCTCTCATATGTACCAACGGCACTTGATTTCGACCTGCTCGGCGGGGAGGCTCATTCCTTGGCAATATGCCTTATTTACTTGGCGGATGAGCAACCCAGGCCGGCGATTGCGTTCACCTTTGTATTCACAACGTGAGCGCATATTTCCAGATGAAGGAGGTAAAAACACAATTGAGTCTGACAAAAGCATGGAAGAAGGATGCCGAAATGGAGAAGGTCAGCATACCTGCTGACAAAATGAGAGGACCACTTGAAACCCTTCAAGTAAGTGGCGACGACGTCTTTGGACAAGCGTTTAGCTGCTAGCGCACCGGCTCGTACGTCGGCTACTTGAATGCGCACGCACGCACGCACGCACACGCACGCACTCGATCACCTCGCGTTCCATTTCAGACTTCAACCCGGCTGGCAGCAAGAGGTCCATTCCGCGCTGAAGGTCGGCTTTCGTTTTCATCTTAAACTGGATTCACATTGGAGGGTTTACAGATCTAATTCCAATTTGGGCTCTGTATTCTGCACAGGCACACTTTATCATATATTATTACTTTATATAAATATATGACTATTTTTGGGTGAGAGTAAGGGGAGGTGGTGAGTTGTTGTTTTAGAAGGATTGAGGGTTATTCATTATGAAAAAGAGTTGGGAAAAGAGAGGGAGAGAAGCTCCATAACAAGGGTCATGGTTTCAAAACGTTGCGTTACTTTGAAGCAGTTGACATCTTTTCATCATTTTTCTTTGCTTTGGCCTTCAAGTCTTCGATTTCACTTGAGCTTTTTGACACGCTGTTGACAGTTTGGACTCTGTGATTTCCATAAATGGCTCGTAAGGAGAAAGTGCAGCAATCTGTTGGGACCGTTTGAAAGCAGCCTCCGCTTTTGTGGACAAACTTCAACTAGCGAACACAAAACACTCGCTTAAAATAAATAAATGAATAAATCCTCACACACACACACACACACACAGGCAGACCAACTCCGCTTTTAGCCGAGAGAGACCTCTGGCACGGTGTTGGCTCAGCAGATGAAAAGCTGCGAGCTGCCTCCACAAACTTCACGTCAGCCTGTCTTTACGGCGGCAGGTGCGGGCTCGGGATCGCTCGTCCGCATGGTTGCCATAGAGATGCACGCCAGCCACGTTGCGAGTTGAAGCAAATGTGAACACGCAAATCCGGGCTGACCTTTAGCTAAACAAGTGGCAGGTTTGTCTCCGGTCCGGTGCATGGAAAGGAATCCATTTGCATTCTTGAACCGCGTCCACGTTTTGCTCGTTTACGGATGTTGTTTGCACCTTGAGTAAATCAGGCGCTTTGCGAGCAACAGCAAAAGTGAAGTCTTTATTGGAGGTCTGGCGCTGATCGATGAAATGCAATAAAAGCGTGGAGATGGACGAGCGCGGGGGAAACACCCTCCAGGAGGAAGAAGCAGGTTCAAACCAGGAAATACTTGGCCAATCGATCCACGTGGACCTTTTGGATTATTCATGATGCTTCCTTCCACTGAGTAAATTCAAGGCGCTGGCGGCGGGGGCTGCGTTTTTGGAACGTGCTCCTTTTTCAAAAAGAATGGAGGGTGCTTTGTCATGTTCCTGCTCCAAGCGCAATCTCCTAACGTGGACATCGAACGGTGACGTTTAACGCAGCCGGACTAAACCACAGTCACTCAGGAGGGTGACAATCTTAACACAACGCACACGGCAGGATCACTTAGGATGAGCTTTAACGAGAAATGAATTCATAAAACATCTTAACACCACACACTGCAGGGGAATTCTTTTGTGAAAAAACAAAAACTCCACTAAAGGATCATCACAAAGAATGAATGACTTAACACATGGTAGCTCACATGATACCAGCGCAGGTGCTAATGTCATTATTTGGGAGTCTAAAAGGCAACGTGATGGTTTCCTTGGTGTTCATTCTTTCCAATGTATTGACGATGACCTTTGTGACCTACACCAGGAGAGAGCAGCTGAAAACACGTCCACTCAAGTTATCATGAAGTTATCATGATCTCTCGCACTCTCGGTTGTGAAAAAGGTCGGCGTTTGTGGCACGGGGGCCGTACGGCGCGGAACAGATAAGTCCTCGGTTCTGGAAGGGCCCCGCGAGCGCTTCCAGGAGACCTTTGCTCATCTGCGACGGCTACGCAAACAGATGGGGCCTATCTGGCGTCGGCCTCATTATTGAGCCTCCGAGCCCTCCTTTGCCGCGGCGCCAGCTGTCCTGCGGGTCCAAAGTTATTCCGGCACCTGGGCCGGCCGGCCGGCCGGCGGTCGCAAGCGATCATCAAAGCGGCGCGGCGAGGGGGCATCGGCTCGGCGACAACTTGTAAATCACGAGTCGTCTTCGAGGTGGGCTGCCGGGAAATGCGAGGTTCTGTCAGACGGCCGCCATTTGCAATTGGATTTTTGAAATGAAGCAGGTGCACACGACGGCCTCGTAAAAACAAAACGATTTACATCCGGATTACGGAGCAGCAAAGACAGTCGCCACGAAAACATTTTTTTCCCGGCCACCGTGCCGATACTGTGCCGAGACGAGCGGTCGATAGCGAGGTCTCGGCGAGCGACAAAGAGTTGAAAGGTACGTCCAATCCCACCTGATGAGGCGCCACTCCTCGGCGGAGGAGCTAATGGAGTCGGGCTGACACGGCGGACCCGCGTCATGCCAATAAAAAGCATTTTCTCACGCCGCCTTCCGTAATTGAAGCTCTCGAAGGTGACAATTTGCCGGGGTCGCGGCTCGCGTGTAGCTCTGTCACATCCGACTCCATAGGCTCAGAAGATTGATGGTGCTATTTATTTGAATTTTTGTATGATTCATTGACTGATATTTGTCATGATCTGGATTTGTCTTGTCTTCAATTCTGAAATTTGATTCTGCCAAATATCGGTCTATAAAAAAATCCATCTTGTTAACTTTCCGTGTCATTTCCATGAGGGAAATAGTTTTGATCTTGATGTTTCCGCTGTGGCTGCATTCTGCACATTTTATTGCACGCCACAGTGCAATTAAAAGACGTCGGTCGCGATGGAGGCGCCCCGAGAGAGTGGGGCGGGTTCGGCCGTTGACAGAGCATCGCGGCGGCGCTACCGGGAGCGGCGGAGCCGCGTCCCTGTCGGAACTCTCCGACGCTTTCCCGGCGAGATGGACGAAGGCAATGTTCTTCCCCCGCCGGGCCGACGGCTGTTGGAGGAGATTAACCTTGCGAGCGGCCAAATAGCGACTGGCTTTTATTTCATTCGAGTCCGGCCTTGCTTTGGAGTCCAGAGCAGAAAAACATCTTTTGCGGCAAGCAACAAAAAAGACGACATCACAACCTCAGTGATATATTCATTGAAAATATGAATGCGATGAAGTTGAAATGACCTCCCATCACCCAGGTCCATGACAAATCCTGTGAATGATGCCATCGCTCCAAAAGTGTTAATTAAGCTCTGAAAGCTCCTAAGACCCTCCGAGACGTTACGACTTGAATTTACTGGTTTGCCGTTACTAGCGCAGCTGTCGCCAGATGAGCGTCCCCGTCACCCAGGAATCGCTCGGCTTTTACGGGGCGGGCGCCCAGATATTGCTTGGCAGGTTGCGGCCCGAGACGCATTTTACAACTTCAGTGCAATAAAATTGCAGAAGGGGGAAAGCAACCATCAAGAGTCGATTTTATGAGGGGACTTGTTGATGCGCCGGGTGGTGGTGGTGGTGGGGGGGCAGATTTACAAACCTGGCTACCACACACAGCTTGGATAGATTTTGGAATTGGCCCACAATTGCGAAGCTGAGAGGGGGAAGATGAGAGCAGCTGTGAACACGTTTGAATTCTTTTGGTATTTTTGGAAGACTGGCACAGATTAAAAAAAGGGGGGGGGGGGGTTTGCACCGTTGTGGGAGTGAGCACACTTGTTTCCCGGCCAATTGAAGCGGCTCCCTTGACTCCCTGTTGACTCAATGTAAAGATGGCATGGACGCCTTTTTGGCCACAATGCAAAGAAAAACATGGACAGTATGGCAACCTTTGGGAATGAAACATCCGAGTCGGATTCAGCCTCCACGCGTTTTACGCGGCTCGTGGACGGGAAGTGGCTAATGTCCAATTAGTTGGGAGCGATACAGCGGCGCAAATAAATCATGTTCCGAGCAGCGCCCGTCATAACCTGTCAGCTGCACAAACCAAATTACGCTTCCTGCGGTGAGCCCGGACCGTGTACTTCATTATTTCTTTTCTAGAGGGAATGAAAGTTCATGCGACACCCCCCCCCTCCATGTTACACGCTTCCTGCACCATTACTCGGCCTGACAACTTCTACGACACGAGCGTGTGGGCCAGGATCGGCGGGAGGCTAATGAAGGGGAGAAACCATAGCGCTGCTCCTGCACGCCGCGACACGTGTGGAATAATATCAACATCAACTTTTCTGCTTACGATACGTTTGCTTTGTAGCGTTAAAATGTCATTACGTCAACATGTTTTTGGCTAGCAAAGGCGATTCTGCCACAATTATTGCTTGACCCTCACACTGCTCCAGCTGTGCGATAATAACGTCAACATTTAGGAGTTGAGCGGGCCGATGTTCTTTCAGGAAGAAAAACAACAACAATGACGAGACGTTATTGCTTTTGCTACAAGCTGTTGTGCTCATTCAATTTGGGTTTGATATCGGTGAAAGGAACCGGTGACTCATGACAGCAGGAAGCGATCCAATTTTGGAGACGGCGCCACTTCCGCCAGACTGCATCATCGTTCCCTTTTTGTGAAAATATAGTCTCGAGTGGGTGGAACGCATCCCACCGGCTGTCGGCAGGACTGCGACGAGCCGGTGGGGGACATTGCGCCGGCCGGCCGGCCAGCTTGCAAAGTTACGCGCTAAGAGAAGACAATGATGCTTTTTTTGCGAGAGCGGCAGCCGTCGGCCTCAAAATCTGACGCGCCCTCGGGGGGGCGTCCGAAAAGAGTGGGCCAATACGCTGCCACCGGCCGCACAAGATTCTCTTTGCTCGCCAAGCGCCTCTGTCGGCCAGCCGGAGTGTTTGTCTCGAGAGGAGGTCTGGATGACACGTGGGCATGGAGCGCTAAGCTGCTTTCCAGCTTTGCCAGGAGTGCGGCAGGAGCGACCGGAAGACCCCGACCGACACAAAACCCATTTTAAACTCCGGTGTTGAAAATGAGCAACAAACATTGGCCTCATTAGATGGAGGAAAAATAGCTTCACGATTTAGCATCAGCCTTTCGGTCTTGACAAAATCCCCCATAGATGTTTGTCAAAGTACGAGTCCAGGAAATGGCCACTTTGAAAGCGATACGGACGAATTTCTGGCTTGGCTTTTTTTTGGTGCGTGCTGTTTTGATAGCTACTGCCAACGCATTGCGCGTTGATCGGTGAAATTGGTCTCTGGGGCTGATTTTTCTTTTTCTTTTTCCTTTCCAAATGCTCAAAATGACAAACAAGCTGAAGCCAGCACACTCCTTTCAAACTCAATGGCCAAGACGAAAAATCTTGGCAATTTGGCAGAGCCCATCTGTCTGGGATCCCCACTTCCAATTGGGTTTCATTTGAGCAAATTCCCTAGTAGGAGTTTGTCAAAATACAAGCCCAAAATGGCCGCTCAAAGCAAAATGGCAGACATCCTTTTCAATTTCACGCTTGGGTTCTTGAGACTATTTCATGCGCCCTGTTATGATCAGCGCACACCCAATTTGGTGTCCATCAGTGAAACAGGTGTCCTCATTTTTGTGCGAGCCTGCCAGGTGGCTTTTGGATTGAAGGAGTGTCTTCCTGGACCCCCAAAATACGTCATCACAAAAAGTACACGTCAAGGTCCCCAAAACGGCGACTCGCTCGTTGGGAAAAACCATTCCGAGAGAGCTCGGCGCTCTTGCCAGCAGCTTACTCTCTCTCATGTCAACTCTGTTCCCTTCCAGCCAACGAGTTCACCGATTCACTGCCAGCCAAGCGAAAAAGTGACGTCTATAGCCGTCAATGGCAGTGAAAGGATCGCTTTAAAATAAACACCAAAAATATGATCGGATTTGAATGAGTGACGTTGTCTGTGTGACATCGCTCAATGTACGTGGTGATTATACGTATCATTGTCACAACGGTACCCCCAACGACACGGAGACTGTTTTTGCTAGCGCCGTATCATCGGAAGCGCAGTCACCTCTCCGCGGGGAAGCGCTATCGGCCGAGTAACGCGATGCCATCCGCCCGCGGGCCCGAAGCCCGGCTGCTCTTTCGAGGATGATGTTCAGTTTAATTACGACGACATGACGCGGAGAGTCGGCCTTGTTCTCCTTTCCTTGGAGAGACTGCAGCGGCCAGGTGAGGCTCGAATAATTGACGCTCTAATTTCTCCTCGTCGTTTCGCAACAGGCGGACATCAGAGCTTTGTTGAGAGCTCCTAAAGCTTTTTCTCCACCGGGATGTCCAAGAGGTTCGTCTAATAAGGAGCTGGAACTCATAATGAGCTGACGTGCCCCGCCGCCCCCCCCTCTCGCGGTGGGCTGACAGCAGCCTTGAGTTACACTCTAAGCAACCCCCCCAAGTTCCCGCCCTGCCTCCGGTAAGCCTCCAGGCATGCTGACCACTCTCGACCTCTTGGAGATTCAGCTCTCGGGAGGTGAGACTACTCAAAAATGCGTGCGCTTCAGCCTGCAATACAATTCAAAATGGGACCGCTGAACAGGAGGTGAACAAACTGGGCTGAGTTGAAATAAAAACATTTGGATTTCTTCATTCTCTGGTCAGCCAATTTTTTTCAATCGCTAAAAAGAAATCCCAATTTTTTTTCCAAATCTCTTTCCCAAGCAGCTGCAGCAGCGTGTCCAAGCCGGCCGGCGGCTGACGCGCCGCGCGCCATTCTTTCCTGGCTCGGGACGCGGCCAGCTTTCAAAGCCGGCCAAACGTCCTCGGCATACCGATTCGCGTATTGGGGCTCATTCGCATCATGCCGCCAGTGCTAATGCAGCGCCGCAACAATGTTTCACGCCTTCCCTGTTGGCGAGCGCCCAAAAGTGAACAAGCCGTGCCGTCAACAACCTTGCAGATGTAAGATTCTTATGGCTCCAAAATAAGCCCACACCCCCACTCCACCATTCAGCACATTTTCCGTCACGGCCCCGCTCGGCCTTTCTCAAAGTGAATTTGTCCACTTGTGCTTTTTCAAAATTTGAGCGCTGGCACTCCCTGGTCGGTGGGTGCCCTGGAAAAGGACTCCCTTAAAGGATCAGCAGAAAGGCCCACAAAGTGCAAGCGGACCATTTAGCACCCATCCAAATATTGAGGCATCCCAAGTGGAAACGCGTCACATCTGCGCGGTGAATTTGTCACCAGCTGAAACCAGCCTTTCATTTCCGCACTCATTGGACTCACGCGGCCGGATTTTGGCATCCCGCTTGTCGGGTCGTGGTGGGGGCTGCAGACCCTCTCCGCCATTTATTGCGAGCGTCCATGTGTGAGTCGCTACGCCACGGGAAGCAATCTGGTGAAAGCCGGAGGCTATGGCCATTTTTTATTTTTATTTTTGCCGTATGATGGATTCACTCTGCAGGCTGCCTGCCTGCCAGGTAGCAACTTGGTCCGTTTCCTGACACCGTCCCCCCCCCCATCACATCATCCAAACTTAATACCACAGCACTTTTTGGACAATTGCTTGCACAATCAACAATCATAGCAGTCGTTTCGCAGAACTAATCATACCTTGTATGCCCCCCCCCAGTAATAAGTACAAACAACGCAGCAAATTTGTTTTGCAGCAAAAAACTTGCTTGCTTTGTTGTGCTGACTAATATTGTCACCATAAATACCCGTCATTTCCATTTGAAAGTTGTTCCAAGTAAAGTTACCGTTTTAGCCATCCCCCCCAAATATATTTTTAAAAAGTTAGATTCAACATTCGAATTTGCCACCCTAAATCTGCAAGCGGGTCACATCCCCGGGGCTTGCACACGCACGCACACACTTAGATAAATAAGCAGGGTGCTTTTTAACACTCCTCAAAGACTTTGAAAGATGTCCCCGATGAGTCCCAGCGTGCGAGCGGAGAAACCTGCGAGTGTTTTTTCTTCTTTGACTCGACGTGGCTATGCAAATGTGCCGGTCGGGCTTCAACGTGTTTGAGCTGAATCAGGTTTCCAGGGAGGGCGGAAGCAAAATAAGATCACAGCCTCTTAGCTGAGAGTAAGGGGGGGAAAAAATTCAATTCCAAATGCTTCAAAGGCGGAATGCAAATAAAAGTCTGTTGTGATTTATCACCTCGCCGAGCGCTCGAGTGTATCGACTCTCCTCGGGTATTAAGGCAGAAAAAAAAAAAAAAAAAAAAGGACTCCTCAACAAAGCGGCGGCAAAATGGAGGCAGACGGATGGGTGACCTTCTGTCCTCCTTGGCGGCACGGAAGGTTTCATTTGGGCAACATTTGTTTGCCGATTAATTGGATTAAGTCCGTACCGGAAGGACCAAAATAAAGGCAAGTCCGCAAAAATTAGGAGGGCCTGAACATGAAGAATAACGGCCTGTAAAAAAACAAATGAAGCAAGTAACACATTTTAACCGCACAGAATGATGGCAATGTCATGAGACCATTTTTTTTTCTTTTTTATGATCGTCGCTTATCAAAGTCAACCTGTCGCTGACACGCAAGCTCGGTGTCATGTCCAAGCTCAATCTTCAACACCATCAATCTCCAAGCTTGTACGGGTGCGCCTGACAGCTGCAATGATCGTCCGTCATCGCGCGCCAGTATGGACGATCCCATTTCAATGTGAATGCTTTTAAAATGTATTGTTTGGATGTTGGCTGCAAAACTTGTACCTATCTTTCCATCTGTCAGGACAAAAAAATGTCTCAAAGACTAATTAGAGTGCAAGGTTATGACGAGCCCTCCAGATATTCACAATCCAGGTCATTTTGCGCCTTGGGAAATGGCAAATGGTACTTATTCTACCTTTCGGATGCTTAAAATAGGAGCAGACAATGAGGAAATTCAAAATGACCTTGACTGCAAACAGAGCAGCGAAAGGCGGCCTCAGAATTTTCACGCGGGTGGAGATTAGACCCAATAATCCTTGCACCTCATCGAGGAAAATGATAGCGAGTCTCTCCAAGGTGTGCTCCATTTTTACCTCAGTCCTTATAAAGTCTTTAACGGGAGGGGAGCTGCTTCACGGCCACATAAAAACGCCATTATGGCAATTATCGACGTTTAGCGGAGCTCGGAGGAAGCAAAGTCCCGTAAAAAATGAAACTCCCGAGCAATGAAACTCCTTTTTGTGATTGACACCAACACAGAGGTGTTAATTGGCTTGTTAGCGCAGATACTCCATTCAATTTGTCTTGTCACGTTCTCCCTGACACATGATCTTAAGTCTTGGCCGTATTTGGGAACAAAAAGACAAAAATACTGGGGAGTCCAACTAAAGGAAGTGAGGGTTCGAGTTTGATAGAAAACTAGTGGACATAAGTAGTTCCCTGAGGAACTCCACAGATGCTGTAGCGCCATAGCAGAGGTCAATGATGTTGGACCTGAGACGGCTCGGTTGCTCTTGTGCTTCCTCACAGAAGTTGGAGTTGGAATAAATGTCTCCGGGCCACTTCACCGGGATCAAGAACGAGGTCGCGCTAAGACACTTTGTCATCGGACATATAGTAAGTCTCACCGTTAAAACAAAATCCATTTGAAAGTGTAAAACACCATTGGTATAACATGCTCAAGTTTTGCACAAAGCAATAAAGTTTCTAAAGCAGGGACAAACCGCATGCGAGGGTGGCGGGGACCAATCAGAATGCACGACAGGCTTGCTTCCTTCCGTCTTGTGTCTGGCAGCAATTATGCATTCTTTTGGCTGAGCGGCAGAGAAGCGTCGCTCGCTCGCTCGCGCTCTAATTAAACTCACCTCCAAATATCCTTGCCGACACTTCCGGAATACTCAAAATCCTTCAAAGCGCCAGCCGAGGAGACCGTTTGTTCCGCCCGCCCGCCCGCGTGGGAGCCGCGCTAAATTCCCCGTTTAGACCCCGGGCCAAGATTGCCGCCGACGGGAGCGCAAAGCGGCGCCGAGGAGGTCACCGCTAGCATGAAAGTTGCGCCGCCGTTGAAGCCGGCCGACAAAGCTTGAAACCACTGATGGTCGCCGCCGTCAACAACTGCAAGGGTGAGAGACTGCGCCATTATCAAAGACAAAATGTTTCCTTTCTTTTTTTTTTTAGTCGGGCAGGGATCCACCAGAGCACCACCGCCGGCGCTCATATTTCCTCTATTCGGTGTATTACCTGACAAAAGACAATTTGCGGCCCATTCAATTTATTTTTAAAAGGAGCAGCGCTCACCCCATTTGCCCCCCCTCCATGCATGCCACTGAATAGTTGGCAAACTCATGGAGACTCACAAGGTACATTTCATTCCGCCAGTTATTCATGCTAAGCGCCACCTAGCACAATACAAACAAACAAGGAGCAGAAATAATGGTCCACAGCGCACTCAGTCTTGTAAAAGCACACACGCAACGCTTGTGTCATTTGATGAATGTAAACGCTCGCTCCGCCGCCTGGCACAATGAAAACAAACAGAAGCGGTCCGAGAGAGAACGGCGTGAGCATTTACCGCCCGGCCCGCCACCGCAATAAAGGCTTATTAGCTACCTACGAGGATTAAATCTCATCAGCGGAGGCGGCGGTAAATAAACGCGATTCCGCTCTCCTCGCCGCTCGGTAAATCCGACGCGTTTGGACTCCATTAAAAGCTCCCGTAAAAGCTCCTGCGTGCCACCACTTGTTACGCCCTGTGAAAAATGACATTGGCGTCACCTGCTAGCAAAAAGTCGAAGGCGGCAGAGGAGGAGGAAGAGAAAATGAAAGGCAATTAAAACAAAAACGCCACCGCGCAAGCACCTGCCGAGAGGTAGCGAGCGCAAAAGCCAGTTGAGGTCGCGAGCGAGTGGGAGGGAGGTAGGAAGGAAGGAAGGCTCATCGGTTTTGGCTCGCTATTTCTCCACTTGGCAAAGAACGCTCGGGAAAAGTTGAAACTGGGTCAAGGAACGGGTCGAATTTGGGGCTCGTAAAAAGGGAAGCCCGTTTGCACCGTCGTCGAGTTTGCGTTCCACGTTGCTAATCACCCGGATGATGATTCATCAACGTGCCAAATGAACAATTTGCTGGGTCTGACAACTAAAGCGGGAAAGCGTGACGGTCCAGATAATCACGCTGAGCTTTGGCTGATGCGCCCGAAAACAAGCATCTGTCACGACAAATTGATTTTTTTTTCTCTTTTTTCCAAAAGTATGCTGGGTGATTTCTCTGGGTGATTTTCTCAGAAGCATAAACAAGCATGCTAATCACTTGATTTTCACTCAAGCGAAAAGGGGAAGAGCTGCTTCCTTATTTATTATCAGCCCATTGTGATGTGGGCTCCAAATAGTAAATTGCTCCAAAAAGACAAATCCAAAATGGAGTATTTGGGTATATTTAGGCCTTGAAAATGAGCAAATCATTTGTTGGGTAATTTCCTCCAGCTCATAACGCTAATGCTAAAGTGATCATCAACGCTAAGCGTCTGACACCGGCCGGGATGATCCATAAAGCACACTGACAATGCGCCCCGCTCGCTTCAAGGCCGCTTCAATCATTTGTAGCCGTGAAGAATATGAACTAAATAATTGATCGGTCGCCCGATTGTTATTCAGGGGTCGTCTGGAGCGCGAGGCGGGCAAACGCAATGGATGGATCCGCACTTAATCATCGGCCTACCACATCATCGCTCACGCCGAAGGGCGACGGATGTGACTCGCATGCGCGGCGGCGGCGAGCGGACCGGCCAAGGCGGGTGGGGAGGGAAGGAGGGCGTGTCACCTTGCTCGCAACTTGCGTCAGATATCGTATTTTGTAAAATACATGCAACAAATTCATGGATTTGTAAACTGGATTGATTGGTTTTTTGAATCCTGGCGGCGGGCTTTGGGGTTTATTTACGTTTTAACCTTCAAACATATGTTTGGTCCATTACTTCCTGAGTCAACAGAAGCCATTGTCAGAATCAATTGGCAAATAAAACAAATGATCCCTGGAATATGCACCCAGATGATGGGAATCAAAAGGCTTCATGGACCAGAGTGTTTTTTGCGTACTAATGCCCCAAAGTGGGTGGGCAGGATTGCCCCCCCCCCCAACCACTTCAACGGGAGCCAAAGCCATCGGACATGCGGCAATGTCACTGAGTGTCATGGCCTCGCACACGAGAGACGCCGCGTAGCATTCATTTGCGCTAGCGTTGCCATGCTAATTAGGCCATTTGCCCGCACTAAAGACATCATTTGGAGACCAAGTCAACGGCGGCCCATCTGCTTAACGGCCTGCTCGGGTCTGGTCTCCCATTAAAAGATCCGTCACACAGGACAAAGAAATATATCCTCGCTCCTATTATTGTCCTAATCCAATTATTCAACATGGCTTGACAATCCGTGGCCCAAAGCTCCTGACGATTCAGACATAATTGAACGCGGCGGCGTCCGGCAGAAGGTTTCGCCCGCCGCCGTCGTCGTCGTCGTGAATGAATTTTGTTTCATTTTCTATAATTGGCTCAAAACACCACCATCAAAATATACGATCATCGGGCTGAATGGACCGTCAAGCACGTAAATGTTGAATACGGCTGTTAATAATGAATGCAAATGGTCATTTCCCGGCCAGCCAATGACCATCAAGCCCAACGAAAAAAAAAGAGCGATTCGAAAAATAGAATCCAGTTGGATTGGGACATGATGGCAAACATTTGCCCGAGTTTGACAGGACGGGACGGGACGGGACGGTCGCTCGCTCTTCCACAATCTGCTGGCGGCATCTAATATGGTGTGTGTATTTGTTTTCCCCGACCATCCAGTCGGCCGTGTTTAATCGAGTCCCATTTGAATGCGGCACTGCAACAACTCGCTTCACGTGGAAGCCGTGCCAGGTCACATTCAATTCTTTCATTTAAAGATGTCAGAAAAATAAATGAAGGACAAATATGTGGAAAGGACTTGCACTCAGTTTTGTCTTAAAGTATTTGAAGCAAATAGAAACACGCGCTTGTCTGTTTCTCGCTCTCTCTAACACACACGCACGCACGCACGGCACCACACAAAAAGACAAAGCCCGCGGCTGAATGTTTTGGGCGACCGTGAGAGCTGAAAACAAATTGAGGTGATGTCCCCTAGCAGGCAAATAGCGCCCACTTTTGTTGTCCTTATTTATTTCGCCGCGATTCACCAGTCGTCTTTGTACAGTAATCGATGTTGATGAACGAGCGGCGAGGCTCTCTTTTATTCCGATAGAAAGTTTCCATTATCTCTCGCAACGTGTTCACTCTGTCAAAGTGACAGGGGTCGAGGCGAGCCGCACACTCCGCCGCCCGCGCCGTGCCGCGCCGAGCCCCGCGGCCGCCGTCATCCGTCCACTCGCACCCGCAACGCCACCAAAAAAGAATTAGAGAAGGGCAGGAAAAGGCTGGCAAAGGGACACAAAGCTACAGAATCTATAAACGCTCCTGTGTCATCCATCAAAGTCGTAAAGATGACATGGGAAGAAAATAAATCAAATAAATGCGTGCAGCCATACAGTTCCTGGCAGAGCTCCGAGGAGATACTCGTCGTCGTCACGCCGCCGATTGCGAGTTCATTTTCCGTTAGCTTGCCACACTATTGAGTGGGCATATTTTGGGTCATTAGTTAGACATTTAAAATGGAAAGAAATGAAAAGTTTGAAAGCTCGTAGATGTTTTGTGTAACGTTGAGGAGCAAATGTTTGCATTGCATCCTTTCTTTGCTTCAAAATAACTGAAATAATGAAAAACGATCTCACACTCTTCTGTGTTTTTTGTTTGCCTCGCCTCTGGCGAGCGAGCGAGCGAGCGGGCGGGTGTCAATCAAAAGACGTATCTTGCAATCTTAACACCCGAATGATTTTGCGGAGTCGTTGGCATGCGGCAAGGCGCAACGTTCAGCCCACCGTATCGCTACGGCTCGCCTTTTGTTTTCGCCGCGCTCCCGTTGTGAAGTTATTAAATATGACAGCCGAGCAGCCCGGGTAATTGTGGCCGTTAATGCGCTTTATTTGAACAAGCAGAAATCAAAACTCCTGACATTTTTTTTTTTAAGGTACAAAATGACGTGACGCCCGAACAAGCACACCTCTCTCAAACCGTGATAGAAGAGCGGCGATCACTCAAATGAATCACTAACGGCTGCCATTTTCAGGAAGCACGACTATTCTGATTAAAGTGACCAAAATGGAGGCATCCTTTGCTTCATCTTGACCTCCTCCAGGCTTCAATACAAGTCTCATAAAAGTTGAAATAGGACCAAGAGTTGCCTTGACATTTGCGACAGCAGCGAGCTGGCCGGCCAGCCGGCCTTTGTCTCCGTTTGGGCATTTTTCATTTCAAAGTTCCGTCAGTGGACGCACCTTGGCCTGCCAATAAATGTGCCTTGTTTTGGGTTTCCGCCGGGCGTCAATTAGAGCGCGGAGGCGGACTTGCGCAATCGACGGCGGGATGTGAGCAAGACGTACCAGCTCATAGCTCAGCTATTTCACGTGCTTTCATCAGGGAGCTCCGGAGAGGCCAATTTCCGTCTGCTTGCAATATTGATGCCACCTGAAATTAGACTGATGGATGGCGCGCCTGTTTGCTTTTGTTTGTTTGGGGTTTTTTTTGCCCGGCGATGTCATCAGCTCGCTGAAGCAAAAAAACAAACACGGGTAAGCCTAACGAGGCGTTCCGGCCGCACTTTGGGATGATTTCGAGTCGTGCTGTTGATTTCTGTTGAGCAAAATGGCCCACTGGAGTTAGTTCAGTGGATATAAAATGTCGACCCGCCCCAGCTCAAATGGCAGTTCTTGGCGCTATTCGGAACGAGATCGTCAACGTTCAACCTGGGATTCGTCAGAACGTGCCAAAGAAAGCACGCGGGTGACTCGCCGCGATGCCCCCCGACGGTCACGCACCATCAACGGCGACGACCGTCAACCCCGTCATCAAAAATTCCCTTCATTACCCGATAACACGAAAATCTCATCTGCAAAGACGCATAACAAATCTCCTGCTGGGCGAAAACAAAGTATAATAACGCAGGCTGCGGCCCAAAACGCCAAATAATCATCCAATTAAAGGTGCGAAGCCACAAAAGAGGGAGCCGGCGGTGCGCAGAGTGTCAAGGTCAAACGCATTTAAATGCAAATAAGGCAAGGCGGACGTGCGCGTCAACGGCCACGTACAAATGAAACCATCTGCCTCCGGCTTTCCAAAGTGCGCTAAATGCCTCGGAAGAAATGAAACCTGAAACACCGCTTGTTGTTTTACCTGCAAAGGGAAGCAGCAAGTTGATGAAGGGAGAGTTGGATTGCGCAATAGCGCGCCACCTACGTATGTCGCATTCAATGTTCGAAATACGTAAATACAAACAACAAGAAATGCAGACGGCTTATAATAGAATCGATCCGACCGTTTTTATATCATTTTTAAACGATGACATCTCAGACGCGTCGCGTCGGCTCTTCAGCCAAGCCAACAAACATTTTTGAGACATCACTTTGGATGCTTCTAAAAACATACCTGAGCTGTCATTTTGTCCGCTTTGATTTGAAACTTTTTCTCGGGATGCGGCGGCGACACTTTGACAGCCTATCACGCAGGAAATAATTATCAGCGCACATTTGTCACCGGCGAGAATGTGGCGAGACACTCGCTACAAACATTATTTGTCAAAACACTTTGCCGGGACATAGTTGCTAATCAGATTGCAGGAAAGACAGGCACGCTGAATAATAACACACACAACAAAATACATTTCTGGCTTATTTCACCGCAAAATTTGCCATGTCCTGTTATTCATGAGCGCTTCCAATTGATTGAAAAGAATGAAATGGGTGATGGGAGTCATTTTGCTTGCAACTATTGACAAACGCGAATGTCGGACGTCGGACAGGCACCTTAATGAAAACGTCCATCACCGAGGAAGGGGGCGGTACAATTAGCATCCATGCTAGTTCATATGCCGGCACGCCAATGGCCTGTATCATCTGGCCATGCGTTGCACAGAAATGAAGAAGACTTCCACTGCTACTAAAAGTGACTCAAAGCTGGAATAAAAATTTCAGAAGACAAAAAAAAAAAAAAAAAAAAAACATGCCTATGAGTACTCTAAGACATAAATAGCATATTGTTGGGATAAACTGTACGCACGTACGTTTATTTTTAAATGGTACACCGTTTTAGTAAATGAATGTACCGACCCTCAAGCTACATAGTTCATTTCCCGCCCGGAACTTGCAATATGCTCGGCCGCAGGCTCGTTTTGATCTCTCCGCCCCGGGCCGGCCGGCCGGCAGGCAGGCAGCCGCTCCTAATTGCGGCGGCGGAAGCGACGACGACGTGCGCGCAGACAGATGGACTGAGGATCTGCCTCGGCGTCCCGGCGGTGTCGGGCAGGCGCGAGCTCACGCCGCGTTGGCCCGACAACAAAGCGGGCCCTCCGCGGCGGCGTCATCTGACATTCTGGCCCGCAAGCTGTTGCGCCCTCACGTCGTGTTACATACGCCGGCGCACATTTCATTTACACGTCTGCTGGCAGCGCACCAAGCGGACAAACGGCGACGGGAGCCTGACAAAACGCCTCGGTGATATGTCACTTTGGACTTTACACCTTGTTGACCGCCACATCGACATACAACTACAAGTGACGGCTGGCCCATATGGCTGCCGACGATTACATATTCGACTGATTTCTTTCTAGATTTGGAAATCAGCTTTGGAAAAGTGACACAAAAATCTGCTTTGGAAAAGTGACACAAAAAATGACCGCCGCACACTGGTTGCTCATCACTTTGCCTCAATGCCAACTTTCTGCAGGAAACGCAGATTTTTTCTTTCTGCAAAAGTAGTGAACATCCAATTTGATCAAGGAACCCATAAGAAAAAGAAGAAGAGAAAAAAAAAAGACGCAAGAGCACGAATCAGATGATGCAACGAGCACGAGCGCCTTCCCAAGCCGTTCCCGGACGCCTTTAGGCGACGTTTACGCCATCTGCCGTCACCGCGTTTGACATTCGTTCCTACTGCGAGACAGCTGCAACCGCAAATGCTTCCCACACTCCATGCTGAAATTAACTTTTACTGAGTCGAGGACGGGGGGGTGAATCAATTAAATCAGAAACAACCTTTAAAAAGAAGTCACAAATTCCAATTTGCATTCATCTCAAACCAATGCTTTTAGTCAACGCCAGACATTTGTCTGTTAAATGATGACACATTTGATGGTATTATGCTGCATATTAATGCTGCCGCCGCCGCCGCCAGTGTGAAAAAGTGTATTACACACAAAAGAATCTCTTTTCAAATAAGCAGCAAAGCAGAAAATGTTCCCTCTGTGATAAGCTCTTTGAAATGACACTGTGACAGATATCCGCAGCACGGGATCCCGCAACGTGCCGACGTCTCCGACAAGAGACGACGGCCCTTTTCCAATAGCGAGGACGCAATCGGGCGCTCGGTGCAGTCAACGCCAGGTTAGCTTCTGGAAAAATAGGTCACAACTTGAAAATGGGATCGCTACGGAGAGGTGAAGGAAAACGCAAAACTGGGTGCCTCCATCTAGGAGTCGACGATGGAATTACACCCAAAATAACAAAATACTCCAACTGTAAATCATTATTGAATCCAAGTGCTAGCGGGACCACAAAGCCAGACCAAGCAAGGAAGACAAAAATGAGGCAACATTTTCAATCATTGCTACTGGAATGATAAATAACGCTATTGCGGACACGTTTCATCAATGGAATCGAGATCCAGTTCAAATTTCCTTTCTCCGTTGGTCATTAAAAGTGTCAACCTGACCTCATGTGTAGCCATTTTGAAAGCTTGAAATGGTCCTTTTGGATGCAGAGAGCGACTTTACAGACCGCTTCCCATTCAATGGGTTTGTGCCAGTGGGCGGCTCGCAGCGTTTAGCATTTGTGACTCAGCGCTCTTGCCAGAGTTTGCACTTGACATGCAGCCAGTAGCACTTTGCAACACTTTCTTGCATTTCCTTAGAGGTACGTATTTAGCAGGATAGCAAGTTGGAAGCTATACGTAGCTACCTACCTGCAAGCTAACTGATAGCTAGCTAGCTAGACGTGACAAAAGTGGTCATTTTTTAAACTACACTGCATGAGTTTTCAAACAAAATCCTGATGAATTAGGTCCCATTAAAATTTGGCAAGGTATGCTTTTCAAAATCAACATTTTATGAATTTCATCCTGCTTGTTATGCCACCTTGCAATTTACACAGTGACAATTTGCATTTAACTTAACGGATAGTGAAAGTCGATGTGTTTACCAACGACGGTAACGAGATCAATGCACGATGACCTACTTTTATCTCCTTGCCATTTACTTTCTGAATGTCACAGATGAGCCGAAAATAATAATTATGATAAAAACTCTGAAGCTTTCCAAACCAGCCTAAAAACGAAACTAATTGAGACGTTGCCCTTTCGGACCACAGAAAAGTCATCGACAGTGAACAAACAACAACAACAACAACAAGAAAACTAAGCATGTTAAAAGAGGCCACGCCAGAGCAGGATGACTGTTTTGGTTGGCTGCTACCACGTCTGCGTTTTAACGTTTGTTGCAGGTTTCCTGATCGACAAAATCCACAAGGTTGTTCTGTCTGTATTAGCTTTCCCACACATTTTGCTCAAATTACAAATTGGAAGACCTCGGGGGGTTCACACAACTGAACTGAGGTTACGCCAAACAAAGAGTGAGAAGACATCAAGTTCCTCACTCAAAGCGTTAGATGGGGAACTTTCGAAAGATTTTCCGGAAAAGTTTTCAACCTTTCACGCCGTCAACGTTTGCGACTAAACGAAAGGCAGCGTTCACGTTTGTCTGTCAGGGTGTGCTCGCTCGCTCGCTCGCTCGCTCGCTAATGGGAGAATAACTTCAAATGAGTCCTCGAGTGACAAAAATCCCAGATGACAGACGAGTGCGTCGAAAGACTAAAAAACACGGGGGCGCTTCCAAGTAGATAGATCTTTGGCGATATCGACGACGGAAACGAGGCAAACGTGATCACCTGCCAAGAGATTAGGATAACAAATCCCGGCTGTCAGTATCCCGCCTTGATGCGAAGGAGGAGCTAGTCGCTTGATGCCATCATCGCAAAGACGATGAGAAGATTTGCCGGTTTTACGACGCGTTTCAGGTTGGCCGATAATTGGCATCCTTTGCGTTGTAATCTGGAACAACTCATAACCGCATAAAGCAAGCGGGTGTCATTTCGGTGACATTTGCAACCGTATCACTTTGCGGTGTAAATCTCGATGCGAGGTCCGCGTAGTCTATTCATTACACCGCTGATGGGCTCAGTGGCTTTCACACTTTTAATAGGAAACGCTCGCCAGCTTCTCCTAATTGAAATATAATACGCTAGCGCTCTTTTCTTCCTCTCGGAATGTGGCAGAATGTTCGAGTACGGAGCCAATTACGGGGAGCCATTGTACAAGTGCGAGCGCTTATTTGACACAGTGCTAGCGTGCGCCGGCAGCCGTTTCCGTAGTTACCATTAATTCAACAGAGTAGTAATAGTAATAATGCAGGGAAAAGAAAGAAAAGTTTCCACGATGACACATTTCACATCACGTCGCGAACGCACTCAGGAATATTCAGCGCTATTCACCAACATGAACACATTAAGGCTAAACTGGAAAGTCCTTTCACGGAAGCCAGCTGTCATAAATTAACAATGTCATCGAGTACATAATGGGCGGAATGCTACATGGTTACGCGATCACAACTATTTCTATAAGATAGGACATTTTTTAAAGAACTATACAACTTTGCATTGAAAAATCCAAAAAATTCCCCATGGACGGCCTATATGGGTGATGTCTTTGATTTGTAAGCAACCGCAACATTTTCTCAATCTATCAGAAATGGTCAGTGGTTACACAAGCGCTCCCACACGTCCAATTCCGGCGAGCCCAACCATTTGCAACGAGCTCAGCTCAGGGTCAGCCCGCGCCAAATCTTTTTTTCAGGTCAGGCCTTTGAGAAATTGCTCAGATGACATCTCGCCCGCCACCTGGTCGCTGCCCGCTTTTACAAAAGGCAGCCTTCAAGCAAGTTTTGGACAATTTTGCTTTTCATCGTCGCCGTTCCTCTGGCCGCCGCGGACACAAAAGCCTCCGCCGTCCATTTGTAACGAGACGGCAGCTTCCCGCCGTGGCGCTGTGTATTTACGGCGCGCTGATGGCGGCCCCCGAGCTTGAGAGTGGTCATTACGTGAGGGCTTGCCGCAGCTCCGGTGGTTAAGGTCACCTGCGGCACAGCAGATGCCGGCGACGGGCGAATGAATGCGTAATTATGTTCGCCTGCAAAATAGAAGCGGGGGGAAAAAAAGGCCAACCCAAAGTGAGCGCTTTTGACTCCTTCGCTAGAAGTCCAAGTCACATGAAAAGATATTCAAAATAGCAGCGTGGTTCGCTGATCATCGGGGGGTCCTCCAGATGGAATAAATAGATCAGATGTCTTTGGAAAACCTTTTCTCCACATTGTACACGCATCAGTTATTCCGGAATTGTTACCGTCAAGTTTACATCCCTTGGTGTTATTTTTAGAACCTGCGTTTTGTATTTCAGATTAAAGGTCCCGCCTAACATTGTTTTTCTGCTCAGTTTAGCGCTTCGGTATGCCGCTGCCGTGCCGACTGCGGCTTTATGAGGACGTGCGATTGATTCTGGGCTTTTACCTTACTTTGCAAAATACACACGGGCACATTCACCATGCTAACTTTCATGCATCTCCAACATGGCAAGCCTTGAAAGAGAAACAAGTCCAACGGGAGAGCTATTTCTTCCATCAAGGCGCTTTGCTTCTTGTGCTCCTCAGGTTTTTGCGTTATTTGACAAAATATATATATATATCTCTTGGATCTCTAACAGTTAAATGAACCAAAAAAGGGGAGTCCACTTCCACATCACGCATTAACTCTTACTAATCTCATTAGTCAAGTATTGCATCTCATAGATGTACTTTCAATTCAAAGGCCTGATCCATTTCAAAACAAAATGGTGGACTTGCCACCTTATTTGGGATCTTAACGATAGTATCCGGCAAAAGTGAGCATTATTATCAAGAGGCTAATGTCAACAATTTCATCCATGTATTGGCTTGTACGTACCTAATCATGGGACTTGGGTCACTGTTTTACAGCGTCCAAGCCTGCAATCCAGGCTCAGACCACTTATTCGGGGCATGGCACATATGCTAAAGGTGCTAACAGAGCAAAACAAAAACAAAAAAATGCTCATGCTAAGATTGCGTATGTATGCGTGTGTGTGTGTGCGTGTATGTGTGTGTGAGGGACGTGAACCTAAAATATGACAGCTCTGAGCTTCATTTGCCGTTGCCTTTAAGTTCATTTGACAGACATTTTCTATACAAACACCCATGCCCGCACGCACACACGCAGGCAGGGAGGCAGGGAGGCAGGCAGGCTCACAAAGTCAGAAGATGAAACACAAGTGCATTTTCTCAGCTATCAAGTGGCGTTGAAAAGTGCCACCCTGCAGTTAAGGCTCCCAATGAAAAATGACTCGGCGTAGGTGGCAAGGCAATACAGCAAATGTAGAAGAAACCATTTTAAGGCAGAATAGCACTCAGTGGAGCACGAAAGCCTCCAGATTTTTTAGATTTTTTGACAGTTTCTGCATTCACCAACGCACGCTCTGACAAGAGCGAGGCAGCCGCAGACAATAGAAAATCAAACTTGTGTTGTTCTTCTTCATCCTCTGAGAAATGCGACTAATGCTTATCGAGTCGCTTAGTAGTGAAACTCTTCTGCATTAGGTGCCGACTTCATGTTTGCGGTCTGAAGATATGAGAGATCATTTCGGCTTGCCTCACATTATGTGTGTCACTCGAGTCCACAATCATGTGATGCAAACAAAGACGTAATCAATAAAATGTGCAGCCGCAGAATTCCTAAAGGCTTCGACCGGCACGAAATGGACAACGTTAAGAATGAGCATATTTGCGGCTCATCAATGCGGCAGAAATAAAACACACCCCTGCTGCCTCTCGCAAATGAATCTTTTTGTTCAAAATGTCGCCTCATACGATCATCAGATGTTCGATGACACAATTACCCATTTGATTTTTGGGTTGCCGGGGCTTCAAAACGCCATGGCATGTATGCCCTATTGTCAAAAACATAACTTCTGCCAAAAGCAACACAAGCAACCATGCCAAGATCAATATTCACACTCAAGTGCCTAATGAACGCACCGTTTTTAGTTAAAACGCACACACACACATGGACCGTTGAAATGTGGGCGTGGCTGACTGGCCATGATGCCTATTCTCGCTTAAAAACTCATTCTCTTTTACGTGCTTATTAAAATGTTGCTTAGGTGCCACCTGTTGGAACCTCAGTGCCAAGCAACTACAGCAAGTTCAACTAAAGGGAGGGGCTTCTTTAAGCCATAACGTTGTCTAACAGGAAAAAGTGCTTTGCTGCCATCTTGTGGCATCTATAGGCAATTACAAGTCTTTTTGTGCGGCGGCAGCTCCTCGCAGATTTTCATCAGAACTCAGAGCCCAATTAGCAGGGAAACAATGAAGGAGGGGTTGAGGGATGGGATGAGGGGTAGATTGGGAGACTTTGGGAATTGAACGGGGGGGGGGGACTTCATTCCAAACACACACACACATTCCAGGAGCTGCATCTGCTGCACACTAACTTGCTACATAAACAGGTAAAAACCAATGCATTATGCCAAGGTACACACACACACACACGCGCACGCAATCCTCTGAGCTGGAGGTGACTGCAGCAGTCAAAACAACGCGAGCACCGTGAAACACAAGCACACAACTTCTGCTCCCGCGGCAACACGCAAACTTGTGTCGCTCGCCACATTATTTCCACAGAGAGCATGCACACACGCACGCACAGCGCAACTTCCCCGCATTCCAGCGCACGCACACAGGACAGATGATGGAGAATTGGACCAGGCGTGTTATTTTGAGGTGGGTGGAGGTGGGGGGGGGGGTTCTCCATGCACGCAACGCACACCACGCCCCGGTCTTGCAGCATCAGCCTTCCCGCAGGCACTCACCTCCAAAAATGCTGGCGCCCAGGCTGGAGAGGAGGAAGAGCAAGTGCCGCTGGAGCATCATCATCTTCACTTCTCAAATGTTTCGCTGCCTTGTCGTGACTTGGCGCTCCACGCGTGGGGAACGGAGAAAGAGGGCTCACTTATCCAGACGGGGATGCGCAGACTACATGGATGAACTCTGACGGGTGATGATGATGCTGCTTGAGAGGAGGAAGAGGGAGGGAAGTGGGTGGGTGGGTGGTTGAGGAAGGGGGGGGGCAGCCGGTCCTCTTCTGGAGCAGGACGACGCTGACTGCTGGACACCAGCGTGCATGTGCAGCCCGTGGCTCCCGTGCTGCTCATTGATTGGATGACGGGATGGAGACAAAGCCACGCCCACTTGTGGACTCGCACAAGCGGAACCTGGGGGTCGCAAAATGATCTGCAATTAATTCTAGTATCTCGTTCAACCCTACTGTTCGGCTCAAAATGACATTTTCATAAACCGCAGGTGCCAAAAATACACACAAATGATTTTTTATTTAACCTCTGAAAATCTGCAAGAGTATTTAGAGTTACAGGTAATAGTTAGGGGGTCCTTGAAACAAAGAAAATCATTTCAGCTCCTGCTAGCCTAGACAAATGAACAGGACTTGGCCGGGCTTGGAATGGAGGCAGTCGTTAAGAACATTCAGAAAGCTAGTCACATAGCAAATGCTGCTTCTCTCCGTCGCTCAGAGGTCAGTATTGCAAGCACAGGAATCATTTTGCCCCTGGAAATCCGCCTAGCAACAAGCGCCCAATCGTACATTCATAATCATGAGGCGGCGCCATGTTTGCTCAAAGCGAGACCCAATATTGCATACTGCACGTTCGTATGGAAAGACAGCTCTTGATGCTTCAGAGTCAACAAAATAGACGTCAAAGATATGTACATCCCAACTGGCAATGAATGAATTAACATTTGACACAGTTGATATTTCGTCCCTTTTCTGGTGGCCACATGAGACTAATCAGCTGCGGCCAATCTAATCAAGTGATGAGGACGTGGCCTTGGGGCGCTCGCGGCATTCAATCTGCACCGCCGTGACCGTGGCGCCACTCCAACGCTGTGAATCAGAAGTCAGCGACACGATGAGCGGCTCGCTATAGTGCCGGCCGGGTTCAAGGGGTTAACTGGACTGAAAGCAGCAAAGGCTCCATCGAGAGGGCGCCGTTAAAAGGATGAAACGGAACGACCTGCCAACAGGCTGATTAGGTTGAAAACACTTCTGATATGTTGCGGGTCAAAGAGCAGGCCTCATAAAGAAATATTTTTCCATTGGAATTTTTTTTTAAAAAAAGTCTCTGCTGGCTCACCTCTTCAAGTTTTCTTGTTGTCAATTTTTAATTGACACTATTTGTATTGAGCTGCCAGTAAAACAAGCGATTAAAGGGAGCAGGTACGGTCATATTCTTTTAATCATTTTTGGGACACCAAAGGAGCAAAATTAACATGAGGTTGTGAGTGAAAGCACGGAGAATCATTGACTGACTAAATTTGTTAAATTGTCAATTAATTAGGTTGCAGTGTTTGGGGGGGGGGGGGAGTCTTTCACAGAGGATTTTCTTATTAATTGTGTTGAATTGACTTTGAAAAAAACAAAACAATTGAGGAGCCGTACGGAGCCCATACAAGTCAGTCTCCGCGTTACCTGGCTGCAAAATGAAGCTGTCGCAACTCTCTGCAAAACGCCGGTCACGTTTCCTCATTCCTCCTGACCATCTGCTCTCCTTGGCGACTTCATGCTTCTCCCTCCTCCTGCTTCTTCCGGACATCTTCAACCGCTCGACGTACAAATGGCATTCTTATCAAAGCGAGAGACCGAAAGTGAACCCTTCATCTTTTTCCAAACCACTCCAAAGCGCTACACGACAATTTCATTTGGAGCAGTTCACAATCAATATTCACTTCATAACTTGACAAAAAACATTTGAGAAAAAAAAATTGAAATACTGATAGAAATATTGAAGTACTCACCAGGGCTGCTGATTATTCTTCGATAAAATCTATTTGCTTTCTTTCCAAGCGATCTGAAGCGCTAACACGTGCTAATCTCGAAGTTATTCCTAGACAAAATCCACTTCCCTTCTTTGTAAGGTGTAGCGCTAACACGTGCTAATCTCCAAGTGCCAAATGAATTCTTTTCAACAAGGATGCTGCCAGAGCTAGCTTTTCTGTAAAGGTCACCTTGAAAAGGAATCTTCCGTCAATCAAGCTAGCGATCAAACTTCCGGTGGACAGCAGCTCAACCAATCAGACAGCGGGAAAATGACTACGTGTATCTGAGCCACCTTGCAGACTTTGTTTTGTGAATCTGAAATCTGATTGGTTAAAAAAAACAAAAACAATAAAACAGCCATTGCTAAAATGTGTCAAGGGAACGTCATTTGTGACATTGAAGGCCCCGGGAGGATTACTTTAGCATGGAAATTGGATTTGATTTAAAAAAAAAAAAGTTCTTAAAAATAAATACAGTTACATTATTGCCAGGAAGTGAAGAGAATCTTTTCAAGAAAAAAAGATCATTCATCCCAACTTGCATACTTTTTATTTCCTACTTTGCACATTTGTGTGACTCGGTTGCTGTAGTTTGTCAACAGGCAAAGCCGACGACGTCTGGCCTCCACTTTGAGCTTATTAAGACGTCCGCTCGCCTCGGCTTTTTACAATGACTAATGACTCCGACTCTCTTTGCGAACCGCTAAAAGAAAAGACGGCCGTTTAAAAGGAAAAACAAAGCCATGTACCACTTGTGCTGCGGTTAACACAACAACTTTTGCCCACAACTTCCATTAGCAGCCTTTTATTTGATGCTTTTTACAAACGGCATAGAAACAAAGTTTGCCAGAGGAGCCACTAGATGATTTATTTTTTTCGAGTCTCATATTTTCATTTTGATCGGAAAATTCCGGTCCCAAGTTCACGATGCATAATTCACGTAAGGATTAAAATTTGATCAAGGAAACATGATGGCTGAGGTGCACGCAATTACGGGCCTTGCTCGCATCAAAGTGAACTAAAAGTGATATGAATAAATGATGCCGTGTAAGGAAGCGGCCAGTAAAGCCTCCATGACATTCCAGATTATTGCTTGTTGATCAGACTTACCGTTGGGCAAACTATTGCCGAGGGCCTTGAAATTTCCAGCGGCCGCTTAAAGTGTAAAAAAGAAAAAAAACTTTTTTGTTTTTTTCAATTGCTAAGCTTCAACCTTTTTTTGTGTACCACGTAGGCGAATAAACACAAAACTGCGTAAAGTGGCGCATTTGCTATTGTTCTACTTGTTTTTTACAAGCTAGCCCACAGCGGCACAGGTGCACCATTACCATTTGTCGTTCCCTCCATTTCAACTTGCACAAAAACATCTGTTTAGAGGTGAATATGCCTTTGGAGCTAATGGGTACTTCACCTCCAGGATCTATTAGCACGGGGCACTAGCTACCTGCTGGGTCTCAAACGGCGCGGCTAATTTTAGACGGCTCTATTCCTTGTGTGACTAACAAGGTGAAGCAGAAATGCTTGCATCGAGAGTGTGTGGAGGGGGGGGGGGAGCACAGTTGAAGCATATTTTCCATTCTTCATCCTATTCCTGGGACAATAATGGTCGAAGGGTTCGACTTCAGCAGTTTGGGATTTTTTTTTTTTTTTTGGTTGATTGCTCCAAACAAAATTTCAACAATGATTTCAGCCTTTTTTCCAAGCGTTCCTTGAGGCAATTTGCCTCTAATGCTATTTTGTCTTCGCCAAAGTTTAATTTCGCCACAGACTCAGTCAATTATTCCAACTCGGAGTTTGTTTTATTTGAAGGCACAAATGTGCCGTTTTCTTGCATACAACCAAATCCCTCCTGCGGAAATGAGCAACTTCAATAGCCCACACGTGGAAGGATAATAAATGATGTTTATCAATCCGATCTATTAGTCTCTGCGTGTTTGCTCTTGTTTGCAGTAATTACACGCGGCACCCCGAGCAGAGCATGACGAACACCTCCTGATTTTCAAAGCGGTTGTTGGCGCGCCACGTAGCCTACAAATGACACAGCCTAAGCCTCCTGTGGAGTCTTCAGAGAGTTTTAAAGTAAAGCTTGCCCATATGAAGCTAAATGCTACGTAGGTGCATCATGGGAGTGGGCAATGGTTGTCACTAGTTTTGTCATTAATGTTTTGTTTGTGTTTTTTTCCATTTCAAGGGGGCGGCCATTTTGACACTTGCTGTCGATTGAAAACGACATCACAGTTGTTGGTCATTAGTTTTGTCATTATTGTTTTGTTTGTGTTTTTTCCATCTCAAGGGAGCGGCCATTTTGACACTTGCTGTCGACTGAAAATGACATCACACTTTCTGGTCATTAGTTTTGTCATGATTGTTTTGTTTGTGTTTTTTCCATCTCAAGGGAGCGGCCATTTTGACACTTGCTGTCGACTGAAAATGACATCACAGTTGCTGGTCTCAAGTCCCAACCGATCACGCACGGCTCAGCTACCTAGCAACCGTGATGTCATTTTCAGTCGACGGCAAGTGGCAAACTGGCCGCCTCCCTGAGCTAGATAAAAACAGGTTCATTTGATTGCTGAAGTCATATCCCACAAATGTGATATTAATCCAAGTGCCATGTGGGGCACATATAACATATTGTTGTCAAGAAAATCTTGGGGTTGACTTCCTCTTTAAGGCTTCTGATTGGCAAATGTGATCCTGCCATTCGGGGTCATTTCACCCCCAGGGCTTGACATTTACGTGACCGCCTAAAAATGCATTTTTAACGGGACAGAAAAATGAACCGCACTCCACATGTTGAATGAGTCACAGCGGCTACGAGCGAGAGTCACCACAGGGCAGATGCGACTTATCCCCGCCAGCGTTTTATCTTAAAGAGATTCCGCCAGCGCCTCGTCTAATGTCTCTCATCTTACGAGTCGGCTCCTCGCGTCGGCCCCGGTTTAGCTTTTCCCGAGACTCCTCCATCCTTGAAATTGAAGACTGCTAGCGAACTTATCACCTCTCATTAGCATCATCCGCCATCTCACACGGCGTTAACCTTTTCACTTAGTGGCGGTCGGGCCGAGGCGGCGGCTGTCTTTCACGTGAATTATGACCGGTAATATATCAGCACACTGATCCCTGACATCCAATTTTGATCCCTGAAAGAAGGAAGGCGCCCGTATTGCGTCTACATGACCTAATTCAATTAACAGACATTTGAGTTTTACCAGAAGATGAGCTGAACATCACACGACTGACTTTTGGCCGCGACATTTGCTAAATAAGTCGTGTTATTTGTGCTCGGTCAATTCAATTCCATTTGTCAGCCAAATATCGGCGGATTCTTTTTCCTTTCTTGTTTATTTGCTCATTACTTTTTCCTTGCGGGAACCTTGGAAGAAAAACTCTCACCACCAGCTGTCAAATGATTTTTTGCAAGGGTACTTTTCAAAAGCAGTTGCATTTCGAGTCATTGCGTGAAGTGCTCATTTGTCTGTGATTACGGAATACTTTCAAAGTCAAGTCAACAAATTCTGCTCACTTACTTTAAAGGAGACACACTCGGCATTATATACCCGATGGAATAAAAGCCTTAACATGTCTGAACCAGAACCATGGAAAACTCTTCATATTTGCTTTTGTCATTTCAAAAGAAACAACAACAACAGTGAATAAGTGACGATAAATTCAGGGAAGTTTTCACCAAGTAAAACATCCATTGGGAAACGTTCCACGCAGATGCCACTAATTATACTATTTGCTTGTTGAATAAATGTTTCCGGCGTTGCTCGTCTTTTGCACCTTTAAGTATTCGCCGACTCGCTTGGCTTAATCCACCATCTCCTTTTTTTTTTTTTGGCCTGGGCAGTGTTTTGTCAAGCTTGACACACCGGGAAGCAAATCTCAAGCTTGGTTGGACTTCAATGCTTTGATGGGTAATTACAGGGACTGAATGAGTATCTTACATGTTTGTTTTTCTTCATCTTCAATACAACACACAATATCGATAAAGTGAACGAGTGAACGAGACGTGTTTTTGCGTCAGGCTTTTCAAGCGGGAACATTTCCATGGCAACGCACTTCTGATTCTGTATTAATATTTTGATCTTTGTTGTGAACACGGGGAATACAACTCACATTGTTTGACAGATTAGCTTTACAGACGTTATCTAAACTCTTCGCGATGAATAGTACATTACTAAGAGCGACATCTCTGGGGGGACACAGGAACACAATTTTCTGGGGGGTGAAACTGGGGTGAAGAATTTGATTCAGGCTCCCGAGCGGAGTCTGCTTTGAATGCTCTTGTATTATGCAACATTTAGACATTGGCAGGGCCGTCGGTTTGAGAGCCACACAACCCTGCTGAGGAAAAAAGACATCATAAGCAGACAACTTGAATGTGATGCACTGCTGGCTAAATGCTACGTATTTTCTGTATTACTGCCATAAGTTCATGTATAGGCTTTTAACATGAAATACCCAGAAAATGGCACAAATAACATAGGTTGACGGAGTGTTTTTTGCCCTTCACACCCTTGCAAAGGTGACGCTATTCAGCCGTGCACAACACAGGTGACATCTATTGACATAACCTTCAGGGGCAGACGTTACGTGTGTGTTTTGTACTCCTAACAGATGGTTCCTTCCGATGACATTCGCTTTGTGCTTTGCCCGCAGAGGTAAAAAAAAAAAAAAGAACAACAACGACTGTCATTCGGTGACAAGGGCGACACTTTCAAGAGCAGCGCTATTCTTTCATTTCGCAAAGATTTCATCTACTTTCATTTGCAATCATAGCAACGGACATGCTCCAAAAACTTTTGCTGTAAATGCCCTCCCTCAGGAGGATGCTCATAGTACTTGAAAACCCTGACCCAAGTAGATTAAAACTTTGAAACCCTAATCCGAGTTTTTAGTGCCATCTGTTTTGACTATTTATCGCAGTTTGCAAAAGTAAAATGTGAATATAAACACTTGCTTGAAAAAAGAATCCTGAAATAGACAACATGTCACATTTGAATTGCATGAACTTTTTAATGACTAGAAAAAACATGGAGAGAACAGCAAGGAGGTATGATTCAACAATTCAATGCCTGAAGCAATTCACCACCACATCAAAATGAAAGTAATCGATTCATGGTTCTCCTTTCTTGACATTGCAACTGAAAATAATAGTATTTACATACGCTTATAAATATTGACGTTTCTAAGATCTCCGCCTTCGTGTGTGACGTAGCAAGTGGCTGTCAACTTGACAGGCGTCACAGTCGCAATCGGCAATGTTCGATTCGATTCGGCTCTTCCCGTCCGGTGGTAAACACAGCCGCGTGCTGTCATAGGGGGACGGGCTTGGTCCACAGTCCCAGCCAGCCCCACAGAAAAGCCCCCGCGCGTATCCTCAATGGACATTCCTGCTCTTTGTTCGCACACAGTGAGGCAGAGAAAGACCCGGGTGGCTCGATAGTCGATTGCTTCCGTCTCGGGCTCGAAACCATGGCGGAACAGGGGGATAATGTTACCATTCCTGAGTTTGACACTCTCCTTCAAATGGACCCGTACCTTAAACCCTACGCGAAGGACTTCAAGCGGAGGTAAAGGCTTCCCGAATGCCGCTTTGGTGCAAAAAGGAATGAAAAGACAAATAGCGCTGAATGTCACGCGCTGAGGTCAATGCTTTGCGCTAACATTTGTACCTTTGGACCCCTAAAGAGGAAGCACACAACAAAAAAGAGAAGTTTGCAACACCTTAAGGTTCCCCTGAATTTTCGCGTGACCTTTAAATGATATTGCGGCTCCTATTTGTCGACATTTTGAAGCTGTGGTTCTGAGTCCACGCCGTGCGTGACCAGAGCAGAACACAATCAAATGACTCGTTCGTGCGCTTTTGACAGTCGGCAGTTCTGAGCATGCGCGACCTTATCGCGGCTAACCGGTGACGTCAGCAACGCGTCCATGAATAGCGGCCATTTTCCTTATTCACCACCACCACCACCACCTTATTCACTCTCGTTGACGGGCAGATTGAATAGAAATTCTTTGGAGGTGAGGCACATTTATTTATAGAGCTCACCAAAGCACAACCACATCTGAACAAAGTGCTGTATATAAATACAAGTGAACGGCTATGACACTCAATGATTTTGCTCAACTCCAAACAGCTGAAAATGACATCACAATTGCTCAGGGACCAGGTAACAACCAATGACTTTATATTTATTTACTCTTATTCCATCGTATTGGTATAATGTAGGCCAAGTGCTCTAAGAAGTTACCTTACACATAATAATACGCAACCTTTTCAAACACCACACGTTTGCCATTGTTTTCTATTCCACTTACTTGTTTTCTGCCACATGGACAAACCCTGGCTATTGTTTACAAAGCTTTTTAAACTAAATATACCTATGACATTTTGCTCATATACAGACGCCCCTACCTGCTGGGCGTTTAATTAAAAACACAAAGTTAATAACCAATTGCTTGTATGGAACAGGATCTCCGAACTCCACTCAGAGGTCACATTGTTATTATTTTTGTGAGGGTTTGCTTTGTAATATGGCAGGTTCGGGACCGCCCGCTTTGTATTTCCAGCTGGCGTGGCAGGCTCCAACTTTTCGTCGAGAAGACAAGTGTCAGTTCCATCACATGCCCAGCTTGGGATTGCCAGGCTTCAGCGAGCCCGAGACGTGGGCCTCAAACGCGAGCGAGCGAGCCCCTGCTGCTGGAGCTCGAGTAATTGTGCCCTACTGTGATGCGTTGGATTGATAGTTGTTCATCAGTTTGCAGTCAGAGCAATATTTGATATCTCAGCATGAGTCAAAAGTTGAATAGTCTTTAGTGGTGGCAGATTTACATTTTTCCTTTTGTTTGAAAAATGACAACTTGTTTAGCAAACAGATTTTTGATACTTTTTCATGATCGTATAGATAGATATATTTTTTCAATTGCATCGTGTTAGTGGTGGGAGTCACGTAGCAGCCCCACCGCTGGCTGCGGTTGTGTGCAAACGTTCATTTGCGATTTGACATGATGAGGCACTGCCCAGTGCAGGCTCTGGAGTAGCTGCCGGCCGGCATGGTGCGGCTGCCAGTCTAATCAGCGTTTCAACTTACTTTCTCAAGCTGTGGCATCACGCCGAGTCTCCTCACCCGGCGGCGGCGCACCGACAATCGAGTCGGTTTATCAGAAAAAGACCTTTGACCGCGCTGGCGGACCCTTCAGATCTCAGCGGCGTGTCTGTTGAACTTTGCCCCCAGCCGGCTGGCGCCAGCCCGCCTCCCGCCGGGGAGTTAGTCGGTCTGAGCGCCAGCAGCCACGTTGATGATTGCGAGAAGCAGCGGCATCGATGCCGCGCGCAGGTTACTGCCCCGCCGGGCCTTGCTCTGTTGACACACTTCATTATTTACCCGTCTGCTTGCGCAAGACGGCAGGAAATCTTGCAGCTCGCGGCGCCGTCAAGCGCTCCGAATGGGAGCCGACCAAAAGGCAAGCGGGATATCTCCAATGCGCCACCCCGTTTGAAGCCAAACCATGCCGGCCGGTTATTCAGAGCGAGACTGACATTGATGCAGTGACTTGAAGTTCCGATTGAACATCATTAGCTGCGGCTGAATCTTGGTTTCCATCAGTCAAGCTCTCTGCTCGTGTCCAGCTCTCCATTTAGCCTCATTAACGCACTTAAAGCGCCGTAAAGCGACATTAGCAGGCCAGCGCCCGGTGGTGCTTGGACGGTCGCGCGCTTAACACGACACATCTAAAGATTCCGACTGTCTTCCTGTCTGCATGTGAAAAGAATATCTTCAAGCATAACCTTTTAAAAAGTGTCCCGAGTTGACCCCTACAAACAAGCCAGGCTAAACTTGTTGACATACAAAGCTTGTCTCGCAGTCAAGATGCATCACCTGGGCCTACTTCCTTGACACCGATGACTTTTTTTCCATTCTGACTGTTCCAGTCTGTTAAGCCTTGGTGTGAATCGCCTCCTTTAGCTCTTTTACTATCACGGTTGGACTTTAAAAAGTTCTTTTTTTTTTTTCCCCCTCTCGTTCCGCGAGCAACTGCTGAGAAATGACGGCTATTGTCCGTCAAGCCATCATTCCGTCGCCCAAGGGCATCGGAAAGCTCAGCGTCGACGCTACGGGGAAGCGAGTGCACTTAACTCGGCTGGCTGAAAGAAGCTTTCTGTCCCGGCCGGGGGTTGCGGGGAGGCGGGCGGGCCGGCGGGCGGGCGGGCGGGGTGGGGGTTTTATGGACACTGGCTGGCTGTAGAAGGAAGCTAAGTGAGATAAATTACAAAGTATAGTCGGCGTATCCTTCCAGAAAGGTGAAAAGACGGAGCTCCAGGATAGTATTAGGCCAAGTTGCTTCAAAGCGCTTTGCTGTATGGAAACTCCTGATGGAAAAAATGATAGCTCACACAATTTTGCCGTGTATCTGTGCTAATCCTCACGCATTTGGGAAGGTTCTGAAGTCCTGAACCCGCCCACATTTCCACAGGAGTCTTTCCACAAACGAGATCTGCATGGTAATAATAACCAAGCTGCAACGAATAATCATTTCAATAATCAATGAATTCCGGGTGGGTTTGTGGTTGGGAAGAAAAAACATCCATTTCCATTCCTTATTTAACTGAATTGAATTGAATTATTTCACCTTATTTTTGAAGGCCATTTTGAGTTTTCATCTGCTTGTTGTTTTTTCAGATATGAGTTGTTCCAAAAGCAGCTTTTCCAGCTGGAAGAGGCGGAGGGCGGCTTTGACCAGTTCACACGAAGCTACTGGAGCTTCGGTGCGCAGCGCCGGCCCAACAACAGCCTCTTCTTTAAGGAGTGGGCTCCGGCTGCAGAGGCCCTCTTCCTCACCGGTGATTTCAGTAAGTGGACTCCAGGGAGGGAGGGAGGGAGGAGGGTGGGCTTGGGGGGGGGCACCGCTCTTCCATCAGCTAGCCTTGTCCTCTGCTCACTACTAGACCAAAAATATGACTAAGTCTTGAAGCGATTTCATTGCACGCTCAAAGGTTGCATCTCGGCTGAGCGTTTAGTAAGCCATTCAGCAACGCTGCCTCGACGAACACAAAAGGGAAGCCGAGACTAAGATAAGGAGCGGCCGGAGGTGCAACGAGGCTATCGGGCCTTTTGATCGGCCGACCCGGGAGTCGGAAATGTGGAAAATATTGATCACGCGGGATGGCTTTGAATACTGAACAGCGAGCGGGCTTGTCTTCTTTAGATGGCAGGAGGGAGTCTGTCTTGAATTTTTTACGAGCCGCTTATTTCATCATCATCTAGCTGCGTGTTTGCGCCCAGACCTTCTTTTCACCCGCCGTGCCAACTTTTGAAAGTCAGATCAAGTTAATGGTCTCCGTGTCAGTCGAGATCATTTATTTTCATCATCATTAGCGACGTTGCACCAGACTGCCTGCCTCTCTTCCGTAGATCAACAACGCACCTCGCACCCAAAGAAAGCCCTTTTCAGCAGTTTTCATAGCGCTCAGCTTTTCTTTTTTCTTTTTCTCTCGCCGCCTCTCTATCAAAGCAATCGGAGCGCTCGGCTTTATTGCGCGTACCGGTCGTGACGCATGACTCTCGTTTGACACATTGGGGAAGAAAAAAACCCCAAAACTCCCAGCATAGGCTTAACTGCTTCCTACCTGTGCATGAAACAAAATGACTTTGATGCTACGTAGGCTCAGCCCACGTGAGATGGTGTAGGCAAAAAAATAAAAAAGAAACTTTTAATCTAGGATGCCTGCTTCTGATTGGGGCAAATCCCCATCGTAGGAGTTTGTGAAAAGACCAGCCCTGAAATTGGCTGCTTCGACCCAAAACAGCAGACAGCCTGTTCAATTTCCCTCGTTAGATTTCATCATCGTACAAGCTCAAAATGAAATCACTCAAAATGCTTGCACAACGATTCCAAAAGGGATTTATTTGGAAGGCTGTTGCCAAAATTAGAAAAGAATACACTTCCTTTATGTTCTGAGATATTCAGTACATTCAAACGACTATCAATCAAATCAAATCATGTTTTAAAAATGTGTAACTTTTTTCTTTTGTACCTGTTGCTAGGAATCGAACCCAGAACTTGTCAAGTGCGAGGCAGATGCACTTGGCCCTTGGCGCCAATTACAATCATTCAAATCTCGGCCAGTGAACACGGACACGGCTCCCTGCTCGTTTTATCGCGCTTGCACATTTTTCCGCATTCCGTGGCCATTTTTCATCAAAGGGAAATCTACGGAAGCGCCGTCGCGACATTTCCTTGTGCGAGAGTGATTACATTGTGACACGATGCCGTCGCCTTCTCTGATTTAACTAGCGGCAACAGCCACGCATATACGGCAGCGGTGCCGCCGCTCGCTCGCTCGCTCGCTCGCTGGGGGCTATAAATCGCACATGAATTGGAGTGTGTCACGTCACTTCTGCCTTTCACTTCCCATCCGGCCATTGTTGTCCGTTCATCAAGGGTAAGCAGATATGGATTAGAGTCGCGGGCCGGATGGATCGGCGTGATAAATAGCGAGCGTTCTAAAAGGCTGCCTTCAGCTGCCGGTAATGTGCTCTCAGCAGCTTCTTTGATTCACCGCCGAGGAAAACCGAGCAAGGCCGGCACAAGGCAAAAAAAAAAAAAAGCGCAGAGTGACTTTTAATTATTTCATTAGCAATCAAAAATAGTGAAATTCCCCACAGCGGGCTTTTACAACCCAACATTCGGCGACTACTGTCAAAATAAATCCCCGTGCTTGACACTTTTGAACTTTTTTTTGCATTGTCAACCGAACGAAACTAGGCTGTCTCGGGATTTACTGCGATATTTGTGATCACACAAATTTTTGGGCATCTGCTCATGAAATGTGCCACCACCAATTCATTAGGTGAGGAGCAGAAAGTGCCTCGTTCTGTTGTATGCCATCATCCAAAATGTCTTGGAAGGACAACTAAGGTTTCCCATCCAACGCCTGATAGATATATAGATAGAGAGAGAGAGAGAGAGAGAGAGAGAAAGATTGATCCGAAGGTTTACTCCAATGTATCATGTCCAGGTCAGCTCCGTTTGGGATGCGACAAGCTTCCTCGTGTTTCCGTCATGCTTGTGTTTTTGTTTCTCCTCCTAGATGGCTGGGACAAATTCTCCCACCCGTACACCAAAAGAGATTACGGCAAGTGGGAGCTGATTCTCCCGCCCAAGCATGACGGCTCTCCCGCTGTGGATCACAACAGCAAGCTCAAGGTAGGCAACAGCGCATCTTCACGCCGGCTTTGGCGCCCTCAGCGGGTGCCGTGTCGACGCCGCGCCCACGTCTCGTAAGCCGGCCGCGAAAGGTTGCCGTGGCGGTGCGAGTGCCGAGCGGAAGCCAGATTACGCCGCCGCCTGTGCGATGTGCGCCGCCGAGCCTTGTTTTCATTTCCAATCCCGCGGGACGTCTGTTTGTTCGGCGCACAAGGCGGCCCGCTGCGGCTGCAGATGATTGTTTTGGAGCGCCTGTAAAAAATTCATCAAGGTTAAATGCAAAGCACACACCTCCGAGTCGTTTTGTAGCTTTGTATTCAGTCCAAGGACGACAAAGGCGTTGACTTGCTGGCTACTTTATAGCACATGCTAGCTCGCTAGCTACTTTGTAGCACATGTGGAACACGCAGTTGAATGGCAGGTTCTGATTTGGACACGCAAGCCACGGGATGGACGGTGTCACGGTACTGCCGTCATCGCCGCCCACGCCGGACAGGCCGCCCGACTCCCATTGTCAGCGTCTTGGGATGATAAGAAGCAGATGGAAGCGCTGGCACGTGCCCGCCCGCCCCCCGCTGCCCATCAAGGGCCGCATCGCCGCCAGCTCGCGCGTTGAAATAAATTCCCCGAGCAGCGGTCCCTCTAATGTAGAGCCCTCCGTCCGTCCCCTTTGTTCTGAGGTCCAATTTGTCTCGGCAAACAAACGTGGGCTCAGCGCTTGCTCTTGATGACGCCCGGCAGGGAAGAATTTTTGAAGTAATCAAACACTTCACTCCTCGCGTGTCGCCGACTGCCTGGCTTGTTTTTCCCGTGGATTTTTTTTTTCCCCGCGTTTCCCGATGCTGGCCAATTTGTGCGAAGGACCACCTCGGTGTGTTTATTTTTCCGTTTTGAAGAACGTCAGTCGAGGGAACTCGGACCCCCGGGAGGCCGGCTGTAACGAAAAGGAGCCCGGGGCGTTCCCGGGCAGGTGGCGCGGGTCAGGAGTGCACGGGAATGGGCAGAATTAGCCGCCATGTGCGGGGGACAGAGCGCATACTGTGCGTGACATTGCAAAATTGACTAGAGGGGGAATCCAATTGACTGGGCTTCAGCTGAGTTCCGCAACAAACAACAGAGGAGGTCTGGTTAAATTGCTCGGTTGTTCAAAAATCCCGTCGGGCATCCCGTCGCAACACCACAACGATTGCCCGCGACCGATCTTCTAATCAATAGCGAGCAGCCCTTTCCTGATGTTGACGCACTGATAGAGCGACACGACAACCGTGGCGTGATCCATGTTGTGTCGCTTCTCCTCATCTTTTGGTTATCTTCTTGAACCAGGTGGTGGTTCACACCAAGGCCGGTGAGCGCCTCTACCGGATCTCGCCCTGGGCCAAATATGTGACCAAGCCGGAGAATGGGGTCATCTATGAGTGGGTTCACTGGGACCCCCCGCATCCCTACATTGTAAGTGACTCTTCTTGGGGCGCCATCTCGGGATCACCGCTTAAGGAGTTTGCTCATCAAAACGTGGCTCCTCACTCTTTGCAGCTTCACTTTCTGTTTTGTCAGCCAATGGAACGTTGGAGCGGTTGGCGCCAAACAAATGTGTTGCGTAACGCAGAAAGCGTGATTCACACCGCAGCGGCCTTTGGCGGAAACGTTTTTGTTTTTTTTCACAGCTCGGGTGAGGATGTTTTTGCTCCGCTTTCTCTCTCCTCTCCAGCACATCCACCCGCGGCCCCTGAAGCCCACGCACCTGAGGATCTACGAGGCCCACGTGGGCATCGCGTCGCCCGAGAGAACCATCGCGTCGTACAACAACTTCACCGTCAACGTGCTGCCTCATATAAAGGACCTTGGTAAGAAGACGTGATGGCTGCTTATTAACGCCTCTGCACCTTCATTTATTCATTTAGAGCAGTGTCTCTGTAGGCTGTATTATTGAAAGAAAGAAAAAAATCGACTTTGTGTCGCCTTACAAGAAGCGAAATGGAATAAACAGAGGCAACATTTTCAACCGCGGCAGCCTTCTAATGTCTAATGTCTAACGTCGCCCGCGGTGACGTCTGAACTCAAAAGCCACTGTTGGCCCCTCTTGGCCGTCTGCTTATTGTCGCTGGCAGGTGGAATGAAACTGGGTCATACTACAAAACGCGTTCATTTGTCGCGCTCAAATATTCAAATCGAATTTGGGAGCTCACCCTGCCTGCTGACGGCGATACCTGCGACAAATGTTTTAACCTTTTATGTTGGCCGGTATGATTTACAAATCAACACTACAATATTGAAGCAGACAAACGTTTGCGTTCTACGGGAATTGAGCCAAAATAGCCTTGCGCTGCGGGCAATATTGTCGTCGGGCGTGCTTCCCGTGCGCTCGGTCGACATCCCGCATATCTCCCAGAGAGACCGCGACAAGGCCTGCGGTGATGGCAGGAAATGAGGCGACGCGAGCGAGCGAGCGAGCGAGCAGATGCCAGCTGGAGCTGTGCTCGCCGAATTGCGCTGAAAACTTTTCTATGCCTCTTTCCAGGTTACAACTGCATTCAAATGATGGCCATCATGGAGCACGCCTACTACGCTAGCTTTGGCTATCAGGTCACCAGCTTCTTTGCAGCTTCCAGGTACAAATCTGATCTGTTTTGTCCAGGATTTGGGGGATTCTGTTCATCTTTCTTATGAGCGCAAAAAAAAATGGATGGCTTTGTATACGTATCTGATTTATATCCTCCAAAAAAGGCTCGGGTTGGATTTGGAAAACATTGTAATTGCCTTTGATGTCACTACTGCGGACGTTCAATTACCAAATAAAAATCAAGATGGCCCAGCAACGCCTCATCAGTCGCTAATGACCCGCAAAGGGATTATCCCGATGTCTTCACGCAATTTTACAAATATTTGTCGAGTCGTATCGTTTGGCGACGCCGAGACAAAGCGTCGAGCAATTTCCTGCCTGGCGTCCGATCAAGGTGAGGCCGCCTGACCCCGGCAGTAATCTCTCTGTAAACACATTTCCGGTTAATCCAGAGAGCACCGCTCTCTGATAAAGCGCGACTAGTCTGAGTGTTTATCTTCTGTCCCCTCGCTCGCTCGCTCGCTCGCCCGGCAGGCCCCCTTCCCATCCCCTTCCCTTTCCACCTTCACCGCCCCTTCCCTCGCCTAAAGCCCCGAGTGTAAGGTATATAGTGTAATTTCACCCATGATTGATCTCTCAGTGTCATTTAAAAGCGGAACGCTTGAATGGCGGGAAGCGGCTAATATCGCCGCTATGCTATGCGTGCTATGCGTGCTGCTTCACAAGGAGGCCGATGGAACGATAGCGGCGGGCGAGGACGGACCGGGCAAAATTGCACGACTTTGCTCAAGGATACTTTTAGGCCTACTTACGCAACAAATAGCTTGTCTTCGTGCAAGCGTTTTGAAAGTAGCATTTGGAAGCTTCATCAATAAGTCTGAGCTCTTCTTCTTCTTCTCCTCAGCCGCTACGGCAATCCCGACGAGCTGAAGCGGCTGATCGACGTGGCGCACTCCATGGGCATCGTGGTGCTGCTGGACGTGGTCCACAGCCACGCGTCCAAAAACACGGAGGACGGCCTCAACAAGTTTGACGGCTCCGACTCGTGTTTCTTCCACTCGCCCCCACGCGGGGAGCACAGCCTCTGGGACAGCCGCCTCTTCAACTACTCCAGGTATCAATACCAACATATAGGTTTTTTCCTTCACACGAACGATCTTACTTAGCATCAGGCGTGGTGGCAATGCTAGATTGCACACATGGCTGCAAGGCGGGGAGTCATTTGTGAAAGCCCAGAGAAGCTTCACAACCCGCTGGCTTGTCCGCGACATCTTTTGGGGCCGACGCGTAGCCTCAAACCTGACGTGGATGGAGCGACGTTGCCATCGGTCATCGCGCCGTCCGTCTTCGGTATCACCTGGTTGATACTTTGAGCGACCTCTACTCGGAATGTTAACAAAATGTTCACCTTGTGGGCTTCTTTTTTTCCTTGCCCCAAAACATCTTGTACTTTTGATTTCTAAAATATTGAAGCGGATAAATTATTCATTTCAATTTTCCGCAGCATTTGTGTCCGGCTCGACTGCCCTTGAACACACGGAAGGATATTTTGTTTTCTCAGCAGATATAAATCCCTTTCCCCAAATTCCAGGCTCACAACATGTCAGCCTAATTTCTATTACCTTTTAAAAGATGCCAAAGTCACCTTGAGGCAGCAGCCAAGTAAATCAAGGCGCTGCGCGTTTGGCAGGCCGGGAACGGCAAACCTCGCAGGATGGCGCCGCGCGCGCGCGCCTGATGAGAGGGACTTCTGAGGAAGTCGTAATCCGACCACCTCTCCGGCATGGTTGGCTTGTGTTCCGCTTCAACGTGCCTGTGGATTCTTAAGATAGGAGGAAAAAGAAGCCAGCGCCAGAGCGGCCTTTGAAAACAGCGCACACTGTGTGAGCACAAAGGGATAATGATGGCATCTCTATTTGTGTTTTTCTCAGCCACAAAGATCTGATAATCATCCGTGCAGAGGGCCAGCGCAAAGACCAAATTTGTCCTCGGCTGCGATTAAAGAAAGCAATTGTAAATGTGATGAACTCTGCTTGATTTGGTAGATCAATGAAAGACTCAACAACTCCAAAGTTGGATTAGCAAAAGTCACTTCCAGTTGCTACTTTCTTAAACCTCGTGTCCACCTCCCACTTTTAATTGGAATACAACAAAATTGATACTCATGTTATACTTATGATTGATTATGCTTATTATGATTGCAGGTGCATTTGCTTTGTGCCAGAACTTCAATCTGCCGTCGTGACAGTTTGACCCTCCGTCCAAACTCGGGCGCATCACGTTAAACGGGTCGCCGTCGTGTTCGTTCAGCCGGAGGGGAGCGGGGGGGGGGGGGGGGGAGTAAAACCCGATAAGCGGCGGCAACTGCGCATGAAGATGAGCTGGAGGAAACGCTCCGTTATTTCAATGGTGACTCAGCGCTTGTCGGGAAACCTATTTCAGTCATGATATATAATCAGACTCGGATTCTGCCAAATACCAGAATGGGCATTGGCCTGAAACCAATCCAAATTGGTCCAGCCAGCACTGGTGGTCATTTCATCGGCGACGCTCCGTGTCAATTGTGACACCCCGCTATCCTTTATTTTGGAAGTTGTAAGTGGATTGTGCTCGCAAACAAATGAGGGGACTGCATTGGTTTGGACCTGGGATGTGTGGCTGCTCCAGCGCCAACAATCTGACTCCATTAGCGCTGCTTCATTCCATTAGGGCTCCCCTCACCGTGTTTCAGTGTTACACTTAAGCAAGAGCACTGTGTAGTTTGCAATTTGCTCCGGCGTTAATGCCGCCGCCGCCGACTGAGCGATGACTTCACGGAGCCGCGTATCCCCGACCGCAGAGCCAAGCACCCGGCCCGTAATTGGGCTTGATGATGAATGGCACCGTGGCTCCTAATGTGGCAGGACGGTTTCATCCCGGACCCCGCCCCTCCCCTCCACCGAGCTCTGGCTGCTTATTATCTCCGTCCCCGGAGGATGCACCGTGCCCGCCGTGTCTTTGTTGGCTCTGTGCAGCAGAGTGAAGGACCTAATCTATTTATCACAGGCGCCGCGTGACCACCCAGCCCGGCCGCTGCTCACGCCGGTCGGGGCTGCTTCTCGGCCCCGATGTAACATTTTGCGTCGCACCTGATAGCACGCGCCCGGCCGGGTCAGACATCCCTGAGGGCTCAGGACCGGTTAAAAGCTGCTGGGGTGATATGTTTTAGAGAGGAAGGTTTGTTGAAAGTAAGAACCTTTAATTGTGGGGATGGATGTGGCAGTTTGAGATGTTATTGGAGTGGTCGTTGGCGCTGCCGCTGCTGCTTTTTGACATGATGAAATGGCCCCGGTACATCACTAAAATGTTCAAGTGCTTACTCGCTCTGCTGCCGTGTGCAAAAGCTAGTTTTGTTTTTTTTGGTCAGGCGTTAGACACTCATTTCCTCTGCTCATCCTTCACAGGTTGAAGTGATGCGTAACGAACGCCACACGTACGTCGTCGGCACGTTGCTTTCATTTCTGTTCTGGCTTTGGTCCACAGAACCGTTTTTTGCTTAGATGCGAGAACCCACGTTGCAAAATTGCAGACACTCACACTGTAATGGGCGTCGCGGGTGTCGTTCATTTGGCGCTCATTACGTGAGCAAATCTTTGGCGTGTTGCCATGGAGACGTCGGTTGAAAAGGAAGTGGGCCTTTTGAGAAAAGAGCCAAAAGCAACATTTTCTCTGCGGTGGGCCTTCGGGGCTCTCTCCGCTGGCCTAAACGCCATTAAGAGCACTGACCTGAATTCTAATGTGCGCTTCATGAATTTGCCTCAGTGGATTCCCGACCATTTTGTTGTTTCTCAATCCAATTTGAGCCACGATATGCCGCCGTGTCAATCTGACCCGCGGCTCCGCTTGTGGTTTTTTTTGTTTTACATTGTTCATAGTCCATAAACGCAATATTAGTCCGACTGCCGTGTTTAGACGAGACGAGCGCAGATTTTTTGGTTGTACTTGCCCGTTGTGATTGTCTTCTCAGAATTCATCTTGGTTGCCCCTGTGCAACTTAATACAAGCCCAACTTGAACATAGTCCATAACATAAGCCACCTCTGCTTATTTCCGAGAAAAGACAAATGACAGCGTCCGTCCGTCCGGCCGGCCCTCTACGCTAATGAAAAGGCCTCCTGCCCGCCACCGCCTCGCCTGCGACACGATGACGCTTTGGTTATCAATACGTGAATGTCCCGCAGCGGTTGAAATTAATTTCTAGTGTTCAAAGTGCACGTTGAGGACGTGTGAATAATTCAAAGCCGCAGCCGTGTCTGACCTTGAGTGTGCGTGCGTGTGTGTTGCTAGCTGGGAAGTGCTGCGCTTCCTGCTCTCCAACCTGCGCTGGTGGATGGAGGAGTACAAGTTTGACGGCTTCCGTTTCGACGGCGTCACTTCCATGCTGTACCACCACCACGGCATCGGTGAGAAGTGAAAATGGCCGCCGTGGAGCTGTTGAAAAATGCTTCCGTTTTCCTCCTCCTCAGGTGTGGCCTTCTCGGGCGACTACAGCGAGTACTTTGGCCTCCACGTGGATGAGGGCTCTCTGGTGTACCTGATGCTGGCCAATCACATCCTGCACAAGCTGCACCCGGACTGCATCACCGTGGCCGAGGTAGAGGTCGTCGTCTTTTGCGGCGCCCCGCGGCGGCTATTAGCGAGAAGCCACTTCATCAGCGGCCGCGGCGTCTTCATTGCAGTAATTAGGAAGAAATGCGAAAAGGCAATGAGATGTCACTCTCGTCGGCTCAAGGATCCTGGGAGGATCGGCGCCGGAGACGCTTTTTGACCTTCTCATTTGTTGCCATTCCCAAACAATGTTCCCGTAGGAAGGCATGCAAATGGAAAATCATCCAGGGTCAAACTTTGCCCGCTCGCTAGCTCGCTCCAAAACCCTAATTAAGTGGAAAGGGTACCTTTTGACTGACAGCTTATAAAAGCGACAAACTAAAAGTTAACCACCGGAGGATTATCACTTCATGGCCTTTAGCCCTTCCCATGATCAAAGTCGACGGAAAGATTGGCTCTGTAGCATGGGCGGGCGAGCGAGCACGCCTCGGCTTGTTTGGAATCTGCTGGCGGGCATCTTTACGTCTCTCCAAACTAAAAATGGCAACTTTTCTGCAGGATGTGTCAGGCATGCCCGCTCTGTGCAGGGCAGTGGAGGAAGGCGGCCTGGGTTTTGATTACCGTCTGGCGATGGCCATCCCCGATAAGTGGATTCAGGTAAGATGAGCTATGCTACGTTGTTTTCAAACACACCTGCGCCGGTTCAAAAATAGGATGAAAGTCAATCTGTCTGCAATATCGTGGTGGCGTTAGTCCCCCAACCAAAGTCTCACAGGATGTTTGCACGCTGTCAACGAGTGCGGGCTTTTTTTTTTTTCCCAGCTAATACGATCAAAAGTCTCCTCGTGCGCCAAGCACTTGAGTATTTTTTTTCTTCTCGCCCCCGAGCGGTGGAAGAAGTTTAATCTTCCACCAACGAGCTCTTTGTTCATCTTTTTTTTTTTCTTTTTTATTATTAAGGCGGCACTCATTTATTTAGTTTCATGTTTAATCCCACCTCCCGCCTGAATGGGAAGGTCATTCTTCATCCCCCTCAAACAAAAGACGTCTGTGTGACGAGACGCCAAAATAAAAGCGTTTGACCTCTTCCTTCACTGTGACCTTGCCGTCGACTGGCTAATTAGCGCCCGCTGGCTGGCGCGTCGACGTACTCTGCCGTATTCTCCTCGGCATGGAACGCCAAGGTCATCTGGTCGCGGAGCCGCACGGAATGTCACAACACGTGCACCTGAATAACTTCACTCGTGCAGAGGTTGCAAAAGTACTCACACCCACATTGCAATTTCCCAATGACTGTGAGAAAGAACTATTCACCGAAGTGAATCTCATCGATAAACCGTACATGATGCAAGGTCATGTGAGTAAATCTCGGCCAACCTCTTTCATGGCATGACCTATTGCCTGGAAAAACAAATTTGTTGCTCCCGACGACAAGCATTTCTCAAAGAGGGCGATTACGGCTAAACCTGCCATCAGACGCACACCTTTCCTCGCCTGCTGTTACATCTTACGAGTCCAAAATAAATGTTTCATGACGGTGCCGGTCGTTTCGGAGCGGCGACGTGCTCGGCCGCATCAAAACCGGACCAGCGGCAATTACTCTGGCCGCCCGCCCGCCCGCCCGCCGCTAGTTTTGTTGTTTGTAATGGATCCTTTTGTTGTCATTTTGACAACGTCGGACAGATACAATTGACCACTCGGCGCTTGTTCACGCACCAGATGGGGAATTCTTGGCACGGGATACCGCCGACGTCCTTCCGCACAACAAGTGCTGAAGCACCCTTTCGCTGGCCTCTTCAGCCCAAAGTGCCCATGCTCAAGTACTTAATGGGACTTAATGGCCCCGGCGTGAAAAAAAACAACAACAAAAAAAACAGTTTATGAGCTACGGGGATGAAAAGCCATCGCGGTGCGACATTTCTATGCAAAAAAAGAAAAAGTTGCTTGCATCTTGTTACGGATAGTTGCGCTGCGCTAAACTTGAGCTGCACACTTTTGCATCTGTCCAGTGTAACTCGGATTTTAAAATATTTTTCAAAATATCACAATACTGTGGGAAAACATTTGAAAAAATGAACCGTTTTTTGGTTTTGTTCTGCTCTTAGAAGAAAAAAAAAAGTCAAGTTCTCCGTTGCAGAAATTCCACTGGCACATTTGTTGCCAATTAGCACAATTGTGCGAGGATCTGCAACGTGCAGCAAAGCGCTTGATCTTGATACAACCATGTGATGTATGACGCTCTCTCCAGGCTTTTGCCTCTTCAATTAGGGAACGTTGTTAACACCAAGGAAAGAAAGATAGACACACTTGGACAGCGTTATTTATAGCCTCGCATTTGTACCCGCCGAGTCCCTCGGTGCCGCAAGCTTGGCGTCACGCTGGGTTCTGTCCTGCCGGTGACTCACTCCATCCGACTCTTTCAGCAGAGGCGGGTGAGGAAAATGAAGATCTCTCAATAAGGAGGAGCGGCGGGCGGGAAAAGCGAGGGGGATCCAAATATTGAGAGTCGGGCCGGCCTGAATTTCAGCAATTTCCACCCCCTCGCCGTCAAAGTCGTTAAAGGCTCAATGCTTCCAGCATCTGTCTTAGAAGCATTAGTCACGTGTTATAAATTTTGAATTCCATCCCGATGACTAGTGCAAAACAAAAACAAAAAATGGCCTCCACCCCCCCCCCGGTTGCAGCGCGGTTATAATTGGACCGGTTTGCGGTGGCAATAAGAAAGGAGAATTCTACCTCATCCCTCGGCTTCTCTCGACTCCAAAGACGCCGTCGTCGTTTTAATTGAATGAAAACGACACGTTTCTTTCTGCCAACTTTTTCTTTGCGCCGTCCATCACGGCGGAAGCGCTTTCAATTAGACGCCGCTTATCAAAATTGCTTGTTTACGCCGCGTCTCGCTTTGACCTCGCTGTCGCTCCGCGAGGTTGATTTTTAGTAGATAATGACCCACCCGGGCCGCCGTGTTTGATGGAAGAAGATGTCGCTGTGTTGTAGGGACTCGAATAGTTTTATAAAATGGTTAAAAATAGGCTGACATTAATGTACTCGCTTGGTGTAAGTATTACATGTGAAGGTGCTCATTTTAAACTCATCCTACAACATGAGCCTTGACAATAAAGAGTTTCAAAATGATTTGGGATGAACAATTCACAAAAAGGTATGGATTAAAAAAAAAAAAAAGGATTTGACATAAGTTATTGCAAATTAGTATGCAGACTGGTGTGGACCTCTGAAGGTCCGGGAACCTTGTTTTGAGAACCACCACACGAAAGGTTGCTAGAATAGCTCGTAAAGCTACACTTCTTTTCTTTTTATCCTCCACGTTTTATTTCCATCCCTACCTAATTAATCCAAGCGCTCTTTGGCTGGGCTGCTGACAGCCGCCTTGTAAAAGCAAGATTTGTTGCGCCGCCGCCGCCGCCGCTCATTACCATTGATGAAGTAGAGCGGTCGGTCGGTGGGTCGGTCGGTCAGTCGGTCGGTCAGTCGGCGGCACCGAGAGGGCTCGGGGGTCGCGGTCGAGCCGGTGGTCGTCAAGCGGGTGGCTCCCCGTCTCCGCTCGGACGGCGCCGCTACCCGCCGAGTAATTGCTCCCACAGCACTGCTGAGGTTGCGGGGAATGATTTGGAGTGAGTGACTGGTGCAGTCATGCGTGTTGCCGGGGCGGGCTTACATACATACTGTCCTCCGTTTGTCTGAAACACTGCTTTCATTACTCAAGGTGACTTGCATGTATGTAAGCAAGCAAGTGTATGTTTGTGATGGCGAGGCAGCCAAGTTGACAGTAAACAACTCTGTTTGCGTGTTTATGATCTTAATATGCTGATCTTAATGTCTAGTTACTGCAACAGTCCTGTGTGAAGCCCTTCTTTAGCGGATGTCGTGTCCTTCACCTACTCAGATGGACCCACAAGGCTAAGGTGAAACGTGGATATCTATATATACAGTAAATCTAGAAAGCCAAGAGCCCCGCTATTTCGCCGCAGCGGCCAGTTCATCTGGGACATATTGATCGGCACAATTTACTCCCCTTTGCTCCGAGGATTACCGCTCTGTAGAGTAATATAAAGGTTTCCTCAGCTGTCACTCAGATGTCAGGGCAAATGTCAGCCGGCACGCTTCAAGCTTGTCACCGGGATGGACTCGCCGCCTGCCACGTGCCGGCCGCGTCGAGCCGGACGTCCATCACCGAGAGCTCCAGCCAAAGTGGCTTTTATTCCCTTTAAGAAGCAGCTTGTTGCAAACGCTGAAGATTTACAGTGGCACATATCATACCTGAGACCAAAATTAATTTTTACCTTTCCCACCGATTTCTAAACGTATCCTTTTGCGCCTTTGTCACGTGTGCAATTCTTTGGAGGTCAAGCGCGCTTGCTTCAATCTGTTGAATTTTCAAGTCTGGTAAAAGTGGCACATGCCACAAAAGAAAACTATAGATGGCAACATTTTGGGACGATATCATTTGGTTGTGAAAGTCTACCAGCTGATTGCTAACGCGTTGTGAAATGCCATTAACGAGCTAACAGAATTAGCATCACTATCAACTTTCAAGCCACAAACATGGAGCAGCAACACATACAAAGTGAGCATAGAACAATACCTTGAGGTGTGCTCGCTTAGTGCTAGCGTACGAAAATACCTTAGACCAGCAAACGGAGCTGCAACGCTTACAAACAGCGCGTAGTCATGTTCAGAGGCTCAACATTTGCTCTGAGCTTCACGAGGATGACGTTGGCTTCAAAAAAATAGCGAGGGGCGAAGGATGAAGCGTGTGATCGCGGGTGTCGCGGGAACACCGTATTAGCCGCCGCGACCCCTGTTGTAAATGATTCCCGTCAGGAGGCTCGCGAGTGGGCCCCGCCGCCATCTGCCCATTGATTCCTTTTGCTGGGATTTATTGCGGAATCCCCGCGTTTGGATGAAAGGCTGTGACCTTGCCCGTCTTCCGGTGCCACCTCGCCGCCCATGGGCTGCGGAGGAGTTATTAAAAACTCCATTAAAGCCATTCGGCGAGCACACATAAGTCACAGTGCAGATATAGAGATGTCACAACAAGAGATTGATCTGAGAAAGAAGTGTAACCAGAGCAAACTCCAGAATGCCTTCTAGCTGTAATAGCCCGCCTGTGGACATCAGTCACAAAGCCCCAAACGGATCCCTCGGGCTCGTCTATCGTCACCTTTGTTTCTTTATTTATTTACCCCCCCCCCCCCCCATGCTTTAGATCCTGAAGGAGTTTAAGGATGAAGAATGGGACATAGGAAACATTGTCCACACGCTGATCAACAGGCGCTACGGTGAAAAGAGCATCGCCTATGCGGAAAGTCACGACCAGGTAGCGTTTTGGTTTTTGGTTTTGGTTGGTTTGTTTTCCACAGCGTGCCATGACATAGCTCGCTTTGAGTTTGCGCTCACGATGCCCGGACTCCGTTTCAATTTTCCAGGCCCTGGTCGGGGATAAAACGTTGGCGTTCTGGCTGATGGACAAGGAGATGTACACCAATATGAGCTCGCTGGTTCCCATGACGCCCGTCATCGATCGCGGCATGCAGCTGCATAAGATGATTCGCCTGCTCACGCACGCTCTGGGCGGCGAAGCCTACCTCAACTTCATGGGTGAGTCATCTTGCCAACGTCCTGCTGTGTTATGCTACCCTGAGCAGCTAGATGTGAAAATCCCAAGTCTCTCTCTCTCTTTTTTTTTTTTTCTTACCCTCAGAGCAAGAACCAAACTTTAATAAGACAAATCCTAATTGATATAATATCAGGAAATAGTCTGCATTTTCCTTTCTTTAATCCCATCAGGAAGGGGGGGGGGAGCATTAGCTTTCGTGGCTACATTTGGAAACAAGTCACCACCAGTGAGTCATAGATTAGCATCAATGTAGCTTTACAGTGTTTGAGTGCCGTTTTGCACCGCTGGGTGTGCAGTCCAGCCAAATTCCAAATGCCCTGCTGCTAAAGACATTAAAGATTAATTAAAGATGTCACACGTTGACCTTGGTCTCTGCGTGCGTGCGTGCGTGCGTGCGTGCTCTCTGGATTCATGTAAATACAGAGAAGGCACGGCATCCATTGCCTGTTAGCGCCACCTGCTGACCGGCCGTGCAGCCTCCTTAGTTTCTCTGAGGAGAAAATTGAGTGATTCAATCGGCACTTCTTTTTTTTTTTTTGTTTTGTAGGTGCTTATCATGACATCAGCGTACGTCGCTCGCGCCAGCTGTAGAAAATTTGATAAGCAAGTTAAACGATGTTTTGCGATTTGCTATCATACTGTATTCAACTTTGGAGCTACATACGGGGAGGCAATCAATCTTTGAATGGTTGAGGAAGATTGAACACACTCGCTAGAAGTCGCGTCCTGCTGATCTTCGCTTTTACCCCGGCTACATTGATTCCAAATCGATACCATTCCTGTTTTGCCAAATAAGCTCCATTGATCAATCTCACCTAATTGACTTGACATTAGAAAAACAGTCTTCAAAGGTTTTTTAACCTTTAGCCCCGGAGTTTCCGTCACATTTCCAAAATGTATTGCAAATCTGCAGCTTATCATAAGTGAGTCATTATGCAAGTGAGGAAAACCCGCATTGACCTTTTACACTTTTTTGCACCGCTGCAATAATCAATCAAGCACCCGTGAGGTGACGACACGAGCGAGGCGGCGGCGGCGGCGGCGGCGCCTCGCTTTTCAGACACGCTCCTCATTCTGTCAACGAGCGTTTGAAGCGCACGGCTACGTCAAGGCGGCTGAATTAAAGGCAGGGGAAAAGAATAAGCAGATTGTTCTCCTGTGAGAGCTGCTGTCGGCCTCATTACAGGGGTAGCGCTTATCGTGGCCTGATAACATTCATCATGAGCTAAAGTTAAAACCTTTGTTTAAGAAAACGCAAAATAAACGGAAAGGAAGTTATATCGCAAAGAGGAAGGTTGAGAATTGAAACATCATTAAGGCAAATACGTTTAAAAACGGAATTAAAGTCGCCGGTTGGTTAACTTCAAGCAGTCATCCTGTGCTCAATTGGTGGCGCAACACATATAGACAGACAATATCACATTCCTCATATTCTTTATCTTGTGCAAAAAAATCAAACTCAATTGATTGCTGTTTACTTCTTGAAAAGGCCAAAACAATCCTAGACAGTAATTCGAGGTCTAACCAGAAGAAATCAAGTCAGTTAAAAGGTGCCATGACGCCACGTGTCAATAGATCAATGAAGGCAGAGTCGACTCGCCGGTGCTGAGGCAGAGCAAATATAGTTTGAGCTAGCAAATCAATTTGCCCAGCTCGGAAAGTGTCGTTTATTTACCCGTGAGCGACGCTGCGAGATGGATACTGTAACGTCGTGGATGGCGTTAACGGCAGCCGTGAAACGCCTGGCGGCTCTTTATCGCCACATCAGCACACGGCTGACTTTCACAGCTCGCGGGGACCGCTGATAACCTTGCGGATTTACGGGGCAAAATTACCCAAGCGGAAACTTCGCCCGGCCCGGTGTCTGCCATGTTAAAGCCGTGCTCTCTTTTTCAAACTGTTTTTCAAATAAGTGCATCTCGGACTGAACTGAATTCTAATAGCGATTGTTGGATCGGTAGACTATCAGCAAAGTATCGGCCCAAACGTGCACACAAAGTGTCAGGCGTATCATTAGAATATTCATTCAAATAAGAATGGCAATAGCTATTTTTGAAGTGATTCGCCCTCAGTATGAACACAAGTGAGTTGAAAATGATTCGGACTGTAACATCCGTCAACCAATGAAATGAATTTTATTCAAAGTAGTAAATAGTTCATTAAGTCTCTTCAAGCTATTCCATGTCCCGTTCAAAATGAATGTCAACCATGTTGTGGATGCAAAAGCAAAAGCAAAAGCAAAAGCATTGATTTGCCATGTCCGCCCGCTTAGCTTAACGCTCACAGAGGCCTTTGACATGCTAATAGTCGGTCGGCATCACGAGTGCTGTGGGCTCATGGAAGTTCTTGTTGTTGTTTTCCCCGTCGCCAATCTGCTCTGCTCTGCTCTGCTCTGCTCTGGCCTGGCCACGGCCCTCATTGATCTTCCCCTCTTGCCAGAAATCCCTCCTGTGGTAAACACATTGATCGCGGCGGCTAATTACTGAGGGGACCGTGTCACTGTCAGACGCTTATCTGATGCGCGTCTGCCTTTGAGCGCTAATGAGATGCCTGACGTAACCCCGTGTAAACATGGCCGCCCGTGATAACGCAGCGGCGCCGTATTTTAATCTCAAACTGGAGCGTTCCAGTTTACGTACTTCTCATCAAATGTACACGGTCTCGTATAAGGGTTCTCGTCATCTTTTTCAAATCGGCTTTTTGGACCTGGAAAGATGTCGATGAGCACTTCCTAACATTTCCCCTTTGTCTACTATGAAACCCTTTTATATAAGCGCGGATTTGGTTTCTTTTGGCCGTGGGGAAGAAGGCAATTACGCGTGTGATCAATGGAGGCGTACGGGGAGGAACGATTGGTGAGGAAAGAGCAACAATTACCTGGCGGAGGTGTGTCCAATCCGTTTCTCTCAAGCGGAGATGAAAGGCTTTTATGCGGCTCTGCATCAATCCGCACAGAGAAGCCAATCGCCCGCCGCCGCCTGATTCCGCGTCCTCCTCCTGGAATGACAAAAGGCTTGCAGATTTGACGCAAATCCTCACGCCTTTCGATTTGGGCTCGTGGTTTGGATGTGGGCTCGGAGTTAAGAGAGGGGCGCTGAAGGCTTTGCTTTGGGCCAAGGTCACGTGCTCCATACGTTTGCGTTCAAGTTTGTAAGATTAAGTTTAAGGCACGCCTATCTCTATGTTTTATGCTTTAATAGGTTCGCTTTTTCCCGGTGAGTCACACGCTGCGGCCGACTTTCCTCTGCTCCGCCTGCGTTGTGTCCTGCTTTGATGGAACTTTGGCCGCAGAGCAGGCCTTATTGTTTGCGACTCCTTTAAGTGGCACATAATGAATTTCATTAGCGCTTGCTGTCAATCTCCTTTCCGTCCGCTTGAGCGTTTGTTTTGCTCTTCTTGGAGGTGGGGGTAAACAAGCGGCAGCTATTGTGGGCCGGCCCGGCCGCACGTGCCTCGCCACCGATTCAACGATGGCCTGCTGCTCTTTTACGACGTGGACGTGACAGCCGCTGATGGATTCATGAAGTTATCTCTGGCTGCGAAGGGAGAGCGAGCGAGCGAGCAAGCGCCATGGCGGCTGTTTTGCCGCCGAATGCTCTCGCGGGACTTGGCCGCCTGGCGGCTTTATGTCACTCCGTGCATTTCAAGCAATACTCGGCACAATGGAACCTTAGTTGAAGAGCAAGATGTCTTAGGAGACTTTATTCAACAATGAATGAGAATTATTAATGATTATAATTCTTTGCTTTGGATTATTATCTACAAGAAGTATGGAGAGAAGAAGCACTCACTATCTAGGTCTGAACTAATATGTGTTAGCAGAACAGCGGCGTCCGGTTTGATTTGGTAACACACAAATCAGACCTTGAAAGTCTCTAATGGAGCGACAGCCACAAAAGGCTCCATCTTGTTTTTATCTTCTTTCCAAATGGAGCAGGAACAGGAAGTGCTCGGGGCCAGCCAAGTTGCTCCCAAATAACAAGCAGAAAGAAAAGCTGGGCGCTGAACAGAAAAAGCGCAACGCTCCGTGGGGATTGCGCGCGGGTCGCTTACTTGAAAAAAGCCCCAAATAGCAGCGCCTGCGCTAATCCACAACGACGCTCTCTATTTGCGCGTGCGCGCGGCAGGAAACGAGTTTGGTCACCCCGAGTGGCTGGATTTCCCCCGAGAGGGCAACAACGAGAGCTACCACTACGCCCGGCGGCAGTTCAACCTGTTGGAGACGGAGCATCTGCGCTACCGGCAGCTCTACAACTTTGACCGGGACATGAACCGCACCGAGGACAAGTACGGCTGGCTGGCCGCCCCGCCGGTAAGGATTTTTGTATTTTTTTTTTAAAATCGTATTTCTCGTTTGGCCAACCAATTCAGCGAGTTGCCAAAGCTTACCTTCTGATGGTCTTGCGCAACACCATCAACGCAGCACCGCCCCAAAATCATCTTCGGTTGCGAATTATATCTGCCAAAAAAAAAAAAATCAAAGGACTAATTTATTACACGGCAGGCAAAAGGCCTTGGCAGGCAGGGGCAGACAACAGCGGTCTTCAGCTTCAAAGGTCTCCGAGCCGTGAATGGCGCTGACGAGGCAGAAATGAAGCTGCGTGCAAAAGTGGCTCAACGCTTTTCATCCAAATACAGGAAAGGCTGTTTGAAAAACTTTGCTCTGAGGAACTGGCAAGGGTGGTGCACAAAAAAACGTGCAGTGGTCTTGGCAGGCCGACTTTTTCTGTTAGCAAATCATTTTTGACTTGAATCATACTTGTCGCCATCACCAACTTGTGATGGAGAAAAACGCCCGCCCGCCCGCCCGCCCGCCTGTCAGGTTGACCTTGGCCAGGGTTCCCTCTCGCTGGGATTGAGCTCTCATCCGCCATCGCCGCTCTTCAATTAATAGCGTCGCTTAGACCATTTTTTTCCCTCCCCTGCGCTAGCGAGATGATGTAAACGCAGAGTAAATTGATCGGGATTAGGCGCCAGTGTGCGTAATTGATTTGCTGCGCGTGCAAGAGAGAGCCTCTTCACCTTGTTACTCTCCTGACCGCCGCCGCCGCCGCCTTCGTCGTCCTCCTCCGATGCCAACTCGGGATAATTACAATCACGTCTGTATATCGATTGCAAGTGGTCTACTTTTATTTCCCAAGCGCTTGTAAGCAAAGTGGGGAAAAGTTGAACTCAAGTCATCGCCTGCGCTTGCTTAAGCCTTCAAATCATTTCAGTTTTTCCAACTGTAAGCCGGTTCGTTCATCACCGGAATAATAACGAAACGCTCCGAACAAAATGGCATTTTCGCACTTGTTCGGGACGTCCTTCTATTTCGCGTGCCTTTGACATTGATAACGCCCGCTAACGAAACATTAGCATCGGCTGACAAGCCGAGACGACGGCCACCTGGAATCCGCATTGTAAACCTCACGACGATGACTATTCATGGCGTGCGCCGGCGTCCCCCCTCCCCTCCCCTCCCCTCCCCTCCCTCCCTCCCTCCCTCCCGCAGGCCTTTGTGAGCGCCAAGCACCAGGAGGACAAGGTCATCGTGTTTGACAGGGCCAACGTGCTCTTCATCTTCAACTTCCACCCCAGCAAAAGCTTCCAGCACTACAAGGTAGCCGTGCAGGCGCCGGGCAAGTATCCTTTTGCAGCTCTCCTCCAAACGGTGCTCATGTTCAATGCGATATCGTGGGAAAATGACTTTGAAAAAGATTCACTCATTGGTTTTCTGGCAACTTTTGCTGCCTTTCATTGGCAATGCCAGAAGCTGATTTTGAAGGATGCCAATAGCTGGCATCCCCTTTAAAGTCATTCAGTGGGACACTTGAGTGCAATTCGCCGTTTCTACGGTCAAAATTGTTTGCCGCTTATGAAAGCCGATTGCACGGTTGGATCCGTACTTAGTTTGGAGCGCGTTACGTGCCTTATTATTGGAGACAAAAGGCGTGCCGAGGATAAAAATAAAAGCGGCGCAGCGGGAGGCAAAAACATGGCCGTGGTGTTTATTTGCAGATGAGGAGGGGGAGAAAAAGAACAACAGCGGCAGCTGCTAATCTCTTAATATCGGGCGCTAATCGCCAGCGTGTTTGACGCCGAGTAATTACAACCTCTTGACGGGGTGAAGCCGCGCCACTTAATCGCCTCGCTGCTGGCTTTTTGATGTTTTCAAAGTGAGTGAGGCCTTCCATGGCATTATACAGCGTCCAATCTGAGAGAGAGAGAGAGAGAGAGAGAGAGAGAGAGAGAGAGAGAGAGCGCAAGTTTGGAACTTGTGAGAAGGCGGCGCCGGGACATGCAGATGTTTTAAGACCTTTGGACCGGCTCGTGCTCCTGCTTTGAACAACACGGCCGTTGCGAGCCCATGAGTCAGTCTGAGCGCCTCCTCAAATTGGTGCGCGGACTGTTGAGGGAGTATGTCTTTGCATTCCCATCAATGAGTGCCAATCAAAAGCCAAGATGGAGGAACGCTTATCGATTTTGTCCAATAAGCCGGGAGGGAGGGGGAAGCCCAATTTAGCTGCTGTGATTGCGGCCATCGACGAGTAGAAATTGCAGCGCGAGACGTGGATTTACTTCATCAACAAGTCTTCCTTCCTGAACAGACATTCAAAAAAAAAAAAGATCTAGACTTTTTTTTCTTTGTAAAACTTGACGCATTTTTTGGGGGGGAAAAATAGCACAGCACGTTCATTGTCCAGGTCCTGAAGAATCAAAGCAGCCCTAGTCTATTAGATGTTAGCCATGTTATTTTGATGCCAGTTGCAAACTTTAGAATTTTTCGGGGGGTCTTGAATGTCATTGTTTGAGCGCTCAGCAGTTCTTTGAGCCTCCCGCCTTGCAAGCAACATCCCAAAAGTACTTTTCAAGGACATTCAGCTCAGTGGAATGCGCACCGGATCGCATCTTCATCCCTCTTTGCTGCCCCCCGTCAACATTTTCCCCAAGGTCCTTAGCGTGGAGATGGACTCCGCCTCTCCACGGCCCCTCCTCTCGAGTCGTCACTTTGATTGCGCTTGTTTTGTCGCCGCTTGCAGCCGCGCAAATTGGATTGCTCAGTTTGGAGGGTTTTTGTGCGCGTGATGGACGAGCTTATGTCTTCCCGGGCTCGCTCGCTAGATTGGAAAAGCAAATAGATGTGTCGGCGGATCGTTCGGAGACTCGGCTCACGTACGGGCTTTGTTGTTTGCCGCCGAGCCTCCGGCTTTCTCGCTCGAGCCGTTTCTTAGTCGGCCGGTTGGCCTCGGAGGCACCTTGTCAGGGCTGCGCCTTGACTGGGAAAGGCAAACGGGCTTGTTTGGATTTCACCACAATTGCATCCGAAGCGCTCAAGCGAGGCCCTGAAGTCTGCTGCAGTCGAGGAGATGAGGACGACTAAAAAGAATTGACAAAATAAATTCGAAACTCGGCGGCACTCGGTAGGCGTGTCGCACCGGGAATGACCTTTCGTCATTCATAAGAGCCGTTACCTTGCACAATACCAAATGAATTCAAATCAAAGAAATTAAGATAAATAGATGAATAAATAAACATTCTATAACCATTTTAAATAGATAAATAAATAAATGGAATGACTGAATTGCCTGCTTTGCCTCCAGTTGTGGCTTCACTTCCCTTAACGGCGGCGCGCCAGGTACAAAATCAAGCTGGACAGTGACGACGCCGCGTACGGAGGCCACGGGCGGCTGAACCACGGCACCGAGTTCTTCTCGGAGCCGCAGCCCTTCAACGGACGTGCCCATTCCATGAAGGTACTCGTCGGTTCCGGGTTGTCCGCACCGCGCCGGAGGCTAAAGCAAAGTCACGCCACGTTAGCCGACCGACGCTGCCCCGTCAGCTCCTCGGATGTTCCTCTATGCCAAATGAAAGCATTTTCACCCGAGATATTATAAAAAAAAAAAAAACTCTGGCTCCTCATTAGAATCCGCTCGCTGCATTTGCCGACATAAAGAATGTAAATTATTCAGCGTTACCTTTTCATGTGTGGCGTGGAGAAGAGCTAAAAAGGGGAACGACTCAAGGCGCCAGTTTTGTTTACATGAACTCGACGTGAACCTCGTCGCTAAGCAGATAAGGATGCTGCTGCTTTGCTTTCTCATCAAGGAGCAACTTTTCCTCCACCTCGGCGGCCTCTTAGGTGAAAGGCCACGTTAGCCAGCCGGGAAAGTGAGGGGGGCGGAGTACAAAACAAACGCTTCCACTTTAGTTTTGTGAATGAAACGTAATGGGACGCCACGCCCGCCGGTGTGACCGGTGGCGAGCGGGCGGGCGAGCGGCCGCCCAAATGACCCAGCAGCAGCGGCGGCTCCGAAGCGCAGTGCCCCATTTAATTGTTTACGGCTCGGCTCTCGCTCCGGCGCCGCTAACTCTGTGGGGAAATCGAAGGGCGTTTTATGTCCGCCTGACTGTTTTCTTTCTTTTTCATGAGATGACTAATGGCGCTCGGTGGCTTTTGGCCCGCCGAGCGTGTGCGGAATATCAAACCAGTTGATCAAAGAGCTGATTAGTGGCACGCGCCTTGTTCTCAAAATAAATGCGTCGCTTGCCAATGTCTACGTGATCTTTACATGCTCACTTATTCTTATTTTGAACCATCTCCTCAATGTTGTCTCCGATACGAAACTAGCTTGCACGACGGCTTTCATCTTGATACGAGTGGCTTATGCGTTTTCGTCTGCTTTTTTTTTTTTATTTTATTGCATACTCCAAATTGTGTGGCCTCAACACGAGTCACTATCACTTCTCAGTGTTTAGGAACATTTCTTTATTGTTGTTGGGAAGGAAGGGGGGGTGCTTTTCGCAAGGTCCACTGTGTAGCCACTATTAACACGTTGACCTTTTTCCTCCCCAGGTGTACATCCCCTGTCGGACTGCCCTTGTGCTGGCCAACGAGGAGATCAATTACTGTTATTAGAGGCCTACACACACACACGCACACAGTCTCATTGATGAACGAATTTTATTTTGCACTTTCGGATGTTGATGTATGTTTTCTTTGTGTGGGTGCGGCTTCTTTCCGCGAAGGCTACCTTTACACATATTGTCTTGATGAATTGTTTGCTGTCAGGTTCACTCACACTTTGCGAAGACTTCAAATCAGCCTCGGCAAAGTTGCTTAGTGGGGGACCCTGAAAATACGTTCACCAAAATACACCGACCGTAGTCTTGGGCAGAAGCAGCAAAAACCTTTGGGTTTGTGCCAAACGGCTGTCAAACCTCTGATATCTTCCCCCCCTTAATTTTAAAGGAGGCTCATTAGTCAATGTTGAATGCACCAGGATACATGCAAAAGTTTGTTTTCATGTACAGCAGGTCACAATCGACATTTCAAGGTGTTTTTAAGGGTACTCTTGTGCTAAGGTGACACCGTGACAGTATTTACCAGCACTTCACTCATTTGTGGGGGCATTGTAGTGATAAACAGGCTGTAATTTGCACAGAAATGGTATTATGGAATATGAAAGGATATTTGGACCTCATTGCAAGTGTTGTTTTTGCAGGGTGGAATATTAAAGGGTGCCATCTCGCAACATTCATCTCTTTCCTCGTTCCATTAGCTATTAGGACTCTGATGAAGAGCCACTTCCTTGTCGTTACCGCCATCTGTTGTTGGAAGACAGTCATTGCAGTCCAACTCGACATTTTCGCTATTCCCGCATGATCTTAAACGTCTCGTTCTATTCATTCGGTAGACTGCAGTTATCACCAATGACGCATAGGTTGAATGGCTTGTGTAAAAGACGAAAGTGCGGATGCAAAAGGGCGCACGCTCTCACCTGAGCGTCAGCATGAAGGCAATCGCGAGCTTTGAAATGACTGACGTTAATTATACGACGCCCGCCATGTAGACGTGCCAGGGCCTCTCGTTGCAAACTTACACATAGAGCGAGGAAATGCAAAACGAGAAATAAGTAGTACGTTTATATTTCCTCTCTCACTGAAGCTGTACTGGAAGTCGGCCCCGCTCAAGTAAGCCCCTGCAGGTGGGCTTTCCTCCTCAGGGTGGCGCCAAAAACAACGCTTACTCTCGGAATCAAAATAAGGCAGGCAGGCAGGCAGGCAGGCAGCTTGGGTTTATCTTACGTCCAAAGTAAGATAGATAAACGTTCAAAAGACATGATCCTGATGAATGATTTATGATATGCGTTATTAGTACTAGGGGTCTAGCTATTGGTAGAAAGATGGCATCTAGCGCACTCACTGGATGCAATCAACTTGGGTGTTGGAGGATTTTGAGAGTGAAGTCGAAGCCAACTGGAGTCTTCCCCTTTCGGCTCGTGCATGAATCACGAGATGAACGCTCTGCATTTCACACCTCACAGCAGTAGAAAGCAGTGGCTATCTCCAAATCGTTTCTTCCTGCGCTTCAGTAGAATTTTCAGGTATCTATACTTTTTGATTTGATGACCTTGTTTATTTTACCGCTGGCTCTTGAATAGTCCTTTCTACATTTGAAAACATCTGTACCATCCACGCCTGACGGTCAATTGTTACTTTTGACGTTGACAATGTGAAAAACAAGACGTCGAGAGAGCTAAAACGAGCCATATATTCAGTGTAGGCCCCTTTTAAGGTTGTTCTTTTGCGTGTGGTCCGACCTAATTCTTTGGTACAAATCCGTCTCATTTTGCCAACAGGCAACATCCCATCGCTCGGGTGCGATGATTCTGGAGGCCCTTAAGCGCATGGGGAGGCAGCTGGTGCGCGTCAAGGCGGTGGACTCCAGCAGCGAAGAAACCCGCCTGTCGCGCTGCCTCAACACCTTCGACCTGGTGGCGCTGGGCGTGGGCAGCACGCTGGGCGCCGGCGTCTACGTGGTGGCCGGCAACGTGGCCAAAGAAAGTTCGGGACCCGCCATCGTCCTGTCCTTCCTCATTGCGGCGGTGGCGTCCATCCTGGCCGGCCTGTGCTACGCCGAATTTGGCGCCCGCGTGCCCAAAACGGGCTCGGCGTACCTCTACAGTTACGTGGCGGCCGGAGAGTTGCTGGCCTTCATCACCGGATGGAACCTCCTCATGTCGTACGCCATTGGTGAGACAAAGAATGGGCACTTGCATTTCAAGGTCATCCTCTCAAGAGAGTTCTGTCTCCTTTGTCCTCAGGTACTTCGAGCGTGGCCAAAACGTGGAGCGCCACTTTCGACACGCTCATCGGAGGCAAGATCGGGAGGTGGAGCAAAAGTAACTTCCCCATGAACTTGCCTGGCGTCCTGTCAGAATACGCCGACGTCTTTTCAGTGTGTCTCGTCTTCGTTTTGACAGGTCGCGATGGCTCCAAAAACACGCTCGAATAAATGTGACCAAATGGATGATTTGAACGCGTCGTCATCAGTGATGTAAAACCGCATCGATTGAATGTTTCCAGGCCTGCTCGGCTTTGGCGCGAAGGAGTCTGCGCTGGTGGGCAAAATTTTCACCAGCATCAACATCTTGGTTCTCGTAACCGTAATGGTCAGCGGGATGATCAAAGGAGATGCCCGAAACTGGAAGGTGGACCCAGAGGAGATCCTGAGCGCCGCCGCCGCTATGGCGTCCTCACCTAAGTGAGCGACTTGATTGGCCGCAAACGTAATCCAATGTGCTCCGCTGATGAGCTTTTGTGCTTTTTCAGCGCGACAAATAATTCGTCTTTGAAGGAAAGTCTGGGCGCAGGGGGCTTCATGCCTTTCGGCTGGACGGGGGTCTTCTCCGGGGCCGCCACTTGCTTCTTCGCCTTCATTGGCTTTGAATGTATCGCCACTTCAGGTGGGTGCAAATGTATTTATTCAGAAAAAAAATCAACCTTGGCAACAAATGTACGATGTTTTGCGAGAAACGGAAGAGGAAGCACCATTTTCAGAGTGCTACTGCCCTCTAGCGGTGCTCTTAGGTACTGCTCAAATGAATCTGAACTAAGGCTCGGTGTCCGTCCGTCCGTCTGTCCAGGCGAGGAGGTGAAGAACCCGCAGAAGGCCATCCCCATCGGCATCGTGAGCTCGCTGCTCATCTGCCTGCTGATGTACGTGGGCGTGTCCACCGCCCTCACCCTCTTGATGCCGTACTACCTCCTGGACGCGCAGAACCCGCTGCCGGTGGCCTTCACGCACGTGGGCTGGCCCTTTGCCACCAACGCCGTGGCTGCCGGCTCTCTCTGCGCGCTCTCCACCAGGTCACGCGCCGTCCTCGTCGTTATTTGAGGGAAAGAAAAGGCGGTGACGTGTCCACTTGCTTGTTTTCGCCCCCGTGTAGTTTACTGGGCGCCATGTTCCCCATGCCCAGAGTGATTTGGGCCATGGCAGAGGACGGCCTGCTCTTCAAATGTTTGAGCAGAATCAACGGTCGCACCAAAACGCCTCTCATAGCGACCATCGTGTCCGGCGTCGTCTCGGGTGAGTCCCAAACCGGACCGACTTTGACATCATCAGCAGCAGCAGCAGTTGACACGGGTGGCAACGTTGTTGTTGTCGTCGTCGCCGCCGCAGCTGTGATGGCCATGTTGTTCGACCTGAAGGATCTGGTGGACCTGATGTCCATCGGCGCTCTGCTGGCTTACACGCTGGTGGCCGCGTGCCTGCTGGTGCTCAGGTCCGTCCGTCCGTCTGTCAAACTTTGGGCGAGACGTCCAACGTCGGGTCTAAAATGAAGCGCAATGTGAAAGGTACAAGCCTGACAGGAGCGCCCCCTACGAGACGGACGTTGGCGTGCAGGAGGCGGAGAGCGAGGGCGACGGCGACGCCCGGGTTAAGGAAGATCTCTGCGCCGCCGTCGGGCGGCTGGTGTTATACCCGGATAAAGAACCCACTCCTCGCTCCGGGTTCATCGTCACCGTTTGCACCAGCATCATCGGTTAAACACTTGATTGGCATCTTGTCTTTGCCGTTGAAACACGCTTCGTGCTTTGTGTTATTGCACGAAACTTGACTTGTTGTTGCCAATGAGGCGGCATGGAGCAGCTTGTTGAGTTTGCTTTTGCTTTTGCTTTTGCTCTGGCAGTGGTTTTGGCCTTCCTCTTCAGCGCCGTGGCGGTGACAGGCATGCGAGCCTTGTGGCGCTCCATCCTCCTGGGCGCCATCTCCCTGGCGTGCGTGGCCGTCACGGCCGTGCTGTGGAGGCAGCCGCAAAACAAGAGCAGGCCCACCTTCAAAGTGATTCTTCTTCTTTCCGACCTTTGACTTGTGCTCTCTCTGGGCTAAGGTGGCGCTGTCTTCTTGTAGATCCCTCTGGTGCCCATCCTGCCTCTGCTGAGCGTGTTGATCAATAGCTACCTGCTGACGCAGCTCCTGGCGGGACCTTGGGTGCACTACACCACCTGCATGGCCATAGGTGCTTCTGGTTATTGATGCTTTTCCCTCTTAAGCAGCAGAAAAGGGGTCAGATGTCACGTCCGTGTTTCCTTTTGCAGGTTTGCTCATCTACTTCTGCTACGGCATTCGTAACAGCGCGCAAGCAGAGTGGAACAAGGCGCCCGAATGCAGACTGGACGGCCGCGGAGACGAGTTGTGATTTTCTGGCTAACGCGGCAGCGGACAAACTTTTTGAAGACACTTGCCGAAACACAGCATTGTGGATTTTTAGATCAGAATCACTTTTATTTGAATTCTTGACCTGATTTCTCTTCTACGTGAGCTGCACAACGTCATGAATAATGTATTTTTTTTTGGGAAGATCCGTTTTTTTTGTCTTGTGGGAGAAAGCCGGAGTACCTGGAGAAAGCTCACGCGGGGAACGTCTATTCAAGGAAGGCCCTGGCCCACATTCCAACCTTGAACATCTTCTGCTAAGCACTACCTGTCGTCCTATTTTTTGTCTACTTTTAATCTCGTGAATGACCAAATGTTTATTTTTAGCTTGGCTTGTCTGTGTTCTTAGTTCTTGATCATATTTTGAATGCCTGTGTGCACATTGGTTGGGAATGATGATGATGTTGTGAGCGTAGAATAGAGCTGAAATTAAAAACGACGTCATTTGATTGACAGTGGTGCACAGCTACACTTAATGTTAAAGTTCCTAAAAATAAATGAGAACATCAAGTATGACGATTTCTTGCGTTGTGTGCAGGTAATTGCTGACGTTCCACATATGACCACTAGAGGGCGAACGCGCGCAGGTGGGCGTTGCATCCCCCTCCTCTTCCTCCTCTTCATCACCGCCTGTTATTTATTTCTTTTCTTTTTTCCCCGTTGGATGCTGCAGAGCGCGCGTCCTCATCTCACCACGATGATCATCAACGAATGGAAGCTGCTGCTTCGACATGCTCCGTGAGAACTTTTCTTCATGTTGACCTTGTTGATTTTTGCTGGAATGAAGATTTGAGGTGAGCTTGCACGTGAGGATGGTGTTGGGGTTGTGCATGCTGCTTCTGCAAAGGTGGCTCGTCTCACTCTTATTTTTCAGGATTGCATCCAAATTGCAAAATAGCTTGCAATGGGTTTTTTAGGCTCTTACTTGGCATTTGCCAAATAATTGCTATATAATGATTCTGTTTGTAATCTGCATATTTTGCCTCAGACCTGCTGCGTGGCAGACAAGAAGGTGGGGTGAGTGAAGAAGCATCAAAAGCCAAAGTGATGCCCCCCCCCCCACCCCTCCATTTCTAACCTCAATATTTCATGAGGCTTCCAGGCTGGCTCACGTCAAGCCTCTAAATCATTCGTAAACGCAACGTTTTTGGAGTGAGCTGTTTTATTGCAATTAGAAGCTCTCAGGTTGCGGGAGGAGGACCTCTGGAGTAGGCAGGTGGCGGGCAAGATGACCTGCACAACAATAAGGAGCAGGCAGGGGGAGGGGCAGCGGAGGCATGGAGACGAGGACATCAATTTCCCGCGTCTCCAAGGCGCTGTGAAGGCGGCGGCGCATCGGGGCTGTTATCTTCTCCCTCCGAGCATGGAGCGTAATAAACGCAATCCGGTGTTTGGAATGTGCGTAGGTGTCCCAACGGTAGCATGAAACGGAGAAAATCACAAATGATACAAGTGCTCATGGAAATCATTTTAAGCCTCACTCTTGAGTACAAAAATCACAAATTGTCATTTGATACCACACTTCATGAGGTTCATCAGCACGAGCCCACGCAATCAACTCCAGCAGCAGGTCACTCTCCATCTTTTTGCAGGTTCTCAGCTGGCATGATGGTCCTTCAATCGACTGGACCCGCACACAAGTAAACTTGCCCTTCCGGGAGGTGGGTGGACAAACATCCAAGATGTGCGAGAGAGCCGTGCCCTTGCGGAACGACAACGTGGCGGAGGACGCGCCGGCCGACGGGAACGCCAACGACGTCAGGACGGATGGCGGCGAGGGAGGCGGCGGCGGCAGCGACAGGTCCGGCGGAAGCCACGCCGTGTCCCAACTGGACAAAGTGGTCATCTGGGGAACCAACTCCCAGTGCGATGACCCCGAGTTGGCAGAGTTTGAGATGCTGGAATGTCAGGAGCTGGAGGCCTACCTGGTGGAGGACGGAGAAGACTTTGTCGGGCTGAGGGAGCACGCCAAGGATCAGCCGCCTTCCGCTAGCAAAACGGCGGCAGGGCCAGCGAACGACGGTGACGTCGACAACCAGGGCGAGAACATGGCTGAGTCCTGGGTGGATCTCAACTTGAATTCCACCAAGGATCTCGCCCACGAGCGGAACAGGAACAACAACCAGAAGAATAAAGCCGTGAAGGCGTCCCCCGTCCGAAACGCCGCGACCGATAAAAGCACAAAAGCGGACGGGAGCCCTCGCAAAAGCAAAGCGGTGGCAGCGCCGCCGCCGTCGCCGAAAGTGGTCAAGACGCAAGGCTCTTTTGATAACTCCTTGAAAAAGCAGAACTCCTTTGAGAGGAGCTTCAAAAAGCAGCTCTCCTTTGAGCGCACCTTCAAGAAGCAGTTGTCCTTTGAAAATTACACAAAGAATTGCGCAAAGAGCTCCTCGGAGAACATCTCCCGTTCCTCCAGCCTGGAGAGGAGGAAGCCGTGGGGAAGCTCCAGTCGCCCGCTCGCTCCGGCGTCGCCCAGGAAGCAAGCGCCCGCCTCTCCGGCCAAGGGCCAGAGCAGCTGGGCGCCCAAGACCGCTCTGGCTAGCGGCATCCCCAAAAGTGTGGTTCCTCTGCAGAAAGACTCCTGTTCCCCACCAAAGCCCAAAAACACCCGTCCCAAAATTATCACCTGCGTACGCAAAAATCCGCCAGGAAAAGCGCAGGGAACCGACACGGCGCCTGAAGCCACCGCGCACCTGCACCTGAAGCAGTCCATGCCAGCTCATGCGGATCCCAAGCTCGGACATGTGTCCAAAGGCTCAGCCGTGTTTGACAAGCACAGACAGGACATGTCTGCGATGAAAGTTGGAGCCAGCAGTGGTTCTCATGAGGACATTCCTGGGAAATGGCCCCTGGAGGTAAGACACTCGCTCGGAACTTGAGTCGGACCGCCTCGGCGTTTACCGTAACTCCAACCTCGACTGAAGTGTCTGATGTCTTCACCACACTTTGACCTCTCAGGACGGAGTCAGCATCTACCGCTCTCCCAGATGTGCCAGGCCTCAGCTGGGGCTGGGCGCCGTCACCAGACAACCCGCGGCCAAAACACGAGGTCAAAAGTCGTCATCGGCGGTGCTCGGACCTCACGGTTACCAGGAAGCTCCAGGTGAGCGCGCTGCCTGGTTCCGTCGGTCGCTCAGCCGCTGCTACCTGAACGGTGTTGGCCGTGTGTCCTCAGGGGAACAAAGGAGGTCAGGTCCAGAGAGCTCCCCCAGGAACCTTTCGCTTAAATCCGGCCAGTCTGGTCTTCGTCCTCCGGGATTCTCCGCCCTTCCTCCTGCCAGAGTGAGCGGCGGCGCAGGCGTCACGAGGACCTTGTCGTCCATGTCCGGTGACGGCAATACTTGGCAGAGTAAGTCCCAAAAAGTGCAAACTTGTGTCAGGTAGCCCACACAGGCACAATTCTTTTTGAAATGGCACACATCCAAGTTTGAGCTTAGCCCATTTAGCTTGTAGCAAAGTTCTGAGCTTGCCGTAAATGTTCACAACTTGAATGTGCGCTCCATTAAATACAAAAGTGGGTCAAAAGACAAGAGTGCGATCTGCCCCCGTTTGTGCTGCAAATCTCCCTACAACTATTAATAGTAGGCCTTTCGGCTGCGTCAAATCACTGCGAAATTTCAACCGTCATCGGGACAACGAAGGATTATTATCGGGACTGCAATAATGTGTTACAAAAAACAACAACAAGATGGATGGAACCGCACGTTACGCTACTCCAGTGGACTCCATGAACAAGATTTGGCCCACTTCCAATAAGAACCAACGCCATCTGCACAGCACGCTCCCTGGTGATTGTGGCAGGGAGCACACCGTGATTAACATTGCAAATGCAAATGAAACATGACACATTTGATCAATAATTCACATGTTTTTGGGTGCAAAAACAATGACGTTCAATGTAGCCCGGTGGCAGGGCACGTGATCTTTATTCTTTTCAGATAGCAGTTAGTCCACATTTTTGCCGATATGACCAGAAATGTCGCTAGAACTTTATAATAAGCAGGATGAAGTTTCTCAAACAAACATAAATGTCACAAACGAACAAAGATAGATTGTTTGCACTAACTACTAAATCGTTTTCGGACCAATTCAAATGCGGTTGATTTTCAGCAGAATACGGATTTGCACCCCCTAGCGGTCAGAGGTGGTGCAACGACAACGTTGTTCCGAGGAATTCCACAAGCATATATCACATTAGAAACAAATGTAAAGCAGTTTAAAGATTTTTTTTTTTTTTGAAAGCACCGCAGTCCTGTTAGAATTTCCCATTCAACAACCTCCAAAGTTGTTAACTATGTTTTTCTTCTCACGGCACGCCAGCCTGGAGAAGAGAGACGCTGAAGGAGTCAGAGGCGTCCTCCCCGAAAAAATCGGCAGTGGTTTCGCCTAAGCCTCAATCCCCTGGTGAGTCCCTGCAGATCACGTCGCCCTCCACGACGTGTGTGTGTGTGCGTGCGTGCGTGCGCGAGCGAGCGAGCGAGCGTGTGTGTGCACGCGCGCAGCATTGACTGTTTGTAACATGTTTTGTGGGGGGAAAGAAGGCATTGATCCGTGAAAGTGGCGTTTTTACGTCACCATCCGTCTTGGCAAGCACTTCATGAGCAGAGCTGGCCTGCTGTCGCCATGGCAACTGACTCCGGCCATCCTGCTGCATGACTATAGCACAGCACACGTCAGCTTTACACCACTTACAGTCACGATGCGTGTCATGAAGCCCCCCAAAACATTCATGATTCAAATCGGCCACTCTTTTCAGGTTTTGAAAAAGTCTCCAGCCGCTTGTATCCATCCATCTATCTCTTGCAAAATAGTCACGGGGAATGATTGGGCCAACGAGTGAAATCATTTGTACCTCCTGCGTTGGCGCAGCCCGCGGGCGCTGCGGCTCTTCGCAGGAAGTGGACCGGGCCCTCATCAAGCTGCTGCGGGAACGCTGCGAGCAGCAAGCACGCCAGCTGAACAGCCTGCAGGCGCAGCTGAAGAAGGCCTCGCTGTGCATGAGCGTCTTCTCCATCACCACGCAGCACTTCTGTCACAAGGTACATACGCGCCACACCAAAGTGGCCTGCTTAGCAAAGGCTAACGCTGATTGCTCATTGTTGCTAACACTACAGTATTATGAGGCTTACTGCATTTATAGTGATGCTGGCTAAGTATGTTTTTTTGGGTAGCACATGGTTGGAAGCCCTTTTTCATTTCATGCATCCCCTGTCGATGCAAACGGGGGGCTGTGTGCGCGCGCGCACTTCTGACTGGTGGCCGTTTAAAGGGTTAAGGAAAGAAGCACTGGGCGTGCCCTGTTGAGTCGGCCTTACCCAGTCTTTGTTCCAGACGCTAGCAGACGAGATGAGGCTTACCCTCCCTCCCTCCCTCCCTCCCTCCCTCCCTCCCTCCTCCTTGTCCTCCCCCGCCTCCTCATTCTGCATCTTCCTGCCGGCGGAGGGAGGGAGTGAGGGATGCTGCAGTCCGCCCGTGTTTATGGGCCATCGCTGTTCTCGGCCGCCTTGTCTGGATGGCACGGTAAAGCCGGCAGGTGGTGACTCCCTTGACGAACGTGTGATTATGTGCGTGCGTGCCTGCGTGTAAGTGCGTGCTTTTCTTCGTATTTAATGGAACGACTGTGCCGAGTCAGAGCCTCACCGGCCTTTCTCGACGGTCCGGTTTGCCGGATTGCTACTCTGCTTGCTAGCTCTTAATGAAGTTATGCTAATGAGTCTTAACGCCGCTGTTCGGTCAAGTGGATTGGAAACTTAGCGAAGCTTTGCGTCGGTGTGGTCAATTGATGTTGTGAAGAATGTGTACGATTGCGTGCGGGTGTCTGCGGGTCGATTTGATATCATTGGAATATACAACAGTGGGGGTCGCAACATAACCAGATGGTAAAAAATAAAATGAAAATAGTTAAACCAAGATATTGCTCCGTAAAAAAAAAAAAAAAATGTAATTATTTAATTCACGAAGTGAAATAAGTTTTCCCCACACCCAAAAGTTTGACATCTCAAAATCCAGATGACCTCAAAATGGCCCGCTTTGTCTGTCCCACAGCAAAGACATCACGCAGCAAACGTGGATTTTAACGTAGCCTTCAAATGGATCCGTTGGGCCTGCAAAGGAACAGGAGGCTTGATTAAATCAACCACGTTGAGTGTTTGGGTGCCAAGGCAAGGCGCATGGCAGCGGCGCCACGGCACTCATCCGCACTTAGTTGAGCTTGTCATCCGCAATTTTAAGGATGGACTCCTTCCAAGGTGTCATTCACAAAGAAATCAATGCAGAGGGTCGTCGTGGCCTTGGAAAAGGTTGCCATGGCAAGGACGGATGGACGGGCGGGGGGGAGGATTAAAATGGAGGTCACATGACTCTCCGGAGAGCGCAGTTAGCGGGCGGCAGGCAGGCAGGCAGGGTGGGTCCCGCAGACCGGCAGGCAGGCAGGGTGGGGGCGAGCCAGCCAATTTGATGAGGGAGTAAGGCACCAATAGATGAGGTCATAAGCTGCTCTTGAAAATGGCATTTCATTTTCTGTCACGGAGAAATAAAGCAGAACGCAACGCTCGCTCGCTCGTGCTGTGTTGTAGAGCGAGAGTGCAGCTGTGAGGGAAGGGGAACTGTCCCAGGAGCTCGCCAGGATCAGGGATGAAGTGGGTGAGTGACCAGAGCCTGGTCGTCGTCGGCGTCGTCTTTAGCCTTCCGCTCTTCTCTTCAATTTGGCGTGATTGCTTGCGTGGTGGCGCACGCTAGCTTTCAGCGTGTCCCACTGGGAGCAGCTGCAGCGGGAGAAGCAGGAGCTGGAGCGCCGTTTCCAGGCCGAGCTCAGGGGCCTGCGGGCCGAGCAGCGGGTGCAGCTGGGAGCGCTGGAGGAGCGGCTGAAGGCGCAGCACGCCGACGACAACCGCGGCCTGAGGGCCCTCCAGCGCGCCCGACTGGACGACCTCAGGCTGCAGCAGCGGGAGCAGGTGAGCCAGCGCCAGCACGCCAGCCCGGCCGTCTTTGCACAAAAATACATGCACTTTCCCCTGGCACCAGATGGAGGAGATGAACGAGAACCACCAGGCCTCCCTGGTGGAGATGGAGGCCACGCACAACGATACGCTGGCCACCCTGCGGGAGGAGCACGACCGCACCGTCAAAAGTAGGGCGCATCGGCGGCAGGCGCACCCGACAAATATAAAAGAAAATAACACGCCTGTGCTGTGCCAGATCTGAAGATGGCCCACGAGCAGCAGAGGAAGTCTCTGGAGGAGGACTTTGAGAAGATCAGACTCTCCTTACAGGTTTGAACCGCCGACATCGCGTACGGTGCCGTCGGCCTTCTGAATGTGGAGCAAAGGGCCTTCTGAATGTGGCCCTTTGCTGATCCAGGATCAGGTGGACATGCTGACCTTCCAGAACAGGAGCCTGAGGGACCGGGCCAAACGCTTCGAGGAAGCCCTCCGCAAGAGCACCGACGAACAGATCGTGGTGAGAAGTCACTCCGTTGACAAACGCTTCATGTCGGCACGCACGCGAGCGCAGATTCGGAGTGGAACTGTAGAGAACAAGTTGTTTGCAGTCAAATGGACTTGCTTGCAGGATGCGCTGGCGCCATACAAACACATTGAGGAGGACCTGAAGAGCCTGAAGGAGGTGCTGGAGATGAAGAACCAACAAATCCATCAGCAGGACTTGAAGATTACTGAGCTGGAGAAAATAGTAAGACTTGAATTTTCCGATTCAACCGTTTGTAACGGTTCATTCTTCACTGGGATCTCCGTTTGAAGAAGTGAAAGTTGCACACGCACGCTTTGGCCTTGTGTCTTTGAGCAGGCTGAAAAGAACGTTCACCTGGAGGAGCGGGTGCAAGTGTTGCAGCAGCAGAACGAGGACCTGAAGGAACGCATCGACAAGAACCTCGCCGTGTCCAGGTGGGCCCGACGGAATCGTAGAGATAAGAAAACGTTGGGAGGGAGCAAATTCCCGGTTAGCTACGCATGCTAACGCTAAGGTGCGCTGCAGGCAACTTTCGGAAGAGAACGCCAACCTGCAGGTGCATGTGGAGAAGGAGAGCACGGAGAAGAAGCGGCTGAGCCGCACCAACGAGGAGCTGCTGTGGCGTCTGCAGACGGGCGAGCTCAGCCCGCGCATGTCGCCCAGCGGCTCGCCCGTCCACCGCCCGCCCTCCTTGCCCGGCTCGCCCGCCCGCCCGCACTCCTACCACCAGTGACCCCCGCCGCCACCTGACACTTTGTGCAAACGACACTCAGGAGGACTTTTTCTTTTTTTAAAGACACACCCGGCCGGCAACCTGGACAAAAGACACACGGACGCACGACGGCCGTCCATTTTCTTCCACCAGCGAGGACCAAATTTTGCATTGATAATGGACAACGGGGGAAGTGGGCAGCTTGCATCTGGTGGCATCTTGGTGCCAACAAACCACTCAAGTGAGTTGAGGAACTTTATTCAGACAAAAGTAGTCCTCCATGGCACCACTTGCGGGCAGAGCGGGATAGAAAAGAAATGGCCGGCGGATGGGTGCCTTGCTCAAGGGCCGCACGCCATGCCGACAGACCGACCGACCGCAGGGATTGAACCGGTTGAATCCGTCTCATGTTGACGGGAACACGGGTATTTGTAATGTTATGTTTGCTTTTGACTTGCCCGCCCCAGATGGCAAAGCCGAGGAATTTCTGATGATGATGAGAACCATAGAACGGCAAATGCAACAGCATGAGAAAAGTGGAATAAGGTCACAAGCGCATACAAACGGAATGGCCAAGTCAGACATTTTGTCCTTGTGTGAGGAGAAAAACGGATTTGGAATTAAAATCGGCTAAATACGTATGCAGGTAAGCCATTCAATGCCATACTTTTTTCTCTAACGGATTTGTTATGACAGATTTGTATCAAACAAATTGTAAGGAATAATATTTGAAATAGTATGAAAACAGGTCAAAGAATTTGATCCATTCCAATTGGTCGGTGGAATGTTTTAAAAGGCAGCGAAATGCCCCTCTCCGGCCGCTATGGAGTTCGAAAGTCTTTGTTTACATTTCTCAAGATTGTATTTCAACATTTGTTGTCTTCAAAGCATGTCCTCGTGCATTTTGCTGATTTGTATTTCTTTGCTAAAAGACGTCATGTACGTGTCTTTCTTTGTTTCATTGGTCTTCCAGCCAAATTGCACGTGTTAGCAAATATGTGTGTGTGTGTGTGTGTGTGCGCGTGTGTGTCGTCGCCACTCTTTGTACGCTAGCATTAAATCACCACAGCAAAATAAATGAATGGATCAACTTTTTAGGACATATTTACTTCTATTTTTAAAAGACTGCACTGCATCATATCAAAACAAAAGTCAGCTGGCGGCTAATCGAATCCCACGCTATGCGGGATACGCCGACCAACCGACCGACCAGCTTGCGAACTTTGCTGCATTTGTGGCCATGCGTTTGTTGCCCGGGGACGAACGTTCATTTCCCGCTGCTTTAAAGTTGCTCACTTCCTCATGAAGCTCTGCAGCATGTCGATGGGAAGCGGGAAGACGATGGTGGAGTTTTTCTCAGCGGCGATGCTGTTGAGCGTCTGCAGGTAGCGCAACTGAAGGCCGGACGGAGACTCGGAGATGACGAGCGAGGCCTCCTTCAGGGCGCGGGACGCCTTCATCTCGCCCTCGGCGGCGATGATCTGACACAAACGACACGGACGGTTAGTCAATATGCCATTTTGTCATGAACTGCGAGTACAGTCGATGCCTGCATAGTTGCGTCATGTCAGTATAGGAGTATAGCTTTGGCGTCCTCTGGTGGCGCTTTTGTGCCAAGCGACCATGTCTGACCTGGGACCTGGGATTTCTTCTGGCCATAGCCTTGTCTGATTGAAAAGAATGTGCTTGGTTGCCGATTTCAAACGTGTCCTTCAACTACTTTTACTATGAGTAGTAGCTAACAAGCTGACGTAATGCTATCTTTATTAATTGAGTATTTTTTGTGTCGGAGAGAAAATAATAACAATCTGTGGCTTGCATTGGCCAGTTGCAAATGAGATGGACGGACGGCCGGACGGACTGACAGACCTTGGCCCGGGCCTCCCGACTGGCCTCCGCCTCGGCCGCCATGGCTCTCTGCAGCTGCTGAGGTAACTTGACGTCTTTAATCTCCACTCGTTCCACTTTGATGCCCCACGCGTCCGTGGCTTGGTCCAAGGATTCCTGAGCACCAAGTTCAAATCAACAAAAGAGCGGCGGCGAGCGCTACGACTCTTTTTGCGACGGAACCTGCATGCTGTGCGAGATGCCCTCCCTGTCGGACAGAACCTCGGCCAGGTTCTTGGTGCCCAGCACGTTCCTGAGGGTGGTCTGAGCCAACAGCCGCGTGGACGAGTGCGCGTCGGTTACGTTGGCCACCGACGAGATGGGACACTGGATGCGGAAGTACACCACGCCGTCCACGCACACCGTCACCGAGTCCTTGGTCAAGATCTGACCGGGTAAGACCGACCGCCGAATAGCCAAGCAGTCAAAAGCAATGTCAGAAGATCAGAGTATCTCCCGGTTACCTCTTGAGGTGGGATGTCAAAGGACACGGTTCTCAGGTCCACTTTCACAAAGTTATCCGTGCAGGGTATCACAAAAAAAAGCCCTGCGGGTAACAACAAAGACATCCCGCCAAATTGTCAGACGAACGCTCGGGAATTCTCCGACCTGACGGACGAGCCGTACCGGGCCCTTTGGCTTTCCTGTCAGCGATTCGACCCAGCCTGAAGATGACGGCTCGTTCGTACTCCTTCACTATCTGCGGTTCGAGAGGAGTCGGATCACTTGAGGTGCAATTCGACACGTTATGAAATGCCGGGGACCCCAACCAACGACCGATGCACGTACCTTGACGCACAGAAATACTGTGAGCGGGAAGGTGGCCCCAATGAAGAGGAGCGATATGATCACCAAAATCCAGCCGAAGCAGCCCAGCCTGCTGGAGGTTTTATCTGCGGACCGACACGAGACCACATCTGACTGCCTTCTCTTGCCACACAAAGGCCCCTTTCCGTGTTGACGCAGGCGCTAGTGCTTAGCTACCGTCGCTAACGACACCGCTGTTTTCCAAACATAGCAAGATCGTTGAACAAACATCAAGTCGGCATCACCTTCGACATTGTCCGTGGAGTTTATCTCCAGTTTTCCTTGCGTCACCATGTTGGCCGTGCTTGACGTCGTGGAGATCATCAGAGAGCAGGTGTAGCTTTTGTCGTTTCTGAGAGGCGGGACCAGAGGCGACGAGTGCCAACGGGACCGCTACGCGTCTTTGCGCCGTGGCTGCCTCACCTGCTGAACCTCATGAATAATCAAAGAATCTCGTGCAACTCGACACCCGGGACGTTGGTGGCTCTCTTGGCTCTTGTAATGTGAGCCTGCCCCACATGATCCGCTGAGGAAATTACCAAACGACTCGGCGGCATAATGGCCCATTGAAGCTATTCTCGGCTCGTACAATATCTACAAAAATGACAGCATGAATGTCTCCTACACAGAGGGGGAGAAAAGATAAACAGCCGTTTTTTGCAAAAGTGTGCACACCCTTGAAGCCTTTTTTTAAAGAACCAAATTCTCACAATGAAAAGCAACTGAACACAATGGATTTTTATTATTTACTGATATTTTCTTATTGGATTTGGTGTCAACAATTGGCATTGAAAACTCATAGTCAAGCTATTGCACAGTTGAAATGCCACAGCCAAATGAGGTAGCGCTCACTTATTTGCTTCTGAGAATGCGCACAATCATGAAGATTGCTATATTCCACTACATGGCGGTATTAGCTTTGGAAAGGTCCATTTTTATGACAGCGCTGGCACCCAAATCCTGTGTTGCCCTGGATTACAAAACGTCTTCCGTTGCTGGAAAAGGTCGCCACCCACCCGAGTCGTGGTCCGCCTCAGGCACCCGCAGCCTCCATCAGGGACTTGCGCGTGAACTCGTAGGCCAGGAAGAGGGCGCCGTTGGCCGGGAAGGTGCGTATCATGGTGGGCGTGAGGCCCGAGTAAAGAGCCCTGAAGCCTGTGAGACGGAAGGCACTTGATTGACAGAAACCCGATGGAGCCCTTGTGAATCTTACCCTCGTTGCGCAAGATCCCCATGAAGGTCTTCAGGAAGCCCTCCTGCCTCCCGGCTAAGGAGTACACCTGGATCCTGGACTTGACGCAGTCCATGGGATAGATCAACAGCCAAAGACAAGCGCCGCCAAAACCGCCGCTGAACATGAGCGGCAGAATGCCTGCAAAAGGTTCCAATGCCCAAGGTCGGAAGCGCTCCGCCCAAATACGAGTCGGTTCCGACGCGACCTACCGATGCCCTCCTTGTCCGTTCCCATGTAGCGTGCAAAGGCGGAGCGGCTGATTTCATAGCCGCCAAAGAAGCAGAAGTAGCCCGGGAACTCCCTCACCATGGTGGACGTCAGACCTTGGTAGAAGCCCAGCGGACCGTTTGTCTCCATCACCGACTTCACCACCGTCCAAACTCTGACGGAGTCACAGAACCACGCTTACGAGCCGCACTTTGAAACGGCAGCTGTCCGCCGCGCGGACCTTCTCTGTCCTCTGGCGATCTTGCCCGAGGCTTCCATCTCGTGCATGGCCTGCAGACGACATTTGACCAGCTCGGAAGGGCAAAGCACCATGGACGAGAAGACGGAGGCCAGCGAGCCGGAGAATGCTTTCTGAACGTCGCTGCTCGGTCGAGAGAAGCGGGAGTCAATGAGAAGGATTTTTCTTTCGGGATGGGCCGACGTAGACGCGCATAGCCGCACCTGAGCTGGTCCACGCCGGCCAAGGAGCGCACCGCGTCCTGGCAGAACCCGTAGCTCAGAAAGAGCACGGAGTTCTCGCAGATGTTGGCGAGCAGTGCCGGGGTGGTGCCCTTGTAGAGGCCGCGCAGTCCCTCTTGCCTGAAGGTGGACACCAAGCAGTGAGTGAATCCTCGGTACATGCTGGGGAAGGTCTGCATCTTCACCTTGGTGGTGTCCAGCGGCTGGCCGCTCACAACGCAAGCCGTGCCGCCTGTTGCCGTGCCACAAAACCATGACAGCTTTTAAACAATTGACCGCTTATGAGAGTTTTTTCGAGTTTGGAGCCGTCGCTGCTTCCTATTTTTCTTTGCTTTGTGCTTTTACTCAGTGAAGTGATCAAAACAAAACAAAAATGAAGGTGAGGTCATGTCCGCAAGCGTGGAATGAAGGACGTACCGCGCGCGGGCGGTATTTGTTATGAGAATATGTTGTTCACGCGATCCTCGTCATATTCCCTGAAATATGACAGGTGTGCCGCTTTGGAGTCGTTGCGCAATTGACTGACTCACGGCATGACATTAATTTGGCCTGCTTATCACGATCCAAATAGCGCTTCAGCATAATGAACAATTCTTCTATTGGTTTTCATTCAGCCTTGCCAAAAAAGGGGCCGCGCAGAGCGGGAAACCGACGCGTTGAACCGCCACGACACGACACGCATCGGGAACGTGTGTCAATGCAAATGTTTTGAGGGACTTCAACTTGCCTGCTGCTCCTGCGGTGAAGTCAATGATGGCCTGGACAATGGGCTGTGGAGCCATGTTGCATCAGCAGCAACCCAAGCCTGCAAAAAGGGCAAATGTGTCGGTCCGAAAATGGAAGAAGCAAACAAAGCTTGCAGAAAGATGATAGATACAAATATCAGGCTTTCACTTCCTACTCACCTCCCTCCCTCCCTCCCTCCCAAGCAGCGAAAAGTGACGAGTCCCCCGCAGGAATTTGCTGCGTGGAAGGAAGAAGGCGCATGCATACTCACAAAAGTTGTCTGTCCTCTTTGGATGCGTGCAAAGCGCAACCAAGATGACATTCACCTAAATAAACAGACGCGCGCGCAACGCACCAGAGCCGAAGCGGAAGTAACTCCCCGATTCAAGAAAAAAGAACTTGTCACGTAATATTGCCTTATTACTGAGGTCCCGAATCAAAGAAAGAAAGAAAGAAAAAAGCACTCCATTTTGACGCTAAATGTTGCAATGCGGAAAAGACTCCGCGGTGTTGCGTTTGGATGTCGTAGCGCCTTAACGCCACTAAATGTCAGTAGAGTCCTTCGGAGTATTTTTGATTTTTTTTTTCTAATCCTCAAAGTGGAGTCAGCTCGCGAGACAACTGATTTGTCGCTTCGCAGTAAGCATGCTGATCAAAGTACCAGGACATTGATCAACTTCAAATAATGAAAGAAAAGCAAGGGACCAAAACAATGGCAGAGACGGCGGTCAGGTCGGTCAGTGGCTGGCAAACATGCTGAGCGAGAAAGCGCTGGAGAAAAAGAACAATGCAAAGTCGACAATCATCAGTTGTCCGAATGAATGTATTTGCAAAGTATTTATTTGCATCGGTGTTTAGCTCGCCTCATGATCTTATAGTGACGGCCGATTGACAACATTGACGTCGGTATGTAGCTCCACTTTGTGCTCGCCCAATTTAGGTTGCAGTTAAATGCAGATGTGGCAAGCAGCTTTTGAAATAATAATCGTTGCTTTTAAAATATGTAAACATGACAGGAATTCATTGTTGGGAGCAACCTTTGGGTGCCCTTTCGTGTTTACTAGGCCAAAGAATGAAAACAGCAGGTCCTCTTCTTTTTTTTTTTTTTTTTTTTTTTGTCCCCGCCCCCGTGCAACGTCGTCAGATGTCATTCATTGGCGCGCTGCGTCTGTCAATCGAAGGTGGGCGTGGCCATGTGCCAAACGCCACTTCCAGTAAAAGTGCTCACATGCGGCTCAGCCGGCGCTCACAGTCAACAGGCTGGACGGACGGAAAGAAGGAAGGAAGGAAGGAACGAACGAACAAACGTAGGAACGAAGGAACGAAGGAACGAACATCGACGCGACGCGCCTGGACGCCGCGCACTTCAACGCACGTCTTTTCTTTTTTTGACGCTCTTTTGGACACTTTTTGCACGCTTTGATTTTGGGATGTAACTTCCAAAGTTGAGTGACTTTCTGCGGAGCTCCCGCGTTTCCCGGACATTTGTTTACTTCGTTTCTTTTTTCTTCTTTTTGTTGTTGTTGTTGTTGTTGTTGCCGCCACCATCGAGAGGGGAGCATAGTAACACGCCTCCCCATCACCCTCTCGACCACCATGGCGGAAGCGGCCCAGCAGCAGCAGCAGCAGCAGCAGCCACACCTGGTGGACATCGACCCGGACTTCGAGCCCCTGGCCAGACCCCGCTCGTGCACTTGGCCTTTGCCCCGGCCGGAGTTCGTCAATCCGGGCGACTCCAACACCTCGTCGCCGGTGCCGTCCATCAAGCAGGAGCCTGCCGGCAATGAGTACATCAGCAACCTTAGCCTACTGGAGGAGAACGAGGACCTGTGCGGCGACTTCCAGTGTCAGGAGACGTGCGTCCACCAGCATCCCACACCCCATCAGCAGCAGCAGCAGCATCAGCAGCAGCAGCAGCAGCATCACCCCAATCCCGCGCTCCAGCAGCATCCCCAGCAGCAGCAGCAGCAGCAGCAGCAGGTGCCCCTGCTCTCCTCCCCGGTGGCCAACTCGTCATCCTCGGCCGCCGCCGCCGCCCAGAGGAAGAGCAGCTCGTCCCGGCGGAACGCCTGGGGGAATATGTCGTATGCGGACCTCATCACCAAAGCCATCGAGAGCTCCCCGGAGAACCGGCTCACCTTGTCTCAGATCTACGACTGGATGGTGAAGAATGTGCCTTATTTCAAGGACAAGGGGGACAGCAACAGCTCTGCAGGATGGAAGGTAAGTTGCTTGATTGCTGTCCTTATTCAAAGTGGTGAAACGGCACAATCGGCCGAGCGGTTTGCCAAAATCGCAGCGTGTTTTCTCGAGTTCAAAGCGGACGTCCGAAATCAACATCGGTCTGGCACCTTCCTCCAATTGTGACGGCGAGTGGCACCTAATAAGGGAGTTTCTTTTGGACCTTTGTAACTCTGGTCTGGCTCCATCGCCATTTTGGAGCCAGCACTGGCTTCGCTAGTACACCCAAACAAAAGCCAACTAGAATTGCGTTTGACTTTGTAGCTTGTTTTGTCCTTGTCCATGTCCTTGTCCTTGGTGTTGCTCCTGCATCCAGTGGAGTTGCATTGCTTTCTCCCGTGGTCGATGACAGTCATCTGACTTCTCCCTGCTCCCTTTTTGATTTACAAAGTCCGCTGACTCGACAGGCAGGGGCCCCGCGTCCTGGCGTGGCTCGATGAAAACACGTGATTCGTGTCTCCGCTAATTCCAGTGAATGAAGCCAGATGAAAAGGAACCCGTGAGTTGAGACTTCATGGGATGCTGAGGACGCTTTTGCTCCAACGCCGTCCGCCGACCAATCGGTGGCGAGCAATTCATCTGTGTGGTGGAAGTTGTAAGCCGCCCAGGTGACCCCTGCGGGTCATTAATGAGGCGGAATTCAGCAGCCAGCACACACGCATGCTGTTCGCCATTCATCCGTTTGACCCGGCTGTTTACAAAAGCTCCCGACTAATGCGGGGCTGTCGGATTTTGTCCCGTCAATCAGATTAGGCTAGTGGGGGGGGGGACAAAAAAAAAAAATCTTGCTCGCTGTGGCCAAAACCCAAAACGGAGATTACTCGGTAAACTCAGAAGGAAAAGCAAGTTAACGTGTTTGAATTGGTTGTACACATGGGTGGAGTTGTTTTTTTTTAATTATTCTTACTCTTGTAGACTGACACAGGTAGAAAGAGCTGTCTGCGCCGTTGTGGGGGTGAACGCAGCCAACTCATTTCCTTTGAATCCGGCGCCGACGCAGAACAGACTTTGACGCTGCGCAATCAGAAATAGACTCACTCAAGTCTGTGCAGAAGATCGAAGTACGTCGGGGGTGCTTTTTAAAAATAGATTAAGACATTGCGTCCGACGACTCGATACTTCTGATGATTCGTGGCTTACTGGCTAATGGAATCCAATGACCTCAAATTCACAGAAATTGCCACATGCGCCACAACTTCGACCTGGTCCAAATGATTCTGAAATGGCTAAAGTGTGGCTACGTGTGGAAAGGAGCTGGCCTCAAAAGCAAGGCGTGGGAATCGACTCGTCCGACGGGTGATGTTATTGTTGCGTTACCCCGTGACGCCTTTGTTGTTGTTGTAAGTCCGGTCTTCATTTACTCTGCCGTTCCCACCACGTTGCCTCACGCCCGCCCGCCGAGTGCGCCGAGTGAGTCATCTGGCCGCACGCATCCGCACGAACTTTGAACCCCAGCGGCGGCTCCGACGTCTTGAATCGACTCAAAACGCTGAGGATCCCTCGAAAGGGAAGCCGTTTAAAAGCCGGCGACGAGACGGCAAACGCCGTTTTTGTCTGATGGATAGCATTCCTCCTCAGACTCCTTTCAATTCAAACTAGAAGATGACCGCAGAATATTCAATTGATTCGAATGACGTTAGCCGGTTGGGCCATTTTGCGTCCGAGGCTCTATAAATAGATTGTCCATCAGCGGTGCCATCATCAAGCATTGCCACCCTGGTCATATCGGTGTCGGCGTCAACAACATTGGTCAAATAGTTGAGTTGTGCTTGACGCGTGTTTGGAGGTTACTACAGTGCACGGCGCGCGCCTGAGACTCCGTTACCATCGGACACGGTGGATTGGATCATTGACCGCGCTTTAGCACCGTTGAGCATTTTCACCCAAATATGTTTAGCACAAGTTGCGACCCAAGTACAAAGGCCCGATGCACCGGATGGCCCGTCATTAAACCGGTGCAGGACTTGTGGTCTGGAGCTGCCTCCTTTGCGCTTCTTTCTTTAGCTTCCATTCAGGGAAGCGTCGCTGTGACCAGGGGGGCGCTCAGGACGGCGGGAAAGTGTGGGAAAAGCAGCGTGCCACTCACAGCGGCGGTGGCGGTGGCAGGGGTGGCGGCAGCGGCCGGCGGGGGTGGCAGCGGCAGGGTGGCAGCAGGGGCGGCGGCGGGGCCTCCACGCAGGGCAGGGGGGCTACGGCACATTGTCTGCTGGCCGAGAAGACGGAGCGAGTGACACGGCGCCTTTGATGAGGATTCTTATTGTTGATGTGAAGTAGACGCGGTGGAATGGTGATTGGCGTGAAGGCTTGACATTTCTGAGACTTAGTCTTTGAATCCCAGCTTTGGCATTCCTCTCTGGAGTTTACTCGTTGTTGTCGTCGATTCCCTCCCACCTCCCCAAAAATGCACGTTGGCTTCGTTGGAGGAAGGCTAGATGATATGTGCTTGTGAATTGGAGTGGCGCTTATGTTCGCTTTTCATGCTAGCCGTTTTGGTTTGGTGTGTCCTGTTGATTTTGAATTCATTGTTGTGTAGGTATGTACTACGTATTTCAAAAGTGTTGCTACCCATAGATATTCCACTTCCTGTTTTTGTCCCCATTTGCTTAACTGCAGAATATTTATGGACGTGTGAGCGCGTCAACTGCCACAGACAAATTCTTTGATCATTCTGATTGATTCGGACCCTCAGCCAGGACGGCAAACAAAAGACTTTCATTTGGATCATCTGCGACGACGGCGCTTGAGCCTTTGAAGGCTTGAGGAGTCGTCAATGAAGATGGAAGATAGCGAGCGCGTGTCCGCCGTGTACGTGACAGCGCTCGGTGAGATGCTTCATTAACGTCATCGTTTTGAACGGAACCGAATCTGAATCACCGTTTCCACCCCGCCGAGAGCCCCCCCCCCCCCCCCCCCCCCCTTTTTGGCGGGCTCACTTGTCTCCGAGCGCCAACTGAGCCACGATGACAAACAGTTGTGCCAGCCAGGTGCGACCCGACCCGACCCGCTCGCAGGCTCCAACTCTCTGGCTGGACGTCGGCCCGGGCGGGAAGTGGAAGGAACACAAAAAATGGCACAACTGTTTTCTTTCTTTCAAGTGTCCCCCACTCAAAGTGCAGTTCCCCCCAAAAACGATTGAGGCTTTTGTACATTCCGGCACTGGTTGTTTTATGTAATCATTAGCTTGGAAGCCATCCACATACGCATGCCCTCTCTCCCTCCCTCCCTCCCTCCCCCCCTCCCTGAGTGTTGCTGCATCCCTCGTGTGTCACTGCACAAATATTTACCGCACTTTGATGTCGGTGCGTAGATCGATACGGCCTCCGTGGCGGCGGCGGCGGCGGCGTTCCCTCTGTACACGCCGCACTCTCGACCCGGCATTCCTCACGCCACTTGCGGTAAACACTCCCTCCCACGCCTCAAAACAAACTGGGGAACCGACACGGCGGTCCGAGCCGGTTCACGGGCCGATCGTTATCACGGCGCGCCCGCTGACTTTGCCCGACGAGCGTCGCAACCCAAATCAGGTCGGATCTATTTGCCACCACTGCTGGATTGCATTTGACGGTCGGGAAGGGAACCGACCGAATGCGAAAATCAAACATCAGCTCAACTTTGGCGTAAATAGGAACAGAAAGCATGACGTCGGCAGCCTCGAAAAGTTTCACAGCAAAAAGAAAAAAAACAGGTGAAGGCAAAGCAGGTTTGTGTCCCGGCCATTGGCAGCAATGTCAGCTTGGAGCTAAGAATGAAGGCATTCTAGTCTCCAGCGCTCTCCAAAGCTGATTTGGTCATCGCCGTTCCCAAACAAGCTCATCGTCTGAATGTGTATTAGTGGGACGATTCAGGGATTGGACAGAACAGCAGCGCTCCTGTTTCTCCCGCGCTCACGCACGCACGCACTGACTGACTGACTGACTGACGTCACCCCTGTGAGCGGCGGAGGAGTCCGAGCTTGGCATGGCCCCAGGACAGAAGGGGCAGCTGTGTTTCTCAGGCGAGGAGCTCAGCCCATTTCCTGCCTGGTCCGTTCCTTCCCAATAGCAGGCCGCCGCACTTTGTGCCCCCCCCCCCCCCCCCTCGTGTGTAGAGTGGAAGGAGAAAAGGGGAGCAGTAGAGTGTTTGCCACTTGTTCCGAGTTGCATAAGAGGACGTTTACTGGAATCAAGGAGCCAGCCGCAGGCCAAAGTCTGGTGCCACTGGTTAGTCAGCGGAACTGTGAGGAGGCACTGTGTTGGTTGCTTGGAGGTGCCGTGAGTGTGTGTGTGTGTGTGAGTGAATGAGTGAGTGAGTGCATAACCTGCCTGGGCCTCATAATTAAAGCCCTGCTGCTGGCAGATGCGCAGACGCCACCAAGACAGACAGTCAGACAGACAGACAGACAGACCAGCCAGCCAGCCAGCCACCCAGCCCGACACAGAGAACATTCCAACACATCTTTCTTTCCTAGTTTTTTTTTTTTTTTTTTTTGGAAACTCCATTGCGGCTTGATATTGTTGCTTTTGCTTTGCTCCCACCTCCTCTTCTCTTCTCTTCTCTTCTCTTCTCTTCTCTTCTCTTCTCTTCTCTTCTCTTCTCTTCTCTTCTCTTCTCTTCTCTTCTCTTCTCTTCTCTTCTCTTCTCTTCTCTTCTCTTCTCTTCTCTTCTCTTCTCTTCTCTTCTCTTCTCTTCTCTTCTCTTCTCTTCTCTTCTCTTCTCTTTGGCAATTGGAGTCCATTGAAATACAATATCATCCATCTGTACATTGGGCCAGCACATATAATAGTGGACGCTAGCTGTTTACAAAATTCAAATCCAATTCAACGATTCGGTGCCGGTCGGCCCAGAAAGTCTCTGTGATGTCACCGCGCCCGTCCAGTCTTTTGGCGCCGAGCAACGAGCACAAACGAAAATGAATCCTGCCGGCCATTTCGCAATCCCCCTCCCCCCCTCACCGGAGTTCCCTCTCCCTCGCGTCCCGCCACCAGGAAGCAAAATTGGGATTGGGAGCGGAGGAGGCAGGAAATGGCCTCAAAGGGAGCCAAGCCCATTTGAAAAGTGCTTTTCGTCCGTGCGAGCGTCCAACCAAACGCGCTGTTTCATGTTTATCCGGCTGACCTTATGTTACGATTGTCTGATTGGAGATGACAAGGAGACAGAGGAGACGTCAAGGAGCAAAAGGGAATTAGGTCAAGGGATTTCTCATTTTCTTCATCTTAAAACCAACTCAGAATGAAGCATGCCATGGCAAGCGACGGGATTTGTGTTCCCTTTTAAAAAAGACTTTTACGCTCTCAAGTGGAGTCCGGCGCTTGTTAAAAGTGTTTACAAATGTTAGCCTCTAGCGCTGCTGCGTGCGGGCGGGCGTGCGTGCGTGATGCTTTCATTGGCGTGGAAAGGATCCAAGAAACTTCCCCGCTTTCAATTGGCCGAGCGGCCTTTTCTTTTCCGCCCAGTGCTCGCTCACAGGCCTCGCGCTTCTCCAGCCGCCAGAGGTGAGCTGGCCGGATGCTGCCGCCGTCCGCATCCAGCCGGCGCTCCCAAACAGCGTCCGCGCTCGTCTCGGGGATGAGTCACCGTGTTTTGACTTTGGTAGCGGCGGGATCTCCACTTGCGTGCTTCTCCGCTCACGAGATAGCGACGGCCCTCTCGTATCCGCGTGCGTGCGCGCGTGCGCGTTTTGACACACACGAAAAGAGTACGACTTTAACGGGACCGCCGAGGGCCTCCAAACCACAGGCATTAGCTAGAGCCACATTGTTGTTCAATTCCCGCCCTGAAGCTATTATGCATGGAGCCTGTCAGACTGGGCCAGCGCTTAGCAAACACACACAGGCACACACGCGCGCAGCCATGCAGTCACCGACCGCCATTGATCGGAGGTGCGTCGTGTCGTGTCGTCACCAGAGAGCAGAGCGGAGCAGAGCGGAGCGGAGCTTCTGCCAAGAGGACGATTCAGCTCGCAACAGTCCCATTTGTTGCGGTAAATCGTGATCTGGCTTTTGTGGGATGCCGCTTTGTAAAATGGCACGGCCAGGGAATTCCCAAAAGATGAAAAAGGCGGGTGCTGGCTCGGCTCAGCCGACCGAGTCACCGAGGCGCATTTTCACAAAGAGCCAGAAGTCATGTCACTCTTGATTTCCCCTTTCCCTTAAATGTGGACTTTTGGAGCCAGCCAGACATCCCTCACAGCAAACTTTTTCCCTGCGACAGTGCAGCTCGCGTATCCCGTAGCTGACAGGAAGCTCGTGCGTGCGTGCGTGCGCCCAGTGTCGGCGCTCCACGTGGCGTGATGTCAGCACAACTGCGGAAGCGACATGTGACACCCGATTCTTCTTCCTCTTCCCTTCATTTTTTTTTTCGTGCGGCATTCTTCCTCTTTGCGATTGTCCCATGAAAGCAGCGTTCCGCTGGAAGTCATTAAGACCTCAATGCTCCACGTCTCAATGGACGGCTCCGTGTGACCTTCCGGATCACCAATGGGGTCACGGCTCAAATTTGATACTTTCATTTTCTTCATTGATTAGCTTTTTTGCTCGCTTTTCCCTTCATTGCTAGCAAAAACAAGTCTGTGTGCTATTTAAATCCTCAATGTCAAATATTGAATAGTTTTACAGCAAAGCCCAATGAGGGTGTTAAGATCAAACTTGGAGTCAACACCATTGTATCTCCTAGGATTCGTGATTGGCCTTCAGGGGAACATTTTCCGCCGCCAAAAAGCAACAGGTATATGTTCCCAAGCTATAAAAGTGTCAAGGGTCCACAAGTGCTGCCTTTGGGACACAACCTCGCAACCCTGCTGTAAAAAAAAAAAAAGAAAAAAATGGTGTGATTTGGAAGTGTTCCTTTTATTTTGGTATTTGTTTGAATGAAGTCCTCCCTCCCTCCCACGCACGCCACGCCACGCCACGCCACGCCAGCTCTGTTTGTTTTCTGATGTGTCACCATCATTTCCATCTCATAATGAGCTTTGGAGAGGAAAAGCTGCTCTGCTATTTATAATAATAAAAAAAAAGTCAAGGGGGGGGCAGTAATGGCTTCATTCGATCTTGTTGGCGCGCTTGTTCATTTTTGAAGCGGCAGACAGCTAAGTGCTTCGCATTTTGGCTCGCGCAGCCTCTCTGAAGCTTCAGTTGAATACCTGTGAGATGGGCCACGCACGCACGCACGCACACGGCCAGCTACGTTTTGGTGCCGTGCCGTGCTGCTTTTAATGGAAAACAGCGCTGATATTGTGGGTGGCCATTTTGGCTTTTGATTTTCTTTCCCCGCCCCAAAAGTTCGGTGGCCTCGCTCGCTGTCACCGAGCGAAAGACAAAGAACACTGCTGTTGCTCATTTAAGGGGCCTTTCTCAACAGTGATATCCAAAGGATATTTTACAAGACCCCAAAAGTTCTTCAAAAAATGAATTTACATTGAACTGCTTCATTGGGTCATTATTTAAGTAGATTGGAGCAGCCAGGGGCTATCCTGCCTCCCTCCATGCCTCCCTCCCTCCCTCCCTGCCTGACCTTAGCAGGGTGGAAATGGAACGGCGTCAATGGACGCGGGCCACCACACAGGCATCCTGCAGCGGTCCGCAAACTGCATCTTTATCCGGGGCCAGGCGAGGGCAACGACCCAGTCCGCTCAGCCTGGCCCGGCCCGGCAGTCGGAGGCGCAAAATAAGCCGGCCGGTCGGCCGGCCCCACAGACAGCGCTCTGTGCGTCGACAGACTGTCAATTGTGTCGCATATAGCGGCACATGCGCATACTTTCGCACGGCCAGCTTAGCCAGCACAACACGCTCCCTGTCTGCGTGCACATGAGCTGCACGCCGTTCGGCTCTGACTCAGGAAATCACACTGGAAATAGAAGTTTGGCATTTTGCTGGCAGAGAACATGCCAGAGGAGCCCTGATTGCTTGCCACGTCAGAGCGTGGTGTCATTCCATCGTTTCAATCGGTTCAAATCGAAGAAGAAATGGAAGAATTGTTGGGGGTCCACTCTGACCTCTACTGGTCATAAGACGTATTACACCCCAAAAAGGTCTCCTACTGTAAAAAAACCATCACTAACAGTATCTTTGGTCTTCTTGTACCTTTTGTGTCTTCAGCAGCTAGCCAAATAACGTGTGTCATTGTAATTTTCCGGCTCAAACGCGGCGGCAGTCTGGGCAAACGCCTCGCGGAGTGAATTAAGCGGCGCGCAAAAAGCTCTTTGGGGCCCTCGGACAGACAGACAGACAGACCGAATGGGCTCTCAATCACGCAGCTGCGCTCTCCATTTGGCGAATGGGAGGAAATGGCCAGACATGAGTCATTCTCGCGCCGCTTTTATGGAACCCAAAAGGTTTTCACCATGAACCGAAAATGTGCAGCACCCAAACTGAAGTTGACCTTTCCAAAACTTTACAATGTCTTTCCCAACTTTCTGCCCCACTTGATTGACTGTAACGAGGAGCTGATTGATGATTGCGTTGCGTGGGATTCCATTGAATACGGCGGTACAAAGAGGAAGCCCGTACGTAGCCTCTGTTTGCCCTTTCCTCGCTTTCCTCTTTCCTTCCTTCCTTCCTTTTGGCCTGCCGAGTGCAGAACCCTGTTTTCAATCCGCCACTCCACTTTTGCGTCCAAGCCCACGTCTGAGCGGGATCGGTATCAGGAGCCGCCAGCTCTTCCTGTGCGGCAGGAAGCCGACTAATGGCTCGGCGCCGCCGTACGCCGATGAAAGATGCCGAGGTGTTGGTTCCTCGCCGGCCTCTCTCTCAGCGTCCGACAACTCTGGTTCCGCGATACGGAGGTCCGGGTCAAGGGGTTGTCTGTAAATACGTTAGCAGACACTTTTGCTGCTCCTGCTGACTTTTTTCTTTCTCTCTCTCTGTCTCCAAACGTCACAGTCAGCCACTTGGCCCAAAGTGGATTTAAGGACCTCCATCCACACTGAAGCGCTCAGTGTCCAGGCCTCCAAATTGCATTATGACACAAAAAGAGAGCTTTTCTTTTTCTTTTTCTTCTTTTTTTTTTCCACGATCAGCTGTGTGTGTGTGAGCCATCCCTGCGGTATGGTGAGCGCGAGGGGGGGGGGCCCGGCGGCGCCATTGTGGCGTACAGACAACCCGGTTCCAGCTTGCCGCTCTATCCTCGGGTGTTTCTTTTTTTGTACAGCCGGTCCTATTTTTAAAAAGAGCGACTGTCTATTTATAAGCCCTTTCACAGTGACGCGCTTGTGTGCAGTCAAACCCGGGGCCTTTTATTTATTTATTTATTTATTTTTTGATAGCCCCTGCACAGATTAAATGAAGCAAATTAAGATGGGGAAAAAAAAGTTGCAGGCTTGTAATTTCCCTTTTTTTTTTTTCTCCCCCTCCCCGCTGCCTTTTATGGCCTATTGACTTGCGTTAATAGGCCAAGCGGCCATTGCGGCCGGTCGCTTCTTATTGGCGCTGATAACGTATCAAAGTGCAAACACATGAAGTCGCTGCACTCTGTCTGGATTGGATGTGCTAATGTGAACAAGGTGTGTTGATTAGATTTGATTTGATTTGATTTTGTGCTTACGACAGAATTTGCTGGGCCACCACGGGACATTGCCAGCCAGACTTGGCCATGTGTCCGATTTGCAAGTTAGCATCCAGGATAGAGATTTGACTTTTCAATATCTCTTTGTCCTGTCAACCCGAGTGCGCCTTAAGCACCTTTTCCAACGAGCGAGCGAGTGCGTACTCGGCGCCGTTTAGCGGTCCGACCGTCTTGCTCCATTTTCAGCGGTGACCGCACTGCTCCGCCTCAGCACGACCGGGCCTCAGCACGACCGGGCCTCAGCACGACTGGGCCTCAGCACGACTGGGCCTCAGCACGACCGGGCCTCAGCACGACTGGGCCTCAGCACGACTGGGCCTCAGCACGACCGGGCCTCAGCACGACTGGGCCTCAGCACGACTGGGCCTCAGCTGCTTCCATTTGACAGCATCCAGAAGACAAAGAGGAAAAAAAGCACCTTTGCGTCCCACATGCCCCTATGTCGGCCGGCCCGGCGTGTTTGCACCTGTCGCCGCCCACTTTGGCTGCAAAGCGCCACCGCACGTGGGCTGCTGGAGCGTCTTTCTGCAGCCGAGCTTTGGCTTGTGGCTTTCTCGTGCTTCGGCGCTGCGCGTCGCAGGAGGCGTCACGCCCTCGCGGGGGGTTTCCTTTCAGCCAGCGCGCTGACATTTGAGGTGCGAGCGTTTCCGCCCAATTTGGTGCATTGACATCCTGGAGCGCGCTTTCACCTTATTGAACAAGCAAAGTGCTTCTGTCCCAGTCCTTCATATGAGCACGAGAAAATATGCTCATCGCAGTCGTCGTGTTGATTGGAGCCTGAGGAAAAAGCGTCTTGTTGTACCTTTAGGTCGCTCGGTCAGCGCCATTTTTGACGTCGTGTCCTGTAAGCTTTTCCAGTTGCGCAGACAGAAAAAAAAAAATGAAAAAAGGGACTATGCAGGAGACAAGGCAACGTGGGAAGGGCTGAATGAACAGTGCGCTCTTTGAGCGCAACTGGCACACAACGCTCTTGACTGGTTCTTGCCACTTTGCCACACACTGCCGCTCTTTCTCCCTCCCTCCCTCCCTCCCTCCCCCCTAAATCGTGCACATTGACGACAACGGCCGCCGCCGCCTCTAGCTTGAGTCACGCTCCGGTCCCTGGTTAAAGTCGGCCCGACGGGTTAATCAGAGGTGCGCTGGGCTCACTCACGCATTCCTTTGGCCTTTTCCTCGCCGGGCTGGGCTGGGCTCGGCCAGGCCGGGCTCAGCTCGGCTCGGCTCGGCTCGGCAGGAAGTTGAGCCCGCTTCCTGTCCCGCTGCTCTTTCATGTGCTCACTTCCTGGTGTTTTGCCAGCTCTGTCGCTCGCCGGTGTTGTTTGCTCCGACTCGTACAAGCGAGAGCGTATTTTGTTTTTCATTTTGGATTTTGTGTCAGCCGAATGTTCTTTTGCACAATGTGCGTTGTGGAACCTTGGCTTTTGTAAGCATGCACGCTGAGGAATGTTGATTGTGATGACTGGCTGGTTGGCCGGCCGGCCTGCCTGCCTGCCGGCTGGCTGGCTGGCTGGCTGGCTGGCTGGGAATCCTGTCTACTGTTTCCTAAGAGACAGTAACACGTTGGCTGTGATTACCATTGAACTTTGCACACGGTGATTAGCTGGAATGTCGAGATTCCTCGTGCGCTGGCTGCAAGGTGAGTCGGAAACAGGGCAGGTCACGAGCCGCTCGGCTTTGGCGCGCTCGTAAAACGCAAGCCCAAAGTGAAACAATACAATGCACGTTGATTTAGATTTCATAACAGCTGCACGTGCAGTAAGACGACAGCAAAAACCCCTGGCAAAACTAATAGAATAGAATAATAATAAAAATAAAATAATAATAATAATGATCAACTCAATTACAATATTTATATTTAATGTTTTGGGGGGGGGGAGTGCTAGAAGTGCACATGTACAAAGACTTTCCGCTCGCAACCCAGGTAGCTTCTGCCCACGTACTTGAACAATACTTCCTTGACGCCAATGATTACTTTCAGGGCTTTGGCGCCATCTTATGGCATCACATAGAGAAAAGGCACAAATAGGGCCATTCCTTAATCAAATGGCACTTTTCATAACATGCCATGGGCGAAGCAGATGTGATGTACGCGAGTAGGAACGTATTTGAGGATATGTGCCTGTGTGGACAAAACTATTAGCTGCCGTGCCTCCTTGGTTCCTTTTGGCTGCTTTAAAGCCTCCATATCCCAGCAGCCAGCCAGGCAGGCAGCCACGCAGGCAGCCACGCAGGCAGGCAGGCAGGCAAGCTGCTGCTGCTGCTGCTTCTCTCCCAGCAGACCTTTGGCCAATATTCTTGTTCATTTGTTTGCGGTGCTTTAGTTACGCCCCACTTACTCCTGGCACAAAAATACTTGTCACCCAGCAACGACGGGCTGCAGTATTAAGTTAGGAAGAGAGTGGGGGGGGGGGGGGGGTATTTTGTTTCCTCCGGTGCAGAGGAGACACAAGTGGAATGTACGTTATCAGTGTTTTGTTCATGTTAAGAGATTAGCGCGTCAACGTATCGAGCAAGGGTGGGCAAAGTTTGGCCCGCTCTGTCCCGTCATCATGATTGAAAATGGGAATGACTTGACATTTGCAAGGAGACATCCAAATGATGCAGGTTCTTGTTGCAAATGTTCACATTGAAGAAATCTCTGGGTTATCGTTGCGAATCCCTTGACCTGGCCCATCTGTTGACATCCCACGTTAGCGCAACAACCATGTGCTCGTATTCCCGAGTGACATTAAAATGTCATTTTCTTCTTTCTCCTGGCGACGTCTCTCAAGTTGCACCTGTTTTGCGGCAGCGGCAGCAGCAGCAGCAGCAGCAGCAGCAGCTGGCAAATGGATTTGCACTCGAACGTCAAGTCAAACGTGCATTGGTTTGAAAGGGCAAAGCGCTCACTTTCTTGTGTTCGCCCCCTCCACTTCCCTCCCCTTCCCTCCTTGCAGAACTCCATCAGGCACAACCTGTCGCTGCACAGCCGCTTCGTCCGCGTCCAGAATGAGGGCACGGGCAAGAGCTCGTGGTGGATGCTGAACCCCGAGGGCGGGAAGAGCGGCAAGTCGCCACGACGACGGGCCGCCTCCATGGACAACAACAGCAAATTCACCAAAAGCCGAGGACGTGCCACCAAGAAAAAGGTGCTTTTCAGATTGATTACAAATGGCGTGCAATGAATAAGGAATCTTTTATCACTGCTTGTGACACAAATAGCCGCCTTTTCATATGAATAAATTTTATTTTTATACTTGCATGACCATTTCCATTATGTCTTTCTTTTCCAATAGGGAAAAAAAACAAACCCTCCTCTGGGTAAAATTGGGGTATGCCACAAAAATGTGCTTTTTTTCAATCGATTCATCTGGAAAATTGCATTTTTTTTATTTAGTATCACTGAAAATGTGTGCGAACCACAGTCCGGCTTCCGCAAACGATGGATATGAATGACGATGCAGAGTTGGATGATTGCAATTGTTGAGCCCAATTGTCCCCCCACAGCTGTCTCTTCAGGGCGGGCCGGACGTCGGCGGCGGTGGCGCCGACAGCCCGGGCTCCTACAGCAAGTGGCCCGGCAGCCCCAACTCGCACAGCAACGACGACTTTGACGCCTGGAGCAGCTTCCGGCCTCGCACCAGCTCCAACGCCAGCACGGTCAGCGGGCGCCTCTCGCCCTTCATGCCCGAGGACGACCTGGGCGAGGCGGAGGCGGCGCACATGGGCTACCCGGGCGCCCCGGGGGGGCCCAAGATGACCGCCACGCTGCCCAGCCTCAGCGAGATGACGGGCTCTTTGGGACACGGCTCGGAGAACGTCATGGAGAACCTCTTGGACAATCTCAACTTGCTCTCGCCCAACAACTCTCAGGTGGGCGGAGGGGCGGGCACCCCCGGGTCCTCCCAGTCCTCCCAGTCCTCGCCCATGATGCAGCCCAGCCCGGGCTACCCTCCTTACAGCTCGCCCAGCATGCCGTCGCAGCCTCAGCAGGAGTACCGCAAGTGCGCGTACGCTCCGGCGCCCATCAACGCCATGTCGCCCATGCAGAGCCTGGCCGACGGCAAGCCCGCCTTCGGGCCGGCCATGGCCGCCTACGGCCACGGCCGCGGCTCGGTCCAGCTGCCCGGGCTCCTCAAGGAGCTGCTCACGTCAGACGCAGACCAGCACGGAGACCTCTTGCCGTCAGCGGACGCGGCGGTGTCTCAGTCGAGCGGCTGCATGCTGCCGCCGTACAGCGGCCAGCACGTGGCCAAACTGATGGCGAGGGCTCACCCTCACGGCCTGCCCCACGCCCACCCGCACGCCATGAACGGCCGCCTGCTCATGTCCCTCAACCACGGTGGCGGCGGCGGCGGCGGCTCGGCCCCTCTGCCTTCAGCCAAGAACCAGATGCAGATGGCGTACGGCCTCCCGGGCCACCTGGGCGGCGGCGGCGGCGGCGGCATGGCGCCCGGCGGCTTCTGCCCCCTGAACACCAACGGATACGGACGGCTGGGCCTGGCGCCGCCCCCTCACCCGGAGAAGCTGCCCAGCGACCTGGACGACATGTCCATCGAGAAGTTTGAATTTGACATGGAGACCGTCCTCCATGAAACTCTGATGGACGGCGACTCGCTGGACTTCAACTTTGAGCCCATGGCCACCCAGCAAGGCTTCCCCCACGGGGTCAAGACCACCACTCACAGCTGGGTGTCTGGCTAGGAAGGAAAGAAAAAAAGTACAATCAATCTGACTGACTTTTGCTGTTTGCTCGAAAATGTCTTGACCTTTAACATTCCTGTTCAATGGATGACTCAAAGTGGTGGCAGGATGATTGAGTGCCAAATTTGCCTTAACTAAGGAGCATTTCTCGACACACAGCGTCTGTTGACTTTTCGGCAAAGGTTGAATCAAAGGCAACTGGACTTGGCGCTCGACTTCCCTTCTCGGTTCGTCCCAAAAGCTGTCCCTTATTTTTGAGACACTGCCAGCCAGGTCTTGAGCCACTTTTGGGTGCCTTCCATTCCACCTTTCCAGCACTGTGAAAGCATGCGACTGACCAGCACAACGTCATCAGCATAAAGAAGCAAGCCGGCCAGCCGGCCAGCCGGCCAGCCGGCCAGCCGGCCGGCCAGCCAGCCGGCCAGCCAGCCGGCCAGCCAGCCAGCCGGCCAGCCAGCCAGCCAGCCAGCCAGCCAGCCAGCCAGCCAGCCAGCCGCTCAAAGGCCAAAGATTTCTTCGTGTCCTTCTCTTGAATGTACACAACGTTTGTGTGCGTGTCGAAAGCGGCCGGCGGTGGGCTAGCTGGCCAATTGCGCTCCTCCAAGACCAATATCCTGGATGTCTCCAACACGCCTGATTGAAACGGTCAGCTCGCCATTTGATCATTTGAATCGGGTGCCTTGGAGCAGGCGGACATCAAACGAGTCGAGGAGCCCAATTGGCCGCTCCCGCCCAGCTCCGAAGACTACGCCGCGTTTACACAGCAAGCAAAAATCCAATCTGGAAGAAAGAGAGAAAACTGGATTTTTTTTTTTCTTAAATTACAAAATCATTTTTGTAGTTGTTGAGCCCACGCCATCTCTTCATTGGACGCTTCTGCCTGTACATAGCTTAAGATTGTATATTAACATTACATATTTACTCAATTGTTTCATATATATATATATATATGAGTGACATAAATTATTGTGTTTAATATAGATTTATTCTAGTGCAAGACTTGCACTCAGATCCTTAATACCACAGAGGCCTATATATATATATATATATATATATATATACATACATACATACATACATACATACATACATACATACATACATACATACATACACACACACACACACACACACACACACACACACACACACACACACACACACACACACACACACACACACACACACACACACAGCTCAAGTCCAGAAGAGACGGTCAGATCAGATCCTCTCTTGGCCACCATCCACGGTTGCCTATGGACAGACAAGCGTGTACATTTTGCCGAGTCGTGGCAGCCTTTCTGCCGAGCCGCGGCGGCTTTTCCGCCTCGTCACAAATTGGAGGCGGCCTTGATGACAGATGAAGCCGTCCCGCTGTTTGGTTTTGTGGCAGAGGTTTAAAGATACTGAACATTTCAAATGTGCTTGTTTTTTTTGTTTTTCTTAATTATTATTATTGAAAAGCCACCTTTAACAAAGCTGCTGTTTGGCTTTGTTGCCACATGTCGCCTTTCAAACATGGCCAAATTTGCCTTTTAGTGACATGTCAATATTTAAATTTTTTTTTTTTTAAAATGTCGATTATCACGTATGGATATATAGAGACATATATCATGTATATATTTGTGCCGGTCACTCAAGTGAAAATGAATTGTTATTGAAATAATGGGTTTCGCACGAAAATTAAAAAAAAAAAAAAGCTGTAAATGATATTTTGACATTTAAAATGATTCAATCTATGCATTGTATTCCTTAATTTGATGTGGCTATTGTTATATTTGGTTCTCTCTTTTTATGACAGATATTTTATTGTAATATACATAGCGCTGTGTTGTCGTTTGTGTCGTTCTCGTCAATCGTCGGGGGGGGGGGAAATGAAGTTTACTTAGCGATGCAGTGATTTCCGTGCTAAACTTTTGTAAACTGACAATGTTGTTCTTGTATTTAGCTGGTCTTTTCACAACACGCAAAGCTAATTGTTATATTTACATTTCTATATTGAGACTTTACAATGCAAATAAACAAACCGGTCTGTCTGGCTTGTTGTTTTTTGGTAATTGTACGCATCAAAAACAAACAAGTGCACTTTTAAATACATTTTTATCAAGAGTGCAAAATGATAAGAGCTCCCAAGATATTTTCAAGTCCAACTTCTGTTACATTTAACTTATATACCACAGACGTACGTGTGCTGTGTCGTTTGCAATCAATACAATGCAACTACAGTATGTTACTTGTTCAATATCAATGTATTCAATCTTGAATAAATGTACTGATGTGTTGAAGCTCTGCATTCGTTTGGATCATTTGAGAAGACGTGATGAACGTTCAATGGTTTTTGGACCGGGTGAAGCCGCTCAGTTCATCAAGATTCAAAACATTGCTGCAAATAAATACATGTGTATTGTAAAACAAATTCAAATCCAGCAAGTCAAAACAAAACCTATGCGTTTCAGGGTCAACTTTGAGGTCAGACTTTGACGGGTCCGCCGACATTTCCAGGTCAAAGCGACTGGCTGGGATGTTTGCCGTCACCGGAGCCGAGTGGAAGTTGAAGTTTCGATTCCCACTTGTGGCGTCTGATTTCTCCTCGCGGGCGGGCGGTCGGGCGGGGGGGCGGCCAGCCAGCCAGCCAGCCAGCCAGCCAACCGGGTAGGCAGGCAGGCAGGCAGGCAGGCAGGCAGGCAGGCAGGCAGGCAGGCAGGCAGGCAGGCAGGCAGGCAGGCAGGCAGGCAGGCAGGCAGGCAGGCAGGCAGGCAGGCAGGCAGCCACATTCCCCACGCACCCCCGAGCCTTGAACCTGCTGCCTGGCTTTGACTTTGACTCAGTCCTGAGTAAAACATAGTCACCTGCGGGGAAATCCAGTTCTGCAGCAGGATCCATACGCAGACCAGTACTTTCAATAATAATAGTCATTTTCAACATTCAGGCAAGAAGCATTTTCTGAGTAAAATGTCAAGTGTACTTGCTGCACTTTAAAACTCCAAAGAGGCTCTCGGAGGCTCGTCGTGTTTGCATTTCTGTACAGTCATCATCAGTGATGTGGGCCAAGGTGGGGTTTTTTTTTTCGTTTTTTTTTTTCTTTCAAGACTGAGTGGGCAAACAAGCTGGCAGGCAGGCAGGCAGGCAGCCGTGCGGGGCTGAGAGGCTCGTCACACGGGAGGAATGTGGGTGTGGACGCCTGCCAGAGCAGAGCCATATGCGATCCTTATGTTCCACCCCAGCGACTGCGAGCGAGGCCGAGTCAGGACACAGCGTGAGAACGCGCCGTGTCATTGAGGTCGCGTGTGAGACTTTTCCGATGTCTTTGTGCCTCCATGGGAGGGCACATCAAAGATGTTTGTCTTTTTCATTCCCTTGACTCAATATTTGTAACGCAAGCTTGGAGTTATTCATTCCAAACGCCAAACTTGTTGCAATGTGCATGTCGGGCCAGTAGTTGGTGACGTCAAAGGTGAAGAAAGAACAACGGTCAAAAAGATGAGAAAGTTGAGCTATTCATCGTCTGTCGACATGCAAGGCAGCATTATCTGAACAGTTCAATTTCATCCACTAAAACAGCGTTTCCCAACCAGTGTGCGTGTGCAGCTGTGCCGTGGGAAATTGTCCGACATTAAATACCGGGCGCATTGTAAACGGGATCGCCGCACCTCAGGTCAGTTAGCGCCTGCCTGGTCAGCCACTTGCTAATCGTGCATGCGTGGCAAATCGGACATTTCATGTTGTGGCATCGGCACATACTTTGTCTATGTGTATTGCTGTTACTGTTGGCTCGTGAGTGAACGATTCTGTTTTCAGTGAACGAGAGTGAACGAATCACTTCCTAAAGTGACCAGTAAGTGTCAGTAATGCCCATTGAACTGGTGCCACCTCGCCGTAAAACAAAACGAAGAAGAAAATGACGTCACTTCCTGTTCACCAACGAGGCGTGAATTGCATTTCCCGTTCACCAACGAACGGATCTGTGAGTGAGTGAGTGATTTGCATTTCCACATTCATCGCGAGAACGGATCAGCGAGGGAACGAATCGTGACTTTCCCGTTCGCGAACGAGGCAATCGGTCAACTGCCTTCCTTCCTTCCTTCCCACTGTGCATCAACGGATCGGTCAGTGAAGGTGTTGCGTCGCCCTCCTGGCGTCAACTATGGAAGCCAGAATGTCGATTGACGATTTGCCAAGGAAAGAAAGAAGCACTCACTGAAACGCCACTTCTTTTCTCCAAGCTAACGGCTAACTTTATCGCATGAAGGAATGCGCCGTGATGCAACAACGGGGAGATGATGCTTCTCTTTGGCTCATCTTGATTTTAGAACACTTATAGTAGTTTTTAAATAACGTGCATGCATGTATACGCCTAAATATTGTTTCCAATATATCTACTGCAATTTCACATTGGATTGCTGGTTTGAAATTTACTTGTAATATTATTATTTTCAAATAAACATTTATGTTAAAACTTATCTGGTGTTTTATTCCTTGTTTTTATTTTTTTGGGCATGAAAACAAAATAAATAAACAAAGGGTTAATTGCACAATAAATGCACATTAAGGAATATTCTCACTCCTGGGCTCGAACCAAAATTCTACCGAGCAAGAACCTATGTCACTCACCAGTCAGTTATATCGACCTGGCACTCAAGGGTCGTTTTTACTGTTTTGTAGTAGTGATGTGCATTCCAGTTCTTCGGTGAACTGAATCTTTAGAATCGGTTCACTCACCCTAACCTCCTGATTGGCTGTTTGATCTGTGACGTCACTTGGACACTCCATTAGGTACACCACCATTTTCAAGTGTACCTAATCACAGGCCACTTTATTAGGGAAATATCATGGTCAAAGGTCACAGGTGTCAAGCTCTAGTCCTCGGGGCCGCATTCCAACATGTTTTCCAAGATAATAAGGTGGCCTGTTATTAGGTACACTTGAAAATGGCGGTGTACCTAATGGAGTGTCCATGTGATTCCCTCGTTAAGCGCACCTGCGGGAAAAGTTTTTGGTCACTTTCACGTTCCAAAGGAGCTAAAAGTTTTCACGCACCTGCACTTAACGAGGAAATAACACGGACACTCCATTAGGTACACCGCCATTTTCAAGTGTACCTAATCACAGGCCACTTTATTAGGGCAATATCATGGTCAAAGGTCACAGGTTTCAAGCTCTAGTCCTTGGGGCCGCATTCCAACATGTTTTCCAAGATAATAAAGTGGCCACTTTATTAGGGAAATATCATGGTCAAAGGTCACAGGTGTCAAGCTCTAGTCCTTGCGGCCGCATTCCAACATGTTTTCCAAGATGATAAAGTGGCCACTTTATTAGGTACTCTTGAAAATGGCGGTGTACCTAATGGAGTGTCCATGTGATTCCCTCGTTAAGTGCAGGTGCGGGAAAACTTTTAGCCACTTTCACGTTCAAAAGGAGCTAAAACTTTTCACGCACCTGCACTTAACGAGGGAATCATACAGACACTCCATTAGGTACACCGCCATTTTCAAGTGTACCTAATCACAGGCCACTTTATTAGGGAAATATCATGGTCAAAGGTCACAGGTTTCAAGCTCTAGTCCTTGGGGCCACATTCCAACATGTTTTCCAAGATAATAAAGTGGCAACTTTATTAGGTACACTTGAAAATGGCGGTGTACCTAATGGAGTGTCCATGTGATTCCCTCGTTAAGCGCACCTGCGGGAAAAGTTTTTGGTCACTTTCACGTTCCAAAGGAGCAAAAACTTTTCCCGCAGGTGCGCTTAACGAGGGAACCACACGGACACTCCATTAGGTACACCGCCATTTTCAAGTGTACCTAATCACAGGCCACTTTATTAGGGCAATATCATGGTCAAAGGTCACAGGTTTCAAGCTCTAGTCCTTGGGGCCGCATTCCAACATGTTTTCCAAGATAATAAAGTGCCAACTTTATTAGGGAAATATCATGGTCAAAGGTCACAGGTGTCAAGCTCTAGTCCTCGGGGCCGCGTTCCAACATGTTTTCCAAGATAATAAAGTGGCCTGTTATTAGGTACACTTGAAAATGGCGGTGTACCTAATGGAGTGTCCGTGTGATTCCCTCGTTAAGTGCAGGTGCGTGAAAAGTTTTAGCTCCTTTTGAACGTGAAAGTGGCTAAAACTTTTCCCGCACCTGCACTTAACGAGGGAATCACATGGACACTCCATTAGGTACACCGCCATTTTCAAGTGTACCTAATAAAGTGGCCACGTTATCATCTTGGAAAACATGTTGGAATGCGGCCCCAAGGACTAGAGCTTGACACCTGTGACCTTTGACCATGATATCTCCCTAATAAAGCGGCCTGTTATTAGGTACACTTGAAAATGGCGGTGTACCTAATGGAGTGTCCGTGTGATTCCCTCGTTAAGTGCAGGTGCGGGAAAAGTTTTAGCTCCTTTTGAACGTGAAAGTGGCTAAAAGTTTTCCCGCACCTGCACTTAACGAGGGAATCACATGGACACTCCATTAGGTACACCGCCATTTTCAAGTGTACCTAATAAAGTGGCCACTTTATCATCTTGGAAAACATGTTGGAATGCAGCCCCAAGGACTAGAGCTTGACACCTGTGACCTTTGACCATGATATCTCCCTAATAAAGTGGCCTGTTATTAGGTACACTTGAAAATGGCGGTGTACCTAATGGAGTGTCCAAGTGACGTCACAGATCAAACAGCCAATCAGGAGGTTAGGGTGAGTGAACGATTCTAAAGATCCAGTTCACTTAATAACTGGAATGCACATCACTAGTATAAAACAGTGCAGACGACCCTGTGCTGACAGGTCGCTATAACCGACTGGTGAGAGACATGGGTTCTTACATGGTAGGATTTTGGTTCGATCCCAGGCGTGAGAATATACCTGAATGTGCATTTATTGTGCAATCAACACTTTTATTTATTTTTACCTCGTGTAGTGTACCTATTGAAGTGTCCATGAGGTGTACCTACACATATTGTCATATAAAGCAGTTAACCAAATGTCCGATTTTTGTTTTAATGCCCCAAAAAATAAAAACAAGGAATAAAACACCAGACATGTTTTAACATAAATGTTTATTTAAAAATAATAATATTAAAAGTAAATTTCAAACCAGCAATCCAATGTGAAATTGCAGGAGATATACTGGAAACAATATTTAGGCGTATATATGCATGCACGTTCTTTAAAAACAACTATAAGTGTTCTAAAATCAAGCTGAGCCGAAGAGAAGCATCATCTCCCCGTTGTTGCATCACGGCGCATCTCTTCATGCAATAAAGTTAGCCGTTAGCTTGGAGAAAACAAGTGGTGTTTGTCACGATTCGTTCCCTCACTGATCCGTTCTCGCGATGAACTGCAAATGCAAATCACTCACTCACAGCTCCGTTCAGTTGGGGAACGAGAAATGCAATTCACGACTCGTTGGTGAACGGGAAGTGACGTCATTTTCTTCTTCGTTTTGATTTACGGCGCGGTGGCACCAGCTTCAATGCGCATTACCGACACCTACTGGTTGAAGTCATATGACCTGAAAAAAGAACCAATCACATTAGGAAGTTACGAAGCCTAACATCACTAGTTGCTGTGTGCTTTTACTAAGCGTGACGGCTGTGGTGCGTTTTGGGTCCGATGGAAATCAGAGCATGTCGTTCAACGGGAGGACCTGGATTATTGATTTTTCACCAACGTCAAATACCCAGCCAACAATGTCGCAACATTTGATAGAGCTAGTCTAAAACAGTCAACAAAGCCATAGTGATTCTTTTGGATCGTTTATTCCTTACAGTGTCTAAAACCTTTTTTCAAAAACTGTCACTTTCATTTACAAAAGAAATACAATTTAAAGAATATTTAGTATTTATTTTTATTCAATTATTCGACTCTCCATACATATATAGGAATAGAACTTTTGTTGTAATATAAGTGATTTTAATATAGAAGCTGGTTTAACACTTAACAGATTTTTGTTGGTGGTTTTTTCCAATGAAAAGGTGTGCCGTGAATGAAAAAAGGTTGGAAAACACTGCACTAAAACAAATCTTTCCCCATGACAACGAATAAAAGTGAAGTTGCTCGGTAAAATTCACGGACAATGACACACACGTCAATCAATCAATCCATCCAGCCATCCATCCATGCATCCATCCATCCATGCACCCATCCATCCATCCAGCCATCCATCCATGCATCCATCCATCCATGCACCCATCCATCCATCCATCCATCCATCCATCCATCCATCCATCCATCCATCCATCCATCCATCCATCCGTCCGTCCGTCCGTCCGTCCGTCCGTCCGTCCGTCCGTCCGTCCGTCCGTCCATCCATCCATCCATCCATCCATCCATCCATCACAAATGATGCAGGCTTGGCTCTTACATCAAGGAGCAGGTTTTTGTATGATCACGATTATTTTTCAGCTTAATTAAATACATTTACTAGGTTTAAATGCTGATCCAATAATGTGTCATGATGTCAACAACAATAGACAAACAAGAAGTGTATTGAATGTGCTACATGACACACCTCTGTGCGTGCGCGTTTGCGTGTGCGATGTGTGTGTGTGTGCGCGCGCGTGCGTGCTGTCTCCAGGGTGGTTCAAGTCTGACACAAATAAGTCTCAGAGAGACTTTGAGCCCCAAAGACACAGTTCCTGTCAGTACTGTTTACCAGCCTCACTTGTATTGTTGTTATTGTTCATTCTTGTTGGTTTAGCTCTCATTTGCTATGGAGATTAGCTTATTAATAATGATGATCATTTGTATTGGTAACTATTAACAATGTTTGCGCAGCCGTAGAAAAAGCAAGTTCGCAGTGTAGGCTATGGGGACAAAAGTATTGCATACAACTTATGGTTCATCCGTTCATTGAATAAAATAGAAAAAAATAGTTTTCATGTGCTTAAAAAGAACATTCAAACATACATGAGTTGACAATCATGGAAGCTGCTTGCCATTTGAACATCACACGGTCTTGCGCTAACTTGAGCCCATCAAAGGAAAATGAACTGTGTCAAAGGCTGATGATGGCAGCAACTGGAGTGTTTTGGAAGCTGAGTAAGGAGAACAATAGCTTCTTGCATCATCATCACCCTCAAAATGGAACACAGCAACATGCAAATGATCAAAGAATATTCGCGTGAATCGTCAACATCTCTGGCCTTAATACGGAACCCTGAGGCACGCCATGAGGCTTTTTCAGTACATTCTCATTCACTGTCTTATGTTTGTACTGCATACAGAGCTCATTTTTTGTTCAAATATTATTGTGATTGTTTATTGGCGGCTTTAAACGAGTCATGGAATTCAATTGTATGGAAAATGGACTTCATACAATGATAATAAAACTCCTAATCAAGTTACAACTGTACTTCTCTGCCTTTCCCAGAGTCTTTTTTTGGGCTCAAATATCTGTACTTCTGCTCAAGTACAGAGAGAGCGTACTTTTGCCACCTCTGCTCTAAGAGCGGCGTGCCGAACCGAACTGAGGAGGGCGCGAGCGAGAGCGAGCAAGCTAAGGAGAAACAGATGGACTTCCACCACTGTTATGTCACTTGGGAGGAGACGATCGGGCCGGCCGGCCAGGGCGGCCGTTTGATTCGCGTCCTGACGTGACCTGCTGACATTAAAAAAAATGACAAATCTGCACGGAATATATATTGTTTAGCCCTCAAGCACATCCATGTGACTCCAGCGACACCCCCCCCTCCCAGAAGCCAGGCCGTCAAGTGTGCCAGGATCTTCAAGTGAGTGTCTGGAATGATTACATGACAACATGAAAATCATCCAAACTCTATTTGCCACAAAATAAAAGAATCCGAGTACAAATGACACATTTGTATTACACAACGTTGACCTCGGAACGGCAAACTCGACAACCTGCCCTGGTCTCATGACTGCAAACAATGCCAGGCCTTTTTGCAGCCCGGCGAAAAAATGTAAATGAAAACACACAAGCCGCAGGCCCCTTTTTTTGTATGCTCTTACGACACGCACGGCCCTTCTATTTACGGCAGCCGGCTCGCCCTCGCTCCTATCCCGGCCGTGATTTATACCCAAAGCGGCCACGGCGAGCCTTTGCGGTGAGCTGCGACTGGCACGCCACTTCTGCTATTTCCTCCGGCGAGATAGGAGAGGAGAGGAGAGGAGAGGAGAGGAGAGGAGAGGAGAGGAGAGGAGAGGAGAGGAGAGGAGAGGAGAGGAGAGGAGAGGAGAGGAGAGGAGAGGAGAGGAGAGGAGAGGAGAGGAGAGGAGAGGAGAGGAGTGTGTATGCGCTGGGCGCGGCGGTGGCGGCGGCGGCGGCGGCGGGGAGCGCCCGTCACATCGGAGGACAAATGGGGTGAAAGGCGCACAGGATGTAAACACGGCCGTGCGCCAGGCAACAAGGAAGCAGGAGGAATGCCAACACGGCGTCAACGTGAGGCCAAGGCCACCTCACGCCACAAATCTCAAGAGGGATCTCATGAGAAAATAATACTTGATGATAGTTTGGTTCTTGACGTACAACTTTAGCTGTTGCCCCAGAAATAAACGGCGAGTTGCAATTTCACGAAATTTGGACCCAAAAAAAATCAAGAAATTGTGTTAGGAATTGAAATGTAGACGTAAATAAGTGCTTAGCAATTGAATTGGAGCACATCCGCAAAACATCCCCTTCCTGCTCTTAACTTTAGGGACACCTTGTGACACATGTTTTTGTGGGATTATTTAGCTCCATGAGTGACCACACACAAACACACGCAAGCAAACACACTCACACAGATGCGTATTCATCGGTGGCTCGTGTTGCAACAAGTCACGCGTGTTGCACATCAATGGCCGGCCGGCAGGCCAGGGCAGAAGGTACAAAGTCTCCCCCCCTCCTTCCTTCCCTGCCTCTCTCCCTCCCTCCCTCCCTCCCTTCCGTGAGTGCCATTCATGCTCTTATTCAAAAGCTCTATTAGATGTCATGACACGCTTGTTTACCTTTTTTTTTAGTACGCGGGGAACATATGGGTTACCTGAGCCTAGCTTGAGTCACCTGCTTCCAGTACGCTCGGCAGAGACATTTGAAAACAACACCTACAACAACAACAACATCAGCAGCAGCAGGGGCACGTGCTGGCTGGCTGGCTGGCTGGCTGGCTGGCCGGCCGGCCGGCCGGCTGGACGCCTTCCCGTTCATAAGCAAGCCCGTCGCTCGCTTTGACTCCAAAACATACGCCTCGCTCGGCTTTGTTTGTCGGGCTCTGGGATTTCCCTGGCACAAAATAAAGGCACCGTGATGTCACCCAGTGATGTAACCGTGGCGGGATGAGGATGAAAGTTATGGGGACTTGACTCATATTACTGCCGTACTGAGAATCTAAAAGAGGAGCTGTGTCTCCAATTTGCCAAATTCTTTGCAAAAAAAAAGAGAATCACTTAGGACATGAACAAGGTATGCAATGGAATCTGCTTTGAAAAGGGTCTGCAAATGCCGTTTTCACTCTCATGACTGGAGAAGATGATTTACTACGACTTTGTTCCCGTCCTTGCGCGCTAATATTGAACACATTCACGTGGGGTGAGTGCGAATGTTAGACTCTGGCGGGGACGCTTTTGACTCACTTCAAGTCTAGACTGCGAGCAGAGCCACTTTTTAATTCATTCCATTCACGTGCGGCTTTTTGTCCTCATTTTTATTGTCTTGCTCACCCAAGCCGCCTGCGCGCCCGCCCGCCCGCCCGCCCGCCTCAAAGGATGACACATTTGAATCCGTCTTTTTTTCTTCTGGCAATTCTTTCATGGTTATTTATTATTACACCAGTGGGTGTGTCGCTTCACGCTAGCAAACGTAACGGCGATGCGATTTGAAAGCAGGAGGCTATTTTGGTCAATGTTGGAAGAATGTGAAAACCAAGTGGTGTCGCCATGGCAACCACGTCGTGAGTTGCCCGCTAATACCCGCGCAATTACAGTAGAGATTGACGGACGTGAGCGGGAAGGAAAGTGACAAATGCTCCTGGGTCCCTTTATTAGGACTTCCCATTCAAAATGGAAAGAGCACAAAGTACAAGCACAACAATAAAGTTTTGAAGACAAATACGTTGGAATTTACCCCATCGCCCCGAAACTTGTGTTCCTAGAATCAGATATTCTAAATTTGGACCGGCATGTACAGAAACACAGAGCCGGCCGGCCTCAAAAACACGTGGTCATTGAATTTCTCATGTGTTCTGTTATTGATTCAGAGAGGAACAAGAGGGGATCGCCGGCCGGCCAGGTCGGTCGGTCGGTCGGCCGGCTGGCTGGCTGGCTGGAGGCGGGGAGGGGGCACGCTGGTAATTCAGGGACAGGCCGGGGGCACGGTGCCAGCGAATTAGAGAGGCGGCCCGCGGGAGACGTTTTAATTTGCGCTGCCATGTGCACAGGCATGCGCCTCGGCTCCTCTCATTAGGCCGGCCGGCCGGCCCGCCGCCGTCTTCTGAGAAACGCGGGCGAGCCGAGCCGAGACGCGCTCCGCTCGGCGTATTACGCGCTCATTTATTTACTGACTGCTTTTTCGTATTAGCTTCAGCGAGCGAGCGGTGCTGCTTTTAGGGCCGTTTGTCAGTTGATGAGCAAGAGCGTAGGCAACGACACGCCAGCGCTTTCTGGGAAACGTCGGAAAGGCCTGCGCTGAGGGCAAAGGTGGAATCTGTGCTATTCTGAGCGGGGTCTGGTAACAGGAATTCCAAATGTGTTGTTTTTTTCATCATTTGAGATCATGTATCTGTCATAAAAGCATTCAATCCATTTCAGAATTATTTCGACCGTTCTCTATATTGCAAAGAAGCCATGATCGGGATAAAGGTGCACTTCAATGCTTTGTATCATGCCAGGCGATTCGAAAGGACCATTTGGGCATTTATAAACAAGGCAAACAACTGCATGGAACTGGAAAAGAAGCTCAAAGTGACAACGTAAGCCTTCAGCCAGGCAGCCAGGCAGCCAGGCAGCCAGGCAGCCAGGTAGCCAGGCCGCGTGGCGCACACGGAGGCTCCGAGGCACGGCGTCTGTCGCACGGCCGTAAGCGGGTCACCACGTGTCATCTGTCAACTAATTGGGCCACATTAAGCTCTCTGCCAGCAATGATTATCTCATCATGGCGGGGATGATGGAAAGGACGGCGCGGCTAGATCAGGTCCGGCGGGATGCGCCGACACGTCTCCGCTGACTCGGCCGGGACGGGAGGGAGGGAGGGAGGGAGAAGGCCCGCATCATCGTCTCCGTGGCGACAAACTCAGAATTTTTTTTGTTTGGGGCTTAAAATTCAATTGAGAGAATTTGTATGGGCTTTTGACAACTTCATGCTTGCAATTAATAAGTCGTCGGTATATTGTAACCTGGAGTAGCTGCTTCTCATTAGTGCGCCAAAGGTAATTAGTTTGCACTTAAGAGTCTCACAGGAAGAGAAAAAGCCAGTCCAAAAGGACGCGCTCGCTCGCTTGCTCACTCACATGCTTGCTAAAATGCCTTTTCTTTCTTCATGCATTAAGACAGAAATATGCAAATCCAAATTAGCGCTGATAATAATAATAAGCACTAAAGTTAGCAATATGGCATCGGTTGAAAAACAAAAAGAGATAGGGGGAGATGGGTTTTAATTCAAAAACAAAAAAAACAAATGGGTTAAGGGGGATCCATTGGGGTAGTTCAAGGGAAACGGGAAGAGAAAAGTTACAAATGGCAAGTATTAGCAAAGACAAAAGTGACAATGACGACTCTGTTTGGAAGCCGGTTACAATAAGAGCAACGTATCCCGAAATAGCTTCCGCAACTAAGCAGCTAACGGGCCAGGCTTGGGAAAAGCAGTGGCCAAAAGCGGCCACAACTTCAACTCTTTGGCAACAGTTTGACCAAAACAGTTTGCAGTTGCGGCCGCTTGCGTTGGTTCGTGTGAGAACCTAACGAGCCTCTGCGTCGGCGCTGAGGAGTCAGCGGAGACCACCTGGCCGCCCCCCCCCCCTCCGGGAGCTCCTCCAGCTCCGGCCGTCAATCACGGGCCCGCCTGACACAACACAGCCTGCCGGGCAACCTGCTGCGGGCCCGCCGCGAGCTGTGCGGCCGGCCACCTGCGACCCGTGATTGGAAACAGCTTCAGCAGCTTCAAGGTGGCGAGATGTCTTGCTTTCCACCTACTCGCTCGGGACACCAGATCCCCGTCAAGGCCCGATTCCCACACTAGGCTAGCGGCTCTATCTTTCCTCGCAAGGCTCAGACACGGACCCGCTTTGCCTGCCCATGACCACGACTCCGTTGGAACGTGACGACTATGCTTCTTGAGCCTCACTGCAAGACTGGACCGGGTCAAAGGCGAAAGCCAACAAGCGTCACGTAGACAAAAACAAAGCCAAAAAATTGGCCTCCACAAAACGATAAGTGCCAAACACATTTCGCGCCATCTTATGCGCAATTACTGTACGTCAACGCTCACACACACGTGGGCGGTGTCTCAGGTGTAACACTTAATATTGGCGGCATCCCATGCGAGATGAGACGGCAGGCACAAGAAAACAGGCCTGACCTGTAACGGTGGGACCGCCGCGCTCTGACAAGTCCGGACAAGGCTGGGGCTGCGTAGCACCAACGGGCTCCCAGGGGTGCGCCGCGCCGCGCCGCGCCGTGGGAGCAGGTGGAAGGCCGAAAACACGGCTGCGACTCCCACAGCTCATCACCAGGAGGGGAGGAAGTCAACGTTCTTCACAGTTAGCCACGCCAACATTCTTCATGGAAAGATGACAAGAAAAATCGACAAAGTTTTTGTGCAAGTAATCATTTGGAGTCCAAGCAATCGAGATGAAGAAGGGAACAAAATGCAAATGGTGCCAGCAGATGCACTCTTGAGTAGTCTGCTTCGCTGACTCACCGTCCGTCGTCGCCCGCAATGTAAAAGTCGGCCTCTTGTTTCCACGGCAACCGTCGCTCCAAAGCAACAATCGGCCACTTGCCTCACCGTGTCGGACAAATGTATGGCGCCGTACACATTTGGGATCCATCTCATTAACCGTTGACTTTTATTCGCCATTAAACTATGAGTTGTCGACGGGACAGTCGGGATGTCAATTTGTTCGCTTGTACGTTAGGGTGAGTAACGTGTGTCTTCATTTCTCACTCATTTGATATCTTAATACTATTTCAATTGTATAAATGTACTCAACTACTTTGGCGGACATGCAAAAAAAAATGGCTGCAGTGGAAAGTACGCACGCACGCACGCACACAGTCATCAATCACACCGTGTTAAAAACAAATCAAGTTTTTATGAAAGCCTTTCAGGATTTTATCTGACTTCCTACTCGGGGGGTCAAAGTGGGCTTCCTGCTTCTTAATCAACGCGGGGGGGGGGGGCAACGACGCACGTCCGACGCTGCGGAGAAAGTCGTGACCTTTTGCTCGCATGAATAGCAGGAAACGTCTGTGCGGCCGTGCCAGTCGCCGAGCGAGACCACGGACGGCACAAGTTGCGCAAGGACCCCCGTGCGGCGGCTCTCAGGAGCCCCCTGTTGGGACAGCTGCTCGGGTGGCCCCCCTGATTCATTTTCTCAGTCAACAGCACAAGCTCGCAGTGCAGCCACAGTGACTCACGGGCCCATTTGGACGTTATGTTGAACTCCACCCACCCACCCACGCACGCACATACAAAGAAAGGAGTGAGCGGCCAATCACGTGCCTGGCTCCAAATTAGTCGCTCGCTTAATTATTTGGTCACTTGTTTTTTGGGGTCACACCTGAGAGAGAGAGAGAGAGAGAGCGAGCGAGAGAGCGAGCAGTCCAAATCAACTCGAGCGTGACACCACTCATGTGACACACGTGCGCGGCGCCTTGAAATGGAACGAAAGAAATGTTAATCTCCCGTGGGCGTCGCCACATGACACGAGTGTTGCGCAACTACGACAAGAAGAGAAGCAAAGGACTTTGGCATGAATCACAGCACCAGTGACCTACTTTGACTTGTAAACAGTCCCACTCAAAGTTGACAAGGGAAATGGCCATGGACACGTCATCAAGTGGCGCACTGTTGCACCTGTGTGGACCAGGTTTGCAGGAAGTCCATGGTGTAATTACGTGCTTCTTTCTACTTTTTGATATTTATACTAGATGGGGAAGGGGAGACGAGGGACCCCGTGGACAAACGGCCGTATCCCCCTTCGTGACAATGACCGACGGGGCCCAGAGTTTGGCGTCCGATCTGGCATCTCCGGTTGTGCCTTGACGTTGGCCAGCACTGGTTTAGCCACGCCCACTCATCACACGAGTGACGCTAATGAGAAGCGTGCACACGAGTCGGTGACTCACGCTTTCCATTTGCGTCGACGACGACAGTATGGGTGCGGGAGTGGCTATGGGCTGACTCAGCGCTACGCAAACAACTCAGCTCACCATAAAGCACCTTAAGCTCGGAGTAAGGTCTCTAGGGCGGGCCTCCTGTGAATTGATAGACGCAAAACAATTTCATTCACGCAGAGAGATAATGAGGCGGGCTTAACATTGAGCGGCAGGCGCTATTTGGCTGCTTTGAGACTAACTTCAGCGGTCGACGACAAAACGCATTCGTCAAATGCGCCCAAAACAAAGAGGTTGAAAAACAAGGAAACCGTCCTTCTTATGACACATCCTATCCTACCAAGTCTTCAAATCTGCACGTCGCGCGATATCATCTGGAACATGCATTTTGCGCAAGCGTCGCTAACGGCTCGCCCGGACAAAAGATGTGACGGGCTCATTTCTCGGAGAGTCTCCAAATGACGATGATTACAATTGGCCGTTGCCAAACCGGTCTACTTGGCCTCCGCTTGACCCAGGTTTACAGGAAGCAAGCACATCCGGCCCCACAAAACCATATGTTGGAAATTTGGATTCGCACGAGCGCTACGCCGCAAAAGGCTACCGTGACTCAGCACTTGTGACATTTTCTCAAGATGAAATCGTAAAAGTGGCGCAAAATCCAGCGGGAAAGTGGCCCGCCCGCCAGCCCGCCAGCCCGCCCGCGGCGGTAAATACATCAAAAGGTGACTCAAGGCTTGAGTCATGCAAAACGATGGAACAATTCAAAGCTTTATTACACCTGCCACATCGCGAGCTGGGGAAATTCCGCACATAATGCGAGCGCAATGGGATTGCGTGAGTGCGTGTGTGCGTGCGTGAGTGAAGTCAGCATGCAGGCATGCTTCACGTGGTGCGTGAGGTGAAGGGCTATTAGGGCAAAGGCGAGGACCACGACTGCTGCTGCGGGTTACTCAGTAACCTGCGCACTCGTCTTCACATCACAACCGTACAAAACACAAATTCACTTGCACATGGACACACTCTCGACACACACACGCAAATTCAGACATAGACATGTAGGCCTCCAGGCACATGCGCACACACACTGGCGTACACAGACACACTTCCCTCACACACACACAGCACACAACTCCACATGACACAAAAGCACACGTACACACGTACACACACACACACGCACTGCAGTGCAGCTGCACGGATGAAGCAATCATTTTGTTCTTTTAAAAGACACTTGAGGAGCACAGAGAAAGAGGTGCCGCCAGATGTGCGACCCAAAAACACAGCTCGCTCACTCACAAGTCAACATATCACCTCAATGATGCCTTCAGAATTGGGAGTCCTATTGGACATGAGGTGCTGCTGTTTTGGTTAGCAAACTCTTCAACGTCACGGTTTCTACTCACAACTAGCGTTACTGTTCTTCCATCAGACTGATTTGAGGGAGGAGGCGTTCATTTTCCCAAGTCTGAGTGCACGACACTTAATGAGTAATGATTGACAGGGTGCGGGCATGACTCAGGCGCTTGTTAGCGCTCATGTTCTCGTTCCTGACTGGGGTCCAAACTCCACCAAAATATGTCCGTTTCTCCAAAGAAAGGCGTGCGCATGTCACGGCCGGCTAAACAACGACAATTAGCGTCCGGCGGGGGCTGGCACAAAGCGTTCCCAACAAGTTTCTTCCGGGAGGAGAAGCCGACACAATGCTACGCAAAACACGGCCAGCCTGACAACTCGTTTGCCAAAAGCGCCGTCGTTAGGAAAGAAGTACGCCGTATTCCTGCCGTCTGACTTTGTATCCAAAATTCGAACACTCTGGGTTGTTGTTTTTTTTTAACCATTTCTAATTTTGTTCGCCAAAATATGATCAAATTTATAGAATTGATCAAACTTTAGCAGGGGGGAATGGGGCCAACCCACAAAGAGCAAAAATCCACATCTAAAAAATATGGCTTTCTGAGGGAGGAGAGCTCGGTGCTCCATCTTTGACAGGTCGGCCAGTCAATCATCGCTAGGCAAACGGCGACGTGGCCACCGAAGCGTTGTTTATGGGGCCACCTGGACGTGCATCTGCTCTGGCCAGGGGGTGCAGATGGACGCGCATTCATAGGCGGGCGGGCGGCCGGCCGGCCGATGCATGTGGCCAAATCACGACACACAAAAAAACAACAACAACAACAATCCCAAGAAAGAAAGCGGTTCAATTGTGTCATTTGTGTTTGAAGTCCCAACTTGCCAATGTCCCTCGTCCTAATAGGAGCTTGTTACATAACCACCTCCGCTGAGAGCGGGGGGCTAACCTTTGCTCGATAACAAAAGCAACTTGGACAAATAATTACCATGAAAAGCAAAGGGGGCTGGGCAGGCGGATGGGGGGGGGGGTATTCATAATTGAGATGGTTATGTAAATATGAATCATACTGTATTAGAAGGGGCGTGACAAACATTTTCATTCATGGCACAAAGTCCAACTTTAGCCAACAAGACCACAAAGGAACACAGTCAGGTGTGCTACATGAAGCAATATTAAATACAAGTATGGGGAAATTTCCATTTAAGTGAATGGAAGGGGAAAAAAAAAGAATGCAATAAGATTTTGCTTTTGATTAGAATAGTTTTGGCAGTCTCGTTACGTGACTGTGTCCGCATCCCTGGTGACTTCTTCTGCAGTCAAGAAATGAAGAGACTAAAAAATATGTTCTATGGTCTCCATATGGTGGGTGGCTTTTCCTCTTTTAGAGGACATCATCATCCAAGATAAAAACAGGGGCCTGGATGAGAGCGAGCGAGCGAGCGAGCGCGCGCGTCTATTTAAAAGGACGGGGAGGAGATGCCGAGGCATTCCACGTCTTAGCGGAAGTGTCCGGGACCAGAAGGCAGCGTCCAATGAACTGGAGTGACCCCAGCAGGGCTCGCTGCCATCAGGCCTGATGTCATGACACAACGTTGCACGCACACTGCGAACTCACTCTGGGAGTGTGTCTGTGTGTGTGTGTGTGTCACCGATACGCTATCAGACGCAGCCGTGTCAGCACGGCGGTGCAAACTCCTCGCCGAGCTGCAAAATGCCACACAAACGTTGTGAGCGTTTGGAGCACACGCGATAGCGGACAACTCATTAGGTACGGTTCCATTTTGGAAGCCTAATTTTGGAATCAGTTCTACAAATATACGAGTTGGCCATAATGACGTCCGCACAAGAAACTTGCAATGATATTTTCATTTATTCTGACGTCACGAGATGAGTACGAGTTCACTTTGGTCGCATAGAGGTGAGTTTGCTGTTGTGCCAAATGTCCAATCTATGTCTCTGCTCAATAAAGTTTTAGGGAAAGAAAAGAAGGAAAGCTATGGGGAATTGTTGACGAATGACCCTGAAACGTTTTTCATTGGGCATAAACATCTGCTTTATATCATAGAAAAAGAGCTCTTTGCGGCATATTAACGCAGTAACAATATTGGTGAGCTTCCACAGACAAGACGTGGGAGCTGACTCACAGGCCACAGGACCCCGCCCGCCTAACGCGGGCCGGCCACACGTGTGCACGTCTGTGTTATGATTACACATGACCACGCTCTGGAAATAACCTGCAACGGGAGCGGACCGACCGACGGCCGGACGGACGGACGTCTCTCACGAGAGCAGGGCCCGGACCTGCTGGGGGGATCTGGGAAGGAGGTGCTCGGGGTCCTTGTAGGCGTTGGCCGGGCTGCCGAGCGCCGCGTGCACGTCCCCGTAGGCCCGGCACACCAGCTCGGTGGACTGCGAGAAGATCTGGTCCCTGTGAAAGGTTGTGATGTCATTTGTCAAGAAAGAGACTTCATGTACAAAACAATTTGCCGGCCGGACAGGGGTCTTTCCAAAATCCACCATTTGAAATTGTCCAGCCATTTGCAACCTCAATACGTAAGACATCTCGCTCAAGAGAAGAGAAAGCACAAAACAACAAAAAGAACATTTGCGGTCTTTGTGCTTTTTTTTCTTTTGTTTTTTTTTGCTCGTCAGCTCGGACGCGCGCGCGCGCACGCCATCGAGACGATTTCAGAGAACCGCCGAAATGGACCGGAAGCTAATTAATGGCGTCCTGCCCATTAGACCCGCGGCGTCCATTAATAGAGAACATTAACCTAAGGTACAGAGTGCACCTCAAGCCGGCCGGCCGCACTTCCCAGTAAGCGCGACTCACAGCACGCCGGCGGCTAAAAGCTCACGTGCGCGCTGGGCTCGCTCGCTCGCTCGCTCCCTCCCTCCGCCCCTCCGCGTCAGCCGGGCAAACACCAAACAAATGAAAAGTCGCCACGGCGGCAGCGTTGAGTGGAGTGTTTTGTTGGGAGCGTGCCATGTGAGGGTCCAATCACACTCACTTGATGGCGGCGCTCAGCAGGAAGTTGAGCTGAGGCATCACCAGGCTGTCGGGAGACGACAGGTAGCGGTCGAACTGGACCTGTCGTACCGCAAACATGAGCGACGCTTAGAGACAATTCGCATCCTTGGCGCCAAACAAAAAAAGGTTCGAGTCTGTCCTTTGGCCATTTGCCGCACCAAATGCACTCACCATAGCCGCTTTCACCGAGGAGACGTCCATGCCGGGCAGGAGGGACATAGGACCCTGACAACCACAAGAACATTTCATTTGCTCAAATGTTAAAAGATTTAGGCCTCTTGGCCGACAGTCAAATGACTGGCTTATCATATCGCGGGTGTCAGACAGCCATTTTGCAACCTGGAATGAAGCACGACAACGTACAGACAAGCCTTTTTTCTCACTCCGGGCCAACATTTTACATAGTGTTCAAATCATTTGAATCAAAGGTCAAATGAAAGATAATCAATTCAATAGAAAACTCATAGGATCAAAAAAAAAAACGAGTTCACCATAAGTGATGATAAACAAACGCCGTAGCAAGTCGACTGCCTCGGGAGGAACAATATAAGCGACGGCCGTCCGCCTTCTCGTCCCGTACGAGAGAAAATGACAGGGCGGAAACATTTTGCAGATAGCAAAAGACAACCTTGAAGGCCAAGAATAGTCGCCGTGCCATGCCGTGCAGACACACGCACACACAAAAACTTGCTCTCCTCAAACACACGCGCAAGTATTTCGGGCAAGGCCACCCGGGAAGACGGTGACGCTTGGCCGGGGCGCGGCGAGGCGCTTCTGTCCCGGCGTGACCCGACCAGCCCGCGCCGTCACGACACGCACCGCAGCTATGGCTACCGTCGTGGCTGTCACTCAGCGGCGGGCCCAGACCGTCGCACGCTCCGCTTGGGTTCATAGCGTAAGAAATAAAAGCATACAATACGACTGGGGCGCTATGGTAACCGTGGTGACGGCGGCGGCGTAAACAACGACACTTGGCACGGAACTGCTTGCAGACCCGTTGAGTCGGAAGGAAAAAAAAGGTTCTGTGAGGTGTCATCGTAAATCCGACCGGCCTAAGCTACCAAATGAAAATATGTTTTGTGAGACCTGCTCGGCGTTGTGCTGCTGCACACAGTTGTAGATGTAGCTAAGGCCCGTCCTGGTCAGCACGTAGGAAGCCTGCTCGTTGATCAGCGTGTCAAGGTGAGCCTCGATCTGCCCAAACAGAATAAGCGGCAGAGGCCGGTGAGTGCTTTAAGCGGGGGGGGGGGCTGCCATTGTGAGCAAACGCTACTCGAGCCTAATGGAGCGTCTCCACCGCAGCGCAGCGCAGCACGGTTGTACGACACACAAAGGATGTGTTCAAATTAGACGAGTGATAGACAGACGACAAACTTAATGTTCGCACCTCAGAGAGGGAACGAGAGCTTATCACATGGTAAGAAATGTTCATGGATGTTGGTTTTTTTGTTTCAAACCAGAGTCTCATCGCTTGGATGTCCACCACAAATTGTCCTTGGTGGTAACTCGCGGCTTTTTTTGGTTTTGTTTTGAGACAATGTATCAACATTGCAAGTATACTAGCATTGGCGCCGTTGCTCGCGCCCGTCCGTCTCTGCCGAGGAGGAGGGGTGCGTGGAACTGCTCACCCGTCCCCTCAGACAAGGAGGAGGAAAATAAAATTGGAAAAAAAAAAACCTTTGAAAGGGGCGGCTGGACGTTGTTTACTCTGGAGTCCGAGTCTGTCCAAGGAACAGCGATGGACACTTTATTATTGAAACCTGGAATGGGCTGGTGCCTACCTGGAACTCCAGCATCTCCAGCCTCTTATCTGTGAACTCAAAGAGCGCCAGCGTGGTCTTCATCACATACAGCGAGTTAACCATGTAGGTGGCCATGTCGGTCGTGCCCAGGTTACTGGCAGACACCGTGCACAGCTGCAGGAGGGGGTCCAGAATGCACGAGAGCACCTGACAAAAGGGGAACCTCGTTCAAAGGACACAACGAGACGGGCCGAAAAGACTCAATTGATTACCTGGGCAAAGTCGGCCTGGCGAGCACCCACGGGGACCACGGAGGAGTCGTGAGAGGCCAGAACCTCCCTGAGGAGGGCCAACGTCTGGGTGAGGGAAGCGGTGGGGCCCAGGTCAGGAGGCGGGAGCTCCACCTACAAAAAAAAAAAAAATTGGCTGAAATTTCAGAATGGCACGAAAACGCCTTTGTAAACATACTCCCGCCCACACAACATGATTCTCGCCCGCCGCCATTTTAAAGAAGCTGCAAATGCGTGTCCCAAAACTTGTGTCATCACCATCTCAGTATGTCCTCCACAGGTAATCTGTGAGTCAGTTGCGCTGCTAATGAAAAGGACGGTGATTAAATCTTCTGGTAGACACGGAAAAAAGGATCCGGGCAATCTTTTGTGCACCTAATGGTGCTCATTACCAGAAGAGCGCGTTCCTGGCATTAGCTGCAATCGACACTGAAGCCCGGGGAGGCCTTCAATCGGATTAGCGGCGGGCCCGGCGGATATCGATCGGGAGCCAGCTGGAGCCCACCGCTACGTGCTACCGTACATTTGGACGGCAATTTAAGCAAAAGAAGAAGTGGCCCGACCCGTGTTTTTTCTTCCGATAGTCGGTAAGGGCCACTTGGATGAATGCGGCGGGGGGATAAATGCTTTCCACAGCTCCAGATCTAAATTGTCGGGCCAATGGATGAAAATGAAGAAAGGTGACAGCAGCTTGATGTTTTCATAATCATCGCTGACGTCTTCAATGACGCTTACGTACGTACGCATTTTGGAAACAATGTGTCGAGTCTGGCGTACGCATTTTACGCGGCAATTGTCTTCAGCCACCAAATTTGCCTCAGGAGGACCACGTCTGGTCGTACCGGCGTGCATACCTTGTCCATGAGTCTGCTGGCATGAAGGCTGAGGCTGTTGAAGAACATCTTTTTGCTGAGCATGTGCATCTCCTCCACGGTCATGAGCAAGGAGGCCGCACTGGTCCCCACGATGGCGCTAATGGTGTGGTGGTAGAACTTGAGCAGGTTGGACAGCTTGTAGAGCAGCACCGCGCCTGGCTCGGCCACGATCACCTGCTCTATGCGCACCTGGGGAGTGGTTTGCGAGACGTCAGAGCCAAAAGAGCGGCGACGAGAGCTATTTGTTGAACCGCCGCTCACTTTCAGAGGACGACACACTCCTTCTGTGATGTGTCCAACCACCTCCTGCATGTTGTCCTCCACGCCTGGACCGACACAAGGGGGGGGGGGGGAAGAAATTCAAACGCCCACCTTGATTTAGCTTTGGACAAAAGGTGCAGTTGCTATCCATACCCTGCAGGGTGACTTGCTTGAGCAGCGCTTCCAGGTGCTCCCTCTCCGAGGCGCTGGCCTGGTGCAGCCAGGCCAGCATGTCGCCGATGTACCTGCCGGAACGGACGAGGTGAAGCGGAGCCCTCCCCCCCTACCTCCCTCCCTCCCGGCCAGCTAATTTTAACCCGGCGGGAGGGAGCACGCAATCATGCGCCATCATGTTTCATTTCCCCTCCAGAGACAACGGCGCTCGCTCCTTTGGCGCTTTATGTAATACTTGCAAAGACAACAAGGTTTAGGTACAACCAGTGTGTGTGTGCATGCATAAGAGGAGGGGGGTGGGGGTGTGCTGAGAAACAACTCAATGTTCTGAGAATCGCTGATGCCACCGACTAACGACTAAGTGAAGGCTATTCTGCGGACCATTCTGAGAAAATCTCCCGGGAGGACTGGGCTAATCAGGACACGCGCTGGTCAAATATCCGCTCGGTAAGAGTCGTTGGCGGCCGAGCAAGCCAAAGGGTCATCTTATCAATTTGACGGCTACTCTTGAGGACCAAGACGCCTTCCCGATCAGACAATAAAGCACAACTAAATGCTGTATGTCCGTTTCAACATTCTGTTTGGACTGAATTGAACGTGATCCAATTGGATAATTATCCACTGTCGTGAGCGGATGTGCAGGCGCTGTTTACAAAATGGCGGTCGGCGTTGGATCGCTAGCTTAGCCGCTTTTCAACCGCTCTATTTTCCAATTGAAAATGTACGTGGTGCAAAAACAGTCATTTTCCATTTTGGCTTCTACATCTTTACAAGGAAAGAGGCTCGCAGCTGCAAAATCATTTGAACGCCCTTGGCTGCCGTTATTCGGGTAAGAGTAGATGTATTACGCTTGTTGTGCTTTGGCCAAGTCAGCTACAAGTTTTAATTCAAGCAACATCTGCCTCTTCTCAGCCGTCACACGCTTGCTTAGAAATTCGGGCAAATAACTGACCAAATTATTCAAATAAAAAAACACAAGATGCGTTCGTTCATTGGCGCCATCTTTTGGCGGAGTGAAAAAGAAAGAAAGAAAGAAAGAAAGAAAGAAAATGGACAACCTACACGGATGTTGGGGTTGTCTTTGCAATGTTACCTCATGGGGTCATGGGAGTGCATTTCAATGGGACGGGGAGTTCCGCCCGGGCCCCCGCGCGTCAAGGCGTCAATGAAGCCGCGTACCACCGCGTTCCTGCGTGCCGTCCCAAACTCATCTAGGGCGTACCTGCGGGCGAAAGAGACGCAGAGGCCGTGTGGGAACTCGGCGGCCGTGTTTTGGTGCCGTGGAGGTCGTTTGCGAAACAAATCGGGCGCCCGGCCTGCAGCCTTTCCACAAGGAAGGTGAAGGCTTTGTGAGACTAAACAGCAGATATAGAGTCAAGATTCCAGGAAAAACCCGGCCGGCTGCGAGCGTGACCTTGACTGGAGGAAGGCGGGGGGGGGGGGGGGGGGATGTTGGCCATTGGGAACAAAAAAACTGTAGGATGAACATGTGACATTTGGCTCACTGTCATCTTGACGAGAGTAAGAAGACACTAATGGACACCAGTAACCTTGTGGAAAGACAGCAAGCAGTATTGCAGCAAGTAGAAAGGACGTCACTGCCCTGCAAATAACAACCAATTAAGCCTTGGCCATGAAAATCATTTGGAATCGAGAACCCGCACGCGTGTCCTGCGTATTCGGCAAAGGGATTGGGATTAGGACGGCACGCCCCCAAAAAAAGACAACATTCCGAAAGGTGTTTGTGTAAAACCGCTTTGAAGTTTACGCCTTGCAGCAGCTCCCATTCAAAAGTCCTATGAATTCCAACAAGTGGGTAAAAGAACCACAGGATGGAAAAGGCAGTCGACATGAGGCGCAGCACTCCCCCCTAGTGCTGCTTTTAGACGCAGCGGCCGGACAAAGTCAATGCGGTGCTGTGCGCGCGCGCGCGTGCGTTACTTGTAAAGGACGGGCCGATCCTGGAGAGCCTCCATGGCTTGCGTCAAGATGGGGCTGATATCGCACGTCTCCTGGCTTAATCCTCTGCACTCGTCTGGGGACAAAATACAGAAAGCAGTCAAAGTGGTATTCGTGCCGTAGTGATGAGCCCAGATGTTTGGATGAACAGCATATGCATCTGTCTTATAGTTCCTTCAAGAGGCCATTTAAAAACTGCGACTGTATGTTTTCATCAAGCACAATAGCATCGTCTGGTGATGTTTGTGACATTTGCCACCTGTTGGCACAATGCAAGTGGATGATGCAGCCTGTAGCTTACCGTTGGAATAGCGACGGGCTGCTATTAAGTATTCATTGGCTGTGTGTGTGTGCGAGCTTACTTTGAGCCCAGCGGTAGAGTTGCTCGTACGCCTCCTCCTGCAACACGGCCATCTGCTCCATGATCTCCAGCCTACACCGCATTTAGGTTACATTCGCACCGAGAGTAGCGGTGCTTGGAGGAGGGGGGGGGGAGATGAAAAATACATACCCCGCAGTCTGCTGGTTGGTCCGCAACAGTATTTTAACGTCCTCGTGGATTTGCTTCACTCGACTCAGGGCTTTGAAGAAGTCCTACAAAAGAAGAAGGAAACAAGAAAAAACTCAAACATAAAAGGAAAAGAAAAACAGTGTTTCCCGATAGAACATTTGAATATTTTTTCCCAAATGTGAACAAAAAAAATTCTGTCGCGGGCGGCATCAAGGTGTCAGTGTCTCGGCCCGTCTCGGCAAACTTGCATATTAATAAACACAGCCCACTCAGGTTTCCGAAACATCCCGTCGTCAGGCCTGAGCTGACTTTGCAAGGGTGCGAGAAAGCTCACATTTGATCAATCCCACGTGGAGAAATGAACGTACCTCCGTCACGGGCGCATCTCTGGCTCGTCGCAGGGTGCTCATCTCCTCGCTGGACAGCTGGAACTTGGCGAGGAAGGCCTGAGCCACCTGGGCCCTCACCTCAAGACGATGGCTAAACGACAAGTCGCAGCAAAATGAAAAGCTTTCATCCAAGCCACACCACCCGAAAATGGGGCGATTCAATGGGTGCAGTAGTGCCAGCCATCCAGCAGGTGGCGGTCTCACACCAGGAGAAAAAAAGAAAGGACCCATACGCAACGGAGGGAAGGCTGAATGAGGCTGTGTTTGGACAGCAGCAACATTGCTATCATTGCTGTCTGTATGAGGTGATAGTTTCCACGGTAACAAGCCCAATCACACTGGCAACTTGGGTCGGGACAACAATCCCTCCCTCTGTCCACTTCCAACCGGCTTGGATCAGGAAATCACTGGGTGGCTGCTGACTTCAAATTCATTCCGTGAGCCTGCTGTCTGTCTGACCTTCCATTTCTTCATTTCCAATAAAGTGTTCAAATAGGAAATCGTGGAAATGGGGGCCAGGGGTTGAACTTGAGAACTTTGAAATACCTCTGAGCCCCACATAGGATCGAGAAATGTGTGTGAGCACAATATACGTGTGCATAAAATGCTAATTCGGGTACAAACGGTTGGGCACGACATAGCATTTTTCTTTTCTTTTTTTTTTGTCCGACTGCTGAAGCGTTCCGAGGGTCTGATGTAGGAGAAGCAGCTTGCCGCAGTCATCATTTTTCTTCATGAGTCACAATGACGGGTTGAACAAGTTTCTCATTACAACCAATGAAACCAAATGTTGACAAGGAGTCAGTGACCTCTTTGAATTCAACATGCACACTGCAAACAGTAGTAGAGGTTTACCAAAAAAATGGGGGCGCTTTGATCATATTCTTCTACTATGAGGTATGAATACAATATGCGGTGCCAACTTGTTCATTAATCAAACTTAGCCATGCGCACATTTTGCAAAAACAGACTCCATCTCGGCCTTGCTATCCTCACAGGACCAGAGCGAGCGAGCGAGCGAGCGAGCGAGCAACTTCCATTTGATTATTATTTTGGTTTTCCGTCCATCAAATGTAAATGACTGATCAGATTGGATTTATAAGAAGCAACATTCAACATTTTGCTGTGTTTGGTCCGCTTTGCTGAGCTCCCCCCACCCGCCCGCCGCACCAACTGATTGATTTTATCTCTCCAGTGGCGACAATGACTGAGGCCGTACAATACAATCCCGTTAATGGCTCTGTCATGCTGAAACACTCACGTTACCGGTGAAGACTTCATTTCACTAAGAGACCAGCTAATAGTGAGACTGAGAGCACGACAAGTCCGTTTTTTTTTCTTTTTCTTTTTCTCTAAATAGACTAGCTGCTGAGGTGAATGTGAATCTCTAACAAAGAACAACAACAACAACAAAAAAAAAAAACTTGAAGCTATTTTAGTTGCAAAATAGAGGAAAAATGCAGATTTCCTTCCATCTTGGCCAGGATTTTAATAGCTGCCTGTCCCAATAGTTTGCGAGAGTGGCAGCCGGCCGGCGGTGGCGGGGTGCGAGCGAACGAGCGAACGAGGTCCCATCAGGGAGCAGCCAGGCGACGATTAACAGTCAGCTCAAGCGTGATGGCTTTTGTTTACGCTGTCGTCCGGCCGGCCTGTTCTCGGGAGAATTTGCACTGTGGAGGTCACACCGGCAACATTGGCTTGGACTTAACACGGGAGGCTGGAAGGGGGGCTATTGGCCTATTCATCATTTACACTTATCATTCATTAGTCATTGAATAAAAAAAAAGAGGGGGGCATTGTTTTTTCACTCCAAAGCCCTGTCGAATAGCAAAAGAGTACTTTGCTACCACCTTGCGGCATCCCCAGGAAATGACAATGGCTTTTTCCGCGGCTAAGAAGTACATCCTCTATTGTTGGTGGTGTAGTTTGTGTTTCAATCATTAATAGAAGCAATTAAAAACCCTTTTTTTTAACATTTGACTGCAACAAGCCTTTTTTAAAAGTGCGTTGGGCTAATGGAGAAAACGTGACTCATTGGTTTGTCTTTTGAACTGCAACGCCTCTGGCTCGGTGTCGGGACACGTCGGGACACGTCGGGCGTGACGACGTGCGTTGTCAAAGAGCCGCTGCGCCGGCCAGGTGCAAAGTTTCTTGGATTGTCGACAGCGTCGTTCGACAAGGCGCACGCTGCGCAGCGTAAGGATGACAAAAGAATGCCGGCGGGCAAACACGGCTCACCCCCCCCCGACCGGCCGCCTGCCACCTTTGCTCGTGCAATCTGCCGCTCCTTTCCGTTTCATTAGAGCTGACAAATGACACGCTGCCGCCGGCTGATAAGATAGCGAGCGACGCAGGGCGAAGGGGGAGGGTGGCGACGGGCCTGCTGAATACACACGCCGCGCCGGCATCCGCACAGCGGGCCTCGCTCGCTCTCCACGGCCGGCCCGGCTCAGATTGGGAGATTATGTGGCAAATCTGGCTATTATGCAGAGGAAAACGGGAGAGCACGGCGCCGGTCGCGTACGCGACAAGAAAAAGCACTTGCCACAAGGTCGAAGCCGACCGAGTTGTCACTTGGAGCTTTGTGCCGCTTTGTGAATGCAAATATTAAGTACAAATCAAATCATTTGCTACTGAACACGTGCTGATTGCACATTTGCTCCGTTTTGCTGTGAGGCGGCAGTCGGGGAGATCTTTTCCAAATAATAGTTCCTATGAGGTGTAATTTAAGCGAGCAAAAGCGTCTTGTGCTTAAGTGAGCTTTCATCCCCCCCGCTGTCCCTTTGACTGACATGTCGGTCCTTTTTTTCGCTCGACTCAAGCAGGCATTGTGGGAATTGATGCTGCTGCTGTGGCGGCGCCGGTGGTACATCACAGCTGCTGTCACCACTACCTTTTCTTGCCAAAAACACGGGCGCGTTCCCGTCAAGGTCGCTGAGCACGGAGGTCGCAGCCACGCATGCAAATGAGGCTGGGCTCCGGCTTGCAGCCAGCAGCGGGCGAGGCGAGCTAACGCTGAACGCTCTTGTGAAAAATTTGGTTTGATTAACAAACGAAATATTTTGGGGAATAATTTGGATATTAAGTGCAGTGGAGGCTGGGTAGCGGAGGTTTTTTTTTTTTTGCGTCGATACTTTTTTTTCTTCATTGCATTTCGAACGGCTGTCAGTTATACGTGGATGTATGCTATTCGCAAGTCTGGCACGCGAACAAATAAATTCCACTTTGTGTTGTCAGCAAGTATGAAAAATTGTTTGTTGCATAACAACAATGCACCTTGAATGAGATTCGGGAGCGGGGACCGCTTTGATGTGCATCTCAACATCAAGCACTGGAGGGGGGTGGGGGGGGTAGTGACCAGCCCTCCTTATGCAAATACAAGCGGATATATTCATGCGGCAAATGATTCATTCATGACTCGAACTCATCACAAATACAGATTTTCGACTTTGCACTTTTTGAAATGATTTCACTACCAGCTATTTTTTTTTCACAGCATGGGGAAGCATTTTTTTTCTTATCACGTGCCTTGGGATGAGAAACATTTCAGGAGAGGTGGGGGGACTTGAGTCATATGACTCAACTTAAGTTGCCATATTTTGTGACTTGCTAGGCTGGTACTTACAAAAACGAGGACAAGTGCTATAAAAATGGATGGATGGGTAGATAGATAGATAATGTGGGTATGCTTACTTTTCTCCTTGAAGCTTATTGGTTTTCACAGTCAAGTCCTGCGTTTGCTCCTTGGCAGCCTTTTGAAAATAAGAGAATCATAAACATACATTATGTTAAGCAAATTGAGCAACATGCCAAGACGATGCATTATCGCGCACCTTTAACCGGCTGGTCATCTCCGCGCAGCAGGTGCTCATGGCCTGAACGTCCTCGTGAACACTCTCGAGCTCCTGTGGAAAGACAGAAGGAGAAATGGTACCGCTTCCAACGCTTGGGACACATTGAAAGCATCTTTTACCTCTTTTACTTGTTTAAATAGCCGCGCAAAGTCCTCATTGATGGCCAGGCTCCTTCGCTCGATGTCACCTCGCAGGTTCCGCCGCGTGCGCAGGCTGTTCTCAGTGAAGAACGCCGACAGGGCCGTCAGAGCTTCCAGCATCTCCTGCAATCGCGACACAAAACGCAATATGACAGTCTGGATTTTTCCAAAGACAGAGATGAGCCTCTACCAAAGGGATGGAAAGGTCATGTCTGGCCTTTCAATGCAGCCTAGAAATGAATTCATGATGTAACTGAAGATGCTAACAATCAACTACAATGACTTTTGCACCGATGAAACGACACTTTTCTGCCCCCATTGCGCCTAACACGGCGTTTGAACGGCGTTTTGGCGATCTTGCCGAATTAGCCACAGCTAGCTGGCGTCCAGAAACTCAGTTGCGGTCCGCGCGTTACCTTGTCATTGTCAAGTCGCGTCTCCAGTATTTTGTTCAGCTTCCTCGATAGCGGGTTGTTGGGCTGAGAGGTCGCGTTTGGATTCTGTAACAAAGCAGCAGAGGAGCTGTCGGCTGCCGATTCAACCTTAGCGTCTGCCATTCTACATGAGCAGGCGTCGTTCTTCTCCACGTCAGCTGGTTTTGTTTTGGTCCGTGCAGAATCAACGTCCGGTTGGTTAGTAGAAACGAAGACAACAGTGAGAAGACGTTCCGCTTTACGATCAATTACGATACTTTGTGGCCCCGTTAAAATACGATGACAGTTCGCTTTGTGCTATAATAGTGTTGAAAATAAATTCTAATCAATCTAATTTTAAACATGCAATCCACCAAACAACAAAAATATCTTACATAATGACATTTTTAATATTGCAATAAGACATTCAACTAATCCAGTCAAGTCCAAAACAGATTAGCGTTCCTGAACTAATTGCTATTTTGTAATTAGCGACTGATCAGATGCTGAGCCAATCTGAATACGAAATGTGTTGGTATTTTCATTCTACCCAAATAACTGGACTGAATGATTATTAATGTTATATAATATTGTGACATAACAGTGCGGTAATCCACTGTGCTTTATACAAACAAGATTGAAGTATTAAGAATACAATGCTGCGCAGTGCTGCAATAGTGCTGCACTGCATTATTGTCGCAACACTATTTATTCAATTCTTTTGGTGTTATTTGGAGAAATGAGTGCCAATGTTAGAATAATAAAAACGCCAAACTAAAGTAAGAATTATCAGCTTTCTTTTCGAATCAAATCTCACTTCACTGTGGTCATGAATCTGGATTTTACAAGGCAACGTCGAACACATCGTGGCGCGTTCAGGGACCGCTAGAAGCGGCAGGTCCAGCCCGTGGGTGGGGATTGGCGTGATTGATAGTCACCTCGAGAGAGGCGCGTACGATCGCTCGCTCGCTCGCTCGCTCGCCCGCCCGCTCGCTCTCTCGCTCCGCGCATTTGTCACTCGGGCCGGTGTCTTTCTCCACGCGAACACGCAGCCGTGCGTAAATCGATCACCCGCTCATCGTCAAACGTATCAATGAGGACGAGGTGACCTGTGAAATTCCTCGCGTCCATCGGAAGGAATTTCTTCTTTTCTTTTCTTTTTTCACCGATTGTGGAAAAGTTTTCAAGGACCGCAGTTGGAGTCCGCGGCTGAGAAGAAGCCGCTGGCGAGAGGCGCACTTTATTCCGGAGCTCTCGCAACATGTAAGCCCTCGTCCTCTTCCCTTCCCTTCCCTTCTCTTCTCTTCTCTTCTCTTCTCTTCTCTTCTCCCGGTAGGCATTTCATTTTCTTTATTATTAACATTCCGACGGTGTGAGCACTGCGATAAGTCAGCGCTGAAGCAAGCACTTCCCTGCAGGGGATGCATGCGTACGGCGGCAGCGCCAAGCAAACATCCGCTTCATACATTGGAGCTATGCGAGCGAGCGAGCGAGCGAGCGAGCGGTATTTTTATGCCACTTACAAGTCAGCAAACAACACATTTGATTGTTTGGCCGTGTAGAAAAGATCACATTGGCCACAATAGTTCCAATAGTGTTTTGACGCCATACTATTCCAAGTTTTCCAAGCTTTCTTGCGCACACGCAATAATTGGAGCGTTACAACTCATTATCCGAGGAGAATAATGGGGGGGAAAAAGTTGACTATTTTATGTAATGATTAACACGTTGGCCTCTCGTTTCGTGAATGATGTCACTCCAAAGAGGTAAGGTAGAAATGATGTTGTTCAGCTGGTATCTGAGAGACAGAGGGCTGCGCCGCTGTGGGAGTGGTCACAGCCCACTTCAATCATGGTGAATCATTTTTTGAGCCAGCAGTTTCAAGGAAGTACACTGTCCAGGGATTGTGGTTGCGTTTTCTATGAATTATAAAATCCGTTTGCGAACTGAAGGACCCGGTAGCTGCATATAAAACTTCTTTTCCGTCGTCGCCGACAGGGTCCGGCAGCCGATGAGGAGGTGAAGACGCCTCGCCTTCCTTGCCTCGCCTCGTCTCGCCACGCCTCGCCTCGCCTCGCCTCGCCTCGCGCTCCCTTCTCTCAACGGCTCCGTCCCCCAACTCGCGTCCCACCGCCAGTCGCCCGGCATCATGGCGTCCAGTCTGACGTGCGCCGGCGTCGTGTGGGCGTTGCTGTCCCTGCTGTGCGCCGCCGCCTCCTGCGTGGGCTTCTTCATGCCCTACTGGCTGCTGGGCACGCAGATGGACAAAGCCGTGTCTTTCGGGACCTTCCGGCGCTGCTCGTACCCGGTGCGCGACGAGGAGCGTCAGGCCACCGTCATGCTGGAGCAGTGCGGCCGCTACGCCTCCTTCCACGGCATCCCCAGCCTGGAGTGGCGCATCTGCACGGTGGTGACGGGCGTCGGCTGCGGCCTCCTCCTGCTGGTGGCGCTGACGGCGCTCATGGGCTGCTGCATCTCCGAGCTCATCTCGCGTACCATCGGTCGCGTGGCCGGGGGCATTCAGTTTGTGGGAGGTAAGCGGCAGACTTGCCGACCCGTCCAAGTGTATCCCTTCCTCCCTCCCTCCCTCCCTCCATCCATCCATCCATCCATCCATATGTCGAGTGATCAGGGTGACGCTTTAGATTGTGCGAATGCTGTGTTTGTCGCTGGCGTGTGCTGCAGACACGCTGGCCAATGTCCCAAAATGTTGTTTTGACTTCAAGTGGTGTCCAGAAGCGTCACATGACTGGCGTCTGGAGAAAGGAAGGAAGCCCACGCTGTGTCTTTGCAGGCCAGCCATGAAAGCCTTTTCTTCTTTTCTTTTCGTTTCTTTTCCTTTCTTTTCTTTTGGGTTTTTTTCAATTTGATCAACGCCCTCCCTCCCTCCCTCCCTCCCTCCCTCCCTCCCTCCCTCGCCGGTGCGTGCGCTTTTGTTTACGTCTGTCGGTGGCTCGTGAGGGCCGGTCTCGGGCCCAGGCTTTGCGGCCTCCTTCGGGACGTGGCAGCCCTCTCATTAAGCGGGCCAGCGTCGCCCGCTCGCATTCCGCGGCCCGCCGCGGTGCTATTTGCAATCGCCGTCACGCCGCTCGGCTTGGAAAAGCGACAACAGCCGGCAGGTTGCCGACGGATTTGACGGAGCGTGCGGATGGGGAGGTGGAGAAGGACCACCGTGGCCCATTTTAGAAGAGACGCGCTTGCGTCACACCAGTGAAAAAAATACAGTTGTCAAAATCAATATATTTGAAATGGACAAAGATGAAAACAAAGGACATTTACGCTCGAAGCGGAGTTTGCTTTCGATAGCATGCCTTTTTAAAGCATGATCTTTTACTTTTTCAATTTGAGTAGTTGTTTTTGCTCATTATAATGGCTTTGCGGGGGATGAGGAGACAAAATGAAATCTGCCTTTCATGTGAGAGAATCTCATTTCAAGCTCACAATTTGCTATTTTTAGTTCGCAGATTAAAAAAAAAAAAAGCAGTACGCTGCTCCATTTTTTTTTTTTTCCTCAACGCCGTCATGCTCGGCGGCCAAGTGGTTGTTGTGGTGCGTTAGAAGCGTCGCTCAGATCTTTGAAAAGTCTCACAGGGGCTAATTGGAAGTGACACAATCGGGAAGGCCGGCATTGTGCCGGCATTGCAGACGCGGGCGGGTGCGTGGGGGGGGGAAAGCGGCCATTGGAATGCTCCGTGCCATGAGAACGGCACTGGGACAGTTTGCGTGGGTGGCGTCAAAGAAACAATCATTTGGGATTTTGGCATCCACTCTCATGAATACAATGGCAGCCATTGTCGCCAATGTTGACGCCAAAATGTCCTCTGGAGAGTCGTCCGCCTCAACGATCAAAACTCCAATAACGGAATTAAAAAAAGATTCCTGACTTGGATTAGGTTGTTAGGGATTTGGACCCGCTGGCAGTTCTCCCTGCAGAGCCTGCTCTCACCTTTTTTCGGGGTTTGTTTGACACTCCCGATGGCTTCTTTAATGGTGCCATTTTGGGCTTTCTACTCTCCCTTTGCTTGTAATGACTGAACTTGAGTGGACTGTCAGGAAGTATTAGAGAGCTAAGGTTGGCAAACGTGTCGCAGTAGCTAAATGCGACCAGCGGGGGCGCTGCTGAGTCTGCCGCAAAGTACAATGACGAAGATGTCAATTGCGAAGGGTCAAACTCGAGCCACACGCGACCCAATCAATAAATGATAGAATAATGATGAAGATGAACGTGCCGGTCGATTCATAAAAAGGAATTCCCGTCGTCAGTGGACTGCATCTAATGATTGACACGATGACCTCGTCAGACAAAGAAGAAATAAGCTAAGCCTTACATCTGAGGGGATTGCTTGAATTAAGGAATTTAGGCAACAGACGGCGCTTAGCCAGTTTTGTCCACCCATTTTTTGTTGGGGAGGGAGGCGTATACTCAAGTACGGTGAGCTGAAAATCTGCATCAGTGCCGTCACAAAGTATTTTTAGCTCTCACCGATGAATTTGAGGACTTCCAAAAAAAAAAAAAAGTGTTGTGTTGTGTCAAGGCGGCGTGCAACAGGCTTGTACTTTGCGCAGCCGCATCGTCCTTGAAGACCAAATGACAGGCTGGGACAGGAAGTTAGTTGTGTGACATTCGCTTCCCACAGCCTTGTTTAAAAAAAACAAAAGCAAAGGAGTTTGGAGCCGCATATTTATGTGTGCGTCGTAAATTCTGGGTTATAACTCTAATTTTGACTCTCAGGGGAAAATTGAGAGGCCCCGCCGGATGGGCCGAGAGGATTTATTATAGATGAGAGACATTGAATGTGTACTAAATGACACGTGACCTCTGGGTTTGCCGATGAAATACGAGCGCCGGCCGGGCCCATGCCGCATTTGGTGACAATTTTATATTTCAAGAGGGTGGAGGGGGATCTTATTGGTCCTCACTGCCATGACATTGAGCTCAACATTGCGCATTTTCCACACCAACAACATGCCGACAGCCGTGTTAGGCGGCAAGACGGTGGCTGCCTCACAAGCTTTTCACTTCATCAGCCCAAAAGCGCGCGTCCGCCCGGGGTCACGTGTTGGGCTCCGATCCATCCGCTTAAAAGACATGTCAGCACGCTACACATTGTGCCTTCCGTACCGGCGTTGCCAAGGGCTCTTTGGCACGCCGACCGACCGGCCGACCGACCGACCGGCGTGTTGTCCCGTTTTTCAAGGCATAGCAGCACAGCCGCACAGCCGGCATCATCCTTTGTTTCCGTGCGAGCGAGCGCCGCCAGTTGGCTCGCACTCGACGCCCCCGGGCTCGCATACGTACGTCGAGTCCTTTCCGATAAAGAGCTCATCGTTGTCACTCTGCTGACCTTTTGCGAAGACTCGCCCACCCTCCTCTTAGTTACTGTTGCTAAGCCAGACAAGCTTGACTGTGGTTTAAAAAAAAAGAAAAAGAAAAAGAAAAGGGGCATTTTAGGAAGAAGGTTGCGCCTTTGGTATGCCTTTGAAGCTCGCATCTGACACGACTTTCAGGATGTAGCTAAGATCAGGGCTGGGTATCTTTGTGAACCCGGCCAAACAACACGTACACAGGTCAGGATACAGTGTCACGTGATGCCTGATGGTACAATAATCTACAGTTTGGCCTTAAGGCTCCTTAGTTGATGTTGAACGCAACCATATACGGCAAGGAAAAAAAGCATCAGCGCCCCCTTGCGTCAGGGAGGATCAAATTTAGAAGATCGATTCGGAATCCATTTGATTCATTTTTGGTACTTATTTAGGTATTGAGAATTTTTTTAGCACAACCCTACCTAAGATGCACTCATTTTACAGATGAACTTGATGGTATCTTCTAAAGTCCACAAGGCAAGTGTTGAATAGCCAGCGCAGCTGAACAGCACGTGAAAATATTGTCACATATCAATTCAAGAGTTTGGTGATGGGCCAGGTGCGAGAGAGCGCCAAATACTCTGAGTGAGGTAGGTGCTGCTCTTATGTAGATAAACACTTGTACCATTTGTATTCCCCCGCACCCACCGCTGATGCGATGCCATGATGATGACGGGGCGCTCGGCCTCATCGATGGAAGGGGAAAAAAAGCCATGAGCGGAGAGGGAAAGAGCCAGCCAGCTAGTCCAGTGGACTTCAAACTGGAGCCTTTTTGGAACATTTCCTCTCTCCACTTGTTTCCTCTCCGAAAGCCAGCCAGACCCACGTCGAAACACGGATGAGGCCTTTCAAGTGCAAATATTAGCCCCCACCGTTAGCTTAAGGGAAATTGCCCGTTGCAATAGGTTCCACAATGAGGCAGGCAAAAGAATGGCTCTTGGGCCATGTGTCGTGTCTCGTTACAAGCCAAGGAGATGAAACGTTTGAGCGTTCAATCAGGAAAGCCTCAATCCACCAGAAAGTACGTACGGCTGGCCCACATTAGGTCCACCTGCTCAGTATTCATTCGCCGTGTTACAGTCTCGGGGGCGCCGCCGCCGCCGCCGCTACAGTTAATTATACCCCGGCCAGGGGTGGAACGCGAGGGTCGCTGCTGTTTTTTTGCTCGGGTCAAATCGCAGGCCGGCAAAATGGAAGACGGGCTGAGCGGGCTGAGCGGCTTTTGCAAATACGGTGACCTCAAACACCCTGGGATTAATTGACGTCGGAGCGCTTTTCCCACGGTCAATTACGGTTAAACGGAATGGCCGAGCTCCCGTGAGATGCGCTAAGTGGCAAAATAAGGCTAACTGAGGTTGTGCGTCGGCCAATCGCTCACTCCATTGACAAAGACGAAGGAGGACGCTTTCATTTCTTTCTTGGCGTGACAAATTTTGGAAAGTCTAAACTATGTACCCCGAGGTTCACTCTCCGGGCTGGCTACGATTGGATTTTCTCATGTTCCTGTCGGTGGCGCGCCCAAGAGGAATTTGGAGTCTGCCGGCTGGCCGCCCGGCCGGCATCGCCGCTGCTGCTGCTGCTGCTGCTGCTGAGAGGCCGCTGCCTCGCAGTGTGCCCTGAGGAATGCCAGGAATTTGGAGTAGAGCTATTTGACAGGGGCCCTGCCCCCGCACTTCCTTTTCTCCAGCACGGATTTATATTTCATGGACGAACATGCTCGTCTGCTTTTTGTTGTCTTGAACGACATCCCGAAGTCTATATTTAGCTCAGAAGCTTCATGCCGAGGAGTGACACGAGCGAGCGTCTCTGACAATTCTTTTTCTTTGAAGCTGCATCAAAGACACGTCGGCGCCAACGTGGATCATGTCATTAGCGACAATCCTTGTCACTGTGCCGCACGGCGATATTTCTCAAGCTGAGCCACTTGAGCTTATTTTTTGCGGCTTTGCTTTTCACTCGCAGCTGGGTGGGCCCTTCGTTCCCATTATAGGATGTGTTTTTCCGCGTCAGTCGCACGACCCAGAAGGAGGGCGGCTCAACAAAAAAAAGCCCTTCCCCGGCCGGCCGGGGTCCTGCAGTGGTCAGCGCTGTGCTGAAACGTCACCGCGTGCCACCTACACCTACTCAAGTGGAGCCTTTACAAACGGGGTGGCCGACTCAACAGATGGATGGATTCTTTAAATCCAGAGTCCGAGGCCAGACGCGAGTCATGTTGTCGCGCGTGATTCTCCAAACAATGGCCGCCTTGTGCTTTGGCTTCCGAGCGACATGCCGCCTCCTACAAAAAAAAAAGCCAGAGATGAGCCAACGAGAGCTGCACGTCGGCTGCACAGCAACAATAGGCCGCCCGCTGATAGGCGTCTCCGGAAATCCAAAGGAGGCTGTGGTTGGAAAGCGCCAAGCGTGACTATAAACAGCACACGAGACCTTCGACACCATGCCAGCGCTCAGCAAGGCCAAATATGGACTTGTTGTGCTTCAGATGTTTGGAAGCCGCAGATGTGACTTCAGCAGTTGATGCAAGAAGCAGAAAGCACGCGAAATAGCCCTCATCTTGTTTAGTCAAGCCTTTTCTTTTTTTTCCCCTAGCATCAAGGTATGCGTAAGTGATGGATGGCCGGCCACCTCGAACGTGTTTCCCAAACATCTGGAGCTCGCCAACGAGCACGTGACATGAATAACTCGTTGCAGTAAGATTACTGCAAGACACCGTGACATTTGCGGCGCTATTTTTCATCATTTTGTCACATTGAGATCAGATCCCATGTTCTGGCGGGAGCCGGAGATCCGGGCCTGTTTGTGCAAACGGATTAAATGGGAGTTGTTTATCTTTTGCGGACGAGACGGGCTAATGGCAACACCAATCTGAAGAGGCGGAATTGCAAGGCTTCTGCGGCGTCCATCTGTCCGCTTTGTGTTTTTCACCCTAAACGAAATCCATTCATTGGAAGGAATAAAAGCTTTTTGTTTTTTCCTTTTACTACCGCAGCCAGCGTTTTAATCGCACCCGCAACGTATCGATTGCCTCGAGCCCCGCGAGAGCCTGCGAAGGAAGCAATTCGAAAAACAAATAAAAGCCGTGAGCCCAAAATCATTTCCACCACAAGTTACTGTAATATATAATCAGAAGATCTGTTTGCTTAAGTGTGTTGTTAGTGTGGTCCTCTGAGGACTAAAAACAAAAAAAGATAGGTGAGACCAAATGGGCAGATGAATCCGTGTTGGTTGGCGCTTTTAAAATCGGCAACCGATTTTTATTTGACGCTATGACTTTTCAAAATTCTGCAAAAAGAAATAAATGAAGGAGGCGGCGGCGGCTTGAGCTGAATCCCACGAGACTCTGCGGCAAATGAGAGCCAGCTTTGTTTCACAGGCAACAATTTGCACAGTGACAAGAATTAGGCTCCACTTACTCGTCACCTATGTATGGCATGTCAAGGCTGCGTGTGGCATAACAATCACGCACTGGTGAAAGCGAAACAATCACTCGCTGGTGTATACGTGTCACAAGCGAGTAACGCCGATTGGTCACTGGACGGCCATTTTGAAGGTGTAGGCTGCTGTAGGCCACAATGACGCTCTCATGCAAGGACATTGCGTTCCAAGCGCGCTGCTTCACCCGGCTGCCGTTAAACCGGCAAAGAACTTTGCTACCTGGGGAGCGTTTCTTTTGCCATCTGCCATACCGCCGTCCGTGTTGCTGTATCGCAAACATAATCAGTAGGCCGGACTGGTCTCCAGCTGCCTGCAGTTGGCCGCCGCCGCCGCCGCCGCAATTAAAAGTGAAAAGGCTCAGCTCGGAGCCGCGGGCTACGCCGCCTTTCCGAGAGACTCGTTTTATTTATTTAGTCGAAACAACTTTGTGAATGTTTCAACGGGAAAAGAGCATTGTCGGATTCTAACTTGGCCTTGGAAGTAAGTTCTGAAGATTGCGAGCGGCCTTTTGGAGGTGTTGGCTAACCAGCTCGTCGGATTGAGTGGCCACTTTTCAAAATGCCCCGTCCTGTGACTCTTTTGCAAGTGAGCGACCGTCATTGCCTCCCCAAATACTCCCGTCAGAAATCCCAATAGGCGCCCCAAAGTTGCCGTCAGCTGAGCGTAGCCGCAGGATGGTGCGGGTACAAGCGCTGACAGCTGTCGCCCACCCGCTTGGGGAAGGAAGGTTTGCTAAACCCCCCCCCCCCCCCAGTAAACATCCTCCGCCGTGTCTGGAGTTCAGTGAGCCTTTGCTTCCTGAGCGCTTCGAAGCAACAGCTGACAAGCACGTGGACGCTTGCAGCTGAGATCACAAGAGATTGTTGTTTGGATTTTTTCAATGGATTTACAAATATCCAATTCGCTGGTTGTATACTGCAAGTTTGGATTGTATGCTGGAATTTTGAAATTTGGTTGAATTCTTATTCTGAAATCCGCTTGAACATTCTTTGGTCATATTCTGAAATGAACTATTTAGATTTCAACCATGTCAGCATTCACATGCAAAAAAAAAATCCACAAAATGGTGGCTTGTTACTTGAAGAGCCGTAAATCAAGGCACTCACAACATGTTGAAGTTGTGGTCACTAAGCAGCCCACCCGGGGCCCACCCGGGGCCCACCCGGGGCCCACCTGGTGACCATATGGCCCGCTGTGCTGCCTAGCTAATCCCCGCCTGCCCGCCCGCCCGCGGACCTGTCTTGAAGACGGATGAGGCGGCGGTGTCGGGTCTGGGGGCCCCCGGCTCCCTGCGGGGACCTCACTATTGGCTTGGTGGATTAGATGTGGATCACAGTTGACATGCCATAGCACAATGGAGGTCCACTGAGGAGGAGGTGGTGCTGCTGCTGCTGCTGGATTCAGTTTTTTTGTTTTTTGTTCATTACTTCAACAGTGAGGGGCAATCATGTGATCCTATAACAGGATTTTCAAGATGCGTTTTATTTATACTGCTCACTGTAAGGCCACGGAAGGCAATCCAGTACTAGCGCTCAAGTTCAAGATGATGCTCAATTTGGAAGCTATTCATTTATGAGATCATGAAGTATGTATTCAGAATTTGTGCAGAATTATGTTTTATAAATTAGCTGGAGCCATGATCAGTACATATTTGAATAAAATTCTCACTCTATATTTAAAGTTTCTACATGATGGTTATGTTTTGTTTGTATTCAATTTTAGCATTAAAAAAAAAAAAAATCACTCTGTAACATACTGGAGCTAAATAAGGAAACCAGAATATTCAAATGCATTAAAATTCATGGCCATTGAAGTCGACATTAGTAATAACGTGCCAGCGGCCCGATTCCCCCACCGCTCGGCCCGAGACGGCCGTCCGAACCGAGCTGAGCCGAGCCGAGCCGGCGCGAGACTCAGCGGGCCGCGCCGAGGGCGCCCTTGGATAGGTGTTACCTTCGCAGCTCAAGGTCTAACAGCGAGATAATTATGCCATAGATGAAGACGATGGATGATATGTTGACGCAGCTTTCCTTAATTGCTGCCCGCCCATTGGGACTATGAATCCATTTTTTTTTTATGGCAAAGGACAAAATCAAAGGAAGGGCCCAGGATGCTGTGCACTGACTGCGTGAACAGACGCAAAGTCAAAAAGAAAACAGTACATGCATAGGCATACCTAGCCCATTTTTGAGGGGGCTCTGCCACCCTAAAATTGAACCCCCCCTCAACATTTGTATGTATCAAGAAATCGTCAAAATCAGCTCACATGACTAAATAACCTAAATAAATGACATCATCTCTATTTTGATGACACCAAAGTCACTCTCAACACACATTTTAAGCGCAAGTGACGGACGGACGCTACCACAGCCCACCAAGCGGCCCCGTTGTTAAGACGGACAAGAAAGTGGAGCCGTTTGTTCTGGCGAGTCCACGTGGAAAGTCTTAGGCTTGTGGCAAAGCGGAGGACGTGTCGCCTGCGACCGTGTCGCCTGCGACCGTGCCGCCCTTTTGTTTGTTTCTCCCTCCCTCCCTCCCTCCCTCACAAAGGAAGCCAAACACAGCTTTAGCAAACTTCAGCAAAGAAGAAGAGGAGCAGATGCAACATTCATTTCAGGTTGAAGGAGCTAGCTGCTCTCACTCTGCATCATTATTTACGTATTAGCATGGGGCTAATAGCATTGGAGCTCATATCAGTAATGGCCAAGAGAGGCGGAACACCACTTGGCCTGCCATTAGCGGCTGTTATTGATGTTCCGAAAGTTTAGCTTGCAATGCTTGGGTGTATAAACGGGATCATGAGGTCATCATCACAAAAATGCCTTTGACGATGATCACCATCCGCGGCTGCACATTGTCACGAGAACTGTCTGTGTGTGTGTGTGTGTGTGGACATTCTTTCTAGCCTGGTGAAAGTTAAAGATGTGTTTTCACCCCAAAACCACCAGCAACCGCCAGACTTGGAAACTCTGCTGCCACCAGTGTTGACGGGTTGGGGGGGGGGATGGTAGCAACAGGAAAAGGGGGTAGTGGTGCGGGAGTAAGTGAGGGGCCTTCTCTGTGGAAAGGAAGGCTGGCTGGCTTCCAGCGCCGCATCATAAACTGAGGCGATAGACACGCTTGGCTATCGAATTTGCTGTCGACTTAAAAGCGAGCCCGGTGTAGATAACACACGTGCAAACACAGAAAAATGCAGCCCAACCAAGATTCCTAAATCAGGTCGCTCTGGCAAGAACTACAAAAACAAGCGGGCGGACGGAGGGACGGACGGACGGCTGCACGCCGTCAACGTGGGAGTGTCACGTCTCCATTCTTTGCATTCCCACTCGGACATTGAGCGTGAAGCCTTCAAGACGGGCTTTCCTCAGAGGATCCATTAAGTGATGGCAAAGCGGCAGACGCTAATCAGATGTGTAATGGAAGTCTCAGGGCTCCCTCGGGGGCGCTGGCCGGCCGGCCGGCTGCCCGGCCCTTCCTTCAATTCATCACCGTGTGCTGTTTTATCAGCGACACATTACAAGTTGTAATCAGTCACACGCGTCTGGGCCGAGCCGGGCCGGGCCGGGCCGGGCCTCCGCTATCAATCACCGCTTGTACCGACCGCGCCAAGTGCACGCGTGTTTCTTCCTGCCCAATCAGTCGGAGGATGAATGCTACGCATCCGCTGAGCTTGAGTGGCAGCTGTCACTCACTGCCGGCTGGCCCCCGTGGCGAGTTGGAGCGGAGCTGTCAAATCCCCCCCCCCCCCAAATTTGACCACAAAGCCCAACACGGCCAACTTTTCAGGAGTCGTCTAATTCAACTGATGCCGAGTTACTAAATATATGAAATAATATGAATGAAAATCAAATGAATCAATTCAAACTCACGTGACACCTGGCGCCAGCTATTCGACTTCCCCGTTAGGCAAACAATGGATCGATCCAGGAAAAGAAACATTTCTGAAGGAAAGCAAACATTTCATGCTCACTCGCTCCGTGAAGGATATTCCAAACAAAGCTGGCTTGCATTTCCCAGAGGCCAGATTACGGCGTGCGAAAGTGAAGGAGACGTCTGCAGCCCTAATGTGCCCACGCAAGCCGGCAAAAATGAAATTTCTAATTGGCAAACAGACGGCTTCTTTTGACACGGTGGACATGCGTGCGCAAAAATGATGACGGCGCAAGCAGATGGTATTTTTGGTGAATCATTTAAAGTTGGCTTCACTTTCAATCATTGAAGGACTCAAAGACATCATTTCATTTGAACGGGAAGCTGCAAGCAAGCATCTGTTTTCCTCCAAAGTTCAAAATCTGTTTGTAACATGAAGGAAAAATGTTGGCTTCCATTTCAGAAATGAGATTCAGTTTTATCCTTACTTTAAGGGCTGAAATGCCTTTGTGGCTTTTTTAAGTTGGCGTTAAGGATGCCAAGCTCTGCTTTAAATGATTTGTATCGGCAATTATCCACTTTTTTTTTTTTTTAAGTGAGGGACACGTCAGTTACTGTCAGATTTCTGAAGAGCAAAGGTTCACAATACTTGCTAGCCTCAAGATTTCATTGTGTGTGGGGGGGGGAGCTCTTTGGAAAGGGAAAAACCTTCACCAAGGTGAGCAGTGTGCGTGTGTGTGTGCTTGAGCAAGCACTTGCAATGCACGTCAGGCCCCAGGCTGGGCTGTCGGAGCCAATGTGTTTTGGTTGCCACGGTGAAGAGCACCTTTGGTAGACTTTTGCGCATGGTCAACAACATCACTCAGGCCCACTCGTAAAAGCGTGGCGGCGGCGGCGGCGGCGGCGGCAGGAGCACTTGACTCGCCGTCTCGCCTTGTTGTCTTTCATGTGAACGCCCGTTAACGGTGGTCACGGCTAACTGTCACCTGAAATATTCAGCCAGCCTGACGGGAAATGAGGCGAGCAGCAGGCTTTTTTCTTTCTTTTTTTTCCCTTTCTTTGTTTTCTTCCCGAGTCTTGCCGTCAACGAAACGGCTCCCGGGTTGCTCCGAGATTGCTTTTTCAGCCGTCGGCCTGGTTCCCTGCGGACGTCTGTCTCTTTCTTCGCAACTTCCGGGAGAATTTGAAATTCCTTTTGATAATGGATTGCGCGAAGACGACGGTGCAGGGATCCCCAAGCAGCAGTCTGCGGTCCCCATTTGGTACTGGGCCAAAGATACCGAAACAAACGGCAGCATATAATATCATTTCGTTGGTCCCCCTGGCCAAATGAGCTCCTCAACAGAGCAAAAACTGGCCGCAAAGCACCAAAGACTCTCCATCAACAAGCCAGACGACGTCACGTCACTTCCTTGACACCAATTTACGAGTCTCTCGTTCGCAAATGCAAGTATGCTCGACAGCTGCAAAGTGCTGACTGAAATGAGCCAATAGCAATCCGCGACTAGGTTGATATTTGACTTCCTCCTCCAGGTTTTCCACCGTTGCTTTTGGACAGCTAACGTGTTGGGCCGGAGAACACGGTAGTGCTGAGTGTGCCCTTGCGACTTGGCCTGGCCATATGGGCATGGCTGGAGGGAGGAGGGCGCCGTATGGTGGCAGGAAAGGAAGGCAGGGAAACAAGACAGCCACCAACACACACACATGCACAGCACAGCCGGGCGCGACATTACATAATGTTCAGCGCTCCGGAAGAATGACCTATTTGTGTCACTTGAACCAGAATGAAGTATTTGTATTCCCTTTGCCACCGTAGCATGCGTGCTAATCTCAGTTAGCCCATCTATGGTGTTTTACATTCTATTCTAGCAGACGTTCATTTGATCGACGCTTGAACACTTGAGTATTCTCTATTGTGAGAGTGACAAGAAAAACATCCGCATGCATCTGAGTGAGCAAGCTTTCATTTCCCCAGAGTGACGTTTTGCCATCCGCTCAGTGCAAAATGGCAGCAGAAATAAAAGTCACGAAAGAAGTGCACTGTATTTACTAGCAGGCTCCTGTCGAGTTGCCACCAAGTCTTTGAGCGACATCATAGAAGTCAGCTCCTATTTGACATTTAGCCGCATTTCGACTCTGTTCCCTGTCACGGCGCCGAAAAGAATGCTTGCTTGCGCTCGGAGGATGGATGACAGCCTACCAGGGAAGGGGGGGGGGAGCAACGACGGGCTGGGGAATAGGTGTCTCGGCTGTATTTTGTGACCTTTCCGCCAGCAGCGCGCTGAGGATTTGTGTGCCATCTGCAGCCCTGCGGGTAAGGCCCAATCCCAGCCAGCGCCGTTGTCGTAAACCTCTCCGCCCGCCTTATCTCGCTCACGCATTCCCCAGCGTGTGACACATCTATCTACCTGCGTCAACAAATACGAGCTGGAAACGGCGACGGATATGAAACAGATAGGCATCGCCGGGGAACAACCTCCTTTTGACCCGCTGCATGAATACGGCCTATTGTCGCCCAGATATCGCTTTCCGCGCTGTTCGGGGGATTGCAGATTCAGCTGAAGAGCTCCTTGGGTGGGCCAACTTGGAAGTACTTGGAAACGCTCATCGATCGACATTGGAAATGGCCACTTTTAAGGAATTCGACTCAAAGTCAATCTAACACGAGATTGATTCTTATTGGAATGTAAATGTCACGTACGGCGTGTGATAGCGGAGAAGGCTTCTCGCAAACGTCACGTAAACGTTTGTGTCTGGGCTGCGGCTTGTGAGAGCGCCGCCGTTCCTTTATTGTCATATTTCTTTATTGGTAATTAGTTTTATTGCACAAGCGGCGCAGGCTGGATCTCCGCTCAGCCGTGAAGAGGATGCGAGGAGGAAATTGGGAGGATGCGTAAAATGGAGGACGCGCTCGTGACGTCGCTCGGGTCACGAGCGGGCATTATGAAGAAATGGATTCAAAATAAGATATGAATGGATGGAAAATGGACGGAGAAATGGCCCTAAGGAAGCTGCGGTTCATCGGTACATGCTTTTTACAGAGGATAGGTGTCGAACTTGAGGCCCGGGGGCCAGATAGGGCCCGCCACATCATTTGATGACGAATTTTGCATGGACTTTGTGTCATGACTAAAATGACAAATTGTCTTCACTTTTTAAAAATCTTGGTCATTAAAATGGAAGATTTGACCATTTTTTCCATTGAAATGAAGTCAGCTTCCGAGCACGCGCTTGCAATTTCTCCAGAAATGGAATTGTCTAGTTTGTAGCTAAATGTCCAGTGTTTAATCATTACGGCTTGGTTCGTTTTCATCACAGCAGGAAGCCCCAGCCACGGCAGGAATTCCAAGCAAGTGGGATTTGTACACGCACGCCGTAATGCAATCTTTTCCCTCCCCTTGTGACTTACTGCTTCGAATTGTTCAGGCTGGACTTTCTTTTCTTGTTTCTATTAATCTGGCTGAAGCGCCGTGATGCATGGCCGCTCGCTCGCTCGGCCGCTCGCTCGCTCGCTCGGTGCACCGAATCTCACTTCCCTCGCTCGCGTAGGGAGCGTTTAGCGCTTTTCCAGCCGGGCCCCTCCCCCCGTTCATTCATCTAATTTTTACGGTGGATGGTCTTCAGGCAAAGTCTGATCCCATTTATATCTTTTTATAGCGCACCAGGAGGAGGGAAAAGCTCCTGTTTGCTCAGTGAATTGTGGCTGAAAGTCAAGCGGCGGCAGCGGCGCCTGGCACAAAGCCGTCCGCCCCTCCGTCCGTCCGTCCGTCCGTCCGTCCGTCTTACAATCCAGCTTCACATGGCTACCCCCGCCAAGGATGCGGTGACCTTCAGCTTTAGGTTGATGGACCAGGGAGGCGGGGCCTTGACCCACTAAGGCTCAACCTCTCCATCAAGAGCTCCCGCGTTCCCAGACAGCCACTATTGTTCCTTAATAAATTCACAGAATACTAATGAGGCAGCTTCAGTCCGGGCAGGGGGCACGACACCAACGAGGAATGTGGAATGGAGAACGTAGGCAGGCATATGCTTTTTTTAGATTTAGATGTCACCTCACGTCAATGAATCGGTCACGTCAAAAAAAAATCAGTGTGAGGGCAAATCTTTTTTCTTGTTCTGCTCCGATTTTTCTTTCTTTGTTTGGCTGCCTCTCACAGGTCAATCTCAAGGACGGATGAAGGAATTATCAGTGTCCGTTTCACGGCTGTAATTGTCACGCCTTTCGCGAAGGTTTTGGACCTGGCCGACCCGGTCGCTGGGAGTGCGTCTATCTCCGCTGTCGAGGTGCCGTTTATCCTGCTCACATCGTGTAAATCTTTCAGCACGGCTAGCCCGAGGTCGTGCGCCGTGACATTCATCTCGGCTCAACGGGCTCTTGATTTTTTTCTCCGAGTCCTGTCGGGTCCACGGACACGTTCTTTACGGCTCAATCAATCAGAGTGTAGCGGAATGCCGGGCCGGCGGCGACCCTTGCGGCGGCCTTCGCGCAGCCCGCAGCCAGAGGATTAGCATTGGCATCATTAACATTTATACTTTTTCCCATGCTAATTGCTTCGGACATCTGGAAAAATGATCTGTTATGTCGGGAAAAAATCTGCAATACAAATGAGCAAAAGTCCCGTAATGGAAATCGACCAAAATGGGATGGTTTGGGCGACAAAGGAGAAGTGGCCACTTGGACCCACGGTGTCGAAAATGCAGCCTTTGTTTGCAAAGTGGTGCTTTCTAGCACATCAGCAGCTCAAAGTTAATTTTGCCATTTTTCACAGCAACACATTTCCTAATTTATCGCCATTGCGGCGTAACCGAGTTTTATCTCTCAATTGGAGCCGCAGACGCCTTCACGTTCATGAATACTGATGAATTGTCATGAAGCGACTTTTTGTATAGGATTCATAAAACGGGAGGGAGGGAGGGAGGGAGGGAGGGAGGGAGGGAGGGAAGGAGGGGGGGGGGGGGGGGGGATTTTGCGTAATTGAGTTAGATTGTTGATTCTTCTAATCCTGACACGAGTCTGCTCCGTCTGCAAATTTAAAAGTGGAAGTGCGCCGCAAATGACTCGCCGCCGTGCCGGTTGAGTCGGACAGGTAATACATACTAATCCTGTGCAAATGGACTTTATTTGTAACGTACAGTTTTGCCCGCTTCTTTTTTCGGATGCGGCGTAATAAAGCGGAAGGTTTATGGGGAAGGCTCGTGAATCATCAAAATTGCATCCGGCACGCTGAATTTATGTCCGAGTCAGCGACGGTCGAAAAAGAGATTAGGAAGATGCAGCCATATTCAAGTGAACTTATTATTCGCATTCTTTTGGTCATTACTCAAACTGCTAACTTTGTGAAATAACAGTTTATTTGCCCAAACTTCTCGTAATACACTGCCCTCTGGTGGGTGGTGGGGCATGTAAAAGAGGAACCTTCTCGTGCCCACAGTTTGTTTGTCAATCAACACAAGTCTAGTAAATGAACTTGGGCATGTCTCAATTGACTTTAAGATACTTCCTTGACAACAAGGTTCCACAGAAGATATCTTCGAAGACCAAATCCGCGAGGCTTAGCTGCGAACAGATGGCAGTTGATTTGATATGCTCACTTTCTAAAATGATAAAAGGTGATTTCTTTTCTGATATGGTCGATGGTGAGCTACAGGAATGTCTTTTTTCTTTTTTCCTGAAAGTCAAATTCATTCATGGCTTTAATGGAAGCCATATGTACGTGGGCGGCCGTGTTCCATCTGTACTCTCTCAAGTATCATTGGCCCAAAACGGCTCTTTTATGAAAAATTCTTCTCCGATTAGGAGGACATTGTGCGCCGCTCCCTCCGCAGCTGCTCGACTGAATTTTCCCCGAGGTTCGGGGGGGGGGTAATAGAACGAGCAGAGATTCATCTCAAACAATCCGGGGCGTTGCCTGCCTGTTTAACTACTTTTACATTCATCACTCTCTTCCAGCTGCTTTTTTTGTTTTTGCTGCTCTGCCTCCAGGCCTGTAGCGCTTTCACGAACGTGTCTATCACAACAACTTACTGTCGTATCACGCAGCCTGTAATCGTGATCATGAGAGGAACATATCGCCCGAGGGAGTGAGGGCTACTTTCAGGTGTTCATCTGGATAAATTGCGAACCGGGGAGCATTTGCGACAATGGCAGCAGATTCCCAGAAACAATTGTTGGACATGATTTGTGAGAAAGCTGTTCTGTTGTGCGCCAGTCAACAAAGTATCACACACTTTCTGTCTCATTTAAAGAAACCCATGTGATCCTAATGAGTACAAGCATTGCTGAAAATGAATGAAGCCAGATTTGGATGGGAGGACTTCATGCATTTGTTTTCTGTATTCAAACTGTGGCACTTGACAGCTCCAAATAATGGCTCTCCTTCTAAAGTCAACTCACTCACACGTCCAAAGTAATTAACACCTCGAAAAATGACACAATGGCATTTGTTGCCCTTTTTCTTTCTTCTTCTTATCTTTCAGCGGCAATGACAAAAGGCGCAATTGCAGTGTGAATTTCAATGGGCCGCCCTTTCTTGACTCCCTTTTGCTTTCAATCTTGCCACGTATCCAAGCAAAAAGCGCTTTTCATCCACGGCTACGCAGGATCAAGCAGATATGATATATGATTAGGGAGCAGCCACTCGATACATTGCGAGATGTCAAGCACACTCGCACACGTTGGGTCATGCCCAGGTTCTCCTTTTGTGCTTCCCTATTGTGTTACCTTACACGTTACGTATATCTTTTTTTTTTTTTTTTGGGCTGCACTCCAAGGTGGTAATAGCTGCACATGACTCCAAAACCACATGTAGCCTTATCTGAAAAGAGCCTTAGCACACTGAATAAAAGGCGATGGCTAATTTAGCAGGCTAGCTCAGAGGTCAAAGATGAAAAGCTAACAAGGGCGTTGAAAAGAAAGCTAACATAGCATGGCAAAACCCTTTGTAGAAATTGATGCGACTTGCCTAACCCGAGCAAAGACTTGACTCAACTTGCTCGAAACGTTGTGTCATTTATCCTTTACTGGCTTCAAACTGAGGTAAAAACAAGCAAGCGGCTTTTTAGAGCACTCCTCGCCGTGTGTGTTGCACTTGGGTGTTGAGGGAATATTGCGTTGTCTTTTCAAACGTGCACTCCTCGCAACCCCGAGGGGAAAAAAAAACATTAGCTAGTGCGCCTGTGAAGTGAACGCACCACTTGGAAGTCAAGCAGCTACAAAACAAACGCCCGCTACTTTGTACGCTGGCTTGCTGGTAGAAGGATCCCCCCAAGCGCCCGCCGTGGCATTGTCTTTTGAAAGGAAAATGTCACCGATGCGTTTTGATGTCTGCAAACAGGACTTTGAAATGTTCACCACATTCGGGGCGCTATTAGTGTGAAAAGTGGTTGTGGCTTTCATTTTTTTTTCATCTCCCTCGGGAGGCTCGCTTTGCGCCTACTTAGCCGTTGTCAATTTGGACTCCAAAGTAGAGCGGAGATTGAGGAAGCGCTTGCCAAGAAGTCTTTTACACAGTGAATACATCTGCGTGAATCGTTTCGCTGTTTTTGGGGACGCTCGATGTCATGAAAGGCGGGTAGGTAAGCATGGCTCCGTGCAGCTCTTTTGCTCCTTGTTCGTGTTTCCGATTCCGCCGCCTTCGCACGAGAGTGACGAGCAAAGGGTAAGCGTGCGTCATTCGAGTCGACAGCTGGCAAAGGAACTTCTCTCGTTCTGCTTACTTAACTGCACGTCTTTGGGAAGGGAATGTGGACAGCATCCAATTTGCAACCTTGAACTCTCAGGAGACACGACCGACCGAGGTCAGTGGAAAAACCAACGCAACGGGGCCTTCAAGGCCTAGCCCTTTAATGCTAATGCTATCGCATGACAGGAGGAGCTTTTCTAACTAATCAAACAAGTGACAGTTGAATCTAAGCATAACCGCAACACAGTCCTCACGTATTCTTTATCCTCTGTACGGAGCTGAGATGAGCTCAGAGTACAGCGATGCACGTCAAGCCTTATACTGCCCCCGAGTGGCCAAAGAAGGCAGCGGTACAACGGCCACGCGATGGGTGCAAACAAAGCGCGACGACGTCTCTTTCAATAGGGAGATGATTTGCGATCACTTGGCCAGCATGTAGCTCCGCCGCTGCTATGACGTTTCCGCGGAGAAAATGTATTGCAACGCACCGCTTTCAGTGCTGCTGGCACAAAAAAAAAAACTGGCTTTCTGTTTAACGGCGGCCTCATGAAGAAGAAAATGTTTTTTTCCGCTAAGCGGCATACGCATTCATTCGAGGCCCGGACAAACGAGCGCTCCGATGAGACGCAATCGGCTCTCGACGGAACGCTTGTAACGCTTGTCGACGCTGAAACGGATCAATCGAACATGCATGGGATGCCGAGCCGCTCAAATGTCCCCGTCTTTTGTTGCATTCCACTTTAGTCAGAGATGATATGATGACCTGAAGACGCGTGGCAACGTCCTCGTAGATCCTCCTATTGTCCCTGCTCAGCCTTCCATCTGACGCTCACGCCTCTCTAGCTCCTGGAAAAGAGCGCTCGGTGGACGCTACGCTCGACACGGGCGTGGCGAGCCTCAGCGAACGCGTGGGCTGAACCGAGCGGGAGCCAAATGCCCGCAAGAATCAAAGCGCGTCTGGGCTCGACGGTTACACGACCGGAGCCGGATGGGCTTTTGAGGGGACGACTTGTTGAGCTAGATCAATAGCTACTTTGTTAGCTTTAACGATTAGATGAATTCATTTGGCAGCTCTTAGGTTAGTTGCTTAGTTAGTTTGTGATTTCATTGATCAGTTACGCATGCGAGTTGGTTGATGACGACTGATCAATAGTTATTTGGTTCCATCTGAGTGGCTATCGGGGTTTTTTCCTGTTTGTTCGCTTGGTGACCTTGAAAGGGATTATCTCTTGCTTTTTGACTGAGCACCTCGACACAAAAAAAAAAACCAAAAAGCCAGCAGGCTTTTTCATCAGGTAACCAAATAAAAGGATGAGGATTAAAGAAGCCTGGAGGAGACAATGAACTCTGAAAAGTGAGTGGATGCTGATGAAATGCCAGGCAAATGAAGAAAGATCAGCGCGCGCGAGCGAGCGAGCGAGCGAGCGAGGGGATCTACTCCATTTATGGAAGTCGGCACGGCGCGGCGCGGCGCGGCGCGGCGCGGCGCGGTGGGCTCTCAGAGAAGCCATTAAGGCCGGAGATAGTCGCTCTGATAATGGAGATCAATCCAAACTCAATCTCACGGGAACTTGTCGGTCTTCTTGGACCACGAGCGAATGCGGGCCGTTCACCGTGGCGACGGCGAGAGGGACTCTGACGCAGAAGACGCAAAGTTTGACAGAAAATTAAGCCGTAAACAAAGAAAGCCGCAGCACTTGACCTTCTCGGAAAGCGTCACCTTTGGCCCGCGTGCGTGACGGTCAAAGCTCACACCGCCTTTTTGAGATTTTCTTCATGTTGAAAGCACACAAGGGTGGCACCCTTTCTATTGTTTTACGTGCTCAAATCAAAGCCAATGTGGACTCTTTGGAAGCAAGAAAGTTTCTTCTTAGAATACACCGACGCTCCACTTTCTTGTGGTGAGAGGGGAGAAAATTCTGTTGGATGACACGCTGCCGCCGCCGCCGCCGCCGCGCCTCAGTGTTGCACTTGAAAGGGAATCCGGGATATTGTTAAATATTAATGGCGAATACATTATGCGCCTACTTTCACTCTCAACGGTGGCAAATTTTAATCAAAACAACGTTTGACAATGTTACGTAACGCCACAACACCTCAGCGCGTGCGCGTGCTCGTGTTGGCTGCTCGCACAAGGATTTACAGCCAATCCCTCGGTGTGTCACATTTTCTATGATGCGTGGCTCAAAGTTGAAATTTGGGAAGGAGAAGCGGTTAAGTTGTCACGGATGGGGGAGAAAAATCCTTTGAGCCTCTCTGATCCTGAGCTGGAATTACATAAGCATTTTTTTTATATATATAAATATATATATATAGTATTTTGTATCCATGTTTCATTACGGATGAGTCACTTGAATTGCTTGTACGGTAAACTCCATGTATTTTTTTTCTTATTTGGCATATTTGGTGCAACTTGTTCACTTAAAGTGTTATAATTGTCTAATCTTGTCAAAACATTTATTTGAGGCCGGTCTAGCATTTTTCAGCCTCTGTACGGCCATAAACAAGAGTTGAGAAGAATGCGAACGAAAGTATTGGCAACGCGTGAATCCGAGCGCTGTCTCACAAGCTTTGTGTACGTTGTGGAGAATTTGATGTCAAACACAAAAGCGAGACATGAAGAAGGCGGGCTCGGGTACGCCTCCCAGGAGGCGCGCTCCTGAGGCTCCGCCGCGCCTCGCTCGCTCGCTCATTACGAGCAAACTTATGAATATACGTATGAAGAAACATCCGCTAGCGAGGACTTTGCTCCGCACCTCGACGTGTGATTATAATAAAAGGTGTTTTTCGCGAGTCGTGATTTCACTTCCAAGACAAAAGAGGATTACACATTGGATATTCAAAACAGCCAGCCACCATTTGGTCAAAGGAAAGTCCGCTAGCCTAAGCTCACATGTCTGGAAAATTAGCATCAATGTTTGTCATTAAAAACACACACTAGAGCTCATTAGGGGACCTTCTCTGCCTCTGCCTCTTCTTCTTCTTCTTATCTACATGCTGGGGCAAAATGTGCTACTACATTCAAAGCAACTCTGAATTTAGACTTGAGGCGGGCGGGGGAACACAGTGCATGTGCACTTCTTGTGTATTTTGTTTTAATCATCTATTTTTAAGGGTTAAGTTGTAAAACGAGTTTGAGAGCTGATTAACTTGTTAAAATGGGATCATAGCGGGGGATGACTGTCTACAGTATTTATTTATTTTTCTTTCCCGGTCATCATCACTAACCTGTGGCCTCCTCATCTCGCAGGCCTGCTCATCGGATCGGGCTGTGCGCTTTACCCACTCGGATGGGACAGCGAGGAAGTGCAACAGACGTGCAGCAACAGCTCAGACCAGTTTCAGCTCGGTGAGATGATGCAATCGCTAAAAAAGCCAAAAAAATACTTCAGTATTTGAATTCAATCCAAGATGGCAGCAAAAAAAAGAAAATGAGAGATTTTCTTCAGGACATTTTCCAAAGAAGGGGACGCAACCATCGCTATCAAATTAGCACGATTTAAAAAAACTTTTCTCATATGTGACAAGCTTGTTAGCACGCTCTCACAAGCTTGTTTGGCGCCAAAAGCGTTGAGAACATCTCCAAGGCTGCAAATAACCTCAACAATTTTTTTTTTTTTTTTTTTTAAACACCATCACACCACCTGCTCGTTAGCGCCTAGGTTCATTTATATTTTTCTTTACAGGCTCCTGCCAGATCGGCTGGGCCTATTACTGCACGGGGGCCGGGGCGGCGGGCGCCATGCTACTGTGCGCCTGGTTGTCGTGTTTCGCCGGCAAGAAGCAGAAGCAGTACCCGTACTGAAGGTCGGAGGAGCTCTGGCGACGAAGTACGGCGAGGGAAAAACTGCAGGGACTCTTTCATAATGCAGCACACACACGCAAACAACACTGCTCAAAAAACAAACAAAAGGAAGGCGTACAGTGAACCACCGCATATTGGCAAATCCTCTATTCGTAGATTATTATTTTTTTTTTTTTTTAAATCCTGTGTTATCTGCTTTTTTTGTTCAGACCACAGCCATATCAAATTTGAAAATATTGCTTTGGTGTTGGTCCTGAGGAAAGGAAGGACTTCATTTGGTCAGGCTTTTGTCATGTCTAATAGGAAAAAAGTGTTTTGGCGCCCTCTTGTGGCACGTGTAGGAATTATGAGCTTTTTGCTGGCAAAACGTTGATGATTTGAGTCAAGGTTAGTCGACTGTACCTACATTTCAGGAAGGAGCCAACGTGAACTGTAATCGTAAGCGAGTCACCTGGTTTGAGTGAGTGGACATTTTTCAATTGTTCAATGTTTCAGTACGCCAAGAAGCTGAAAAGCTCAATTCTTACCTAGCGGGTCAGGATGGAACGCTTTCCAAGGACGTCCACTTTTCCATGAGTCTTCCATTGCGTCTCTGTTGTGACCTGCAAACGGAGGCACTTTCTGGTGTTGCCGCATTTTGTCAAGGATTTTGCTAATTGCCATCACACTGTTATCAATGTTATCCATGCGGAGAACGTGTGGCATCTTTGGAAAAAGTCAAAGGACTCGTGGGAACACCTGTTGAGAATCCTTGATAGAGAGCAGCTGGGCGTTCAAACATTTCAAGAAGGTCAAAGGTCAGAGCGCATTTGAGGTTCATCGGGAAATTTCACGCATTTGGTGTGCACACGCAGCTGTTTGTGATGCTTGATTTATGGAACCACTTGTCTTTCTCTTCAACCTGTTGATGTATTTGTGTCCTGTGATGAAGACTTGCGTAACAATATGATTTCCCACTTCAATGTCACGTGAAGTGTTCTTCCTCACCTGTCTCATCGTGTTGCCTTAAATCCCCTAAATGCAATAACCCCCCCCCCAAAAAAAGAAGGCCGCATATCTTCTATGTTGTGTATGATCACGTACTTTTATCATCATGGCACGTTTTGTTTTGTTTTGTTTTGTTTTGTATTCACGCCTCAAATGATTCTGTTTTTGTAAATAAATGTTGATGGAAAAGGTTGCCTCGTGTGGTTTATTGCAGCTCGCATTCCTAAAAAGCTTTTTCCCATGACCTCCTGATCCTTTTCCCCCAGTCCTCCCCTCCCCTCCCCTTTCCAATCGATAAGGAGGATAAGGACAGGCGGACGCGCTCAGAATAACTTTTATCGACGTGCTCCATCCCGCGACCTTCACTCCCATTTATTTGCCTTTTGATCAGCGGGTGGGATGCAGCCGGCCGGACCGAGCGCCTCGGACCTGCCATGCTTACTGACTATTTTTAGACGCGCTCGAGAGCTGCCGCTGCAAAGTCAGCTAGCTCATTTACATCTGCTTAGCATGCGATTTTCCTCACATGGCAATGAGGCACCCCGATAGAAATCACGCCGTCGGCACCTTCTTCCTTCGCCGCTTGCAAACGTGGCTCGTCTCGGCCGGCCGGTTGACCCACGACGGTCACGGCGGATGGACAGATGCCTCGTCAGCAGCGCTTCCACACTTTGAGGGTGCCTTCAAAAGGACAAATAGGACACATTCTCAGGCATGTTTTTGTCAAAAGAACTCAAGTATCAAAAATGATAGCACGCTTTTCACACCCTCCAAGAAGATTTCAAGGGGATCAATCAATCAATCAGTGGGCGGGGCTAGGAAAAAACAAAGACTGTTATACACTTTGTGTACGTATGCAGAGAGCAGGCACTTAAGAGAAGTCCAAAACGCCGGCCGGGTACAGGCGTGCACAGCTGCTCCTCCAAGATGCTCAGTGGAGGAAGGAAAGGGCAGACCGCTCTCAAAAGTCAGACGTACATTTTGATGGAAAATGAAAAGCACGTAAAGCCACACACCGCATCTGCTCGGCTCCAAAACAGCAAGCGAGCGAGTGCCGACACCTGCCCGGACCGCCCGCTTGCCAATCGCCCGTTTTACAGCACCCGTAAAAGCTGCTGCCATTTTATGCCCGGACGGAATGTGTCGAGGCAAGTTGACCGGGGAATATTGTCACATCGTAGGCTGCTCGCTGCGAATTGGACAGTGTGAAAAGAGGCGTTTGAAGTTTCGGCGGTGATGATGTCTCGCATCATCTATCAACGTATTGCACATCTGAGGAGCCCATCCGTCCGTCACAGCCCTCAGCGGATTTTCTCTCATTATGTTCCTCCTCCCCCCAGGGCAGGCCAGGCCAGGCCAGGCCAGGCCAGGCCAGGCCGGCAAGGTAATGATTACCCCCAGCTAGTCTTTGTGCTCCTTTGACACCAGGCTGCACGAACATATTTGCATTATTTATACGGCTGCTGTCGAGGAGCCATTAAAGCTATGATGAAAGCCTGCGTGGAGGCACGTGAGTGAGACGCTCGTTGCTTTGTGCTGCTTAATGGGTCGGGCTGCTTCCGGACTTATACATGGAGATGTTGGCTTTCTCCAGTCTGGACAGCCCATGTTTTGGTTTTTATTTTCTAACTTTCCAGGGGATTGACTCAGGTCGTGGGCACCCATAAAAATGGTCATCAGGACTGGGAAAGCCAGGTGTTTTTCTTCCAAGAATTGAGTTGTGAAAGTAGTACGAAAGACAACAATTCCAAGAGTGTTGGGGCCCTCATTACAGCGACAAACTAGCCCCCACGCTCTCACCACCAGGTGGATTTATATCTTGTGTTATTGCAAGTAGACATTAAGGGCTGACTCCACTTCTTGGATCATTTGTTCCAGCTTGGACTTACTATACTTGCATCTTAACACATTGTCCACTGCCCTGTGATTTTGCGTCTGCCATCTGAAGCCTTGTGTTGAGAAAACATTTCTGATTTCGGGGCAGCAGCAGCAGCAATGCCAGTGAAGCTTACTATTACTTGAAGGATGAACAGGCCATCAAAGTGCTTCCTTTATTTTCATGCTTAAATGAAAGTGGAAGTGAGGTTTGGAAGTTTGCATCTGGTCACCAAGTGTCATTCACAACACATTAAGCAGCTTCACCCGAGTGTTAGGGTAATGAGTTTCGCCTTGTTTCACTTAGCCCATCTATTCTTTCCAAATCGCTGACTGAACAGGAATTACAGCCAACGGTTAAAAAGTGCTCTAATTACTCGTGAGTGCTGAACACACAGCTCTCGTTTGGCTTTCACAGAACTTTTCTTTCCTCCTAACTTCTCTGGAAAAAACATTTGACAAAATGTTCGAGATTAAAAGGGGGTCCAGGGAACTCCTACAGGTGTCCTACCCAATGAAACATACAGTACAGTATGTAACTACCTGACGTACATTTGCTACCTCTGGAGCTACCCAACGTTGCTGTATATCGTCATTTGTAGTCATGAGGGTACGTAAAAACAATTGACGACAAGAAAATCGAGCCCGCCCGAACAGGGACTTGAACCCTGGACCCTCAGATTAAAAGTCTGATGCTCTACCGACTGAGCTATCCGGGCTCTGCACAACTCAGCGTGCCCAGCTTTTTTAAAACCGCTGTCTAGAGTGTTGCCGGTTTCAAAAGTACTTTATAAGACAATCATTATCCAATAAACTAAGAACGACATCTCACACGTAAATAGCTGTTTTTCATTTAGAAAATGACCAGACGTAGCTAACACTGCCGCACTGACAAAATTACATCGATGTACTTTCTTTTAGCGGTATTAAATGCATTTACCTGTCTCCTCGGTGATGAATCATTTGTCTCTTTACTTGTGTAGTCATTAAATTGATGAATTTGATTTTCTTTTAAATGAAGTGTTATAAAATTAAAACGACCAAAACGAAATGAGATACTTTTCCGCCATCTTGAGGCCGAGTGGGAAAAGTGGAAACGTCACGATTTACGTCATTCACGATGCTATCAAATACCAATGTCCACTATGTAGTATATATTTTTAAAGTTATCTCTGTATCTAAATTGAATTAAAATGTATGTAGAGTGTGTTCAGACAGGGGAAGTCAAGGTTCTTGTATTAAAAAAATAAAAATAAATATAAATAAATACAAGTGGGAAAAAAAACACCCAAAACTTATGTGCTCGATGAAAACAGGAAAATCATGAAATACAATGGCGGTTTTTTTAAGCAAAGTATTTTTGGGTGGCAAATGTACAATGCCAATGCTTTTATACATTTGAAATAAACTAAAAAAAGTTTGGAGCAGAGACGTGTTCACGACGTCATCGAAGCGCGCCGTAAACTGTTATGCGTCGTCCACGCGCATCCTACTAGAGCAACAAACGTGGTCCAAACAGCAAGCATCTATTTATATACTCCTAGTTTAACATACTCAACAGAATATAGTTAACTAAATTTAATTGTAACTTTGCCGTTTTCATCAACTGTCGACTCGATTAGACACGTCGCAGACCGGTAAGTAAAATTGGAGCTGATTTTGGGGACGGTCTTACTTTAAAAAATGAATGTTTCGGCAATATACAGGGCTTAGGGGGGGACTATGTTTAATGAGGACGAAGACTGGGATGACGCTGCCGACGTCCTCAGTCAAAGTGTTGTGAAAAAGAAGCCAGACCGCAAGAGCCCCAATGGAAAGGTACGGCGTGCTGTGCAGTCTGCACAACAAAATGACAACGAAGCCCCTTGTGGCACCATCTAGTCTTGTTAACCCGAGGAGGAAAAAGGGCTTTGGGGTGACAGTTGACACATCCATAGTATTTTCCATTCTGCTTAGTCCAAACATGTGGGAAAGAAGAGCCTCCTGCGAACGCTGCAGATGTTGGAATCCATACCAGACTGGAAGGACGACGAGCGTCAGCCTGACAGCGACAGCGACCTCGAAGCCGCTGCGCCGCACACCAAGAAGAAGAGGAAGAAAAAGAGGAGGAAGAGAACGAAACAAGCCAGTGCGACAACAGAAGAGCGGGAGAACAACATTGAGGTGAAGGAAGACAAAAGTGGAACCAAGAAGAACAAAGTGGAAAAGAAAATTGGTGAGTGTTGCCATGATGTGATTCTTTTAAAACACACCTCTGTTATTCAAATCAGGAATTGCCTTCTGTGGTTCAATAGAAATAACGCAAAGATGTCTTTCGGCACCGGCAGGCGAGACGGAGGACAAAGAAGCGGTGCAGACGTCGGCCGCCGATGCCCTGAAATTCAACAGGCAGCAGTGGAAAAACAAAATGAAGAACAAGAGGAAATGTAAAAATAAATACCAGCAGATCAAAGCTCAAAAGGAAGCGGAGAAGGACAAGGACAAACCTCCGGCGACCAGGTGCGCGGCTCTCACTGGGGGCAAACCAGCTCAAGTGCCGGACAAGAAAACGCTGCCGCAGAAAAAGACGCATGAGGGCAACGCCGCCGAGAAGGACCAGGACAAATGTCCGGTGACCAGGCGCCCGCCTGTCCATGGGGGCCAAAGAGTGATAGCGCCAGACCACACAGCGCTGCCGCAGAAATGGAAAAGAACGGACGAGGACGACACCGCCGAGAAGGATGAGGACAAACGTCCGGCGACGAGGCGCGCGCCTGTCCATGGGGACAAAAGAGTGCAAGCGCCAGTCCGCACAGCGCTGCCGCAGAAAAGGAAAAAGACGGACGCCACTGCTGAGACGGAAGCCGTTAAAAGCGCCAAGCGGCAAAGGGACACCCCCCCCGTCAACGGGTCCGCACGGGATTCCCGGACAGGACGGCAAAAAGCCGAGCTGCTCAAGGCCGAGAGGCTGAAACGCCAGCACCTGTGCAAGCTTCTCGGGGCGGCCGAGGAGCGGGAGGAGGAGCCCGAGAAGGAGCCCGTTTTGCAGGAGGCCGAGGATGCGCCGGAGGACCGCTCCGGCAGGTTGCGCCGGCGCATGGAGCAGCGCCTGGAGGCGGCCCGCTTCCGCCACATCAACCAGTTCCTGTACTGCAGCAGCAGCGGCGAGGCCAAGCGCATGTTCCAGCAGGACCCGCCGGCCTTCGAGATCTACCACCGGGGCTTTGCCGAGCAGGTGCGGCGCTGGCCCGCCAACCCCGTGGACGCCATCATCGACTACATTCAACGCAAGTAAGACGTGGCAGCGGTCCATTTCAACCCAAACTGTTTAGTGGCGGGCATCTCACGCAAGACTTTGTCGTTTTGTTGCGCTTTCAGGCCTCCGTCGCTGGTGGTGGCCGACTTTGGCTGCGGTGACTGTAAGATCGCGCTCAGCGTCAAGAACAAAGTGCACAGCTTTGACTTGGTGGCCCTCTGCGACCTGGTGACAGTCTGCGACATGGCCCACGTGAGCCAGCCCGTGCCCGTGCGTGTGTGTGTCTTTGCAAAAGTGCTCACCCCCCGACGGCCTCTCTGTCGGCAGGTGCCGCTGCAGGACAGGTCGGTGGACATCGCCGTCTTCTGCCTGTCGCTGATGGGGACCAACCTGGCCGCTTTCCTTGCCGAGGCCAACCGGGTCTTGAAAAGAGGGTAGGTCAATTGATTCATTCAAGAAGTCGTCCGTCGGGCAATTTGCCGCGGAAAACGGAAAAAAATGGAGCCCCTTGATACGGGTGACGGCGTCTTGATGGCGCTCACTCGTATCTCAGAGCAGTCTGTCCCTTTTTTAGGGGCAAGCTGAAAATCGCCGAGGTGGCGAGCCGGTTCGACAACGTGAGGAACTTCCTCATGGCGCTGACTAGGCTGGGATTCAAGTTGGAATCGAAGGTGAAAGGTTGGGGGGGGGTTCACCGATATTTTCATTTTGCTTACAATAAATGGCCCTTTTTTAATTCATGTTATGATAGTAAGGAGGAAGCCTTTGTAACCTTGTGTTTGCGTTCTCTCTCTTTGTAGGATACGGAGAACACTCATTTCTACACGTTCGACCTCATCAAGACGGACGACGCGCCGCAAAACGTCAAGAATTTCGGCTTGCAGCTGAAGGCCTGCTTGTACAAGAAGAGATGATTTGTTCCCGAGCCACGTTTAAGAACACATTTGCTCCAAATGAGGATGTCTTTTGAAAAAGGTTTTAACGTGGACGTGTGTACAGTTGTTAAAATATGAACACGTTTTCTTTGTTGTTTTTAATCATTGTTTTTGTATGCAATTCCTTCAACTATAGAAAATGATGTGAAATAATTCAAGTCAACATTTTATGACACGATGAGAATAAAGCCTTGGAAGAAAGGGTTTCTTACAGCAGTCCTGAAAGTGTAATGTTACAAGAATAATCATGCATCAAAGTTTCTTTTAGGATAAGAAGTGGAATAGAAACTGCCTGCCTGGCTAACTAAACAGTGTGCCGCTCTTTTGATTGCTTTTGCTGCACTCTTCAGCATTAGCCGCAAGGGGGCCTACTAACACCGCCGTGCTGGGGAAATAAGAAAATAGCGCCCCAACAAGCCGACATGAACATGATCGAATGTAACCAAACGGCTGTTTATGGCGTCATTTCTTTGAGTAGTTTCATTTTTGGGTGGGTGGCAAGACTTGTGCATCTTTCAAATGAGTTGCTTTCTCTTGGTTGCCGTTCGTCAATTGACTCCTTCTGCGCTCGCTCCGAACCGTCCAAGTTCTGCTCTTTATTTTGGCGTCCAACTTCTGCACTGCTTGGACGACTTGCCGACACGCACACGTCGCTCGTGGGCTATTAATCTCCATTGATTTTCCAAACAAATCTAGGCCACGACAGCCTCAGTGCACACTTTCCCCAGATTCACTAATAAGTTGAATGTGAGCACAAAACAACGTAGGCGTGATCTGCTTTCCAACCAATAGGGCCTACCTTTTGTCTTTTCAGCCATGGTTACTCAATTATTATTCAGAATGGGAAAGCTCTCACAAGTGATTGGTTTTTTTCGACTAAAGGAACAACTGTAACTCCCAGTTATACCAGTCTGGTGCGCCTCCTCCACGACGGCTCGCCCCAATGCAAAAGCAGGCCCCGGCCAGTGCGAGGCCCGCAATGTGCCGCCGCTCATCAACACTGCAGAGAGAGCCGAGCGAGCGAGCGAGCCATGCAGCGACGCCGGCCCGTGTGGAAAGTTGTGCAAAGCGCACATCCCACATCAAATGACTCACTCGTTTTCTTTCCAACAGGAAAATGAACAAAAGATGGACTTCTTTCTATTCCGAGGCCAAAGGCAGATTGAATTTCTGCACAGGAATGGCATCCAAGCATGTCATCCTCTTTTCTTTTTTTTTTTAGCCAAACTAACTCTGGCTGAACCGAAGCCGAACCCCAGCGGAAACACGAATGCCTAAGCCTCCGGGTTTGACCCCGACTTAACCCATCTTGGGCTAAGAATTGGCTCAAAAGAAGAGTTCTCTTCAAAATAATATGACACGAGTCAAAGTGAGAGAAAGTCCTTGAAATAACTCGTATGAAGCGGCTGGCATACATCTTATTGGAATCAAAGCATGAAACTTACTTGGTGTTGATGTGCAACGTTGCCAATTGCCTCTGAGGTTGCTCCTGTTTGAAAGTCTTCAGCCGACTTGTTGGCACACGAGGGACCAATGAGCATCTCGCATTTTCCCCAGGTGACATAGTTTCAACCCTAAGCCAAAAATGACGCCTTTGCAAAAGGCAGCGTGTGACCGGGTGGAGACACGTGCAGCTGGAGCACGGCCATCGCTTGACGGCCTTGACGAGAACAGCTGCAAATGAAAGCCTAACGAGCAGACGGCAGGCCAGACAAGGAAAAGGGGACAAAAACAAATCGCTTTCTAAACCAAAGTCAACCAAACACCCTTCACGACTGGCTTGAGTTTTTCCTGCACATCAAAACGCGTTTACAAATCAAGCAGCAGCCGCAGCGCAAAGGTCAAGTGGGGCCCAAACATGGCCGTCGACCTCCGTCTGGTCACACAGCCAAAGAAGTGTCTTAGCCCACCCGGCCGGCACCGTGTTCCCGCTCGCTACGCATGTCTGCTTTGACACTTTGCGCAGGAAAAAAGCAAGCAAGCAAGCAAGCTAGCGGCGCATCCGTGTCATCGTTTCACTTGGGAGGCTCGTAAAGGCAGGCAGGCAGGCAGGCCGCTTTGGAGTCACGTGGCGCGCTGACAAAGAAAGCGGCCCCTCCAGCGCGCGGCCAAAAGATCCGTCCAAGTCTACCAGGGCCCGTAAAACAAGAGCGCGATTTTTTTTCCAAGCGCGCCCACGTCCAAAGTCAATATGTTGTGTGGTGAAATACGGCGCGGTGCTCAGACACTGGATGGAAGAAATAAATCCATTTCCAGGCTGCTTTATTGATACAGGTGCACACTCGTTTAGCGGCTTCTTTTGCAGCAAAGCGGCGTTTCGAGATAGCGATCCAGGTTCCACTCAAGCCCTTCGGGTACCCATAAGCCGCGGAAGACCTCTGACGACTCGGGGACGAGTCGGCCAAGCCGCTTGAAAAATGTCAACTCGGCCATATTGGAAGTTACTTTCATTCCAACTCCTGGATGGAGTGAGCTCAAAATGTAAAGAGGCTCTGCAGATAGCTCCACTTTCATCAAGAAAACAAAGCATTTTTCGACTTTGCGACAAGCTTGTCGCCTCGTGTCCATTTTTCACCGCAGCAGGAGGCCGACCGAGTCCACTCACTTGTGGTTCCTAGAAGCTTTTGAAGGAGCTCGGTCAGTGACGGGCCACGTCTGTCCGCCCGTGGATGGATGAGGAAACGAGGCACTGAGAAGAATTGTGGAGTCAGCGCTTTGTCTTCAAACTCCTGCAGCTTTATACTGGAGCTTTACATATGCCACCTTGCCTCTGCTAAACAAGTTAGCTGGTTAGCATTGGAGACAATGTTGGAGGAAGGTGAAACACAGTTCAGGAAAGAAATGGAACATTCCATTTTTGGACACGCACGCACGCGCACGCACGCACGCGCGCACACACTTGACACGCCGCTTGGAGCCAACGTAATAACGTCAGGAACGAAAGTGTGGAGGTCACTTTTACACGCTAATTAAAGCAGCCCAAGCGCTTCCCTGTCGAATGCTTCGGAAGCTTGGATGAAGAGTCCGGAAAACGTCCAAAGTGCTTCGCTGCTCTGGGCCGGAATGTCTTTCCCAGACGGTGAGTTTGCGCACGAACCCTCCGCTCCTTTTCACAGATGTCCATCCAGGTCACGTTGACGGGGTCGGGATGCGCCGCAACCACATCGGCGCTCCAAAGGTTTCAGAATTCAACCGTGTCATGGCTGAAAAACAAACATAGAACGGACCTCATTTCAAACCGTAAACAAAGGCTCGTTTTGAACAATGGCCAGGGAGGCAGGCGCCGAAAAGTCATCAACTAAAACCCATCTGAGGCTCGATGGATGGACGGATTCGCGCAGTGTCATTGTGCGCGTCTTTAGCAGCCACCCGGGTGCAAATGCGCCTTGCATGGCTCTGCATGGCCGCAAAGCTTTTAAAGAGTTCAACTCATCCACTCTCGTGCGCCTAATGACTCCTTAGTGGACTTGAAATGACTCGCAGATGATGAGGCAGGCCGTCAAGAGGCATTTAGTGGCGAGTCGGCGACTCATTATGCCGCGCACACACGCACGCGCATAGCTGAGTGCTTCGTGCGTTGATGCAACTGAACGCGAGTTGCTTCATTTGTTTACTCGCCATAAGCGGAATCTCTTTTAGCACTTCATCCACTTGGGATAGTCGACTGGCCGTAAATGAACATTTTCATGTCAAAGATGCAGTTCCATACTTTGAGCCACCGAGTTAGCAGGTAACGCCTAGCTGGCTCAAATGAGTCACTTAATTGACATTTGTCAGGATTCTGATAGATATGAGGAAATAATACTAGACCGAAACGACGAGAAAAATATATTGACTAAATAAACAGAGGCAGACGAATATATGCGTTTAAGAATGTGCCCACGTGGCACTGGAGCGCCGCATGAGGTGTAACGTGAGTCGAAGACTTCCTTCGTTGGCAGGCAGCTCCTAATGAAGGAACTTAATGACGATGCGTGCGTGGATCTCGGCGTGCAGCTGACGCAACACGAATTGCCACGCAAAGCCCCGAGCAAGCAGCAGGCCGAACGGCTCCAGCCCCCGCCCGCTCGCAAATCGATGCCACTTTATGGACGTGGCGGCGATTGCACGCGGCCGGCGGCGTTCCCTTGCTCGCGCTGGCTTGGCCTCTTTTGAAAGAAAGATCAGATGCGGGCCGGGGGGGGCACTCGAGCTCATCGGCACCGCTGCAGCCAGTGGGTGTCAAACGGCACGCAATGCAGCGCTCATGCGCCTCAACTTGGTGCAAAAGTGGATTGGACTCGATCGCAATACCAATGAGGCTCTGCTATGACCTGGTGGCCCATGTTTTCCAGCAGACAGGAAAACAAGCAAGATGTTGGAGCCGACCAAAGTTCCGTCGCTGCTGCATACGTACTTGGAACGCAAATGCGAAAATCAAAGCTGACAAGAAAGACAAAGCGTGACTGCCAACGACGGCCGAGACTTGCGATTTCCTCGACTCACAATCACGCTTGAATTTGGTTCCGCCTATCACGGGGAGTGACGTTCCAACTAGAGCAGCCCATATTGCAGGTGTTATCCCAAGACGCGCACGCACGCGCGCACGCAGCTCCTTGCTTTCCTGCCTGCCGATAGCAAACAGCAGCCAGCGTCACCTTTGCGTTACTTGCGCTGACTCTGCATTTGGCAGCCTTGCGCTAAGTGATTAGGCGGCTGCCCGCGCGCGCGCGCGCTCGCGTGTGTTTGCGTGTGTGTGTGTGTGTGTGTGTGTGTGTGTGTGTGTGTGTGTGTGTGTGTGTGTGTGTGTGTGTGTGTGTGTGTGTGTGTGTGTGAGGGAGGGAGGGAGGGAGCCGCTTATTTCTGCTACCAACAATAACACACCACTATTGCACGTTTTGAACCTTTTGTGCAGAGAGGCCTAATGATCAAGTAGTGCATTTATGCATCTACGTCATTGGCAAGCGGTGGCAGTCGCATGAGGGGACCCCGCTCGGAACCAATCAAAAGACTGGAAAGTCGCTTCTCCTATGCTTTGGAAACAGGAGCCCTGAAAATGGAACGGGTCTGACACGTTAGGAGGATAAATCAGTGACATCACACACGCGCGCAGAGAAGCATCCAGTTAGGAAGTCCAGTTGTGCCAAGTTAACCTGTAGATTAGCTTCAGTGAATAAATCTCCCTCTCTTCGCCTCGAAGCTCAAAAGCGTCACTCCGTGTTTTGGAAACGGCCCTTTTCCAGATGCAGTCGGAAAAATAAAGGCAGGAATTCAAACGGGCGAGTAAATCTCCACGCTGTCAGCCGGGCTCCACATTGAAGCAGCGAGCTGGAATTAAGACGGAAACAACAAGCGAGAGACATTTTTCATTTCTTCGTGTTTTGGATTGAAAAGGAGAGCAGATGCGCAGCCAATCCATGGACCGACCGCTTTTTGGGGACTCGGCCAAAAACAAGGCCCACGCTCACCGTGGACGCCGGGTCCTGGATTCAACTTTGCCTTTTGTCCAAATCCTGACTTGCGCGGCCCCCTCCACCCCGTTTTGGATCCGCTGGCATGTGGAGGGGGGGGGGGCAGTGCGATCATTAGCACCAATCAACCTGAGCGTGCGTCAAAGTGTAAAGCGGCAGGAGGGATCAGGTGGGACAAAAAGGTGCAATTTGCCGAGTGCACAACAGGATGAGGCCTTTCATCTGACAGTTAATCAAGCGTCAACAACCGGCTTTGTTTTGTCTTCAGCTCGCCGTCCTTCTCTTCCTCGTCCAATTCTTGCCCATGACAGCGTGACGCCAGCTTGGAGTCTCACTAATTAAGACTTCACGCTGCTCGACTTTAAACGCGGCTCGTCGAGCTCCCCGCCGGGCCTCCCCCTCCCCTTCCCTCCCCGTCCCGTCCGGTGACCCGCCGCCGGCCGCAACGCTCCTTTTGTCCGTGTTGCGGCCTGGCGCGGACGACGGCGGCTGCCTTTAACAAGGTCAAAAGCATCTTCGTGTCGACACGGAGCCATTGTGTCAACGACAAAAGGAAGGAAGGAAGGCGGACTTTGAGGGGGAATCGATTCGTTTGAGGTGTGCGGACCAATCACGATGGTGAGGATTGTCAAAAAGGCACCCAAAGAGATTGAGATGGCCGAAAGCCCTTGAAGAAAGTCGGCAGTTGCCATAACAAAACCTTTGCTGACGGATTGGGACGACGCTTGGACGCGCCAAGCGTTAGCGCCGATGGATTAACCGCGGGTTAGCAAAGTGACGTCTCAGTAGGGTGTTATCGGACCCGCATGCCACTGGGGATCAAGTATCAGCTTTCCCCTTCTAATCTGGGGGGGAGGCAGAGGAGTCACTTCACTAAACAACACGTACGCCTTTGATAGCAGGCAGGGTGAACAGGGGGGGGGGGGTTAAAGACGACCATTTAGGGCCCAGCCGGATTAGGGACCACCGCCGGCCGCATTGTAGAGACGCGTCCTTTCTCTTAAAAGCTCGCCATGTTTGCGGACACCTTCTGCTGGGTGGTCACTTGGCATCCAGGTGCACACCTGGGGAAAAGGTTGCATCAGGGTCAATACATTTCAATCCTGATGCAACTAAAAGGGAAAAATCAAACAAGTGAGTTTCCTAGATTATTATCGAGAACATTTCTGGAAAAATTCACACAACAAAAAAGGCCCCCGAAATAGTTTTAAAATGGCTCACGAGTTTTTTCAATCTATTTTCCGCATAGAAAAAAAAATGGCCTTTTTGTGAGTAATAAAAGCAGGGGCGGCGTGTAGGTGGCCGTGCTCTGCCGTCATCCAGGCGGGACCAAAAAAAAACACCAGCCACCATAACCAAGAGGACTAAGTCAAACGCTTCATTTAGCCAGCATGGTCACAGTTGACGACAAAAAAAAGGGAGCTCAGGCAAAAACGATTACAGACGCCATTGAAAAGAAAAAGCCCACAGGCTACCTTGGTGTTTTCTTTCCTTCTCCGTGCATCTTGAGAGTGTCTTGAACTGTCTTTTGTAAAGAAATCCACGTGGCCTAAGCCCTCAAGTGTTTGAGTGGAGCGCTAATGGTGGCAAAGCCTGTTCAATCGGCGCCACAATGGACGCAGCAAGAAGATGAGTGACGCGCGCTAACGAGGGCTCAACCGAGTCAACAACGGCGACTCACTCGAGAGGATAAACGGACCACTCGAGTCGCAACTCTTGAAAGCCTCGAGTGAGCAACGAGCCAACACGCGGTGACGTGCGCTAAAGTCACAAACTTTTATTGCAAACCAAATCAAAACCTTGTTCATTCATTCATTCAATCATTCATTGGCGCTTCCCAGGACAGCACCAGCAGTCGCTACAAAACGCGTCAATATCACACGTAGAAAAACATTTGTCAACAATTCAAAAAATGACACTTTATGTACAAGACAATATTTCCCAATTTTGGCTCGCTAACGTAACGAGTTAGACGCGTCCGATTGAAAACGCGCAAGACAAACAAGCTTTTGTCGCGTCTTGAAATCTCAGACAAAGTAAGGCACCCAAACGGCCGAAGCTAACGCTAACCATTAGCGCACAGAATGGTTGATGAGGTGAAGAAGACGCTTGAAGACGTTGCACATACATCCCTCACGCAGGCATGCAAGCAAAGTGCTCCACATACAAACGTTCCTTCCTGAAATCCAGAAAGTTTTGCATTCATCATGGGGAAGGGGGAGGGAAAAAAAAAAAAAAAAAAAGAATCTGACAACATGGGAAAAAAAAACGCTTTTGTGATCAACTGAAACAGTACTTTGGACCTTTTTGTTGAATCGGACCTTAGATGAGCGCTTCCAAAAAGTCTTTTTCAAAAGCCCAACTTCTTTCTTTCCAGAGTGCCTCCTAAAGGCAAAAGGTGGATTTGTTTTGCAGCAGTGAAGCGCGCAGATGTGTCGAGAAGGCGCAATTTGGCCAGGGAGATTGGAGTTGCGGGCCGTTGCGCCGTTGCACCCCACCCCAGCCCAGCCCAGCCCAGCCCAGCCCAGCCCAGCCCAGCCCAGCGCGCCCCCCTGCAGGCCTCTGTGTGCGCGTGCGTGCGCCAGAGACATTAAAGAGGTTTATTCTCAGCGAGGGCGGGGACGGGATGCGCCCACAAGCGGCAGCACAAAAACCCCAAAGAGGTGGAGACACATGGCAACGCATCCCCCCCGCCCCCCTCACCAAAAATAATTGTGGAGATCACATTTTGGAGCTTTTGCTTCAAACTTCTATGCGACTTGTTGAAGGTGACACGTGTGACACGTCGGTTTTCTTGTCTTTTCTTTTGTTTTTGGAAAGAAGCCATCAATCATCCCAAGGCATCTGGACTCTGTCCGGCAAGGCAAGGCAAGGCAAGGCAAGGCAAGGCAAGGCAAGGCACGGCTGGATTGGCTTTGGCCAAAGCGGACGCCGAGGCTCTCGCCCGCCAGGCTTCCACGCTTCCTCTTGGAGGGCAGAGAGGAAAAAAGTGCAAGTTAGCACATGATGTCAGCGCTTTGCCGAAGCGCCGTTGCGACACAGGCCCCAAGTCTCCTCCTCTTTCTGGGGAACGTGTCTTCCCCTCTCCACTTTCTTGCACTTTTTCTCAGCTGATGTCAGCGGCTAACAATGTCTCCACAAAGACGTCCTCCTCCTCCAGCCGAACTAGTTTTTTTCCATTTTTCCGGTGGTGGGTGGGGGGGATCCTGATGTCACTGGGAGCACAGATTGGCCGCAAAGATCTGTCCCGATATTTCTGGTTGAGCTTTTTCCGAGCGTTTCCTGGACATGCAAAGTTTGTCGCTCAGCTTGCGTGCTTGCTTGCGGGTTACATCCATCACATTTGCTTTGGCCTTTGCGAGAGGAAAATGTGAAGCAAGCTTTGGTAAACGGAGGCGCTCCAGCAGGTGCGTGTGCGTGCTTGCGTCTTTGACATCTGCGCCAGCCAAGCGACCGACCGACGCCAGCCGGCACATCTCAGTAGTGTGTCGGAAAGCCTCGCGCCTTTTGTCCCTCAACGGCGAGAGCTTCCAAGAGGTCAATGCGTTAAGGTGAAGGGCTTGAGCTCAGACGTACCACTCCCGCCGCGAGATGACCGATCCGTCCTGGTGCGCCACGTAGTCGCCGTCGCCGTCCGGGAGGTACGGCGAGCCGTTGCTGAGCCCGTGCGGCCCGTGCTGCGTCTGCTGGCAACCGTCGGGGCGGTAGGCGCGCTCCGGCTCGGCCCAGCCGTCGCCGTCGCAGATGACGTCGCCGCACAGTTTGGACTTGAACTCCTGGCTGCCTTTGTCTCCGTAAACCTCGTGGAGCTGGTGCGGCTGCAGGACGTCCACCTGCGTCTCCTTCTGCACGTCCGACGGGCCCAGGTACTGCTTGGTGTAGTAGTCGCCCCGGAAGGTGCGCCGCTTGCGCAGCAACGAGAAGCAGACGGCCAGCACAGCCAGGATCAGGACCAGCGCGCCGCCCGCCGCGCCGCCCGCCACCAGGCCCAGCGTCTCCTTGTCCCGCGCGGGGGCCAGCGTGGGCGAGGTCATCGGGGAGCGCGCCGTGCCGGCCGCGGCGGCGCCGCCGCCGGGCGGGCTGGTGGTAGCGGTCGCCGCCGTGGTGGAAGGGGGTTCTGCGGAAAAAAACAAAAAGGTCCAAATCCAGTGGAGCATTTTGTTTTGGCTCACGTTAGGTCACATTCAGTGAAAAAATGACATCGCCTTGCTGTCAAAACCACCCAAATTGAAAGTTTAAGAGCATGTGCGTGCTCGCTCGCTCGCTCGCTCGCAGGGGAAGGAAGGGAGTGCAGAACTTCACTGTTGGGGGGAGGGCGGGGCGGGGTGGGGTGGGGGAGGCCAGAGGTTGCCTGCCTGCCCCGAGTCTTAAGATTTGAAGCGAGAGGCAAGATAATTGGCCCGCAGAGCCTTTCTTGGACGCTTTGGCTCGGACTCTGGCCTGCAAACAGATGAAGCGTGACGGCTTTTTTGGGGCGCGGCCAAGCCGAGCCATCGGAGGGAGGGAGGGAGGGAGGGAGGGAAGGTTGAGGGGGTGGCAGCGCTTGCTTTGTTTGGAGAGGGATTACAAAGGAGCCACGCAGGAATGAAAACAAAAAGGAGCGTTCTCAGGGTCCACGCCCCGGCCGGCCCTGATGCGCAGATGTGCATCCGTCTCAGGCTTTAGCTGCGGCCTGTTATTCAAGAAGCGGGACATTGGTTGGTTACCTTGGACCCAGAGGGACACGTCCCGGCTGCCCGCGCCGATGTCATTGACGGCTTGGCAGCGGTACACGCCCGAGTCGTTCAGCGTCAGCGGCCGCGTGAAGGCCAGCCTGTTGGACGTGACGGCGACGCGCTCCGGCATCGGGCCGTCCAACCTGGGGGGAGGAGAAGACATCTTGAGAAGCTCGGAGGTTACGGCTTCAACTGTAAAGAATGACCAAAAACGTTCATCTTCTTGGCATTCGCAAAAAAAGCCGAGCCGCTTCGGTCGAAAGATTTGTTGACGACGTCATCACCAAAAGGTCATGAAAGCATTTATTCGCAGATTAAAAAAAAAGGTCTGGGAAAACGCTTGGAAGAAGAGCGCTATTGTCTGGACAGTCATGCGGGCCGGGCAGAAGGGACCAGACTTGGCCGTGAGCCTCCTTCTCACATCACGGGAGGATGCGATTGAGCCTGACTGAGCGAGCCTGACTGAGCGAGCCTGACTGAGCGAGCCTGACTTGGCCAGCCTGACTTGGTCAGCCTGACTTGGCCAGCCTGACTTGGCCAGCCTGACTTGCTTGCCGCATGCACAGACTCTTCACGCAAAGTCTTCAGGAGCGGCATCAAAGCAAAATAACTGCAGAGTCAGCACAGGCGTAGCTCATATTTTCCAGGTCGGCGAGTCACACATATTCAACTTTTTGATTTCGTTGCCCAAACATCGTGAACCCACCTGGTCCAGCGATACTCCCGGACGGGCGGGTTGGCCCGAGCGTTGCAGCTCAACGTCACGTTGGCTTGTCCGGCGTACCAGTTTTGCTCGTCGCCCTCCATGCGGACCGTCGGCGCAACTGCGGGAAAAACAAAGCGCAACAAAGGCGAGCTTCAGCGACGGCTGGCTTTTGCTGACCAAAGCCTATTTGGCACAATGTCCACGCTCAACAAGCATTTGTAGAAGGGGTGGGGGGGAGAAAAGCAGGCATTATATTATACTAGAAGAAGCAAAAGAAAGCTTTAGCACAGCCAGAAACAAAGATATGAGCAACTTGGAGAAGAATTGCAGCAAAAGGTTGCACAGCTAATAAACTCCGGAAAAATCAGAAGGGGGATGGGGTGGGGGGGTGGGGGGGGGCGTTAGGGTTACGTGCGGCTGTAATAAAACACAGCAAACAGAGTCGGAGATCCAATTTTGCCCATTTTGATTTCTCCGGGGAACAAACGAGCGAGTCAAGAAAAAGAGGACGCCGAGTCAGCCGGTGCTTCTTTTGCACACTTATCGAGCGGGTCGGGAAGCGACCGTATCGGTTCCCCCGTCCATCCGTCCGTCCGGCCGTCCCTCCCTCCCTCCCGTAATCCCGCTGGGCGGACGCATGCACGCACGACGCTACACCGGGCTGGGCTCAAACCACGCCACTCGGGCACTCACAGTGAACATTGAGCACGTAGACGATGCGAAAGTCCGTCTCCAGCGTGGGGTGGCGCACCACGCAGGTGAGGTTCTTGCCCTGGGCGGCGCTCCCGGGCGTCCACAAGTAGCGCAGGTGCACGCTGGCCGTGCCGTCGGCCTCGTCGCGCCGGCGCGTCTCCACGCGCCCGCTCAGCTCCGTCTCCCAGGAGACCTCGGCGGCGGGAAGGCCACGCTCGGCCACGCAGGTGGCCACCAGCGACTCGGCCGCGCCTTCCAGCAGGGTGTCGGGCCCGGCCGACACGTACGCCTTGGGCTCCACTGGACCACATGGACACATCATGACAACGTGAGACGTGCAAACGAGGATGAGGCTAATATCAAGTTTAGCATTGGACTCGAATTACATTTTGCGTTGGTTGGACTGGCCCGCACAAGTACAGCGAGACCGTCCGTCTGAAGCCATGCCAATACAAACAGCCCATGCGAGCGTCATCCGGGAAAGGATTGACCAATGCGTCATTGACAGAATATCTGGCGGCCGACCGAAGGACCTCCAGGAAAGACTTAAGACCGGGCAGGGGGGACGAATCGAGACAAAATGACCCCACCGGCTCCATGTGTGGACCCGGCCGGCTTTTTAAAGAGCACCAGCAGCTGCACAAAGGCAAAGTGTGTGTGTGTGCTTTGGGGGGGCGCCAGCACCTCCTCCCCGAGAAAAGGCCATCACCTTCGGGACATCTGCTCCCCTCGTCCCCAGCAGGAGCTGCTGCTACAAATTCCAAAAATAACTCCCGGCACCCCATTCTCTAAAAATAGCCAACGGGGGGGCGGCGGCGGGGGAGCGGGGGAGGGAGGGAGGGAGGGAGGGAGGCACCACTCGTGCCGCAGTCGGCAACCTCTCTCTCTCTCCCCCCCCCCTCCCGTGCTCACAAATGGACTGGGGCGAAAAACGGGAGCTGCTCCATGCTGGTGCCCAACATCAAGAGCCTGCACACCGACTGCAAATTTGATCAGTGATTAACCTGCCATTTGTTTGATCAATCAGATTGGGAACAAAAATGACTAAAAAGCTGGAATTTTTTGTCATTCAAAGGGACAGCACCAACGTAATCGTGATTGAGTTACTGGAATGGGATCTGCAATCTGTGGCTGGCAAAATACATGCTGTCTGGCAAATGTTGCTCTTGTGGCGCTCTTGCCAATCCATTCGCAATTGTGAATGGGAGCAAATCAAAGCTCTTTTCCGATGAATGTGAAGCGCTCCTCGTTTGCACCGTGACGCTTGGGAGCTTGCTTTGCTTTGGTTCTGTATTCTCATAAACGTGGACGTGTTTTGTCTCCACAACAGCGAGTAGGCCAGTTCTCGCCTACTGATTTGCGGATGCTCTCGCATGTTTCGCCATAAAAGCCGGCCGGCCGGCCGGTCGAGCAGTTACGCGTCGCCTTTTCCATGAGTCAGCAAATCTCGATGCGCTGCTGAATTCTCACTTTTCTGACTAGGCATAAAAAAAAAAAAAAGCTGCATTGCTGGCCACACATTGCAAGGGGAGAGGGGGGGTGTCGTGTCTGCATCTCATCGCAGATTGCTCCACTAGAACTGCAACGTCTATTTCTTGCACATTGCATCGTGCCTCCCCTCCATACGCATTTTGCCGATCGTGAGCGTCTGATGGAAGCCACGTGTCGTCCGGGCGGCTTGATCGCTCTGCTCTGCTCTGCTCTGCTCAGCTCAGCTCCTGTGCCAAGTGGAGCGTTGGCGTGCACTTTTGACACGGTCTTAAATTCGAGACGCTCTTGGGAAATTGTTCATCATTCAGATGTTGACCTTTTCTGCCGAGGTCGAAAGGAAGCGGAAAACAAGCGGGGCCATTTTTCGTCAGACAATTGAACGATTAGCCCGCCGCCAGGGTGACAACGCTGCGCCTGTGTGTCCACGTTGCGTTGCATTTTGCAGGCCGGCCACTCACCTAAGACGTTGAGCTGGGTGGTCGCCTGGCCGTTCCCCAGCGGGAAAGTGGACACCTTGCAGGTGTACTCGCCCGCATCTTCCAGAGTCACGGCGCTCAGGGAGATGTTGACCGCTCGGTTGGTGGTGGAAACAAAGGCCACGCGGGCGGCGAACTCGGGTTGGACGTACGTGCCGTGCTCCACGTGGTACACGGCCAGGACCTCCCTGCCCGAAGCGATCTGGCGCTCCCACGAGCTCTGGATGAGCGTGATGTTGGGCACCAACTTGATGTGGCAGCCCAGCGTGATCCTCTTGCCCAGCACGGCGTCCGCTTTCTCGGGGGCCAGCACCAGGTCGCCGCCGACGCCTGCGGGGAGACGTCAAGCTTTCAATCCATCTCGTGACAAAGGCTCTATCAAACGACACGACTCGCTCGCTCGCTCGTTTGCGCTCAGCCGACCCCAGAAAGCGGACGCCTGCCCCCGTTCTTCGTTCATTCACGCTAATGCGCTCGGCTTTTTTTTTTTTTTTTTTCTACACAACACCGGGCTCCATTTTGGCTTTGTTGACATGTTTAACGACAGCGGGCTCCATTTTAGCTTTGTTGACATGTTTACAACCGCCGCCCGAGTTGGTTCTATTTGGGAATGTCGGATGTGCGAGCTATAAAAGTGGCCCACCGGCTGGTATTTTGGGTCCTTGGCACCGACGCGAGCGGTTAGCCGCAGCAATGCTCTTGAGCGAGCGAGGCTCAGGCTCTCCTGCGCTCTGTGGCGTCCTCTGTAATTTGCCTCATCTCACACACACACATAGGCAGGAGCAAAACAAGGCCCGGGTGTGAGGCGGACATCTTGCCTCTGTCTGTGTATGTTCAATTGTGATGTAAACTTGCCAGCTGTGCTCTCACACGGGCTTTCCTGATTTCTTTTTTCCACTCAAAACATTTGATGTGGGAGCCGCCCACATGCAAGTGGGGGATTTTTGACCTCACGACTCCCGCCCCACCCCGCCCCGCCTTGATTTGAAAGAGGGGCTTCCTGCCCGAGAAGCTTACTTTTGCTATTTTTAGAGCAGCTAGCTTCAAAAGTTATCAGAGGTGTCGACATCACGTCTCCAAGGCCAGCCTTCCTTGAGTTTTGTGACGACACCAAAAAACATGACACCGCTGGACTTTTGACTGACTGACTGACTGACTGACTGACTGACTGAACTACGCATTTGTCGATGACACAGCCGATAGCTGCCCCCGCGCGCCACATGCGACTGACTGACTGCGGCACTTGGCGTGGGCGTCGGCTTTCCGACACCGAGAAACCGGAGCCGGCGTGCGCGCAGTCTGCTCTGCCGTTTGCTTTAGCCCGAGCGTCATAAACACAGGGCGGGGGCCTCCACCTTCGGGGGGAGGGAGGGAGGGAGGGAGGGCGGGCGGACAGATGGCCTCAACGTGGGATACCGACAGCCGGGGAGGAAAGTTGGCGGGGCCGGTGCCGGCAAGCGACTGCTTGGCCAAAAGGCAGCTTGACAAATGGATGGCGCGGGCGGGATCAACGAGGAGCGTTGCAGTACGACTTTGCCATCGCTACTGACGACGACGCACGTGTGGCATCAGAGTCCAAAAAGCTTTTATGGTGGGCTGCGAGGTCAGACGTGCTTGAATATTTGTTTCTTTGCCTCATGACATCACTAATTGTGACAAGCTGCCGCTAAAGGCTAAATCAAAACCTTTCTCCTGGCGGCCCGGCCCGCCAAAGCGGCGCAAACGTTGGGCCGGCTCCTCGGGACGGAGAACCAGAGCCGCCGCCGCCGCCGCCGCGCGTAGGACGAAAGACGTCCCTGTTGCTGCAATGGAATATCGTGTGGAGGCGGTCATGAGGGAATGATTTCAAAACCTCACCAATCAAGAATGTAGGCTGGAGGCAGGAGGAAAAGCAGAAACATGAACAGGACAGGACAGCCCTTCATGTCCCGTCCAAGCATGACAACAATCAAAGCGGGGCTGGGCCATCGTGTCCACTCATGATGATTAGAGTGCAATGTCACTGCCATTTGCTCCAAAAAAAAAACAACACAACAATCCTTAATCTCTTGTAGGACTGTTCAACAAGCCAAAGAGTGCGAAGGCCGGGCTTCCTTTCAGCTACCCGCGCCGCATACAACAGTGGCTTGTGTCCAAAGTCATCAGCAATCCTCCCTCCAGGGAGCTACGCTGCTGCCGCTAGCCACAGCAGCCCAAGAAAACCAACACGGCCTGGCCCAGCCCGGCCCGGCCTAGCCCGGCCGGCCCAGCCCGGCCCGGCCGGCCCAGCCCAGCCCGGCCGGCCCAGCCCAGCCCGGCCGCAGCCTCTTCCTGCTTCCCTTCACTTTGAAAAGGGGGCCTCGCCGCAGAGGCACAACAAGGAGGCAGGAAGGGAAAGGGCGGGCTACCATTGCCGGGCTGCTGTGATTCGGAACATGGACCCACGCGCGGGTCAACTGCTTCCAATGAGGCGCACTCACACAAGAACCATTGGTTCAGCGGTCTGGAACCCCAGCGAGGCTCCATTTTGTAAAAGGAGAAAGCTGCTTGCCACCCTCCACTTGTCTGGCCTCACTTGGGCACAATGCGAGGAAGGAAAGGGGTCCGTTCCACCAAGGTTCTTGTCGCTCTGCACAAATACACTTTACGATAACGACACGCCGGACCAGAGGCGACGCTCCGCTCGACCTTTCCCCAAAGTTCCAAGGGCAGGGCTGAGCCGATCGGCATTGCGTCCTTCTAATTGTTCAACATTTCAATGCTTGACATTTCCAACAATGACCATTTGAGCTTTGTTCTTGACGATTTGAGACGGCTCGCCGTATGGGCGGGCGACGTCGCTTGGGAAACACTCGAGCGGTTACTTTCTGCACGACGGTACCGAGCCCCAAAAAAAGTCCATTGCTCTCTCTTGACCATTTGCAGGTTTCCTTGCTCACATTTCCCCCTAAAAATGTATTGAAGGTCATGTGAAAAGCGGAAACCAGCGAAGGCGCCCAGCGAGGAGAGGCCGCAGGAGCCGCATGAGCCTGCCCGCAAAGAGGGAGAGTTCACTGCTTTTTTTTTTGCTTTTTTTTCCCTTCTCCTCCTTCATTTTTCCCACCCGGCTCTGCCAAAGATGAATGACGCTGACAATCCGCAATCCGCCAAGCAGCGCGTCGTGAAAAGTCTCAGTTAACTGGCATCCTTTTTCTTTGTCAAACGTTAGAAAGCTGCTGCTGCCGCCGCCGCCGCAAACAGTTTGCAGCGGGGGAGGGAAAAGGAGACCATGGAAAAACCATTTGGCGGAGGGCTCGGATTTCTGTCGAGGAAAGACGCTAGGCCCCGATGGCGAAGGAGCACCGCGTGAGCGCCTCCATTCAGTCATTCATTCATTCATAAGGTACATGTCACTTTCCACCACGTCCACACCTTCAAGTATGTTGCCGTGGTAGGCCATGTCTTGTCCACGGACGCTTCAAAAACAAATAAACAGAGGTGGCAAGCAGCAGCAGCAAAGCAACGGTGGGCAGCGTACAACGTTTGGCACTTTTTTGTCAGGAAGGGCCGACGGCTCAACTTGTTCCTGTGATAAAGAGCAAGCACAATGCGGAGGGAGCCCTTGGCCATTTTGACAGCACAACTTTGTTGTTTCCTCTTGCTGCTGCAGCCGCAGCCGCAGCAGCAGCAGCAGCAGCAGCACCAGCAGCAGCAGCACCAGCAGCAGCAGGCACCTTCTGGCCCGGCTTGCGCTGCTCTGAGCCCATCGTCCAGTGTAAGATTGAGGCGGCTTTGTCCAATGGTTTGTTGGGAAGACAAATGGCCCCATGTTACATTTCACAGCGCCGTCCCAAGATGGCCCGATTGCCTCGCACGCAGGCGTCATCCGGCCTCGTCGCTTGACTTCATTTAGTTGGCCGACTGGGAAAGAGGAAGGGAGGGAGGGAGGGATGTAAGGGAGGGAACGGTCTATGCACAAGTTTTGCACCAGCCCATCTCCTTCACGTTGCGTCTATACACAACGGCCAAACAGAAAAATGCAAGCTGCAATGACCATTGTTCCATTTTGGTGGCAGCCTGTTTAGGCAGCTGTTCACCTGACCTGACCTGAGCTGACCTGACCTGAGATGAGCTGAGCTGAGCTGAGCCGAGACAGTCACCATCAAGTGACACGGACGGAATCCCGGTGCAGCAGAAACAAGGCTACCGGTGCGGCCGTACTTTCCTTCAGTTTTTGTGTGCAGCCATTCAGGCAGCAGAAACGTCAAAGAGGAAAAGTGGCAAAAGTGGAGGCAAAAATGGACACAGACTCCTTTGACACAGGCGTTGACTTTTTGTGGCAGCAGCTGACCAGGTTTAGACACAACACAAGCTGCTGCTGCTGCTGCTGCTGCTGCTGCTGCTGCTTCCTTTTCCATTGCGTCAACTCAACTTTTGACTTTCCGTCCTTTCCAGTAGGATGAAGACATTTTCAAACACGCTAGCTGAGGTTAGACCAGGTGAGTTGGTAAGTTGACGCTTGATTTAACGACACAAGGGCCAATGAGAGCTGTGACATCATCCATCAGTGTGTGACCCGTGGAGTCAGGACCTCCGCAAGTACTTTTGTTTTCTACGAGCAAAGCGAGCGCTAAATCACCAACATTATTATAGCGCCTCTTCATTTATTGCCTCCGGCCGCACCCACACAAAGATAAGCTCATGAATGGACCGCCGGGGAGAACCCTTCCCTTATATGAGCCTTAACGGTCCCATCTGTCAGAGAAAAGAAATAAATGAAGGTGGGGGGGGGGGCGGAGTCAACAGAAGGCCGCTCGCGACCGCCGCAGCAAAGCGCGGCGCTCATCTGCCGATGGATGGCTTTGGCAAAAGGCGGCAGCGGCGAACGTCGCAGCCACAGACGCAACGGCGACGCGGCGTCAGCTGCAATGGCATGCCCGATGCGGTGCCTGGAGGGAGGTGACCTTTTCGTCCGCTCCGTCCAAACGTCACGCTGTTTGCTTTGCGCTCATTTTTTCTCGGGACTTGTAAAAGCCGTCCCGAGCTGCGACCGACGCGTCAAGCACGTTTACTGTCACGCTGCAATTTAGCATTGGCGGGGACATCAAATGTGTGGAATGTCCTGGCCATCTAACGCGTCCATCCATTCGCTTTGGGATTCTCGGCCGCAAACGTCATGGCCATCGCACGACCGGCCTGTCGTCAAAAAAAGGCCGCTTCTTCGTAAAGAAACAGAGTCAACTTTGCTGATTAGCTTCCAAGTCGCCCACCGCTGTCATTTTCAAGATGGGGGTGTCGACTGGATTGGGGCGAGGTGGAGCAAAAGGCTGCGAGGTGGCTTTAATTGAAGACCTCACTTTGGCGGTGGTTTTGGTGGCCCCCTCCGGGCGGGCGGTGTGATTCACATGGAAATAAATAAAATGTGGCAGTAATGGAGCCACCCAAATTACAGGCTCAAGATAGAAATAGATTTTCCAAAGAGGCGAGCGCAGCGGCACCGCTAATTGATGCAAATGTAGAACGCTTCCGCGCTTGTTAATCAGGAGCGAGACCGGTGGAGGCCGGCCGCCGCTGCCGCCACGAAACAAAAGACGAGAAAATGATAGCGGCCGACATTCAAAGATTACAAATAGACTTAACAAGACTACAAAAAAATGGGGGCATGGTGGCAAACTACAGAAGGAATGCAAAATAAAACGACAAAAACAAGTGTTTAAAATGAAAGTGTAACGTGCCAATCGTCCTGCGCTACCAAAAATACCGCCTCCATCTTCATCTTGTTTCTTTCACCTCAGATCTCCAGATGACATGTGGCTTTAGTTGGGGGTCCAGAACACATGCATGCATGCATGCAGAAAAGAAAAGAAAAAAAAAAAAGGCTACACCACACCAGTTTGGAGAGGACAACAGGGAATGTATAGGAGGGGGGTGTTTGTTCTCCAGCTGGAATTCAGCCCAACTTGCAGGTCAATCCTCCCAGAGGCGCTGCAGTGCCTCCCCTGGAGTGACCCTTCTGCCTTCCTCCCCCAAAATCCAAACTGCCTCCTCCTTGTGCACACAAAACAAACAACACACAACACACTCAAGCCCAGGCCAGGCCAGGCCAGGCCAGGCCATCAATCTCCACAATCCACCTCACACACTGTCCTCCCATCGGCTCGTCTTCTATCGCCACCTTCATGCCTCATTATGACTTTGGAACTTGTCTTGAAGGGCAAAGTGAAACGAGTAAGGAACAAAACATAGGTGAGAAGTTCTAAACTCGTTCTGGAAAACACCAAAATTGTGGGGGGAAAGATTAGGACTGTTTTGAACTTTTTAGACCAAAAAATGACTCCAAGATGACAAATACTGATGTTCAAAAGTGGAGTGAGTGGAAAATATTCAAATGACAGGACACAAAAATATTGGAAAACGATATCGGGTGAAGTAATCGATATTATTGCTAGGCCAATCGTCCAGCATTTCAGGGGCGATTGGAAAGGTCATTTTGTCGAGCAGGCCTCTCAGCGAGCAGGCTGCGTCGCAGTTGGGCCACGTTTGTCCTATGTTGCGTATGCTCGTCTTTGTTGTTTCTTCGCTTGTTGGCAGAGCGACATTAAAGATGCACTTTTGACTTCTCCCTCCCGTATTGCGTCACGTACGCTCGCTCCCTTCAGTCATTGGGCGGACCGCGACTACGCTTTGAAGAGTTTCATCGTTAGCGCGAGGCCAACGCTTAGAAATCAATCGCAAGTTAGCATGCGCACCGCACCGCACCGCACCGCCTCAGCCAAAAGCGCCAAGTCCGATTGCCTCTTGACTCATGTCACCGGATCAGAAAAAAAACAATGTTCTTACAAAAATGGTATTTTTGTCTGTCTTCATCATCATCCAGGCCGTGGTCATCTTGTTTTGACTTTGACAATAAAGCTGACTTTGACTTTGAATTTGTTTGTTCGTGTCTTTCAAAAAAGTTCACTCATTCAACTGTATGAGAAAATAGCTCAACTTCTGGAAGTGTCAAATCGAGGTCCAGAAAGTTGAAATTCCTCCACAGTTTGGCTTTAGGCACAGGTGCTTCAAGTCAACTGGAGTCTAAACAACATTTTGACTTTTTTTTAAACCCAAAAAATGGTAAAACCTCAAATATGTGGAAAATGGAACCAAATTTCGGTACCGAGTTGTAGCCCATCCCCTTGCCCCCTTCCCCCCCAAAAAATGACAAGAGGGAAAACTAAAATACTAGATGGAAAAACAGGTGAAAAGGCAAACACTTATGACGAATACAAAACATGACAGAGCACATGCAAGTTGGGTGGAAGACTGAGGGGATGACTGCCCTTCATCTCCCCTTTTCGCTCGCTGTGTGCCAGCCAGACTTGGCAGCCCGCAGCGGGGCAAACTGCGCTGCCTGCCCGCTCTCGCGCGCCCACACAAGCCCACTACGACCTTCTTCGTGTCAAAGTCAACAGCCCCACACCATTCATCGTTCGGCTTGTCTTTGATCGCCATTTGGCCTCGTTTCGATGACTTTTGAGTGCGGGCTGCAAAGCCCACCAAGCTAGTAGCAAACGACGAGCAGGGCGGCGGGCGGGCGGGCAGCCACGACTCGCCGGCCACTCGCAGCAAATGTGGGGAAGGAGGAGAGCAGGAAAACAGAGCAAACTTCGTGCAAGTCCATATAGAAACTGAGCGACTCACCGGCGGGTCCGTAAACGACGAGGAGCGTTGCTAAAAGTCGGTAGAGCGGCTCCATGGCTCCGTGGGCTGGACTGCGCCGGAGTGAGCTCGACATCGCGCGTCCCAACTGGGGGATGAAAGTCAGCCCGTCAGCTCGCCCGCCCGCCTGCCTGCCCGCCTGCCTGACTTGCTTGCTTGCCTGCCTGTCTCCCTCCGACCCTCCGCGGGAGAAGTGGGCTGTACCACTCGGACGGAAAACCTTTCGCCTGGAAACTAAAGTGGAATGTACCACTACAAGTAAAAAAAACAACGCCACCAAAAAACCGTTAGAGCGTGAGAAATACCACGTTTTTGTACTTCCACTCCATCAAAGCTATGGGATGAAAAATACACAAATATGACATTCTCAAGTCAACAGTAACAAAAATAAAACTAGCAGCACTGTGCTATCATAAAGGTACAAAAAGATTCAACTCATATCGGTGAAGACATTTTCAAACTAAAAATGGTATGGTTGCCTTTTACTTGGGCAAATGACAAAGTGAAGTCCTTTAAGTGGTGTCAGGAAACATGCAAGGGGGGAAAGGAGTTGCTAAACAAGCAAGTGAAAGTGAATATCAAGTCCAGGAGATTGCTTCCTGAAGGACAAAGTATGATCATTCACTTTGGCACAGGCTGACAAGACTGCACCGTCAGCACTTTGAAGGAGACATCCATCCATTCATTCACTTAAGATAAACAAAGGCACTGCGGAAGGTCCAAAGTTGAATATGAAAACTTTTTCAAAACATGTTTTGGGGAGGGAATGGCTTCTTGAGTAGAGGTGGTTTTTTTCCTTTTTCATTTCCCAGGGCACTGCACTCAGGACAGATGTGCCTACCAAATGTCATGTTTCTGTGACGCTGGCTCAGGAAGTGCGAAGGCATTCCGAGAGGGCCAAAAGTCAACTCGAACTGAAGTGACATTTGCAGTCAGACTTCAAGCATTTCTTCCAGGCGTGTCTGGTACGTTTTTCCGTGGCTGTTTTGTGGTTTTCGGATGTGACAACAAAACAAAACAAAAGAAAACAAAAACTCGGCAGTTCAAACATGCATGATATCAGCCAATCTTTTGTGACTCCAGCTTTGTGGGCAGCTGAACAATTCGGCCCATGGTTCTTTGTTTGCGCCTTTTTATGATGTGTGGCAGTAACCTTTGACCCTGCCTACAAAACATTGTTGACAACTTGGGAATTTTTTCAGCCCGTCTTGCAACTTAAACAACAACTAGCTGGTGTAATTGCTGCAAGGGAGTAAAGTGTTTGACAAATAGTGGCCAAGTTTTGACAACAGGGATATTTTGCGGGGAGGAAGCACGTAACTGGCAAGAAAAAAAAATAAAAATCTTCAATTCCTTCATCTCTGTGGAAGTGGATGCAAGTTCATTCTGGGAGCAAACAACCAGCAGAAATCCCACAAGTGAAAAAGACAAAAGTCTTTTTTGTTTGTCATGTGCTGATTCTCCTGGGAAACATTTGATTCAAATCAACATTTTGTGCAATCTGAAATTTTCCTGCGGGTTATGCGAGCCAGCCTTCCCTGGCCTCAGTTTCTCAGACTCGGGCAGCGACGGCTGAAATGAGCGTCAGCGCGCTTAATTTACCAGCAAATAGGCTGCTGAGTGACTGGCAAAAGCACGCGTAAAATGAAACCCCCAAACACACACAAAGCAAAATTGACGAGGTGACGGCCGAGGGTTTTCGGAAGCGGTCCCGAGCGAGCACAACAGTGGCTTCACTGACCCAGGCCAAATGTCAAGCTTGCGTATGGGAGACGGACACGACACGACACGACACGACGGATGTGCTTTTTCACACTTCCTCGGGAAGCATTTGGGAATTCTCGGCGAGCTCCCGACTTGAAAGAAACGACCGACGACAAAGGCTGTCGTGCAGAAGCACTCATTTGGGAAGGTGCTAGCTTTCTCTGCTGGCAGTCGTTTGTATCCTCTTTGAAATGTTGCCAGTCAGAGCACGCTCACATTTGGTGATGCTTTTATTAAAAGTTCTCCAAAAAGAAGGGAACACATCGCACAGCAAAGTGACAAACCTGCAATAGTACAACAAACAGTGCAGAGACTCAGGCAAGGGTCGGCGGACCCAAGCGGACGCTCTTTCATTTCCACCGAGGCCGTTCCCGTTTGCCGAAGCCAAACTCATCTCAGTCCTCCCGGAGGTACGCTTCGGGCACGTCGTCGTCGCCGTTCTCCGAGCCGGCGGCGCGCCGAGCGCCGGCGGCGCGCCGAGCGCCAGCCTGGATTTCAAGGGCTTTGGCTTCCACCAGCTTCTTGTCGGCATCCCGGGAGAATTTGCGCGCCTCCTCGGCCTGGGAGCGAGCCAGCTCCACGTTGGTCCGCATGGTGATGGACGCGTGCTCGGCCCCTGCGAACCAACGCTCGGCAAAGTGACAAAAGTGCATCTGGGAAGAGTGCCCCGGCGTGCCCAGTCTTGAGCCAGGACTCGTTTGGACGACGGACGGGTATCTACTGAGTGAATGATCTAACTCCACTGGATAGTTGCACTTTATTTCCTCTTTGATCCAGTGTTTAGTTCCCACTCAAATAAAATATGAATATGCGGCGAATAAATGAGAGCAAATTGCCATTAAAGTGAAGGAAAAGTACTATCTCGGGACATGACAGCGACAAGGCTGATGGGATTGAACTGAGTGGAGTTTTTCTAATCCTTTGGCGCCACCTGGTGGCAGCTTGGCGTTACGGCACTGTAAAGAAGCGAGTTCACGCCGTTGAGTGGCAGGCAGGCAGGCAGCCGTCAGCAATTCCAAAGCCTTTTTCAGCACGTTGTCAGCGAGGCAAGCGTCTGCTTTTTCGCAGGAAACCTTGACGTGTGACATCTGCTTTTTTGCAGGCAACTTTCACGTGTGACATCTGCTTTTTGGCAGGAAACTTTCACGTGTGACATCTGCTTTTTGGCAGTGTGACATGTCCTCCGTGCATTTGCCCACCTGAAGTGTACGCCGCCTCAGCTGCCGTTTCACACAAGCGGAGGGCGCCGCTCCACACCGCCTCGAAACGCTCGCACTCCTCTTGTCTGTCGCTGACCTGTCACGCACGGACGGAAATACGTGACGACTAGCGCTGTGGCGCCGTAACGGCGGCCGTGACTCACCTTGGCTCGCTGGCCAATCATCACCTGCCAGATGTCTTCTTCCTCCGTTTGGCTCAGACTCCCCAGTGAGGCCAAGTAGCGTTTTTGGAGCGCTACCAACGTGTGCACCGCCTGCACAGAAAAGAAAAAGGCCACCGTTGAGACTCGGTGCGGACCAAAGGCTTGCGGGTCACTTCAAAGTCACCTTGGAATACTCCGCGATGGCATCTACGAGGGCCAAAGTGCTCTGCGAGAGGAACGTGCTGGAACTGTCCGTCACCAGCGAGGCCGCTCGTCTGATCAGAGACTCGTGGGAGAGGTTCGGAATCTGCCGCGACACCCGAAACCGAACTTGTCAAATCAAGTTTGAAACGTTCCACGGGAATGCACGCAATGTGACGAGAAGGGATCAACGTGAAAGTTGGCTCTTGACAGGGAACAGAGATGGGTTTCCATTCAATTGTCGCAAAGCAACAATCAAAAAGTTCCCTAGAAAGTGACTAGAAACAAACAGTTTCCCAGAAATAGAGCGCCCCGATGCCAGCCTACACAAATGACGGCCGGGCAGGAAACGGCAAGTGGCGACGTGGTCAAAGCGCAGCCGTCACGCTTACTTGAGTGAAGGGGACGGCGCACAGCCCACCGCCTGTCGCCGCCGCCGCCACAGACATCGCCGCGCTCCTCCAGCTTGCCAAGGTGCCAACCGCTGTTTTGCCGTGCCTCCGCAGCACCTGAGCGTTGCTCCTGCAAGCAGCCACAATAGAATTAAAAAATAAGATCAGCTGCAGCAGTATGAGTCCTAGTTGACCTTTCTGAAATTCTTTGCCTTTCTTTATTGATGGCAACAGCTTGAAGCAAGCACTCGGGGCTTCTCTGGAGAATCGTACACCATATGAAAACAAGTCAGCGTACACAGGTGGCAAAATGAGCAGGTTCAATGAATTCAGATTGTAATCATAGCGTTGCTCCTAAGTTTAAGGTGGGACTTCATGTGACAGCATTCATCTGCCATACGTACTACGTTACACGTGCCAATATTTCCATGAGCTCCATTTCGGCTCAATCAACACAGTCAAGGTTTTCAAAAACGGCTCGCTGACAACTCGCATTTCGATGTTGCCGTTTATGGAGGAAGCACCTATTGCGTCATTGCAGGTGCATTCCAACGTCTTGAGGTTTCCTTTCCGGTCGAAGCTCATCAAAATCTCTCTTCTTTGCACAAACATGACGTTATATCTACGAGTGGTGTCCTTATTCGGGCGAAATGTTGAATTGAATTCCGAGGAAACAGGACGTACCGGAGCAAACGGAGGAAGGCTGCTCCCCGCCCGAGCGCGGCCATCTTGGTCCGGTCTCAGTCAACGTCCCCGTCCGGCTTCGTCACTTCCGGCTTGAAGCTCCGCTCCCCTGGCATCAGATGGCCCCAAAACTTACGTGTTTACTTTCGCATCAAGTTCGGAAAAGGCGTTTTTGTTTTCCGAGTGGCTGAAAAGTGAATTAAAATGTAACCCGTGACATCATGACTATGTCGTGGGCAAACAACAACTTATGAATAATAAATGCTGCTGCTAATTAGTTTCATTGGACTTGATCATCAACACCCAGGACAACGTTTCAGGACGGCGTCCTTGGATACAAAAACACATGATGACACTTTAAAACAACAACAATTTTAGTGTAGCTGCATAATTGCATCCCATGATGGCCAACATTTTGCACAAAACACTTTTTCCCAAACGCTTTGCATAATGAATGAATGAATGTTTTTCCATTTAATAAGTTTCACAGGGACTGTTTGATCTTGGGAGATTAGTGACATGGACAAAATGACTTACATAAGAGCGTCGTCCTGTCCTGCTCGTGAAGTGCTGCCCCAGGAGACGCCAAGTGGGCAAACAAACAGATGGGCCTGCTAACTACGTGCCATCCGACCGAGTGGGGGTCCCTTGTGGTAACAAAACATTGTCGGCCTGTTTGGACTGGCATCCAAGAAGAATCCACTCCAAAAGTCAAACGTGAATCCAGTTGCGTCAACCAAAATGACAGCACTTTGATACTTTTGGACTTTTTCTCTTGATTGGCATGTCGAGCGAGTTTCACGATGCTCAGTGAAGCTGGCGGTATACGCGGTTACAGCTTGGGTAGTCATCCAACTAAATGTCTTCTTTCTTTGGACCCATGCAGTGGGGGTCCATATCTTGGTCTTGTTTATGTGTTGCTGGTTTGTCTTCCACATTTCTCCATTTGCTTTACCATCATCGTGTCTTTCCTCAACTGAAGATCAAAAGTTTGTCGGTCACTATGGGAAGGAGCAGTAACACGCACGCACACACACACGCACACGCACACGCACACGCACACACTCACACACAGACTGAGGGAATGACTACGCCCCCGAGTCACCATGGCTGCCGCAACGTGCATTTATTGGCGATGACGGATGGGAAAAGGGGCTACAAATTGGGCGGCCCTTCCCGCAAAGCGCGCAGCCCCGCTGGCGACTTTGCTAGCGACTTTGCCGACGACTTTGCCCGTCCGTTCCCAACTTGTTTCCGCTTTGTCGAATGGCCGGCAACAGCTCGCTGGTGGCGAGCGGTGACCCTCAAGCCAGGTCTAACTTCAACAGCATCATAAACTTTATCCAAGTTCTGATCGCCGTCTTCCTCGCCATCAACGTCTTCCAGCTGGTGGCTTTGTTCTCCAAGGAGCAGTTCACGTCGTCCACGCGCTACATCCTGTTCGGTAACATGCTGCTCAACGACTGCTGGTTCCTGCTGGTGAGCAACCTGCTGCTCCTCTTCTACTTCTTTGGCGTGACCACCAATCTGTGGCTGTGCATGATCATCTACTTCTTCCTGGCCGTCTCCAACATGGCCACGGCGTGCACCTTGACCGCCATGACCCTGGAGCGCTACGTGGCCGTGTGCGTGCCCCTGCGGCACGCCGACCTGTGTTCCGGCCGGCGAGCCCTGGGCACCGTGGCGCTCATCGGCGCCGTGAGCGCCGTACCTTGCGTGGTGTTCTTCGCGGCCATCCTCCCGTCGGTGATCCGCGGCGACTTTGCGGACGAGCTCAGGTGCACCATTCACAACCTCGAAGCGTACCCGTGGCACAACTACCTGAGGTCGGTCATGTTTCTCCTCTACTTCATGGCCATGGCTGGCGTCATCGTCTTCTGCTACGTGCGCATCATGAAGGCGGCCAACGCGGCGTCGGCCGGGGACCGGGCGGCGTCCCGGAAAGGTCTGGGCACGGTGAGCCTTCACGCCTTTCAGCTGCTCCTGTGCCTCTTGTACCTGCTGGTCCCCATGGCGGAGAAGGCCATCGAGGGCCAGAATAACGCCTTGTTCCAATACATCCGCACCTTCAACTACGTGGTGTTGATTCTCACCCCGCGCTGCCTGAGCCCTTTGGTCTACGGCCTCAGGGATGAGATGTTCTTCAAGGTGCTCAAGTCGTACGTGCTCTGCGGGCGTGCGAGGCAGGAAAGGCGGCTCGTACGTTGTTGCCGCGGGCGCTGCCGCGGGCGCTGCCGCCGTTCATGGCTCTCCAAGACGTAAAAGGGAACGATGGCCCGCAAGCCACCTTTTGTTCATATCTTCAGAAAAGACGAAAAGCTGCTCATCAAATCCAAAGTGCAACATTTGAATGGACTTGTCTGAGCCAGTCTGGTTTTATGCTTGCACTATTGGGATTGTGTGTCCATATTCTCAATGTTGCCTCATGTCTCGTGTGTGCTTACAAAATAAAAAGACACACACTGTGAGCATTTTGTATATTTCCAGATGAATGTTGATACAAATCATAATGGGCTGGCCCGGCCCTGTATTATTGATTCGTTAGACTGCGGCGTTAAAGAACTAGACGGAGTCTTCTCGAGTGCCGACTGAATGAAGTATTGCTAGTCTCAAAAGGCGCGCGCGAGCACACACACACACACACACACACACACACACGCGCACACACACACACACACACACACACACACAGACGGACTGAGGGAATGGCTACGCCCCTGGGTCACCATGGTTGCCGCGGCGTGCATTTTTTGGTGATGACGGATGGGAGAAGGGGCTACAAATTGGGCGGCCCTCCCTGCAAAGCACGCAGCACCGCTGGCGACTTTGCTGGCGACTTTGCCGGCGACTTTGCCCATCCGTTCCCAACTTGTTTCCGCTTTGACGAATGGCCGGCAACAGCTCGCTGGTGGGGAGCGGTGACCTTCAAGCCAGGTCTAACCTCAACAGCATCGTAAACCTTGTCCAAGTTCTGATCGCCGTCTTCCTCGCTATCAACGTCTTCCAGCTGGTGGCTTTGTTCTCCAAGGATCAGTTCACGTCGTCCACGCGCTACATCCTGTTCGGCAACATGCTGCTCAACGACTGCTGCTTCCTGCTGGTGAGCAACCTGCTGCTCCTCTTCTACTTCTTTGGCGTGGCCACCGATCTGTGGCTGTGCATGATCATCTACTTCTTCCTGGCCGTCTCCAACATGGCCACGGCGTGCACCTTGACCGCCATGACCCTGGAGCGCTACGTGGCCGTGTGCGTGCCCCTGCGGCACGCCGACCTGTGCTCCGGCCGGCGAGCCCTGGGCGCCGTGGCGCTCATCGGCGCCGTGAGCGCCGTACCTTGCGTGGTGTTCTTCGCGGCCATCCTCCCGTCGGTGATCCGCGGCGACTTTGCGGACGAGCTCAGGTGCACCATTGAAAACCTCGAAGCGTACCCGTGGCACAACTATCTGAGGTCGGCCATGTTTTTCCTGTACTTCATGGCCATGGCTGGCGTCATCGTCTTCTGCTACGTGCGCATCATGAAGGCGGCCAACGCGGCGTCGGCCGGGGACCGGGCGGCGTCCCGGAAAGGTCTGGGCACGGTGAGCCTTCACGCCTTTCAGCTGCTCCTGTGCCTCTTGTACCTGCTGCTCCCCATGGTGGAGAAGGCCCTCGAGGACTGGAATAACGCCTTGTTCCGATACATCCGCACCTTCAATTACGTGGTGTTGATTCTCTCTCCGCGCTGCCTGAGCCCTTTGGTCTACGGCCTCAGGGATGAGGTGTTCTTCAAGGTGCTCAAGTCGTACGTGCTCTGCGGGCGTGCGAGGCAGGAAAGGCGGCTCGTACGTTGTTGCCGCGGGCGCTGCCGCCGTTCATGGCTTTCTAAGATGTAAAAAAGGGGACGATGGTCCGCAGGTCACCTTTTGTTCATATCTTCAGAAAAGACGAAAAGCTGCTCATCAAATCCAAAGTGCAACATTTGAATAGACTTGTCTGAGCCCGCCTGGTTTCATGCCTGCACTATTCTGATTGTGTGTCCATGTTCTCAAAGTTGCCTCATGTCTTGTGTGTAGTTACAGAATAAAATGAGAATCAGCACCGTCTTGTTCTTCTTCTTCTTCGGCATTCTTTTCAAATGGTCTCTGTTAAGGGTGTTGGTCGATGCCTTTTGTGCAATTCAAATGAAAAGGCCATGTGTTGAAAACATAGTAGTATTTTATTTCTCATTTCCAGATGAGTGTTAACAACACAATGCAATCGATAAAATAAAAGCACTTATCATTATGATAAAGACATCAAACTTTGACAAATGTGTGAGCCAAGGTGAGCCATCACTTGACTGTAATCATACAATAAAAGTGAGAGTTGTAATTATAAATAAAAGCAAGACAAACTGGACTCAAAGCAAATGGGCTCCACTAAAGAATATCACAATGTTATGTCAAGAAATGAGCACAAAGAGGAAGTTTCACGACCCGGACCGTCATTTTGCTCCCAATCAATCAATCAATCAATCAATCAATCAATCAATCAATCAATCAATCAATCAGTCAATCACTCAATCTCGATCGATCGATCAATCAATCGATCAAATAAATAAGCTTTCATAACCAGGAATGACTTCCGTGGACACGAAAAGTAATTTGTTTGCCGTAACTCACTTCAACGGAGCTCCTATGACACCAAAGCACCATTTTTGTCTCATCTGGTCGATTGGGCACACTTGTCTCTTGACACCGACCGGGATGCCGCTAGGTGGCGTCGAAACAAAACTCCTCAAGCTCCCTCAGAATGTTACAATGTCACAAATGATTGACAACGTCCCCTTCAGTCTTCTCTCAGGTAGGCCTCGTGTATCTCCAGCTCGTCAGCATCCTCCAGGGAGGAGGCGTACTCGGCCATCCTCTGGATCTCGTCCACTTTGGTCTCGGCCAGCTTCTTGTCCGCCGCCGCCGCCGCCTCGCGGGCTCGCTGGGTGTGCGAGCGCGCCAGCTGCACGTTGGCCGTCAAGATGACGGAGGCCTGCTCCGACCCTGAGGACGACAGGCGACAACCGGCGTCAGGCTCGGCTCGGCTCACCCACGGCGTCTGGTGCGCGCCGCCCGTCTCGCCGTCACTCACCGGACGCGCTCGCCGCCTCCGCCGTCATTTGGCACAAGTCGACGGCCTTGATCCAGGTGCTCTCGAAGCGTTTGCATTGGTCCAGATGTTGGCTGACCTGTCACAGACGCCATTCAAATGTCAGACAACGTGTGTCGCCCGGCCCGGCCCGGCCCAAAACGCAGCGTGCGGAGACAATTTGGTGGTCCGATCAAACACGTTTGCCACGTGGTTCACTGTAACGTGCGCAATCAGCGAGGTCCTGCCCGCTCCAAATGTGTGATGGAGAGTTCAAGTGACCTGCGCCTTCTGCTGAGAGATGGCCCGCTGAAGCGCGTCCTCGTCGGCCGGGCTGACTTTCCCCAGCGAGATCAGGAAACGTCTTTGCAGAGCGATGCGCGTGTGCACGGCCTGAAAAACAAAAACAGCATGAAAGTTGACAGCGGAATAGTCACAAGATGCAAAAGTGTGACGCCGCTCATGATGTTGCCATTACAAAGGAAGACATTTGGCTTTATTGTCCTCAAATGACAAGTTAGCCCAATGGCTTGGGTCACGCGCTCACCTCAGCGTAGCCGTGGAGGGCGTCCACCAGCGCAAAGGTGCTCTGCGACAGGAGCGTGCCGGTGCCGTCGGCGACCAGCGACGTGGCCCTTCCGATCAGGGCTCCGTGCGTCAGCTGCTCCGCTTGCTGCCGGCCGGGACCAGTGCATTGTTAGCCCCTTCATCTAATCTTTTTTCTCTTTCTTTCCATAATGCCTCATTCCGTTCATATTTGCAAGCGTGCGTGGAGCGAGCAAGGTGAGTTCTGCACTCCCTTTTGTGTGCTGCATGCTCACGATGGAGACGCGTTTACCACTGTTCTGAGAGAGGGCCGAGTAACACACGCACGCAAGCACGCAAGCACGCACGCAAGCACGCACGCAAGCACGCACCTGCAAGGACGAAGCGGCGTCGAGGTGGCTCATGCTGGAAAGCGGCGCGCTGGTGCTTGCGCAGCACACTTGCCGGGCCAGCAGCAAACTGGGCTTTGCTGACGACTCTGTGCTGCTCAAGAGGACGCCCGCCGTGCTGCGCAACAAAAAGGGATTGACTCACTTTCTTTTGTTTGGAAGGAAAACAAAAGGGAACAGCTTAAGAAAGAAGAAAGGTTTCCTTCCTCAAGTTGAATGACACACATAACCGAGTAGGAGATGAAAGTAATGTAAGTAGAATTCATCGGTTTTGGTGAATATTGGGCCTAGTTTTTTTAGCCCCACACACCACCCCATTTTTTTAAAACTAAATATGGAACGTATTAAACATATTTTTGAAGAAGCCAATTGCAAATGTTTTTTTTTTTGGTTGTTTTCAATTTACACTTTTAATTCCCATTTGAAAAGATTATCGAGCAAAAAGGTACCTGAGCAATGGTGCGCTTGCTGCCTCTCTCTTGCTGTGAAGGTCTCGTCGCGAGGCCAAAAGTCGTCCGCCGGTCCGGACGCAACCTGTGGAACGTGAACACACGGCTTGCATTTTGCTCTCTTTTTCTGTAGCTTTCGGTGGCGCACTTTGCTTGAGTCGCACTGCCGCCGCCGCTATTTATGCAGCGGTGGGGCTGCGTCACATTGCGTAATAAAAGTCATTGATCTGTTGACTCTGCCCGCTGATGCGCTCGTTTTGCCTTATCTCACCCTCCCTCCCTCCCTCCCTCCCTCCCTCCCTCCCTCCCTCCCTCCCTCCCTCCCTCCCTCCCTCCCTCTTTCCCTCCCCCCAAAAAACAGGCCACCAAGGCTACGTACGTGCATCTTGCAGAGTCTGATGCTGCGTGCCATCACATAATCGTCCAGTTGATCTTTGGACGTGGTGAAGCAGCATGCGGTTCGTCCGCACATAGTATTCCAACCATTTTGCTATCCTCATGATGGTGTTTTGCATACGTGCACGTCAGTCAGAAGGCCTGCACTTGGCGTCACCAATGGGATCTGATGATTGAGCGGGCTGGCAAAACAACAAAAACAATGGCTCTTGGTTTCCTTGGCAGAAATGATTGCAGCCTTCATGGTTGGTAGCACAAGCGGGAACAACGACAGTGCGCCTTTGACAACAGCTGTAACTATGACAAAAATGGACAAGACTGTCTATTTCTGAGGAGTGTTTTGTACAATGCAACGGAACCCCAGGCCACAACAACTGCTGCTAGGAGTGGATGCCAAGAAGGGCGGTTTTCACCAGAGCACAAGCCTTGCTGTGTCGTAGCGTTGAATGAAGTCGCGTTAAACCTAGCGAGCGGACGTCAGAAAGGATTTCAGCGTGCACAATCGTTCAAAGGTGCGTGCGTGTCTGTGCCCTCGTTGGAAAAGGACGTGCTTCCATCTGCAAATCAAACACAAGAGATGGTTTGCTAGGCCGCATTTCGCTGTCCGGCCAAAAATCAGGTGTGTTGGCCGATTGGTAAAAGACTGGGCCATCCGCTCTGTGTTTGCTCTGTGAGTTTGTTTTGGGCGCCGAGTCCTGCCGTGACGCAGAACTTGCGTAAATAAAAGAGGCCAGCGATTGCCCCCCCCTCACCCACCCCAGAGACCCCCCACCGACCCACCCACCCACCGCCACCAGAGTCAACGTGTTCGGTAAACAACGGGAGAACTGGATGTTACTCAATGCTGTGACGTTAATGATCAGCCAGTCGGATAATTACTAACCGAAGCCAAACCTCATCGGGAGACCTTAGGAGAGAGACAAACAACTGCAAATCATCACTGCCATCAAGTTCAAGGAAAAATTGAAACTTGTTGTTCTTACCAAAAAGCACAAATACGCAACTGTTGGTGTCACAAATGCAATCACCTCATTCACTGGTACGACCAATTATCCAAAAGTTGACTTTGAGTGTTGACAGAAATCCCACCTCTGTCGATCTTACTGACAGAAGGTGCAGGGTGGATCAATGTTACAACTGAATCTACAAATTGAAGTATCTATCTATCTATCTATCTATCTATCTATCTATCTATCTATCTATCTATCTATCTATCTATCTATCTATCTATCTATCTATCTATCTATCTATCTATCTATCTATCTATCTATCTATCTATCTATCTATCTATCTATCTATCTATCTATCTATCTATCTATCTATCTATCTATCTATCTATCTATCTATCTATCTATCTATCTATCTATCTATCTATCTATCTATCTATCTATCTATCTATCTATCTATCTATCTATCTATCTATCTATCTATCTATCTATCTATCTATCTATCACTTCTATAACTACTACTACTACTACCACTACCACTACCACTACCACTACCACTACCACTACTACTACTACTACTACTACTACTACTACTAATAATAATAATAATAATTCCGTTTCATTCAAATGATCTTGTTGAATTTTCTTGTGGAAAGGCAACAAAATAACTTGGATATGCAGGCAAAACAACAAATAGGCGTCAGGAGCCAAAGCGTCAACAACTTCAACATGAATAAATAAACTAACTAACTAAATAAAAAACTCTTGAATCTCTTGAATCTTGAATCTTGAATCTTGAATGAAAGGCGATACAAAATGTCTGCGTGCCGCTACCCGTTGTAAACTACATTTCCCATCATGCCCTGGCGCGCGGCAACGGGGGCGGGACTAGAGTCGAGCGCAACACAGTCAACAGTTGAGCGCGGGACCGTTTGTCTGCGTCCGCTCTTGGAGAGTGTTTCATCACTTTCAACGGTTTAAATATGCTTACGGACGTCGGTATCGCCTCGTCGACCAAGTTCACACGTCATATTCCCGGATTGGCGTCATGAAAAGCCGAAAACAGGGCTCGGTCAAAGCCGCCGGGCTCACGAAGCCCAAAGGTAAAACCTTGTTGTTAGCCGGCCGGCTGGGCTAGCTTGCTAAATTGGCTGTCGACCCGGCTGGTGGCCACTATGTCATATTTTTTTGAAATAAATCATACGTTTTCAAATTTGGCTTTTCGTCGTTGTTGGAATGATAACAATACTACAAAGGCAACAGTTCAGGCTTCTGTTTTAGGATGATAATCATCATGTCCTGACTTGTCACTTCTTTTTTTTTTTTTTTTTTTTTTTATCCCGTTAAGTTTTCCACCACCAGGTTTCAACTTACAGAGGGCCTTATTAAAGCAGCAATGACGTCTCCACCAAGTCATTATTGACGCCTCCACCAAGTCATTATTGACGCACAAAACCGCACTAACAAATGCTCCCATCACTTGGAAGATGGGAGAAAACAAAAGTTACACGGAGAATCAATGATGTGGCACAGGCTCTCAAGTCGTAGCACCCATCGCTCGCTCTCACACTACGCCAGGAGAGCTGCTCTTCCGCCTCTTTTCGAACTGTTCCTCGTCCGGCAACCGCTGAGAAGCTGATCATTTGAATGAGGTGTGTTGGAGGTGGGAAACCTCGAAAGCAGGCAGGACAGCGGCTCTCGGCGACCAGTGTTGCGGACAAGGCGACCGCTGGGGCACACTGAACTAAACGCATCCACCGTTCTCGTCGTATCTGACCGTGACCGGCCGTGTCTTTTGCAGCCCTGTGCGATGTGCCGGCCTCCACCAGCCTGCCCCCCCTCGTGGAAGGAGAGCTGCGCGGCTTCCTGCGCGTGACCGTGAGCCGTCTGCGCTGGAGCGTGGCCAGGCCCCCGCCGGTGACGCGGGTGCGTCTGCGCTGGTGGGGGGAGTCGTCGGACGGCACGCTCTTCATCCCCCGGCGGGATGACGCATCTCCCTCGCGCAAAACCACGGCGCGCTTCCCCGTGCGCTGCGGCACCAAGCAGCTCACCTCCTACCTGGCAGGTAAACTGTGGCCGGAAGTGCTTGGGTCAAGCGATTTGGAAGCTATCCATGACCTGACTTGCGGCTTGCAACAGATATGGGCAACTTGGTGCTGGAAGTATTGAGCAAGCACGATTGTCTTCCCGTCGCACACGCTCGAGTGCCGGACATCTCTCGCCTCTCCCAGTCGCAGCCCATCACCGGATTTTACGCCCTGGTGTCACCCTCCTCCAAGAAGCTCGGCCAGTTGGAGGTGGGACCGTGACCACTTGATTGGTGTCTAACAAACCAACAAAGACTAAAGTTGGAAGAAATGTCCACCAGGGTATTTCCAACTGAATTCTGTCTTGTCTTAATTTGCAAATAACGAGACAAGAGGTTCAACAGCAGTCATTCACGTATGTGTCGATTTGAGTTTGATGAGGAAAAGCCTTGTGAATGTGCCGTAAAGCCTCAGCGGCCGGCGGTCTCCGTTGAGGATTTGGGCAAAGTTCAATGCCGCCTCTCTGCGCCTGCAGGTTTCGCTCCATTTGGAGCCTGTGGCCGGAGCGTGCCGCAAGCGTGGATCCGGCACCGATTTAAGCGGCAACGTTCCTCACGTGGCCACCCTTGACAAGGCTCCTCCTCCCGCCACCGACAAATCATACGTGAGCAGCGGTGGAAACACGTTCAGGTTTGTCCAGGAGCGTTTTCACATCGTCACCTGGAAAAAACAAAGACGCTTCTGCAATTTTTGTTTTCAGAGGGAAAGATGGCCCGCAGACGCATCGAGATGAGACCGTGGAGAACTTCAAGTTGCAAGCAAACGGTGGAAAAGAGGACGGTCGGCCGAGAAATGACATCCTGTCAGGTGGCTCACAAAAAAGACAAAAGATTGACTCGTCTGTGACATTTTCAACAAGTTCGACGAGGAGCATTACGGCCATGCATCTGATAATGCATGCATTGCATTTTTTAGGCTGAAAGTGTCCAACAAGTGTTTTTCCAGAAAAGAAGCCCATTTTCTTGAAAAAGTGCAGCATTTTTCACGTCCGTGTTTGGCTTTCAGTGCGGCTTCAGTGGTCTTATTTGCTTGCGGTCCAACTAACGTACCCCCTTGCCTTGTCTCGTCTTGGCCTCAGTCATTTTGGAGCGTGGCAGCAAACTTCGGGACGCTATGCTTGTGTCAGCGTTGAAAAGCGACATGGACGCTGCCCCGGTTCTCAAAGACCTCCAACTGCCTCTGCAGAGGGACAACGCCAGAGCGCCTTCCATGTGAGTGACGCAATAAGGCATTATGGAATGACTATTTGCCGGAGGATAGCGCTTATATTAAACGAGCAAGCATCATCGTAGACGTGCTGGAGTTACTTGTGGGCCTGAGCACCCTTTGCATTGCCTGCTACGAGTAGACCCTTCATGGCTCTTCGAAACTTTTCAGGCCCTCCCAAGTGGTCCTTGAAAAGGTCCCGCACGCCCAGGCCGACGACGAGGTCGGAGACCGCCGCCTCGGTTCTTCGCCTGACGTGGACCTCAGAGCTGTGGATCTCCTCCTCGGCAGGTGCCTGCCTTTACTGTACGAGTGCTTTAAATGGGCTCAGGCTGGCCTCGCAAAGTTAACGGGAAGTAATAAAGCGGCAATTTACCAAATCAAAGGAACTTGTAGATCCTTCCAGGACTTCGCTGAAATAGCTCAAGTGGAACATGATAAAGGTGTCACGTTGCTCCCTGTCCTCTGCTCAGGTCGAAGACTCCGCCTCCGTGGCAGGGCGAGGGCTCCTTCCCCGACACTCTGTCCATTCACAGCAGCGCGAGCGGAGACAGCGAGCTTGGCGACCCGCAGTACGATCACAGCTTGCTGGAAAATCTCTTCTACAAAACCCCCGTCGGTAGTCGCCAAGTGTGTCAAAATCTCGGACGGACGGCCCAGTTTAGTCTTGAAAAGAGGCTTTCTTGTGATGCAGATGTCAGATTTGAGAGCAGACGAGGCAGCGGCCGACAGCCAAAGGCGGACCGAGAGTCTGTCGGCGACAGACACAGACAAACAGTTGAGGCCCCCTGCGTCCACGACGGGCGACGAGTAAGGCTCCTCCTACCTGCCCGCGCGGGTCGGATGTGTCTAAGGCAAACAAAAATGTGTCTTGTCGGAACCTTTGTCCAGCGTCGCCGCGGAGCTTCAAGGTGCCTCGACGGATATCGGCATTCCTCTGAGTCAGGAGCGGCTGACCTTTCTGAGTTTCATGCGACTGGTCAAAGTGACCGTCTGCTCCGTGAGCGTGCCGGCGTGCTGCGCCAGCCCCCCGACCGAGAAGCCCCCGAGCAAATCTCCTTCGCTGTTACGTCGAAAGAAGTGGTGGGTGGGGTGACGTCTGCACCGTGATGCGCTTTACTCGATTCTTGTTAAAGCGTAGCGCTCCAGAATGATGCCGACCCTCTTTTTGGCAGCACCTATTTTGTGGAGTATAGCTTCCCCAAGACTTCCTCCTCCGGTCGACACGGCCGAAGCGTAGTGCCAGGGGTGGAGGTGACCAGAGCCGCTTCCAGTAACGTCACAGAAGGAGGTGCAGCCCACAGCATGCTCGCTCGCTCGCTCGCTCGGCGTACTTTTAGTTTGTTGCTTTTGGCGCTGGCTGGACATCTGACATGCTTCTCTTTGTGCCTTTCAAAGTGGTGAGCTTCAATCAGCTCTCTGTGTTTCCCGTCCGCTTCAGCAAAACCACGGTGGAAGTCTGGTGGTCAACCGAGCTCCTTTTTCGAATTTACGTCCGAAAAAATGACCAAAAGAAAGTGAGTGCACGATGACGACAAAATGATGATCAAACGAATTCCCCATTTTGCTCATTTACAATCAAATAAAGTACGTGTATTATGTGAAATTGAAAAAATCTGAAAAAAAACCCCTACACATTTAGGATATTTTGAAAACGCTTCCTTTTCTTGCAAATGAAATGCTCAGAATAGCATGGCACGATTGGGCGAGTAGTTTTGACCCGAGCGGCTGTTGTGGCCGCAGGCCGTCGTCATGGGAGAGGCCTCTCATCCGCTGCGATGTCTGCTGCAGAGCCAACGGCTCAGCCAGTCGCTGGCGCTGCCGGTGCGCACCGTGGACGGCGCTGTGCGACAACTCTGTCTTCTCAAGGTAAAGGAAAATAGGCTGGAAACTTGACACTCTTCCCCCAGTAGTCATTTGGTTGAAAGAAGAAAGTCACATTCTGAGTCACTTAGCATTTTTCAACCAACAAAGTCGTCAGCTCATGCAATCGATTTTTTGTCAAAGTCCAATTTTCTTTTCAAGAATAAACTCGTGTTTGTGAAGAAAGAATTGTTGAGCGGGAATGTGGCCTTTTCCCAGGTGCTGCTGGAACTTTCTACCAGCAACAGAGACTCTGAAATGTGTGAAAAAAGAGAGGATCGGTCCACTCGCTCCACACAGAGTCCACCTCGAGAGTCCTCGCAATGCCTCGGGTTTTGCTCGGAGGAGTCGGCCGCTCGCCCTTCGGAAGACTCGGCCCCGAACGTTCCTCCCGTTCGACGCTCGGCGGAGGAAGCGCCCGAGGTCCTGCTGCACACGCTGCTGATGGTGCCGGACGGCAAGAACTTCACCGGTGGGCCGGCGCAGGCCGTCAACGTGTATTTGAACTGCAAGATGTTCTGGTGCGACGAGGTGGCCAGGTCTGTGGTCAGCTGGGGACGCGCCAACCCTTCTTTTAACTTTGTCCAGGTGGGATGTGATGGAAAGCATGAAAATGAATGTCCCAAAAAAGAAATACGTCCGCAAGTAAACATTTGCCCTTTGCTGCCTGAAGGTAACTCCCGTGGCTTTGACAGCGCACTTACTGGAGCGGATGAGGAACAACGTGATGGTGATCGAAGTTTGGCAGAAGACGGGCGGCTCCGGCCACGAGGGACTCCTCGGTCTCGTGAAGCTGCCTCTACACCAGTTCTACGTGTCCTTCAGGCACGTTGGGCGTCTCTCTGCTCTCGGCCGGTGCTTTTCGCGTCCGTGAATTTCTTTGAACGTTCATTTGGCGACATGCTGGCTCTCTCCACTTGTATTTTTCCCGCGCAGGGATCCAAAGATCGCCCAGCTCCTTCTGCAGGCGCAGTACCCCGTTTTAGGGGTGGACTGCTACATGCCGGTGGTGGACGTGTTCTCGGGCGGCTGCCGAGGCAGCCTCCGGGTCACGCTGGCCATGGGCCTCTGCGAGCAGGTGCTCGCCCTGCAGCGCGCCAGAGACGAAGAGGGCGAGACGCCGGGCCGCCCGCCCCTCAGGCCCCTTCGCCTGCTCGAGCACCAGCCCGGCCTGCCCGCCAAGGTTCCTACCGCCTCGGTGCTTTTCATCCCGAGATGTCCGCGTAGCGAATGCTTATCGGTATTTTGCTCATGTTTGTCCACAACGCGCAGGCGGCAGGCTACTTCCGGGCGGGGGACTCCAGCCAGGCTGCCTCTCTCGCTTCACGGGCACCAGCGATGACCGAGCACGTGTTCACGATCAGAGTGGAAACGGTGACGGGCCTGACTCCCCTGCAGTCGACGGTGTGGGGGGAGGCCGACTGTTACGTCCAGTACGCCTTCCCCTGCCAGGAAGGCGCCGATGTGGACGCCACGCTCCACGAGTACAGTAAGCGACGTTGCGACGTGCAACGTTGGCGCACTGCTTCTTGCTCACGTCCACGCATTTCAGGGTGATTCCGTATCAATCATCTCTTGACAGACACGGACCTGAAGCCTTTTCGCACCGCCACCACCTTGTGCGTGCCCGACCCAGTGTTGGGCCACACAGAGACGCACGCCCTCTTGGCTCCTGAAGGCGTTCCCGTTCAGAAGCTCCTGCTCAGCTCTCTTTCCAGCCAGGGTCTGAGCGGCGGCGGGGGGGTCCGTTTTGAAGTGTGGTGCAGGTTTGTAGCCGGCGCTCAGCAACGCTCGGAGGGAACGGCGGCAGCCTTTGATCCCCTTCCGTTCCCGCAGATACTATTATCCCAATGTGCGAGAGCAGCTGGTGGCCAAAGGAATTTTGCCCTTGTCCAAGCTGTGCGCCATGGTCACCATGCAGGGACAGCATCCCGCCGAGGCCCGGATGTTCTCCATACCCCTGCTCCCCACAGCGGACGACTTGGCGGCACATCAGCCTCTACCCTCTGGTCTGCACTTTCCACTTTTGATCTCAAACGAGAGCAAAAACAGTCCCTCATCTGCAAGCGGAAGGCCTTTCCGTGAACAAATCTCATGCATAGCAGCTGTTGCTTTTGCCAGCAGAGTTCGTGACGTCACAACTTGCATTTTGTCATTTGTCAAATGTGGCTCGCCCATCTTGCTCTTGCTAGCTCCCACTTGCGTGTTTGGCCATTCCCAGTAGAACTTTGTATCTATCCTTTGCGTGTGTTTTGTCAGGCCTCCTGGACGTGCGCGTTGGCTACAACTACCGGCCGGCGAGAGCGGACGCGCCCGCGGCCAGAGGAGCCGCCTCCTGTCCTGTGACACTCGTGCTTCAAGTGCACAGAGCGTGCGGTTTGCAGGCAGCGGCCAGGTACGTCGGCCCATTTTCCCGCAGCTCCCTTGGCTGGCCAGCCGGCCGGCCGCTCACGCACGCCCTATTCTCGGTCTGCGCAGAGCCGTAGCCCAGCACGACGAAAGGTACGACTACTTTGCCAGCGTGGGCGTCAACTCCTACGTGAGCGTCCGCTTGTCCTTCTTGCCCGACGACGAGCCCACGTGCACCCGCGTGGCCGCCAGGACCTTCTGCCCCGAGTTTGAGCACCTCGCCGAGGTGCGCTGCCACGCGCTGGTCCGCAAGAGCGGCGGTGAAACCTGCAGCCTGGCCGAGCAGCTGGCCGAAGCTTGGGCCGTCTTCGCCGTCTGGAATAAAGACAGCCGCCGAGGTTGGTTCCATCTGTAATTTGGTGCTTCCCAACATATTGTGAGCCAAGGCGTGGACTTTACATGGCAAAGACCTTAGGGCACGCCACCAAAGCCAAAAGATTCTGCGGTATATTCATTTGCAAGTTTCAGCCCTGGTCAACACTGTCCAATGATGGCCGCTAATGGAGCTGCAGCGTGAACGTTGCCTTAGCCTCAGCCTCTTTTTGTGCGCAGGTGCGACTTGCAGGCCTCCAGATGTGATGTTGGGCACAGTGAAAATCCAGCTGGTGGACCTCCTGCGGAAAACGACAGGTGTGCTGCTCTGCGCTCGATGGCAAATTGAGTTCGATCGATTCATTGACTGAGTGAAGGGTTGAAATAACATTCATCACAAATCAAGTCTCGGCGCGCCGTCATGCTTTCTGTGACCCATCCAGAAAGGGTCAGAGAGCCGCTTTTGACCCTCCAATTGCCAATCATTCCTTTATGGTCATCAACAAAAATGATTTGTACAGCATTCCTACAAAAATCGGAGACTCATTTCATTCCATGGCGGTCGCTTCCACGTCCAGGTATTTCCGGCTGGTTCGGCATCTCCGCTGCCCGGGAATCTCCTCAAAGTCAGCACGCGTCGGTCGGCGGCTTGGAGATCTCCATCGGCTTCGCCCACCGCTCGGAGCGGGAGCGGCTCATTCGCGTGGCTCGGGATTTGGGCTGGGATCCGACCCGGGCTCAGGTGGACTGTGACGAGCTGGGCGCCTGGGAGCTGAGCGGCAGGAAGTTATCCCTGACCTTGTCCGTACCCAGAGCCTGGTTACCGCTCCGCTGCCTGCTCCTGCCGGGCCACGACTCCCTGCAGCGCTCCACCTACTGTTACCTCCGTTACAAGTTCTACGAGCACGAGGCCTTCTGCTCGCACATGAAGCACCCGTGCGCCGGCGAGGCGACCGAGGGCGACCGGGCCACCGTGACCTTCCAGGGGAGTCGCACGCTGGAGCTGATGAGCTCGCAGCCGCTCTTGTGGTACCTTCGAGAGGAGAGGCTGGAGGTCCAGGTCTGGGTGGCTTTCCAGAAGGACAAAGGCCAGAGGCCCCGGGACACGGACCGCCTGCTGGGCTCGGCCTTTGTCGATCTGTCCTCGCTCGCCAAGGCTCACGGGCACAAGTTGACTCTCAGTGGTATGAAATAGGCAGCGATTTGATTTATGCAGCACTGTCACAAAGAACAATTGTCTGATATTTGTTTCTGCTCGGTAGGCGTGTATCCGCTGTTCAGGCGCTCGGCGGCAGACCTGCAGGGCGCCGCTCTGCGGGTGCACATCAGCCTGACCGCCGACGGTCACCTTCCGACGGCGGAAGACCCCCCGGCGGACTCCGACAGCCAGGAAGAAACCTCAGTCCAGGAGCCGGCAGCACCGCCGACGGTGCCGGCGCCGATGGTGCCGGCGCCGACGGTGCCGCCGCCGACGGTGCCGCCGCCGACGGCACCGACCCCGCCTCCCCTGCCGCCTCAACCGACGCAAAGCCAAACCACCCAAGATGATGCCTCGTCGCGCGCGGCCCAAGTGATGAGTGACGACTTGTCGTTCCCGGTCACGCTTGCCGTGCACGGGGCCAAGAACCTCAGTCTAAATGGTGAGCATGTCAAATCGCGCTTGGCAGGGTAAACCCTCAACCTGACCCAAATTTGAGTTCAAAACTTCATTTGAAATTTCAGCTGCAATACTCGCTCACCGCGCTGATCCTATTCCTGAGGTCGCTCACTAGGCAACGCCCCTTTTAAACTACAAAACAATAGACTCGCACCGGGTGCCGTGTCAGCACCATTTCAACGCAACACGTGAGTAAGAACTTGCCTCTCGCTGCTTTTCTGCTAGGCGAGAGCGGCGGCGAAGGGACGCTACGCTGCTACGTCTCGTACGTCGTCGCCGACTCGGCCGAACCCGTGTCCACGGCTGTGGCGGCCCAAAGCGACCGGCCCGTGTGGGACCACCAACACGACTGCCGGTGGGTGCCGTTTCCCCAGAAAGGATGGCGCAAATCTCCGCAGCGGGCCGCTTGACGATGCCTTTGCTTTGAATTCATCAGGCTGTCCAAGCAGCTCCTCCTCGACCCTCAACAGAGCTTGGTGTTCAAAGTCTGGCACAAAAGCGGCGCCGAAGCGGAGCGGGCCATCGGTTTCGCCTCTGTCGACCTGACCCCGTTGCTGTGCGGCCTGCGCTCGCTGTGCGGCTGGTACAACGTCACCGACTTTGGCGGCCATTGCCGCGGTCAGCTCAAAGTGAGCGTCCAGCCGCTGGAGTGGGTGCAGGACCTCCGAGGGCAGAGAAAAGCCGCCGCCGCCGACGCCGAGGTACGCGAGACAATTGTTCCGTCTTCGAAAGAACACCTCACTGCATTTCTCCACTGATAGAAAGTGTATAGATACTATGTATATTTGTCAAGAGAAGGCGCGCTTGCTTCAGTCGGGAATTTTGAAACAAATGCTTCGATGAACAGACGTTCCGCCGTTTGAGTCCCGTGTGTTGCGCTCGCAGCCTTCATCGCAGTTGGCGCCTCGCAGCTACCGGACCAGCGCCACCTACAGCAGCTTCCCTTCCCACATCAGTCGGTACCCCGAGCAGCACATCTCCTCACCCGAGCACGTGGACGCTGTCTTTCCCCAAAGGTAGGCGCCGCCGCTTTCTTTAATCATTTACGTCCCAGCGCTTTACAATTTCATCAATGATGGCACACGCACACACACGACACTTTTGCACTTTTTGCCATCCCTCGACCAGCTCGGCGCCCAGTGAGAGCGAGCGCCACCACGAGCACATGCAAAAGGTGCGTCTTCATCATCGGAGCCTTCAAGAGCAAGCCGGCCTTCACTGGGGCAGCGGCGATGAGCTCACCCCCTCCAGCTCTCTGCTCTTCTCCACAATCAGGTAGCCCAGCAAGCCAATGCTTCCCCCTCCATGGAGGGGAAACAAATATTGCGTGCCCTCCCTGGTATCTATCATCTATCTGCACATTCAATAGCGCCCAAGCAGGCCCCGCTGCCGCTCATTTTGAAAGTTCCCTACACATTGCCGTCGCACGAAGGATATCTATATATATCGCGTGGCCCCCCGGCTCCTCACCCTTTTTTTCCCTCCCAAAGCGGTGAAGTTAAACCAAGCATCTCGACACGCAGGAAGATTATGAGCGAGCAAGACAACATCCAGAGATATTTCAGCAGCAAGATTGCACCGCCCGCCTTCCTGACGGCCTCGGAGCCAGACGAGCGGGAGTCCGACGAGGGCGCCGCGCCGCACTTTCTCGTCACGTCCCCACACAAAGGTGAGCCGCTAACTCAGCGGATCTTTGAAGATCTGTGTCGTTGAATTCCTTTCCAAACTCAAATCACTTGTGTGCTTTTTAATTGAAGGTCAAAGCCAAGAAGCCATTTGCCCCATCCTCCATAGTAGGTCAGCCAAAGAGAAGCACGCAGACGCGAGCTCCAGCCCACACGCCGCTTCCTCCCGCCAGCCGTCATTTCCGACATCTCAGCCTGAGGAAAAAGAGAGCGAGGAAGCGGAAACCACCGACGGCGATGGGGAATGTCGATCACGGTGCAGCAGCGACGAGGATGAGGAGGAGGAGGATTACGAGGAAGTGGTGGTGGAGCCCAGGCATTTGAACGAGCTGCCCATTTCCACCCGTAAGAGCGCTTTGCAGAATAGCGTCCCGTCCCACCCGGACCAGAGTCGGACCAAATCCGGCGGGGCGCAAGAAGCCGCCGCTCGTGACCGCCCCCCCGACAGCATGGACGAGTCATCGGAGGACGCCTCGATCTCTCCGAGCGAGGACGACGCGGTGGGCGCCGGCGGTTCCGCACGGCCCAACCAAGTGTATCCTTCATTGCTCCATTTGTACCTCCAGCAAACAAGCTCTCGGTCGGGGCAAGTGGGATGCCATCAGGTGTTTGTTCTTTGACTCTTGGCGCCCAAAGCTCGCTTCCCAACTTCTTCCTGCCCTCTCAGCAGCTGGAGGCCTCGCTGAGAGTGGTACGCTTGGCGCCCTCCTTCTCCAATTCATCCGGCGACACAGTGAGTGCTACTGATTGTTCATTCTTGGGCCAGGCACCAAAAGCTTTTGACACGAACGTGAAAGCCGAGGCAAGGCCATAGATTTGCGCCACTTTGATCTTGAACAGCAGGCTGGATAGAGATCACGCCGTCTCTTTGTCTCTCTCTCACACACACACGCACACACACCGCGGATAGTAATCAATAATCATTAGGTAAGAAGCATGCATCCGTCTGTCAGCCTTTGTGGCTGCGTTCCATGATACAAGCTGTCTAATAAAATCAGAATCAGAACGTGCGTTTTGAGCATTGTCAAAGCGGTTGTGAAAGTCATGTCTGCCAGAAAGCCATTACGCCAGCGGGTCCAGAATGTGTTCTCTTGCTTTTTCTTCTTTCTTTCTCTCTCTCTCTTTCTCTCTCTCTCTCTCTCTCTCTCTCTCTCTGTCTTTCCTTCTTTTCCTCCTCGCTGCTCTGAGCGGGGTGCCGTAGTGCATCTTAATCCGACGCTCAGGTGCTTTTGTTTTTCACGTTCATTTCAATTGGAATATGCTTTTAATTGACACACCGTATCACCTTGGTTTGTTATTGTTGCTGAAGGTGCTTTTTCTTGCGCCCTGCTTCTCGTCGACAGGAGCGCGGTCCGACTCCGCCTCAAATTCCTCGCAGGGGTCCTCGGCACTGTCCCGACATGTCGCCCACTTCCAGGAAGAGGCAGACGGAAAGGTTTGCCCGAATATGCGCCGCTCGCTTGGACGACGACGACGATGACGACTAGCACGTGTCGCAAGATTGTGTGCGTGTGTTTTTATGTATAGAAATGGCAGCTTGGGCGGGCTGCTATAAAGTAAGTGTCTTACTTTGTATTTTTGGAAATAAATATGAATTTAAGAAATTGGCTGTCGTCACTACAAGGGACTCGTGACGCTCGGAAGGCAAGGCGGAACAAAGGCAAATAGTTGCACAGTACATGCATGCAGGTGTGTCTGCCGCACAAGCACGCAACGCCCACGCACGCACGCACGCACGCACGCCATTGACTGAGCGGCCCGCCGCCGCCTCTGCCGCTTTTGTCTTTTGGCAACCGCATGAGGGTGTGCAGCTCAAGGCGCCAGACCTGCACCCGACCGACCGGCCGGCCGGCTCTCCAAGGACCTCCCCGCAGACGCTAGTCTGCGACTAGTTAGGCCGCGGCTCGCCTGTTTTTGTGCTTAACGACACATCGGTCCTCAGCCGGACCTTTTCTTTTTCCAACATGGTCGCCGCGGGAGGTTCGGCCGACTCGGCGGCGGCCATCAAGATCGTTTCGGCCGGGTTGGCCGGCTGCGTGGCCGACCTGGTCACCTTCCCGCTGGACACGGCCAAAGTCAGACTGCAGGTGAGCCCTAAACGCTTTGGGTTTGGTTGCACATTCACTTGAAGGCTCATCAAAAGGTTCGGTAGTTGGTTGTCACAAAGATCTAGGGAAGTTTTACTAAAGTCCACACTTTGAAATTTCAGAAGACAATAAGTGGGCCGATGTGCGTGCGGCAGATCCAGTTGTCCGATTTCTACCCCGCCTTTAGATTCAAGGCGAGTCGGAGCCCTTGGTGAGAGGCCAGAGGGCCACGTACAGAGGCGTGCTGGGCACCATCTTCACCATCGTGAGGAGCGAGGGGCCCCGGGGCCTCTACAGCGGACTGGTGGCCGGCCTGCACAGACAAATGAGCTTCGCCTCGGTGCGAGTGGGCCTCTATGACACCATGAAGCACTTCTACAGCGGAGGCTCAGAGAGTAAGAGAGTCAAACAAAAAAGGCTGCGCTGAAAAACACAGAATGAACGGGCGACTTTTGTCCTTTAACGCTTTGAGTTGCTCCTCTCATTCCCGACCGCCGCTTTCACAGGCGCCAGCATCGCGGCCCGGTTGCTGGCGGGCTGCACCACGGGCGCCATGGCGGTGGTGGTGGCCCAGCCCACCGACGTGGTCAAAGTCCGCTTCCAGGCGCAGGTACGCCTGCCCCGGGGCGGCTCGGCCACCAGGTACGGCGGCACCTTGGACGCCTACAGGACCATAGCCAGGGACGAGGGGCTCCGAGGTCTCTGGAAAGGTAAAGGTGTTTGGGGATGCAACAGCGCACCCACCCATGCGGGCTTCCAGACAAAGAATCAACCAGGAATGTCAGACATCATTTTCATCGTGCACAGGTTGTCTGCCAAACATCGCCCGCAACGCCATTGTGAATTGCTGCGAGATGGTCACCTATGACATCATCAAGGAGCGCATCCTGCAGTCCAAGCTGATGACAGGCAAGTAGAAAGAAACTCACCAGAGAAACAGTTGCGCTCACAAGCGTCCGCGCTCATCCCAAGACCCTCGTGCACCCCATCTGCAATTTCTACCCCCAGACAACATGCCGTGCCACTTCACGGCGGCCTTCGCCGCCGGCTTCTGCACCACGGTGGTGGCGTCCCCGGTGGACGTGATCAAAACGCGCTACATGAACTCGTTTCCGGGCCAGTATGGCGGCGCCGTCAACTGTGCCTTCACCATGCTGCTCAAAGAGGGGCCCTCCGCCTTCTATAAAGGGTACGGACGGACGTAGTCATGCGCTGGCGGCCGCTTCCTGTCGAGCCGTCAACCGCAATCCAGCCTCGCGCCGCTGCTGACCAATTGGCACGATTGATTTGCGATAGGTGGGCTTGCAAAAGCAATTTTGGAAACCGCCGCGGACAGCCACCGAAGGATAGGCGCCGAGTCTCGACTTGTCACGCTGCGACTTTTCAGTGTTTCAACTCAAAATTCTATCCAACAATCGCGTATTCTTATTCCCAGAAAAGAAATGTACTGTATTTTTGTTTCGATAAATATTTTGTTAGGTGTGGCACATAGGGCAGAATATTTTGTGCAAATGAGAAAATGAACTTTTTTTTTCTGTTTCAGATTCACGGCCTCCTTCCTCCGCTTGGGCTCGTGGAACATCGTTATGTTCATGAGTTACGAGCAAATTAAAAGAGGTGCGGCGAAATTGCACAAGTCCTTGGAGGCTTCGTTCTAACCTGTCTGGTGGGTCGTGGCCCTGTATTTTAAAACAACAACAACAACACGGCTGGAGCACGGGAAAGCCTCGGGCTGGGACTTCTCCCGGAGCCGTCCGTTTTATGTGGCCCGCGATTGTGCAGCATATTCATGTCATTATTCAAATTGTCTTCACTTTCAAAAGTCATCCTTTGAAAATATTTGAGCAGTTTTGACTCGTCTGATTTGAAAACGAGTGATGTGTCTCTATGTTTTGTAGCTTATACTCTATAGAATACGAGGGAGGCATTCATACATTTCGTTGGCTTGATAGAATGTTGACAGTGTAATGGCCCTCCGAAAGAAACTGACGACAATGCGGCCCGCTACAAGTTTTTCAGGACGGTTCTCTTTGCGCGCCTTGACCGCATCTGAAATTGAGCCGCCGGGGACGAGCCGCTAAAGGGACCGTGTCAGCTGTGAGCGAGGTTGTCCAAAAGTGCATTTATTTAGAACAGGGATCCCTGTTGTGTTGTTATTTGCGTGAAGCCGCGTGCGTGCGTGCGTCCTCATGTTGTGGCAGCGCTCAGCTGCGCTAAATGCGGCGCGGGCTAATCCCCTAAGACGACCGTTGACCGCCGCCGTGCCGCGCCGTGCCGCGCTGCGCCTCCTCATTAGCAAAGTCAAAGTCGCACCGAGACCTCGTCTGCGTTGTCAAGCTCTCGTGAGGGACCCACCCTCGCCTTCCTCGGTGAGTCGCCACCGATGACGTCCAAATGCCCTGCGGACGTGTGCTCGTCTCGGGGTTTGTGTTTGCTGCGCTAACAAAGCTCTTGTATGCTGCGTTTGTCAGGCCACTGGGAACCCAGGAGGGGGAGGCATACCCTCCTCGTTGCGTCTTGCTGTTGCATAAGAAGCTTTGCGAAGGTCAGCGCGCGCGCTCGCTCGCTCGCTCGTCTTTTGAAGCGGCAGCGACCCACAAGCGCACACGTTTAATTGACATTTGTCCGCATAAGCCTTTCAAAACGAGCCAATGCTAAACCACGTCTATTCAAATAGGGTTCCAAATGATGACTTGGGTTTGGGCCCCGGGTCAAGGTTTCATAGCAGGGCTTGGAGCCTTCCGCCTATTGTTTGTTTGCAATTTGCAGTCTTGTTCCCGTCGGCTAGCATGCCACCCACGTGAGCGTCCGCTCCAGTCCAGTCCAACCCAGTCCAGCCCAGAGGCCGTGATGAGCGCGACGGCTCCCAGCGACGACCCGGACGCCGAGCACGGCGGCGAGCTGGCCGACATGCTGGCGGCCATGAGCGTCAAGGCAGCGCCCGACGCCTCCCGCCGAGCCCGCCTCTCCGACAGGAAGTTGTCGCTGCAGGAGCGCGGCGGCCGCGTGGTCAGGCAGCCCACCGTCGAGACCAAGAGGGTGTCCATCACGGACGCGCAGGTACGTAGCTCCGGTTCCTTTTGTTGACCTTTTCATTGACCTGCACTCCGATTGCATAGCGAAGATGACAAGTCGAGTGACTTGAATGGAATTAGGATGCTTCAAGGCATTTCAGCAAAGTCCTGCAAATCCTGAAGCCAATGTTTTCCTTGTCAGCTTCAAATCTTTTTTGATGTGATGGGCCTCCTTCAGTGCACTTCTCAAGGCAACAAACATTGAGTGTAAAAAATAGCAGAGTGGAGAGTTTTTCCAAATTCCCTACATTGTTTTGCCTTTCAGGACTTTGTGCAGCTCAACCAGTACAAGCTGAAGAAGGAGATTGGGAAGGTGGGAAGTGGCATTTGTTTGTTGCTGAGTCAGCCAGCAGGAGCACTTGGCATTGATGCGCTGCTTGTCGCGCACTCCAGGGTTCGTACGGCGTCGTCAAACTGGCTTACAACGAAGACTCGGAGCGCTATTACGTAAGCCGAGGCCTCTCTCTGTCTACAAACATATGGTTTGTGCTCGTCCATCTTTCATATTTATCCTTCTGCAGGCCATGAAGGTTGTTTCGAAGAAGAGGCTCATGAAGCAGTTTGGTTTTCTGCGTGAGTCATCCGTGTAGAATGCATTCTTTCAGGGCCGTAGTGGAGTAGTGACTTCTCTTTGCCCAAATTTGAAAAGAAAGTCCCGCGTGTTGCGAGTCGTAAGCGGCGTTGCGCGTGCTGACATTTGCCGTGCGTCGGGGTCACTTGAGGTCGCGCCACGCCGGGCCAGCGCGAGGCCTTCCCCAAAGCCTCCATGCCGCTGGAGAAGATCTACCGGGAGATCGCCATCCTCAAGAAGCTGCACCACCACAACGTGGTCAAGCTGGTGGAGGTTGGTCCCACGCAAAAAAACAACTTGATAGCGGATGACGATTGCACCTAGCGCAGAGGAGGGTCTTTTCTGACTGCTGCTGCTCCTTCTTGCAGGTGCTGGACGATCCCGAAGAAGACGGCCTTCACATGGGTACCGCCCCGTTTGCGCCTTTTCTACGTGTGGCGGCGCTTTAGAGCCTCACTCACTCACTCACTCACTCACTCACTCACTCACTCACTCACTCACTCACTCACTCACTCACTCACTCACTCACTCACTCACTCACTCACTCACTCACTCACTCACTCACTCACTCACTCACGTCTTGCCCTTTCTTCTTTTCCTGGGGAGCTTTCGAGCTGATGACCAAAGGGTACGTCTGTTCCCGGCCCGGCCCGCCGCTTCCATGTCGCTGCTGACGCTCTCTTTGCTTTGGGGGCAGGCCGGTGATGGAGGTGCCCACGGACGAGCCGCTGACGGAGGAGCGAGCTCGCTTTTACTTCCGAGACCTGGTGCTGGGCATCGAGTATCGTACGTCCGACAACATTTCCTTTCTGTCTTTGATTTGAATCGGGGTTCAGTGGGCACGTCGTAAATATAAAGTGCGGCTTTTTGCTTCATTCACATTGTAATGTTTGAATTTGCGTGCGTGGCCAGTGCACTACCACAAAATCATCCACCGGGACATCAAACCGTCCAACCTGCTGCTGGGCGACGACGGCCACGTCAAGATCGCCGACTTTGGCGTGAGCAACGAGTTTGAGGGGGCCGACGCCATGCTGTCCGGCACGGCCGGCACGCCGGCCTTCATGGCGCCCGAGACCATGGAGGATCACTGGTCGGAGTTCAGCGGCAAGGTCGGGCCCGCCCTGAAAAGCGCACGCTGGCCGCGACGGCGCCGTTCATTGTGCGCGCGCGTGCGTGCGTGCGTGCGTGTTGCTGGCAGGCGCTGGACGTGTGGGCCATGGGGGTGACGCTCTTCTGCTTCGTCTACGGGAAGGTACGCCTGCGACTCGGTTCGGAGATGTCCAACAGCATCCATCTGCCAGCGTGACTGACGTTGGGTGTGCTCCGCCCCGCCCCGCCCCGCCCCGCCAGTGTCCTTTCTATGACGAATACGTGGTCTCCCTGTACAACAAGATCAAGAACAAAGCTGTGGAATTTCCAAGCACGTGAGTCAAGCAAGAATTGGGATCTGAACAATGTCAAGCGGCGTCAATGTTGCCTTGACTGTGCTTTTTGTTTTGCGCAGGCCTCAGACAAGCGAGCGGCTCAAGCATCTGGTTGGCGGCATGTTGGACAAGAACCCGCAGAGCAGAATCACGCTCCCCGACATCAAAGTGAGTCCCGGGCGCCGCTCGGCTCCAGGGCGGACGACTCACGCGTGCGCTTCCGTCGGCAGCTGCACCCGTGGGTGACGGAGTGCGGCGCCCACCCGCTCCCCCGGGAGGAGGATCACTGCACGGCGGTGGAGGTCAGCGCCGAAGAGGTCGAGAACAGCGTCACTCTGGTTTCCAGCCTCTCCACGGTGGTGAGTCGCGCTCGCGTCTCCCGTGGCCAAAACCAACAAACGGATCGGGTTCGGCACTCGGGCCGGCCGGCCGGCCATCGGGTTTTGCGTTTGGGCCACATCTGCTCTTCTCAGATGCTGGCGCGCCGCTCGTCTCTTTTGCCATTTCTTCCTCTGATCACTGAGGTCATCCGTCTCGGCAGATCCTGGTCAAGTCCATGCTCCGCAAGCGCTCCTTCAGCAACCCTTTTGAGTGTCAGGCCAGACGGGCCGAGAGGTCCATGTCGGCTCCCGGTGGGCTCCTCACGTGAGTGCGGGCGGGCGGGCGAGCGAGCTGGGAGGAAAACGGACCTCCTCTCGCTGAGTCGGTAGCCGACGAGCTTTGCGGGTTGCGTGAAGGCCGTGTGTTTCTCGCAGTGGTTCTTGGGGTCTTTTGGGCTCGTCAGCTCTGCTCCATCCGTCTTTGAGGTAATGAATGGCCTCCCCTCTCCTTTTCTTCTGGTGCCTTTTGTCTTGAGTCGCAATTTTCCTCGACCCGTTTTCCCTCGCTGCAACTTTTCAACCTCATCCCCGATTTTCCTTTTCCCGGCCAGTCCCACTTTTGGTCCCCAACAGCTTTTTGTAGGTAGTTCCCAGCTTCTTCTGGTCACCATGCTGCCTTGTCTGCACGCCCCCAACTTCATATTGTTATCGTTTTACCAACCTCACCAGTTCTTCCCCCTCCTTGCCCTTTGATTGTCATTCTCAACTTCTTCTCATCTTTTGTGGCCAAATCCAAAATACCGGCAGGAGCAGCGAAGGCAGCCGCGACGGCGAGTTGGAGGACTTGTACGAAGACGAAGCGTTCACAGAGTCGGCGGACGCCGACCAAACCTGAGCTGGCTGGCTGGCTGGCTGGCTGGCCGGCCACCATTCTGCTTGTCTCGCTTCTTTTTCTTTTTCTGTGTTGCCATGGTTACGGTCGTAGCTCAGGAGTTTAGTGACACGGGCCGCGCATTAGAATCGACCGCATTGGCGAGGCAAAAAATATTTGTTTACATTTTCCTACGAGAATAAAAGCTGTCCGACAGATGGGGCTGGTCTGTTTCTAGTCTTGAACACGAGGTGGCGCTGTTGCCATCATTTCTCAAGAGAATTCATGTACACTATGCATCATCTGACTACGGAACAGATGACGAGTGCGAGTACTTGGGCCACCTGTGGTGTGTGCGTGAATCGCTCTTCATCTTAATCTCCATCCGTTGGCTATCAATGCTCTGAACATGCCCCAAGATTTGCCCTGAGTCATATTGTGTTCTGCTGCTGCTGCTGCACTTGCGAGCGGAGCTGAGAGGCAAGATTTCTGTGGAAACGGTTGCCACGCAACAGTACGAAAAGGACCTCGGCGGCTCGTTGTTTCGCTCTCAGTCATCCGCTTTTCATGGAGTTTGAGCTGCGCCCTTCTTTTTTTGACGTCACTAAATTCAAAAGGTTTCTCTCTCTCTCTCGCTGTCTCTGTTAACATTTGGCCTACAAGGGTGCTCCAAGGTGGTTGCAAATACGTTCAAGGGTTTTGCTGCCCTGCAAGAATCATGGCCTTCCTATTCCTTTTTCCAAATCAAGCCACGTGACACCTTTGTAGTAGTGAATCATTGTTTTTTGGGAGATTTCCAAAGAAGTTGTTTTCACACGCGCCGATCCGAGTCGGTCGGATTCAAATCACCATGGGAACCAATGCGCCCTTGTCAACGTTGCCACCGCGGCCTCAAGGCCCGCTCCAGCCTGAGATAGCTCCGAGCAAATCCCAGCTCCCTAGCCCCCTCTCCCCGCCAGCCGCCCGCTCGGGACGCTGCTTCCCTGTGTTGTGCCGCCACCGCTCGACATCAATCATGCAGAACGTGAATGATCCGAGCGAGCGAGCGAGGTCTTTCCAGCGTCGTCATAGTCGAAGTGTTTGCCGTGTGCAAATGAGGCTCGGAACACAAACGCCGGCGCTTTGCTCAGTCGTCATCAGCCTTTTTTTTATTCTTCATCCTAGCTAATATTTTTGTGCAACTGCTACATCGTGACTCACATTCAAGATATTTTTTGTCACGTGAGGAAAACAGTGCGAGAGAGAGAAAGAAGAGCAAACAAATCCCATTCCATGTGGTCCAAACGTCTTTGTCATGGCGCAGAAATAATCCAAGACGGGAGATTAATGCTGCCGTGGTCATCTTTTTCTTTTTTCTTCCCCCCTCTCCATTGTGAGAACACGAGTGAAGTTCTTGCATCCTTTTTTTCCCCTTTCCTTTGATCTCTAAAACAACGCTTCCTTTTTTTTTTTTTTTTTTTTAAATCACCAGTATAGAAAATAATCATTTCAAAAAAAAAAAAAAAAGCTAGACAGGAGGCTGCTTTTTTTTCTCAGTCATATAAATACTTAACGTCCACAGTAAACAGGAAGTGAATCAAGTCAAGCGAGCGTATAGAAATACATCAACAGCATGCACAAGATTGAATATGATTCTTCTTATTATGCTCTTCGTTGTACACTGAAGTATCGTAACATAGCAGGAGGCGAGTGCGGGTCATCAAATCAAACAAAAAAGCTGCTTTGCCATCACATTTCTTTGATTTTTTTTTTTTTTTTTTTTTTTATTTGCTGCAAAAAGAATGCATGACAAACACAGTCAATGATTACTTTTTGTTGCAAGTTTGGGCCAGTGCACGGACGGCTTGGTTGTTGACTATTTCGGGCCGGGGCTACTTACCGAACGTGACGAGCTAATTAGGTTTGGGCTCTGATTTCTTCCTGAAATTGACGAGTATCTGAGTACGAATGAAATCTGGGCAGACTGGTGTGTGATTTATACTCTCCAAAAATGAAATAGCAGAATAGTTAGGATCGATTGATTCATGTGAATTTTCCCAGGGTTGGAGTTTTGTAACGGGGAATAACGACTTGCTTTCCCCACATGTTTGGGGTGGGATTATTTGCTGGAGTGGACCAGCGTCATGATTTCTTGTTGCACAAGAGTGCAAGTGAGGTCACTTTTGCTTTGAAACTGGCAAGTGTTGCAAATCGGGAACTCCTCATCCTCTGTTGTTCTTTTCTGGAAAGGCGCAAAAATAAAGGGCGGCGGCGGCTGCACGAGCGGGCAAAAAGCGGCCGCCAAAGTCCAGCGGCCTCTCTCTCTCTCTTTCTCTCTCTCTCACCCCGCCGCCATTGTGCTGGGTCACGGCGGTGGCCTTCGGCCTCGGCGGGCGCTTTAGTTGTTGCCCTCGCCGCCCTCGTCGTCCTGCTGGTCGCTGGTCCAGAGAGTCAAGTTGTCGCGCAGCAGCTGCATGATGAGCGTGGAGTCTTTGTAGGAGTCCTCATTGAGGGTGTCCAGCTCGGCGATGGCGTCGTCGAAGGCCGTCTTGGCCAGCTGGCAGGCCCGTTCGGGCGCGTTCTGGATCTCGTAGTAGAAGACGGAGTAGTTGAGGGCCAGGCCCAAGCGGATGGGGTGCGTGGGCTGCATGTGCTCCTTGCTGATCTGGTGCGCCTGGTCGTAGGCCTTCTCCGACGACTCCACCACGGCGGCGCGCTTGTCGCCCGCCGCCACTTCAGCCAGGTAGCGGAAGTAGTCGCCCTTCATCTTCAGGTAGAAGACTTTGCTCTCGTGCTGCGCGTCGCCGCAGTTCTTGACCAGGAAGTCGTCCAGCAGGCGGAGCACGTCCTGGCACACGGCCTCCAACTCCTTCTCGATCTTCTCGCGGTAGACGCGCACCATCTCGATCTTCTTCTCGTTGCCGTCGGCCGACGTCTTCTGCTCGATGCTGGAGATGACGCGCCAGGACGAGCGCCGGGCGCCCACCACGTTCTTGTAGGCCACCGACAGCAGGTTGCGCTCTTCGTTGGACAGCGCCTCGTTCAGCTCCGTGACCTGAGGAGGAAAGGGCAGCCCGCTTTAGCCCGCTCGCTCGCTCGCCCCCTCCCGACCGGAAGCCGACTGAGCGCTGCGGGCAGCTGCGCTCGCTGTAAAAGAAAACCCCGCCTGGCCGCCCACGCTGACCTTTGGCCGTTCTAAAATGGATTTCTTGCGCTTCTTTTTTGTTTGAAAAGCGTCATCGTTTGTTAAGCCACCAGAGTGCCACAGATGGCCCACCTGGCCGCTGGCTTTCATTTCAACGGAGCCATTGGGTGGAATGGAACGGCTGCCGTGCCGGGCCGGGCCGTGCCGTGCCGTGCCGTGCGTCTGTCTTGTCACTGCCTGCCTAAAACTTGTCTCACGTTCGTTCTTTCCTGTTTGAAGCGACCCCTTTGCTATCTTCAGACGCTCTCGTCCTATTTTTAGGACTCGAAATGTTCTGGAAGTAACTGGCAACGCTCCCTCCAGCGGCACGCTCATTTGATTCCGCCGAAATGATGACTGACTCAAGTGCGACTGAGCGTCCGTCCGTCCGTCCGTCCGTCACCCCGCCCGGGAATTCCCTTTCATCGGCCAGCGCCCTGCTGGTGAGAATATGCCATTTGTCCCGTCATGCATTTCGACACCCTCGTCAATCGGAGCCCGTGAGTGCAATCTGTCCTCGTCACGCTTGCTGAAGTGACACGGCACGGCACATCTTATGGTGACATACTGCAATACGACAAAAGAATATTCTAGAAGGCCATTTCTTCTCCACTGCCACCTACGTGCGCCTGCAGCCAAAAAGCCACCGCTGCCGCCTCCTCATGCTTGCAGAAGAGCTTTTGGATCTGAAAATGTTCATTTTAAGACAAAAGGAGGGGAGGGGGCAGGTCTTGCAGGAGCAAGCTCACGCGCCCCGCAGCGAGGAGGCACTCTTTTGGGGGTGACTTTCAACGGAACCCCATCGGAGGTGTGGAATGATCATTTTCATTGAATCGTTTGGTTTGACAAAAAGAAAGAAAAGAAAAGAAGCTCGGGAAAAGGACAGTGCGGTGGTGATGCTTGCGTGCTTGGAAAGGCACCGCCCAAACGGAGCCGGTGCATCACCAAATGCTGACAATATCACAAAAGAAAAGGGAAATTGCACAATATGACGCGACAAAGACAGTGGCTTTTGCATCCGTCCTCTCTTCATGACAATAGGAAAGGATGGCAAGCATACAGCCTTGGCAACGAGCGTCACCGATTCGGGTCGGGTCGGGTGCACGATTTCAAGGCACTCACCGATTTCATGGCGGCCGCCATGTCGTCATACCGCTCAGCCTGCTCGGCCAGCCTGGCTTTCTGCACCAGCTGCTCGCGGTCGACCATCTTTGGACTGACGGACAGGCTTGATGAGTCCACGAGTCGGACTTTTAGGAGGTACCGCGCTGCGCTGCACTGCACCGCTCCGCTCAGCTCCGCTCAGCGCTTTGGGGGAGAGGGAGGGGACCGTTAAAGCGCGGCGCCGCTTGCCTGGAGAGTTTGCTGGGCTGTGATTTAAAGAGCTCGGGGTTTTATATTCTTTTCTTTTTCCTTTTTTTACCCTCCCTAGAGTTAAGTTCGCAATGCGGTGAAAATTCGACGGCAAGTGAATGCTGCAGCTGCTGTCTGCTCGTCTCGCTCTCTCTCTCGCCCGCCCGCCCGCTCACCCTCGCTTGCGTCATCCCGCAGCACAAGAGTGGGTGGCCGTGCCAATGATGTAATGATGTAATGGTAGCGGCCGCTTGGCCCCGAAGCATTGTGGGTAATGTAGTTGAGCGGCTCAACACCTTTGGCCAACTGGGGTCATGAAAGCTCGATGGATGGCTGGACGTGAGTGGGTTGGGTCGGTACGTTCATGCTGAACATTGCCACCGTGTGGTCAACTTGAGGAATGCACAAAAAATTCCTCTAAACAATTGCAATGATGTCGTGTGCAGTATTGCTTCAAGAAATACAATGCATGTATTTTATATTAATAAGAGAGTGGCACATGCGCACAAGGGCTTATTTGGCCTTAAGCTGAGTTTGTGTCGGGTCATAAGGGGAAGTGCTATCTTGACGTGAAGTGGGTCAAGTCGTGACGGCGGGGCGAGGAGCCAAGTCTGACCGAGAACACATGTCACGGATAAATGGCTGAAGCAGCGTGCGGCTCGTCGGCCAAACTGGGAAAACCACCATACGTTGGCAATCGCAAACTCGCTCCGTGGTTTGAAGAGCTGTATCTGCTAAACGCACTTCCTCGTCCTTGCAAAGAAGAAACCGGCAGGACAACAGGGTTAGCAATTGACGTCAGCGGGGGACCTCGCTTGCTGCCTCGTGTGCTGCTGCTTCTTCTTCTTCTTCTTCTGCAATTTGTCCCCTTTTGTCCTCTTGCTGTGTTGACAGAGCGAGAAGCGTTGTCGTGTGCGCACCTTGTGGAGGAGGGCGCGCAAAGAGGATTAGCGTAGCCACCCGTCGCTTAGCCCAGTTAGCGCAGGTGTCCCATCTGCGGTCGGCACCGTCTCCCCATGGACTCCGGCGTGGAGCTGGACGTGCTCATCTACCCCGACGAGGTGCGGGCGGCCACCCCCGAGGACCTCCGCCAGTGGGAGCTGGAAACGGCCAGCCAGAGGTCGGCGCCGCCCGCCGAGCCCCGACTCTTTGTGGCGCTCTACCCGTACAACCCCGCCGCCATGTCGCCCAACCCGGACACGGCGGCCGAGGAGCTGCCCTTTGTGCCTGGCCAGATCATCAAGGTGATGGCGAGGAGTTTATAGTCCCGTTTGCGTGGAGTTGCTGAGATGTTCATTGCGCGCGTCAGGTGTTTGGAGACAAGGACTCGGACGGCTTCTATCGCGGCGAATCGGGCGGCCTGTGGGGTTACGTCGCCGGCAACCTGGTGGCCGAAGTCCCCGTGGATGACCGGTACCTCAAACATTTGCTCATGCGCCAGGGCTTCATGCCTGTGGACCAAACAGGTGACCATTTCTCTCTCTCTCTCCCCCTCTCTCTTCCTTCTCGTATGAGTCCAGTTCAGCTCAGTCTGGTGTTGCTCATTTCTTACGCTGTCAATTCATTTCTACGATCTTTGGTGAAACAGTTGTTGGTTAGGTCGTTTTGCAAGGTCACGCGCGGCCAAGTCTGTCTTTTTGTTTGTCCATTGCCCATTTTTGTTTTCCCAAACAGGAATGTCTTTGAGTCCCGACCTGACGGACGCTTCGGCTGTCGCAGAAGATGCGCTGGTACGTCGCATGGTGGCCCTTTTCGACTACGACCCGTGGGAAAGTTCGCCCAACGCCGACAGCGAAGTAAGAAATGGCGACGGGCCTTTTCCGGGAGGGAGGGAGCCCCACACGGGGATCATTTGAGGGCCTAGCTCGCTCAAGGGTTGCTCCAATCCTTTTGGCGCCAAAAGTCACGTGAGCAAGCTAGCGGCGATTTCGGGGCGCTAGAACGCCATCGGATGCCTGCCAGCGGTACGCTTCCATTTGAAGAGCGCTCGGATGGCGATTTTCTGATTGTCCGTCCGTCCGTCTCTGCCGCAGGCCGAACTGGGCTTCCGCTCGGGCGATATCATCTACGTGCTGGGCGACATGGATCCCGACGGCTTCTACTACGTGAGGCGTTTCCGCTCTTCTACTCGATGATTTCTTTCCCGCTCACCGATGTTGTTTCTTTTCAGGGCGACCTGCAAGGACGGCGAGGTTTGGTGCCGTCCAACTTTCTGCAGCCACTGCCGTGGGATTAGAATCCTAATTAGCGTCCTAATTCGGTTTGTACTCGTCAATGCAATTATCATGTACGGCTCTGTGGAGACTTGATTGATTTGATACGTTTGAGTAAAAGGAGGAAAAATGTCCAGCATTTGTTTCATCTCTTTATCAAGACGGGTAAATACGTTTTGCTCCATGTTTGTGTATTTGAATCTTTTTGAAAATGTTGCCAAACGTGTTGTGCTTTTACAAATAAAGACAATACATTTTATGCACATGTGGTATTTGTAAATGTGCGTTTGCTTTCTTGTTGTTGTTTTTCTCCAAGCCATGGAGCTAGCACGATGCTACATTTGTTCACTGATGACAAGATACGCTTACCCAAGACAAGCATCGCAATCTGACATAGGGAGTGTATTTTTTTGGAGCCGTTCTTGCAAAAAGTAATTACGGAGCAGACAACAAGTCCCTTTTGTGTGATACTTATTTGACTGATTGAAAAAACATCTCGTTTGTAATGTTTGTATTTGACATGCAAGCAATCCAGTGCTGTTCTTTCACGGAAAGCCACGCTGGGATGTGCCAGGAGGGAAGCGAGCGACGGAGCGAGCGACCGAGCGAGCGACGGAGCGAGCGAGGGCATGACTCTGCAGATTAGCTCAGCAGCGCCCTTGCTTGCATCATGGCCCGTCTATTTTTGCACAATTGGATTATATCCAAAGTGGTCCTCACCTTGTTCTTGTTCCTGTGTATATGTAATGGTCACATGGATGTACACTTCACAGCGGCTCCATACAGTAGGCACGCCAGAGAAATGTTTGGGACGGCCGTGCCACTGAGATAGATAATGGGGTTGCACATATGGAGGCCCAAAACTGCCCAAATCCAAAATAGATCAAAGTGAAAAACAAAATCGATATTCAGAAATCTATATCATTGAAAAAGTATTTCTATATTTAAGTTTGCATTTATTTTTCACTCTTATTTTGCTCTATTTTTAATTGTCAGATCTGCATTCTAAATATTGATGTTTTTATTTCCATATTTCTTGTTGAATTTCCCATTATATTTGTCTATTCCTTTTTATTTTCACTTTTCTTTATCTTTGATTGTGGCGGTTCTCGTTCCGCAATGCAGAAGGAAATGTTATTCAAACGAGGGGGCGGTCCTAAGTCGGACTATTCTCCTATTGGTTGATTTCGCCAATGAGGGCGGACGGGCTGGCGGCCGCGTCGAGAGGCGCTGGAGTAAACCGTTCAAAGAAATACATCCGCCATACGCCCATCGCTCGCTCTGGGAAGCCAAGCGCACTGGTTGGGAAGCAACGGGAGCTTTGACCGGAAGTGTCTTTCCGGAAGTTCCGAAACACGTTGACATTCGCTTGCTTCTTCTGGAATAAGAGTGTGGCGACCTTGCAATCGGCGCAATGCTTGCTGATAAAAAGGAAGGCAGCGTGTCTCTCATGATTGACACCGACTCCGCTTGTCTATTTCTTTGGGGCTTTCCTTCCCAAATTGTCAAAAGAATGAAGGAAGGATATACGTATGCTTCTCCTTTCCAGGGCCGTCGCGTGCATGGCTTCCTTCGCGCGTCCCCAAGTTCAACTCTTGTGCACGTTCTAAAGTCGTCTCGTCGGTTTCGGCCCGCCCGCCCGCTCGCCAGCCCGCCCTCCCTCCTTGTTTGTGTCGGCGATGGGTGCAGCTGGGCTGCCTGCGCTGCGCTGCGCTGCAGCTGGAGCAGGACAGGCGGCACCCATTCGCGCAATCACGCACGCACGCACGCACACGCGACAAGACAAGCCGCTGCCCAAGTTCCTGGGGCGCAACAGGCGAGCGGAGCCCCTTCGTTCCTTCGCGCTTTCGCTCGCTCCCGCCCGCCCGCTCTTCCTTCGACTGCTGCCCCACCCAAATCCGCCAGACTTTGTTCTTCTGCTTTTTTCCCCCTTCACTTTGCCTGGAAGCAAAGTGCTCGAAAGTGCGCGACGCGGCCGAGCTAGCTCCACCCCACCCACCCATCCACCCACTCACTACAGGCCGACGAGAGACCGCGAAAACGCGGCGGAGGTGAGCAAGGATGGAGGCCCTGGTGGCGGTGCTCAAGAGGCACACGGGAGCCTCGGTGGTGGTCTTCGCCGTCCTCTTCAGGGTGGTCCACGTGCTCTTGGAGAAGATGCCCCCCCCGAAGGTGGTGCTCCGCGACGAGTTCCGAACGTGGAAGTGGAGGAACCTCTCCGTGTCCATGGTGCACTCGATCCTCACCGGGACGTGGGCTGTCTCCAGGTAGGAGGACATTGCGTCTGCGTGTCTGCGCGTCTGCGCGCGCTGAGTCAACAACTGCGAACGCTTCCTTCACGCACTCAAGTAAACAAGTACAAGGTAGAAGCCGGCTGGCTGGCTTACAGAGACGATACCCGCCAGCCGGGCCGGCGTCTCCCGTCTACCTATTTATTGGTAGTGTGATTATTTCCCTCTGTTTGACCCCAAGTGACCGGCCCGCAATTTAGAGAGAGCTGCCAGCCAGCCAGCCGGTCAGCCAGCCAGCCAGCCAAGCAGCCCACGAATTGACAAAATTGAAGCAACGGCGATCGGTGACAGGAGTCGTGACGGAGCGATAGATTGTCGCCTGCCAATTCTATCTGTCCGTTTCTGACCGTGGCGAGCAAAAGAACGTGGCTGAGAAATCGCGCATCTCCTTTCATTGCAAGATATCAAAACCAGAACGCTTTTCAAATCCAAGTGGGAACAAAGCGTAGTCAAAAAGAGTATTTGGAAGCCCGGCATTGTGTTTTTCAGATCTGATTTCAATGAATGGGCTTTCAATGAGCCAAAGGTGACTTCTCTTAGGAGGCTGTGGAACAAGGTTCTGTGTGTGCATTTCATGTCGATACATTCTTTTTGTTGTTGTTTTGGACGAGGGTACAGCCCCCAAAAAGCTGGCCGCGTTCGGTATGCGAGCAGTCAAAGTATACGAGTCCAACTCGTCACGGAAGAACCGGAAAAACCTGCCGCCGCCGCCCGCGCAAACGAAACTTTGGGTGACTCATTTGCGTTCACATTCCGCCAGATTGACGCTCTTGTGGCTCGTTGCCAACAAAGGCCAAACTGCAGAGTTGACCCGCTCAGTCACTCACGTCTTGCATGAAGCTGCGTTTTGGTGCTCACTGGAAGAGCTTGTGTGTCTTTTTCCCTCCTGGCAGTGTGCTGCTGTGGCCCGAGACGCTGCGCGACCTCCACGCGCACCACACGCCTCCTTCCTACCTGCTGATCTGCATTTCTACAGGTCAGTCAACTTTGGATAGATGGATAGCCCCCCGCTTGCCCATTTGGGGCTTTGTGCAAATAGTGTGTGTGTGTGAAAATATGGCATCCTAAAGTCAAAACACACATGCAACAAGTGCAGTTATTTCGGGCCAGGGAGCGTCGCCTTCACTTTGGCAGGTGCCGTCAAACACGAGCCAAGGTCCCGCCCCCTCACCTGTTGCCAAGGTCCCACCCCGTCGCCCAAATCACCGTGGCGACTGAAGGATTATTGCGGCCGAGACTCCGCTTGTGGCCTCAGTGCGTCTCCGTCTCTCTCGTGTGTCATCACCAAGATGCACGTCCCTTGACAACACTTGCTTGTGTTTTGTGTGTGTGTGTGTGTCTGCCACGGCGTGCCAGTCATTCCCAGGCACAAAAGGGCCCTCAGTGAGTGGAATTGCTGTGGCCGGATACAGAGACATGCGCAGAACAGGCCACCATCTGATCTTTGCATTGGCTGGAGATCCGTGCTGGTTTCGAAAGTGCCATGCACTTTTGGCATCCATACTCGCCATACTCCAATCTTACTGTCGGTGGAAAGAGAAACAACAGCGTTTTGGACTCCGCAAAAGCGGCAGCTGATGCAATGCAAATCTCCTCAACAAATGCGAAGATGCTGATTTTTTTCAATGCGGTCCCTTGCCAGGGTACTTCATTCAGGACGCAGCTGACATCATCCTGACGGGACACGCCAGAGGATCCTGGGAATTCCTCATCCACCACACGCTTGTAAGGAAACGCACTCACTCACTCGTTCACATTTAGGAAGTCGAGGAGAAGGAAACCCACCCCCCAAAAACGGACATTCCTTCATACGTCTTTCCCTGGAAAATGAATGAAAATTGCCCACCGACCGCTCAGAACCTTTTCTTGTTTTGGTCCAATTGGAATCCGCCGGTGCCGTTCTCTTTGCTCGTTGACCCAGGCCGCAGGCCGGCTGGCGTCAGCAAATCCCTTTTGCTGAACACCGACCTCCTCCGGGAAGCCGCCACAAGACGAGCGCTTGCTCCCCTGGTGATGCCCGCCGTGTGTGTGTGTGTGTGTGTGCGCGTGTGTGTGTGTGTGCGTGTGTGTGCGTGTGCGCGCGCATCAGGTGATCTGGTGCTTCCTGTACACGCTGTACACGCACCTGTACGTGGCGGGCGCGGTGCTGACGCTCTTCGTGGAGGTGAACAGCGTGACGCTCCACCTGCGGCTTCTCCTGAAGCTGGTGGACGCCACCTCGTCGCCCGTCTACCGGGTCAACAAGGTGCTCAACGTGTTGACCTTTGTGGTGGCCCGCCTGGCCACGCAGTTCTACCTCACCTGGTACATCGGCTCCAACTACTCCAGGCTGGACAACTCGGCCTTCTTCATCACAACTCTGATGATTATGAACGTCATGATGCTGGTCTACTTCTGGCGCCTGATCCGCTCCGACTTCCTCCAGCAGGGCGGCGCCAGCGGTCACCCGGTCCGCAACGGCACGCGTGCCTCCAAGAAGTTCATCACCGATTGAGAGATTGTGAGAATGGGCGGCCCGTTTCTCATTTGGCAGGGGGTTTTCAAGACACGAATGTCTGACCTGTGTTTCCCTTTCAAACATGGCTCGCTCGCTCGCTCAAACGTCCGCAAGCGCTTAAATGCATTTCACCCATCCGAGTGGTGCCATAAATCAAGCCGAATCCAAATACTGAAGCGTTTAACAAAGCACGTGGACTCAAACGAGGACGTAACCACTTGTGAGCTGTTGTGCAGTGCCTTGACCACCGCGCGGTGCCTCTTCAAAATAACTAAGCATATCATGATGCATTTTGTTTGAACAGGAAAAAAAAGAAAGCAAACCAAAAAAAAGCAGGCATTTTCTTCCGTAACAGTAACGTGTGTTTTATAAAGTGACGAGTGTGTGCGTGTGCGTTTGACTCTCTTTGTTACATTGCAAATTAAACGTGTTTGACTGTGTTTGTGGGGTCGCTGGACGCCCACTGCTCTCATCATTTGAAGTGCAAGTCAGTGAGGGCATTGAAAGCAATGCTGACTACGGGCTTTGACCCTCACGATTTTGTGTGCTAAACGTCTTGCAAGATAGCACCGACATTCAAGTTGAAAGATCCGCATGTGGCCTGATTACAAGCACGACTTGCGTCTATGCAGTAATTTTTTCTTTTTCATTATTTTTCCAATGATATCATAAAAAAAAATAAAATAAAGAATAAAATAATAGATAGGATATATTTGAGTTCATCGAGCACGTAACGTAGGCAGCCGCTCTCGTTTTTACCATTTTGGGTGTTGCTACGCCCTCTCGTGGTGATTATTAGTAGGAAGGAAGTTTGCCGTCCAAAGGTAACTTTTGTGTTGGTCAACACGCACGCACCAAGGGAGGAAGGAAGGAAGGACGGAAGGAGGAGGAGACGAGTCTTCCGACGACGATCGAGTATTACGACGATTTCGCCCCTTGGTTGGTGTGCTTTTTCTTCCATCATTTGTCTTGACAAATGTTTGTAAGTGTACCTGAACAACGAGCAAGCGAACGATCTCCTCCCAGCTTAGGCCCAAACGCAAACGTAAACGCACGCATCGTCTGCCTTTTCGATAGCTACAATTGCAGCAACAGCGGTCAGCTTTTGCCTTGTTTGCGCTGCTTTTTGTGTGAGCTCTTGTTGTCGCAACGCTTGCGAGGAGTTTGCCGCCGGACTAAAGTTCCTTAGGGAGTGAGCGCCCAACAAAAATGGCTAAAATGACGAAGAAAGACTTGATTGTCTTCTGCTCTGTCCTTGTGTGGGATGCATGCGAGCGACACGAGGCATCTCCAGACATTTGAGCTGAAAAGATGCAAGCGAGTCTGGGGCCAGCATGTGAGAGCGAGTCAGCTGATTAACCCGAGTGGCAGGAGAAAGTAATACCCTAAATCTCTTGGGAGAATGTGACCTTGCCAGCCAGAATTGCCGGGTGGGGTCAGAGTCCGCAACAAAGGAGCCCACAAAGAGCCATGCGCATGCCTGACTGCAAGAATTGGATGACCGCAAACATTTGGCCCCATTTGGCCACCTTTGTCCTTGGGGTCAGTCGATCAACAGAGCCAAGCAAAAAGAAAAGAGCCGAGCAGAGCAGAGCCGAGGCATGCGGGCTCACTCACGTTTTATTCAGGCTGTGATCGTCACATTGATTAATTGATTGATTGATTTGGAAACGCTGAAGCTTCCAAAGACGGCGGCGGCGGCGGCGTCACATTCAACGTCTGGCCAACGACGGAGGTCTGACCGTCCGAGCGGCTTTTCTTTTCTTCTTGCGGGCAAACTGCCGTCGGGCTCTCTCCACGGAGCGCAGCACGGCGCTGCTGCGAAGGTGGCCGGACGCCCCGGCCCTCCGCTTCGCCACGCTCTCCTCGGCGGGCAAAGGCGGGAACGCCGGGCCGCCGGGCGTCGCGTTCCTCCCGAGCTGGGTCGTCGGAGCAAAGCTACGGGAGGGCTCGGCGCTCGCGAGGCTCATTGCGCTTTGAGAAGCCGCTTTTGTGCTTTGGTCGCACTGGCCGCGTGTTCCGGACGGGCCGTCCAAACTTTGCGCCGGTTGGGCTCCGGTGCTCTGAGCCCCTGAATCCGGCCGTCCTTTCCTCCTTTTCTCGCCGTCCTCATTGTCTCTTCTGTCTTGCCAGTGGTCGGGAGCTCCCGGTGGCTTTTGTTCTCCAGGCTGCGACGCTCCCATCGCGCTACTTGAAGATGCAAAGATCTTCTCACCGGGGTGTTGATGCTGACTGTGGCCGTCGGCCACGGTAGGTTGGACCGGCTCCTTTGGCAAAGTCACGACCACTTCCTCCTTCCTCGTTAGCCTTTTTTTGGACGGAGACCTGGCAGGAGACTTCAGGTGGACCGGAGGTTGAGGGACCTCCTCACTCGGGCCACGTTTGGGGTGCCACGTGAGGCCAGCGGTGAGGTTGTAGCCCGCGAGTCGAGGCGCCCGCTCAGGGGAAGCCGGGGCTACTTTGAGCCCTCCGCTGCCCGTTCTCGCTCTCCGTTTTTTGGGCGGGTGAGCGCTCGGTCGCCCCGTGGGCCGCAGCTGGGCGGTCTCCGGCGCCGCTTCACCCGTTATGACATCATTGATGGACTTCGTCAAAGGAACTGTCGCTGTGGCTCCTTTTTTGTGCTTGCTTCTCTGCCCCATTGCCTTTTTTGTCTTGTGGCCTCTGTCTTTCTTTTTCTTCCTCTTATTGTGTGGAGTTTGCGTGGCAGATGTGGAGGAAACAATGGTGGCCAGCGCCTCGGTAAAGTTCTCCACGGCGGGGAGCGACGGCGCCTCGGGGCCCGACGGGGGGGCCGGCGTGGCGCTCTCCTCCTTCTCGTGGTCAGTCTTCCTCTCAGGAGAACCGATGTCGGCGGCGGCGTATTCGTACGGGACGGCCTCCTTGACCACGGCGACGGGCAGCTTCTCGTAGCGTTTGCACCTCGACGGCGGGCGGGCAAATTAGAGCGGAATGTGGGGTGGGGGGGGGCGGACGTGTGATACTTACGGTCCGTACCAGTGGCGCTCGGCGCAGCGCTCCTCGTAGAGCAGCTGGAAGCACGGCGCGGCGATGACGTTGAAGAAGGCCTGCCCCATCACCCGGGAGGACGTGTCGTTGACTCGGTGCAGGCAAGCCTTCAACCTGGCCATGGAGGGAGGCTTTTTATTTCTGTTTTCTCCACTTCTCCACCCCCCCATATTTGTCAACATGACCACTGGTCGGTGTTTTCTACTCACGCCTGGTCGCAGTCGCAGTGACAGATGGAGTGCCACTTGAAGTTGGTGTATCCGTATTTGGAGGAGAAGGCGTGGATGACGTGGGGGCAGTGGTCGTGTGTGCGACAGCAGCTGTCCGTCTCCTCAAATTCCCCTAAGGAACAAACAAGCATCTTTCTTTTCTCCTCTGTTGATGAAGATGTGCTCCGACACAATCCAACCTGCCAACTCTGTCGAACGTCTGACATTCACAAAGACATGACAATTCCGACATTTGAAGGCGGTCGGTGGCCCAAAACGACTCCATCTACTACCTAGTTGGTCGTAATGGTCTGCCATGTTTCCGGCGCCGCACCAAAGGGTCCCGGGATACGTGAAGCCTCTTTTGGCTCTCCTGGTCACCTCGGAGCCCCTCCTCTTGGGCTCGTCCATGCGCGGCGTAAAAGGCCGGGAGCCCCGCGGGCCGCCGCACTCCTCGGACAGCCTCCCTCGGGACGGCGGGCCCACCCCGGAGCCCACCGCCAGCTCCCTGTCCAGGTAAGACAGAGCCACCAGGACCAGCCACCACATGGCAACGGATTGCAAGTGAAGGCTGGGGCGGGCGCCGCTGCAGCTCTTCTACGGGGCCTTTTAGCCTTTCGGGATGCCCTCCCACTTGGGTGGTGTGATGTTTAATTCCTCGCCAACACGAGGAGGGGTTTTGCCGCAATGTGGGCCAGGATGCAAACATGGAGGGGAGCGGGGGTCACGGGGATGACCGCCAGTAACCTAGCACCGTGCTCCCCCCTCCCTCCCACTACTAACGAGTAGGAGGGACACGCTGAAAAGACAAAAAAACAATTGCATCGAAAGGAGATTGGAGCCGGAATTGCGTGCAAATACTGAAAAGCTGAAGCTGAGATCAAATGCTGTGCCTGTTAGCTTCAACTAAACGAATGCTGTGCAATTGCTGAAATGACCACAAAGGTGCGAGGCGCTTCTGGTGTTCAACACCACCGAATATTACATGCCCAGTAAGGAGAAGGAGCCAGATGGACAAACAATGACCAGCTGCTGGCTCCAGCAGATAGCACAAACAACATACATATGTGTGCAGAATACTGGGACCATATGTATTTTGGGGATACGAGCTCTTGTGAAGTGTCTATTTGTCGTTTTGCGTTTGAGCCTCCCTCAGCCCACCCGGGCCACCTTTTCCCTTCTGTCTCCCTCAGTGGCTGAGATTTACTTTGGGAACACATATGGAGCTTGCCGCTTCGCCATGGAAACAAGCATGTGTCCTCCTCCGTGAGCGCCATCGTAATGAAAAAAGTCTTTCTTTCTTTCTTCGTGGAATGTGGAGCAGGCACAGCTCCAGCATTGTTTTCCCCTCCTCCTCGGGGGGGGGGGGGGGGGGGGGGGGACTTGACTAATACACGGGGAGCTGAGAAAATCATTTCTAAATAGGGGCTTAAACTACAACCATTTCTGACTGACTGTAGCTACGATTCAACCTGTCGAGGAATACTTTGAAACGAACAAATTATCCAAAAAGACATTTGTACAACTTGACCTTAAAAATGCTTGATTGTGCCCTGCGTTCATTTGCCAAAGTGTCAACATTTTGGATGAAAAAAAGAACAGGAGTACGTTTTTTATATAGCTGCGGTGAACTGCCCTCTAGAGGACAAAAGTGGGTACTGAACTTGGATGCGCGCCTCCATTCATTGGTCTTCTGAAACGCTTCTCCTCAGGAGCAAAAGCAGACATTTTGGACATTTTCTGGAAGTGAAGTTGAATTTTGAATGATTATTTTGATCCCCCAGTGTTTGCTTGTTGACAAATCATACAAGAGTGGAGTCTCGCTTGCTTTGAGGGAGGGAGGGGGAGAGTGAGGGAGGGAGGGGGAGAGTGAGGGAGGGAGGGAGGGAGGGAGGGCGCCCTTCCCACCTGCCCCTCCCACCTGGCCTCAGTGCCTCGCTTGCCTTTAGAGGCAAGCAGCCGCAGCGCAGCGCGGCGCGGCGTGGCGCAGCGGCATGGACGTGTGGGCGCCACCCCCGGCGGACGGTGCGAGCAAAGCTAAAGGCTGGTATCTGGCCCTGATGGCGCCCAACAGCAAAGGGCCGGCCTTCGCCTGGCTGGACCCGTCCAGACTCTACTGCAACTCGCAGGTACTGCATGGCTTCCGTCGGCTTGAACCCCTCGAAAGCGATCCTTGGCCCTCTTCCACGCAGGCTCTGGCGGACTGCGTCAAAGACCTGCTCGCTCCCTTCCGCGACGACGCCATCGACCTGGTGGCCGGCATCGACGCCATGGGATTCATCCTAGGTACGAGGGAGCTACTCAGTTGCTCGCGCATTTGACCCGCACCCGGGAGGGCAAAGGGCGCCCGCTCGCTCGCCCGCCCGGTGGAAGATTGTGATTTCATCACAAGTTGGATCTTTGTCATTCTGCCAACAATAATGTCGCAACATTACCAAAAACCTCAGAAATCAAGTAAAATACACTTAGTATTTAAAATTTTTTTTTTAGTTTTTTAAAGTAAAATGTATGCCGCCCTTCTGTTGGCCTCTGCTAGCTGGCCTTCTCCGATGTCAGTAACGACGCCCGAGTTGCTAATATTAGCTGTGCGAGAAGGCCACGCACGGCCACACACGCACGCAAACATATGAACTCTATTTGACTTGAATCTCCTCCAACACATTTGTGGTTGTTGTCAAAATGTGAAATTTCTCGCCTAACATGAACCTAAGGTGGACTTGATCAGGTTAAATTGATCACATTGTAACGTGATACTGAATGAAATGACAAGGGTCTATCTTTTACGTATTAACGGGATCATGTTTAATTCCTGCATCCAAACTTTTGTTCAAAACGTGTGACCTTTGACCCGGTGCATGTGGCTAGGGGCCTCCGTGGCCAGCACGCTGGGCAAAGGCTTCCTGGCGGTGCGCAAAGCGGGACATCTTTGCGTGAGCAGCCAACGGCAGACCTACACCGACTACACGGGCAGGGAGAAGACCATGGAGGTACGAGACGACGATGTCATCAGACCTGGTAAGTCGCCGGCGGCGCATTACCAGGGTCGCCGTTGCGCGTGGGACCGGCCGTCGCGCGCCGGCTCGCTCGCTCCCTCATCGTGCGATCGCGTGTGGAAGGCGTGAGGGTGTTGTTGGTGGACCAGTGGATCGAGACCGGAGGAACCATGAAGGCCGCCATCCAGCTGCTGGAGAGGTTGGGTGCCACCGTGGTGGGTAAGGCTCGCCACTTGGCAATTTTCTTCTTCTCATTATTTGGTGTCCCAACTTTGATGCGTTGTGTCTTGTGGTTTTGAGGCGTGGCCGCCGTGGCCGTGGAGAACTCGGAAGGAGGCAAGTGGATTCGAGACCGTTACAAATGCTCGCACTGCATCCCTGAGGAACTCCAGAGACAAATTGATGGGCAACATTTGGACTCCTTCAAAAGCTTTGAGAAATGAACGGACTCGACTCGGGTTTGAAACATTGCCGTCGTCAAAGAAAAAAAGTTGACTTTTGAAACCAACAGCACGCAACTTTTGCACGCATTTTTAACACTCATTGGCAACAAAAGACGCACAAAGTTTGCATCCTTTTAGCGAGACAGCGAGAAAGGCCTTCCTGCTATCACTGGCAGCAAATCTGAAGACGGAAAGGAAAAGCGAAAATTCCGTGAGCTAAGTATGAATTTCTTTGGCACGGTGGCGGCAGTTTGCGTGAATGCAGAAAATGCAAAAGTGCTCGGCCCCAGTGACGACAAACGCTCTGGTTGCTGTTGAAATACTTGAGGACGAGCCCCAGCGGACGCTTTGACGGCGGCCGCCTCACTTTGGGCACCCGGCGCTGTGTGGCTGTCGAGTGCCACTCGACGGGCTGCAAATACATTTGGGTCCAGACGGAGTTTGATAGCACCGCCCGCCGCAGGAGGCAACATGGTGTTAGCGGGCCAGGAAAACGCCACGAGGTCTTTCCGTTCCTTCCCTTCCTCCCTCCCTCCCTCCGGCGTGCGGCCCTTTTTCACTGACAGCAGGCCGGCTGCTTCCTCTTCTTGGATGGCTGGCCGCCGGCGCTCTGGATTTCTACGGGGAGCAGACGGCACGGCGGTCACGGGCTGGAAGCGCTTCCCTTTGGGCTCAAGACACTCTACTCACTGACGATGTTGCCTATTTGCCTGGTCCCGCTCTTCTCCAGCTCGGCCAGGACGTTGTTTTCAAACGCCAGCGACGCCACCCGGAAGAAGAACTCCTTCACGTTCTCCCCTTTGGACAAGGCCAGTTAATCGAGCGGCTCCGTCCATTTGACTTCTTTTTGCCAGCGCCGTGAGGTCGCCGCGCCTGGTACCTTCTCCCGGGCCGGCGACCTGCTCACCTGTGAGCGACGACAGCGCCCAATACTCGGCTCGCATCTCCCGCGCCACCTGGAGGGCGTCTCGCTCAATCTGCGAGTACTGAGCCGGAGACTGCCAGACAAACGACAAGGTCATCCATCACCTTGCAAATGACGTAGGATGGGCCGCGGAGGCCACGTACGCTCAGGTCTTTCTTGGTGCCCACCAGAAAGAGTTGAACTGCCGTGGGGTCGTTCTCCCTCAGGGCATCTTCCAGCCACTGCCTGGAACGACACGATAAAGGCGGCGGAGGTGGCGGCTCACCGACACGCCTTCCTGCTAAGCCGTCCGAGCCGCCCGGTTCTAACGGGCTCAAAGCTGACCGACCGACCGAGCCAAACCTGCTTGGGGTGCCACGTTGTTACCTGGTGTGATCCAAAGACGCGACGTCGGTCACGTCAAACACGATGATCACCACTGCGAGAAAAAGCCAGGCGACGGCCATGAGACATTTTGACGGAGCCAGTCCGTGGGAATGGCTCGCTCACCCTGCGCTGCCCTGTAGTAGGTGGAGGCGATGCACTTGAACCTCTCCTGACCGGCCGTATCCCACCTTAAAGGAGCCCAGGAAAAGTGCTGAGTCAGAGCGGGCCCAGCCCGGCCCGCCCGCTCGCTCGCGCCGGTGACTCGGCCATAGATGCCACGCTGGAAACGTACAGCTGCAGGCTAAAAGGGACGCCGAGCACCTCGAAGCGCTCCATCTCAAAATCCACGCCGATGGTGGCCTTGTAGTTCTTGTCAAAAGCGTCCTTGCAAAACCTGAGTTGGACAGCGCCCACGTCACGTCACGTCAAAAGGAACCCGTTGAGCGGTCAGAGCTGGGTTACCTGTTAATCAGGCAGGTTTTGCCCACCGCCAAGTCGCCCACCACAATCACCTTGGCAATTTTAAACCTGCGGGAAAGGACAAGACGAGAGGCATCAGGCCGCGAACGCCTCATCGCCACTCGCCTCGTCTTTCTTGCCCCGCAACGTACCCGACCGTGCCGGTGCGCTGCTGCTGGCACGCTGCCTTCACTTTGGGGTTAAAGTCGTGCCCCGCCTGGAGTGCCGCATCTTCACAGAAACACTACAGATGGATGGATGGAGGGAGGGATGTTAATGGCCTTCTGGCCCAATTGGAGCCATGTTCACATGTTTGGACTTGTTGCGATTTACCTGAGGAAACTGCGGGATGATGCGATCCTTGCGAACGGGCGGTAAGACGCTCATGCTTGGACCTCGCGTCGACATCAGGCCTGTTGATTTATTTGACAGATGCTCAAAGCAGCTATAGAACATTTGATTTGGTCCCATCAACAACTCAAGTCAGAAGATGGACCGACCGCTAGGCAGTTCTTTGAAACAGACAACGTGAAAAGTGGCGTTGGCGTCCGTTGCCATGGTGACACTAACAGAACAGCAACGCGTCCAACCCCTCTTAAAACTTAGTCGCCTCCTGAAAGTCTCCATTTATTAGGAGTACGGTTCACGACTTAATTATACTCTTGTCAGAATGATGTTGAATATTGTGAAAATGATTTTGTACAAATTTGCCGCGATGTGTGTGGTCTTCCGCCAAGGCTCGTTTTGAAGAATGCTGGGAGAAAAGGTGACTCACGGCGTGGACTGGAAATGGCAAACAACCCGCAGCAAAAGCAGGCTGATTTTGTCCTTACGCCCCCCCCCCCCCCCCAAAAAAACAAGCACCAGACAACTTTAATCGGTTTATCATTCATTCATCTTACTTTTAATCCTATCGTTCCTAAAATGTGGAAGACGAATTCTCGAAGCGTTGGCGGGCGGCCGGGTTTTCCTACTGCACTTCTAAGGGAACATCAGCCCAAATGTGCTTTTGCAAAATCTTTGTCACACACTATAGATAAAAGCACACCCAGATGAGAGAAAACTTGTCGTTGCATACTTGAATGGACGCGAACGCTGAAAGTGGCCGAAAAGAAAAGAAGCCCTTACGTTGGCAAGACGAGATGGTGGCGGTGGTCTGGTCGCTCTCCTTTTTATCCGTGGTTTTCCTCCCTTCCAAATGTCACTCAATGGGAGGACAACGTGTCATGCAGGATCGATCAATTGTGGATCTTGATTCGGAGCGGTGGCGAAAAAGTCTTCGATAGAAAAGCGGAGAAGAAGCAGCACAACCCAATCCGCAGCACCCAGACGAGCCAATCTTTCCTCAGCACAGCGCGACCCCTGCTGGACGAAAGAACAAACTACCGGATGTGATGGGAGAAATGAGGAAGCGCAACGGACGTGACGTACACTCGGGTTGCCCAGGGAGACGGCGGGAACGTTTCTTCCGAGCTGCTGCGATGGAGAAATACGAGAAAATCAAAGTTGTCGGAAGAGGAGCTTTCGGGTAAACGAAGCCACGTTTAACGCAGCCATTCACCGCACTTTTGAGCCCGTTCACGGAAGGAAAGTGGGCTCGCGTTTTAGCGAATCGAGCGCTCGGCTAAACTAGCTTGTTTCGAACGAAACTAGCAGACGCGCACGAAAGTCATCGAAAGGGAAGCCCGTCCTCGACGTCCTTTACCCCAATAGCCCCGAACCCCCCCCCCCCCCCCACCCCGCGTATCTTCAGGCTAGGCAACAATTCCTCATCTTAAAAGTGACTATGGAAATAGTACAATTCCAAACGGCACCCAGGTGTCACTTTGGCCACAGGTGGTCAAGACGCTTTGAGTCGTCGCTAATCCACAGCCAAACTGTCTGTCAGGATCGTCCACCTGTGTCGGCGGCGCAGCGACGGAGCTTTGGTCATCCTGAAGGAGATCCCCGTGGAGCAGATGTCCCGTGACGAGCGTCTGGCCGCTCAGAATGAGTGCCAGGTACTAAAGCTGCTCAACCACCCCAACATCATCGAGTACTACGAGAACTTCCTGGAGGACAAGGCGCTCATGATTGCCATGGAATACGCACCCGGTAAGACTCGTCGACTCCGCGTGAAACAACCTGATTTATTTGATTTTTTTGGTCCGAGTCTAGTTCACCAGTAGATGGTATTAAATTCAACACAATGAAATGTACCTTTGTTGCCATGTAGGCGGCACTTTGGCTGACTACATCCAGAAGCGCTGCAACTCCCTGCTGGATGAGGACACCATCCTTCACTTCTTTGTGCAGATCCTGTTGGCCCTCTACCACGTGCACAACAAGCTCATCCTCCACAGGGACCTCAAGACGCAGAATATTCTGCTGGACAAGCATCAGATGATCGTCAAGATCGGCGATTTTGGCATCTCCAAAATCCTCGTCAGCAAAAGCAAAGCGTACACCGTGAGTTGTGTTCCGCTTGGGCGGCACACCTGTCGCCCGGGAGGATCGAATCTTATGACAAAGATTTGTCGTTTTTCCAAGCAAAACAAAACAAAACATTCTTGTGCGTGCCTCTGCAGGTGGTGGGAACACCGTGCTACATCTCTCCGGAGCTTTGCGAGGGCAAGCCGTACAACCAGAAGAGCGACATCTGGGCTCTGGGCTGTGTCCTCTACGAGCTGGCCAGCCTCAAGAGGGCCTTTGAGGCGGCGGTGAGAAAGAAAGAAAGCCGCGACTCCGAAGGCGGCCGCCGCCAAATCCAATTTTTTTTTCTTTCTTTCCAGAATCTGCCCGCCTTGGTGCTGAAGATCATGAGCGGGACCTTCGCCCCCATCTCGGACCGCTATAGCCCGGAACTGCGGCAGCTGGTCCTCAACATGCTCAACCTGGATCCCTCCAAGCGGCCTCAACTCAACGAAATCATGGCGCTCCCCATCTGCATACGCCCGCTGCTCAATCTTTGCACGGACATCGGCAACGTCAAGATGCGCAGGTTGGAAAATTCACCCTGCAAAATGTAAACAGACTGCATTTGTATTGGAAGATTGAAATCATTGCAAAAACAATGGCTAGGAAGCGCCGATTTCTGCCACGGCTAGATATGTGCTCCAAAAAAAAAAAGCTTTTTGCGTTGTAATCACAAAACCGACCACCCGTGTCACCATGAGTTGAAATGTCTTGTGTCCAGGATTGAGAAACCACTGTCCACTGTGCAGACCGGGCCACAAGGCAGAGCCGGAGGGCGAGTGCCGGCCGGCAGATCCAGAGGTAGCACACTATTTTCTTTTTCTTCTTTTTTTTGTTGCTATGGCCTGAGCACAAAAACAGCAAACGGGGGAGCAAGCCATGCCGAAGCACAAGTGGACGCCCCCCCCCCCCGCCCCCCATCCCAAAAACGTGCCTTTGTTCCCGTCCACAGCCGGCACAGGCAAGCTGCATTCCCTCCCGCTGTCATCGGTGTACACGTGGGGCGGCGGCGTCTCGGCCCCGCTGCGTCTGCCCGTGCTCAACACTGAGGTGCTGCAGGTGTCGCTGGGACGCACGCAGAAGATGGGCGTCACCAAGTCGGGCCGCCTCATCGCTTGGGAGGTGCGTGAACATCAGGCGCATTGGGAAAAAGGCGCTGGCTCTTTCAGCGAGCGACGACATTTGTCATTCCACTTGCCAAGTGCTTTGCTTTGGGATGCGGACAGGCGCCGTCGGCGGGCTCCGCCGAGGTCAGCCTGCCCGGCGCGGTGGAGCAGATGCAGCCGCAGTTCATCTCGCGCTTCCTGGAGGGTCAGTCGGGAGTCACCATCAAGTCCGTTTCCTGCGGAGATCTCTTCACCGCCTGCATGACAGGTGAGAGATTCTGGCAAGGCGGGGCGGGCGGGGCGGGGCCCGTCTCGGCTGACTTTGGGCAAAAGCGGTGGCGAGCGAGCGAGTCGCACGCAGACGAGTGGCAAAAGTTTCATTTCCGCATCGTTTTGCAGACAGAGGCATAATCATGACCTTTGGGAGCGGGAGCAACGGCTGCCTGGGCCACGGCAACTTTAATGACGTCACGCAGGTACCGTGGCGTGCGTGACTGCAATCCCAATTCGAAGAATCCAAGCAGTAATCCCTCTGCTCTGCTCTGCTCTGCTCCGTTGCGGCTCAGCCCAAAATCGTGGAGGCGCTGCTCGGCTACGAGCTGGTGCAGGTGTCGTGCGGCGCGTCCCATGTTCTGGCCGTGACCAACGAACGAGAAGTATTTGCCTGGGGAAGAGGAGACAACGGTAACGTGGCAGGAGTGACGCCTCCCGGGAAGTCCTCGTGCCTTTGTCTGTTTGTGACACGCCGTCCTTTGCCAGGTCGCCTCGGCCTGGGCACCCAGGACACCCACAACTCTCCCCAGCAGGTGCGTCTGCCCGCCCGCTTTGAGCCGCAGAGGGTCCTGTGCGCCGTCGACTGCTCCATGATCATCAGCCCGGGCGCGGCCCACGGGATGGTGGCTTGCGGAAGCAACAGGTCATTAGTCCCGCGTGGTCACCGAGCTGTCGTACTTGCGTCACTTGCAAGTCGGCCAATTACTTTTGTATTTCACAATCTCTACTTGTTTCCCGCCGTCTCTCCGCATTTTGTCCGTAGGTTCAATAAGCTGGGTCTGGACAAGATCACGTCCGGCGAGGAGCCGACTCCCTCCGACCAGGTGGAGGAGGTGCACTCGTTCGCGCCCGTCCGATCGGCGCCGCTCGACAAGGAGAAGATTGTCTGCGTTGATGTCGGCACCGCCCACTCGGTCGCCGTGACAGGTCGAATCCAGCCTCTGTTGACGCGCAAATTCAAATCCGCACATTTTATGTCTGAAACGAGAGAGAGAGAAAAGCGATTTCATTTTCATCTTGCTGAAGTTGCCCCATTTAAAGTTTGAGCCTCATTTGTTCACCCTCGGTCATCCGTCCCCCCCGCAGAGAGCGGCCAGTGCATCACCTTTGGCAGCAATCAACACGGACAGATGGGCTGCGGGTCGCGACGGGGCGGCCGCGCTCCTTACCTGGTGCCCGGCCTGCGGGGCATCACCGTGGCGGCCTGCGGAGACGCTTTCACGCTGGCCATCAAGTCTGGTGAGTGAGTGCGCCTGGGGAGTCTTGCTGCTGCTGCTGCTGCTGCTGCTGCTGCTGCTGCTGCTGCTGCTTGCTGCTGCTGCTGCTGCTACTGCTACTGCTTGCGTTTTAGTTCCACGGCGCCAGCTGGTGGCAATGCGCCGAGTGCTCACATAATAGTCATTTGCACCCGATCAAACGGGTAAAAAAACTGCATTTAAATGGGCCGCTTGCATCAGGAAGGCCATCCATCCATCCATCCCTCTCTCCCTCCCTCCCTCCCTCCCTCCCTCCCTCCCTCCCCTGGTGGGGGAATCGGAATAGACACTTGCAAGATCAACCTTCTGCCAGTAGAGGGGGCTAGAAGCATTGGGGGGTGCGGTGAAAGTGGTTTGTCGCTGCTTGTGAGCACAAGGTGCTGGAGGCGACGATTGGTGAAATGTCACATTGTGCCAGTGATTGGCTTCCCCGGTGTGAAAGGCGGCAGCGGCCGACCTGCCCTCCTGCAGCTTCGGCCCATCAAGGGACGCCTTTGTTGGCAGATGGGGCCATTGTGTTGCCCCTGCAGGAGACACCTTGCCAGATCGGGGGGGGGGGGGGGGGGGGCCATGTGTGTGGATGTGTGCATGAGTTTGGTACATAAAATAAAAGGATCTTTTTTTGTGAGAAACAAAAAAGTTCGGCCCTGCAAAACTAAGCAATCTGATCTACTGTAAGTCAAGGTGTGTGTGTGTGTGTGTGTACTGGAATCATTCTTTTTTTTGGGGGGGGGGGTCACTAAATGTTGGTCCACATAAGGCCAAGCAAGTAATGAAGTTGTACGTACGTGCGTGTTGTGTGCTGACCTCAATTCCTCTCATGTTCCCTGTCATGACAGATGGCGAGGTGTACACGTGGGGAAAGGGCGCCCGCGGGCGCCTGGGGAGGAAAGAGGAGGACTCGGGAACACCCAAGGCGGTGCAGCTGGACCAGAGCCGACCGTTCACCGTCACCTCGGTGGCTTGTTGTCATGGCAACAGCCTGCTGGCAGTCAAACGTAATATTTTACACACTGGCATTTTGCGGTCGGGCGGGTGGGCGGTCAGGGGGAGGGGGGCAATGTACTAATCCCTCCGCCAGTGCCGTTTGTAACTTCAAACAGACCTCCGGGCTTTGTCAAAGTGTTTCAGCCCAAAATGGCCAACTTGGTGCCAGCGAGCAGCCCCCAAACGTCCCAGCAAAGCAAGACACAAAAAGTCTGCCATTTTCTATTCAACTGGCCACATTTGTCCTATCAGGTTTTACCCATACGCTGGTCAAACACCAAACTTGTGGATTTCAGTCTTCTTCTCACTTGAATGCATCCCTAAAGCCAGCTGGGCCCAAAAGTCTCAAGAAGCCGCGGCGTTTTCAAGTGGTGCTTTTAGCACCACGTGGCGCGCTTCAAGTGGCGCTTGTCAAATTGCCACACAATTTGAAGCGTTTGCCCGAGAGAGCTGCGGGCGGGCGGGACAACGACGCTCGCTTTAATCATCCATTGGAGCGGCCAGTCCGGTTTAAAAATAGATACAGGTTTAGAGAAGATTACATTGCATGACAATCGAATAAGTCATGTTGTTGCTAATCCTTGCCGCCGCTGAGACAATCAAAAAAACCACTGACTGCGTTTGGACACTTCACAACAGCATTTTCAGTGACGGCATTTTGTGACACGCGCCGTTTCTCACGGTTCTCTCGTTCCTCGCTCGTTTCAGCTTTGCTCGACGAAGCCGCCTCGAGGTGATAGCGTCCGCGACCCGACTCCAACCCCTCGGAATCTTCCCTGAAGGACCGAGCCGGCGTTCTCTGTTTTCACCCAAAACTATCGGAACGTGAGGTATATGCAGAAAAGACACCTTCGGCCAACCGATGCGAAAGAGCGGATGCTCGCCTTCCGCTCTTTGAGGAAGTCCAACGAAATCTGGGCGTGTGCCTGGAGAGATTTGGGGACCAGAAAAGGGAAATTCCCCAAAGAGCTCCCACAGTCGTCACAGGGATGGGGGGGGGCAAAAAGCGCTCTCGTATCGGGCTCCTAAAGTACTGACATGTCTTCAAAGAAGTCAAAGTAAAAAAACAAAAAAAAAGCCTTGAAAACACACGCACATCGCACGTCGTCTTTTTTAAACATATAGCTACGTGTAATGACATGCGAGATGTTCCTTCCAGAACGCGTTATTATAGAGAAGTGAGGAGGAACAAGATCATTGCAATGAATACGTTTTAGCAGCTGAGATGTCAGATGAAGATCAAGTTTACAAGGAAGGAAAAAGGGCACAAAGTACGCTCACAGCACGCACGTAGGCGCATAGCGCACGGTCGCAAGCAACCAGCCGTGTCGCCAAGGACGTGCTTAGCGTTCTTTTCGTCACGAGGAGCAATGTGAGCGTGAGAAAGAAAACATCCCATCCACATGCGCTTGAATTCTTTTCATGATGTCATTGTCATCCAGTCCAATATGAAATCAATTGCACTCAATACACCTTACAGCAATTGTTGCTTTCTGTGGGGCTATGGGGAAACCGATTCCATTTGTTTCACTGGGGAAAGATCACTTGCCATCATAGCTCCAGGCACAAAAAAAAAAAATGGAGCATGTGCCGCATTTGGCCCCGTCAGTGAGGGGACGCCGTCAATCAGGTCGCCCGCCGTCTGCCCTGCGGCCGCCGTACGGCCATTGTGGCCGTAAGAGCACAAACCGGTTCCAGTGTGTCCTGCCCCGCCCCGCCCCGCCCCCACACTTAAGCCTTCCTGTGAATGAAGACGTTTACAATGCACACGAGAAAGAACAGTGGAGTGTTTAAGTCAGATGTCAGTCAAGTGACCCGCACCGAGCCAACGGACAGACACACTGCTCACATTGTGCTCCACTGGATTAGCGGAAGGACAAAAACCCTGCCAGATGACCAAAAATCAATGAGGGAGGGGAAGAGATTCAAAAGTCCACAAACCCTGAAGAAGATATTCCACCAGTAGGCCAGCCGTCATCTGCATTTCAAGCAGTCAATTGATTGAAAAACTCTCATACGTTTCTGTCACTCAGATGAATGGCGTGAACGCGCTGGCGGAAATTGACGTTAGCTAGCAGTCTCGTCTTTGACGGACGGACGGGCCTTTGCTTTCATTGAATCGGACTGATTCACAAGAGCGTCTCAGCTCTTCTGAGCTCGTCAGTACAGCAGCAACGTTGAATCTTGGACACGGTGCGATAAGGCTTGCGACATCTACTCGATGAATTGTACTTTTAATCACGCAAGCCCAGTGGCTTTTATGTCTTGAACGCAGCATTGTTCCAATTTTTGGAAATAAAGATGATTCTGCACGTTTCCCTCCATTGTTTTCCCGGTGATGATGTAATGATGATGTAATGCTGTAGCAAGACAGCAGGTGAAAACTCATCTCCGTCTATACGCGGGGTGGTGGGTGCATTGCCAAGGGAAAATGGTTGAAGCGCCAAGCGCCGACTTAATGAGCGTGAACATTTGTCCCGCTTCATGCGCTAAACAAAATCGCTTTTCCGTCATTTGTCTCCCCTTTGTTTTGCAGGTGCACCTGTAGGTGGCACTGTAGCGCTTGTGCTCGACGACGCGTGAGTCTCTTTTGTATTTGCTGGCCTAATTAGGTGCAAATCGGCGTCCGACGCGCATCTAATTGGCCGGCTCGCGGATGCTGGGGCGATACGGGAGGCTCCATGGGCAAGCGCCGACGTGGACAAAAGCGCAATTCAAGAGGAGATCAGAGTGAGAGCGATCGAGTCGTGTGAGCCAGCCCGAGCTCGAGCCCGAGCGCTTTCTTGACTCCTCCTGCTCCAGGAAGGAGGAGGCGGGCCTGCCTGCCTGCCCGCCCGCCCGCCTGCCCGCTTGCCTCGGTGCACCCAAACAGTCGGAGGGCTTGCACACTGGCTTCAGTCCGTCAGCAGCAAGTCCGCCCGCCGCAGCCAGCGCCGCAGCAGCAGCAGCAGCAGCAGCAGCGCCAAGCTTCCTCCCCTCGTTTGAAGCTCGGCCTCCGTTTTTGTATGCCGGCCGGAGGGGCGAAGAGAGGAGAGCGACATCCCCCGGTCGGACGACGTGATATGAGCCTTTCGTCGGCGTGAAACACAAGGAAGGCAGGCGCCGCAAGGACAGGGAGGGACGTACGGCGGCCAGGCCGAGAGAGAACGCCGGAGTCGAGCCCAGCCCAGCCGTAGCCCAAGCCGCCGCCGCTGCCGCCGCCGCCTCGGTAGGAGCCACCATGCCCGGCTTCGACTACAAGTTCCTGGAGAAGCCCAAGAGACGCTTCCAGTGTCCGCTGTGCAGCAAGGCCATGCGGGAGCCCGTCCAGGTGTCGACCTGCGGCCACCGCTTCTGTGACACCTGCCTGCAAGAATTCTTAAGGTACGTTCGATCCATCGATCGATCGATCGATCGATCTAATCTGTGTTTCGGTCTATGTGCGCGTGTGCGTGTGTGTGAGCGCGCGCCCGCCCGCCCACTGATACCGGAGACTGCAGTTTCTGTTGATCTTAGCTCAATAGAGAGAGGGACGTGTAGGCGTGTCCTGCTCACCTTTCCACGGTCTTGTGTTTGTTTACATTGCACAATGACACCAGTGGCGTGAGACGAGCGCGACAGATAGGCCGCTTTTCCATCGCTCCACGCCATGCCATGCACGCCATGCACGCCATGCACGCGAAACGTCATCGGGGTGCTCAGCAGATTTCATCCTTTGCTTTTTTGGAATTCAGCTCTGGGTTATGATGGAATTCGACACAGAGACTCCCTCTTTCACTCCCTCGGAGGTCGCACAAGCCATCGCCGAGCGAGCTTCACCTTCTAATCTGCTGCTCAGCTCCCCAAAAGACGTCTTTGTTCAGATATGAGCACATGATACGCTTCCAAGCACACCTCAAAAGAGGTCTGTCAACTCAACCGTTTGGAAAACGGAGCCGATTCACCAAACAAATTGCAGCGGTGATGGACTTGCCGCTGCCATGACAGTACGTTGAATGTGAACGCAACACGGCCGGGATGTGTTTCGGGTTTCATTTGGGCAACTACGTGCTTAAACGACACACTTGTGACATAGTAAACAAAGCATCTTGGACTTTCCATGACATTTGCGGACGAGCCTTCAAACTGTAGATGCGTCGATGGGCTGCGTTAACATCCGGAAAAACGATTCAATTGAACATGACGCAAATGTGAAGGCAGCTGTGGAGGCCCCTGTTTGACCTTTGCAGATTGCTGACTACAAATACTGACAAATCTTCACCAAAGGAAAAAAAAGACTTGAAATGGGCCACATTCATATTTGTTTGAATTGAAATTGTGAAAATAAGGAAAGCAAACGTAGCCAGCACTTATGCTACTTGGCTCGTGATCGTTTTGGTCAAGTGATCATTTGCAGCAATATTGTTGTTGATTGAGTGGATTTTTTCACCCTCCCCTCCCTCAATCCCACATACGTATGTGGCTTTCACACACATGTTTTCCTTGCCCTGGAATCTTCTCGTCCGCTCGCCCTCCATTCAAGCCTCTCATTCAGCGAGCACGCTCTTCTTGTTTTTAGCTCACCGCTGTTTGTTCTACCGACAGCGACCCCTAAAAATACATTTGAAAAAGTCATCACATGCGTTGTAGGAATGTTGCGGGTTTTCTCTGCGTGCTGCATTTACGGGCGGGGGGGGGGGATTGAGTTCAGCCAAACTGGTTCGCTGTTGTTTTCATCACCTTTTAAAAACGGAAAAAAGGGAGGAAAAAAAAGTGCTCTCACGTTGACTGTAACTTGAAGCCCGAAAACACCCCGAAGGGAGGAAACTCACGAGCGAGCGGAAAGAGGAACACGGCCGACGATGACGCTGAACCCGAGCCAAAAGACAAGGGCCGGTTTGTGATGACGAGCTGTCAGGAAGCGGCCTTGTCCGAAAGCGGAACCGGGAGCCCAGCTAAGACGCGCTTTCCCGCGGCCAAAGTAAGCCAGCCTGCCGACCGACGTCTGCCGCCCGTGACCGGGTCAAGGGGTCGGCCCAGGTGGAAATTGGATTTAGCGCTGAATGCCCGGCAAGCAGGCTAGCGCAGCGGCCGCTACATTGACACCGCCGCAACGTTAGAATGGACTAACACCAACTCGAGCTATGAAGTCGAAAAAGGGTCGATCCAAACATGGTTGCTCCAACAGGCTGCTCAAACCAACCTGAGCCAGGGGCAATTCATGGACAGGGCGAGGGCCGCTCGCCTCCTTCGGCAGCCAGGTCGGCCGGCTGGCGCCGTGCCCGGGTCGCTCCACTCGGTCCGCTCTTTGCGGCAGGCAAGAATGCTGCCGCGCGGCATGACTGCCGCATTCGTCATCCTTCCGCCTTCCGTCTAATGACGCCACTGCAGCTCTTCTTTTGCAGCCATGTGGCCGAGTTGGCTTTGGCTTTTTCACGAGAGGGAGGGAGGGAGGGAGGGAGCGGCAGCACGCACGTTCGCTCGCTTGCTCGCTCGCTCACTCGCTCGCTCGCAGCAGCTGCGGGCTTTTGCGGCCTGAACGGCCATGGCGGACATTGAGAGCCATTGAGCAGTCCCCCCTGCAGGTGGGCTTCCGGAGGGGCGGACCTCTCGCCCACACAGACGCTCTTGTTTGCGTTGAGCGGCAAATGGAGCCCACGAGCACGCCGCGTTGGCCGCCTCGCAATTGTTGCTCGCCGGCTGGGACGGGGCCTTCGGCTTTGTCGCAAAGCCAATCTCGAATCTCGAATCCCTCAGCCAGGCTGGAAAGCTCCGTTTCAGAACCTCCTAAGCTGTGTTTGAACGACCGAACCCGACTCGCAAGCCTGGTCCGTGTTTCACGCCGCGCCAACGCGAGCACATTTCTGAGCAAAAAAACAAAAAGCTGAGGAAGTAAGTGGATCAAGCTGTGAGCTCACGTTTGTCAACGTAATCCGAGCCAGCCCAGGAAATGGCCCAAATCGCTCCGTTTGAAGGCGCCGAGGAAATGTGTGTTTGGGGGGGTAATGGCTGGGGGGGGGGTCTCCCCCCCCCCCCCCCCCCCACACACACACCTTCCGTGCGGTGCATTAGCGTCTGAGGCGTTGGTCCAACTGACGCAGCCGAGCGAATTTCTCTCCTGCCGGCGCGTTCTACTCTCTTTTGGCATCCCTCCCTTTTGTCTAACAAAAGCAGTGCTATGGCGCCATCTCGATGCCAAGCGACAACGGGGCCAGCGGCTCGCAGCTTTTTATCGGGAGCTGGCGTCAAACTGGCGAGGCCGAGCGGCGCGTTGAAATGGATCAATTGAAGTGAACGTGAGCCCGATGGCTGGAGAGAAAAGAAAGTGAGGAGGGAGGCGGTGGCCCCTGCATGGCGCGTGGACAGACGTGCCTCAACTTGTCCTGCTCTCTCAGTCCTGGAAAACATTCCAGCGGTGCGCCGGAGCGCCTCGGCCCGCCGCTGCCAAGCGGACGCGTGCCTCGTCTTCTGCTCCAAGTCAATCAGGCCGCGCGGGTATCAAAACCCCGACCCCCCCTTGCGTTGGTGTCGCGCCCGATCGGGTCAGTGATCACGCTAATGAAAGCAGACGTGCACGTGCTTGCACTCCCACAGAAATGAGGGTGCGCTCCTTTTTTGTTGCAGTCCATCCGTAGCTTTTGCTTTCATGAGCATTTGCGTCACGTCACGTCACGTCCTGTGTGGAGCCAGCCGCTGGCTCTTTTCAGGAAGTGCAACTTGTGTGTGAAAGTGGATCTTGCGGGAGCCAAACGGAGCGCTCCGGAAGCTGGCGGCGGGCCGGCGGGCACCTGTCCCCAGTTGAAAGGGGCCCCTGTGCCCCGCGGGCCAGGCTCAGCCAGGTGCGCTTCAGAATGAATGGCGCCTTTGCGGCTGGTTCCGGTGCCATCTGCCAAGGCCACTTTGTTGCGTCGACCTTCCGGAAGGCTATTGATGCGGCCGCCGGCGTGAGGCAGCGCTTGTTTTCGGGACTGGATTTGGACTCCAATCCCACCGATAAGACGCCTTTGCGTGGCCGTCTGCCAGCTGCTCCCGAAAAAGATCCTCTCTCCTCCCGTAGCAGTTGCCATGGAGACCCCGAAGTTGCCGGCACACTCGAAGAACAATTGTCGGTCTCCTCGTCACGCGAGACGGCGTCGCTAACGACAGCGTCCGGCAAGTGGAGCAGGCTGGGAAAATGCCCCCCCCCCCCAAAATATGATCGCACTCGTCGTTTGGAACGTACGATCGGGCGAGCTAGGAAAGAGCGTCAAAGGAAAGCTTGCTGCGCGTCTCCGCTTGCTTGGCGGAAAAGCGGGCTTTTTCTCCTTTGGCACCCGGACGCCATGGCGGCCCGACCCGCCGATCCCTGCAGTTTGCCTCGGGAGGCCCCGGCCGGCTAAAATTAGTGGCGCCATCTGTGATGAAACAGCCACATTTCACACATGCCGAGCTGTTGGGAAAAAGGGAGGAAAAGAAAAGATGATGCAGACCAAGAGAAGAGAAGCGCTCCACATGTCAGGGAGCACGCCTCCTCTTCTTTTAGGTTGCCAGCACGGCTCATTTCGTAGTACAATCTTTTGGATGTTTTGTTTCCCAGTGTTGCTATATTGGCCCACGCCGGTGGAAGCGCGGGAAACGGGCCAGCTACACAGGCGTGCCGTCGTAGTAGTGCCTCTTTCCCTTTTTTTTTTTTATGGCTTCTGCTGGCCAAGCAACCAAATGAAAAGTAGACACATTTATCGAAAGGTGGGGAAAAAAAAAAAAAAGGCAACTCCGGTTGGCCAAGAAAGCCAACACGCGAGGCTCACGTCATCCGTGTCGAGACGCAGCCCGAGTATCTGGCACCGTGTTTGCCGCCGTGTTGGTCGGCTCCTGCCGCTTGCCGCCGCTTGCCGCCGCTTCCCTCGTACCGGCAAGGCTGTTGCGGGCTGTCGAAGCCGCCTGTTGCCGCATGTTGGGTGCATCCGCTCGCTACACTGGTGCGTTTTGAGCCCGTCCAACTGGAGGCGAGGCGAGGCGAGGCGAGGCGAGGAAGCAGATCAGGTTACGCGGGTGAAAACGCCACCCGATCCATTCGGGTGGCGCGGGAACGAGACGCCTCGCTTGTCCACATTTGGTGTTTGCTTACGCTCTCCGTTCTCACTCTTTGTGACAAAAAGTGGTAGCTGAATTCTCACCGCAAAAAGTATGAAAAGGGGTTTTGAAGACGTTTGTATGACTTTTCGTTTGAAAGACCTCAATCGTCGCCACAGGCAAAAAAAGTTTGGCATTTCAAGACATTTGCACATTCGCCGCTTAAACGGCGCATTTGCTTTTGTAGGTCACGCAGCGCAGCGCAGCGCAGCGCAGCACTCGTTCCCTCGCTCACTCGCCAGCCATTGAGCGCCTCGTTAAAAAGCCCCGTCTGTCCTTCCGCGTTATCCTTTCCCTCCCTGTGTAGCCGTGATGGAGTCGAGAGCAAGTGCGCTGGCTGGCTGGCTGGCTGGCTGGCTGGCTGGCAGGCCCCCCCCGCCCCCGATGCGCTGTCACAAAGAGACGAGCAGCGCGGCGACGCATCCGCCCGCCCGCTCGCCCTCCGGCGCCCGAGGACTGGCGCTGACAGCCCGTGACGAGGCCTTTTGCGCCTGTCTGCGTTTGTGCGCGTCACACGGAAAGGCCGAGCGAGGTGGGTGGGTGGGCGGGGGCGCGGTGGTCCGAGTCTGCCTCGGTGCGTCCTGCCTGCGCTGGCATCCCGGCGCCTCTCGCACGGCGCCTCTCGCACGGCGCTCCCGAGTGCAGAAGCTGTCGCTCGGCATCTCTTCCGCTCGGGGGACACTCGGGGCTATCCGTGCAAAGTCGTCCTCTGCCACCACCGGCCTCCCCTTGACCCGGGAAGTCGGCCATTTTGGACATTTTAATCTGAGCGTCATTGTTCAGACGAAGGTCGAAATTGGCTGGCAATCCGACAAAAGCTGAAGGCAAACTTCGGAGGCCGATGATCGGGTGCGTCTCTCCGGGTGTCGTGAACGGAGTCCCTTTCTCAGGCCTTTGTGGCCGCAGGGAGCAGAATGAGGCCGGTCTCGTGCATTGACTGGCCCCACCCTTCCCCTCCCCTTCTGGGCCAAAGTCCGCTCGGTCAGTCACGCGGCAACGGCGCACGAGAGGAAGGGAGCAAAGAGCGAGCGCTCGATGGAGACGCAGGTGAAGCAAAGTGGTGCAGGTTGTCTCTGAAGGGCCTTCTTTGTGTCTGCTCTGCAGTGAGGGAGTCTTCAAGTGTCCCGAAGACCAGTTGCCTTTGGACTACGCCAAGGTAGGCCAAAGTTCAGCAGCAGCAGCAGCAGCAGCAGCCCCGCTTGTGGCTCGGGCCCGTCGGGTCTTCTCAAGGGCCTTTTGTTTTGCAGATCTACCCTGACCCGGAGCTGGAGCAGCAGATCTTGGCGCTGCCTATCCGCTGCATCCACAGCGAAGAGGGCTGCCGCTGGACCGGACAGATGAAGCAGCTGCAGGTGAGCGAGCGAGCGCACCTCAGCAAAAGGTTCCCCTCTGCTGGGGTCTTTGCCGCGCTTCGCTGTCCATCGGTCGTCACGGGTGACTTTTCCTCGCCCCTCCTCCCCCAGGGCCACTTCTCCACCTGCGCCTTCAACGTGATCCCCTGCCCCAACCGCTGCTCGGTCAAGCTGACTCGCCGCGACCTCCCCGACCACCTGCAGCACGACTGCCCCAAACGCAAAGTCAAGTGCGAGTTCTGCGGCAGCGAGTTCACCGGCGAGGCCTACGAGGTATACAAAACAAGACCGCTGCCTGCCTGCCTGCCTGCCTGCCTGTTTTGCTCTTCTCCAGAGGTGCTCCTTGTTTTGTGCTCTTTCCAGAACCACCAGGGCGTGTGTCCTCAGGAGAGCGTCTACTGCGAGAACAAATGCGGGGCGCGGATGATGCGCCGGCTGCTGTCGCAGCACGGCACGGCCGAGTGTCCCAAGCGCACGCAGCCGTGCAAGTACTGCGGCAAGGAGTTTGTCTTTGACACCATCCAGGTCGGTTTGCGTGGAGAAACGGGCAAGTCGGCGGCGGCGGCGGCGGCCAACGTCAAAGCGCCGCGGACTCAATCGCTCCTTTCCCGCAGAACCACCAGTACCACTGCCCTCGCTTCCCCGTCCAGTGCCCCAACCAGTGCGGCACGCCCAACATTGCCCGCGAAGACCTGGCCAACCACGTCAAAGACAACTGCGGCAGCGCCCTGGTGCTCTGCCCCTTCAAAGACGCCGGCTGCAAACATCGGGTAAGTGCTGCCCGGGCTGGGCTCTGGGGCCGGGCTCCGGGGCCGGGCTCTGGGGCCGGGCGCCGGGCTCCGACGCCGGGCTCCGACGCCGGGCTCCGACGCCGGGCTCCGACGCCGGGCTCCGACGCCGGGCTCTGATGCTCTGCGCTTCGGCAGTGCCCCAAGCTGGCGGTGGGGCGGCACCTGGAGGACAGCACCAAGTCGCACCTGACCATGATGTGCAACCTGGTGGGGCGCCAGCGGCAGGAGATCCTGGAGCTGCGGCGCGAGATGGAGGAGCTGTCGGTGAGCCACGACGGCGTCCTGATCTGGAAGCTGAGCGACTACTCGCGCAAGCTGCAGGAGGCCAAGCTGCGCAGCAACCACGAGTTCTTCAGCCCGCCCTTCTACACGCACCGCTACGGCTACAAGCTGCAGGTGTCGGCCTTCCTCAACGGCAACGGCAGCGGCGAGGGCTCGCACCTCTCCGTCTACATCCGCGTGCTGCCCGGTGAGTACGACAACCTCCTGGAGTGGCCCTTCGCCTACAAGGTCACCTTCTCCATCCTGGACCAGAGCGACCCCTCGCTCTCCAAGCCGCAGCACATCACCGAGACCTTCAACCCGGACCCCAACTGGAAGAACTTCCAGAAGCCCAGCGGCGCTCGCAACTCGCTGGACGAGAGCACCCTGGGCTTCGGCTACCCCAAGTTCATCTCGCACGAGGAGATCAAGAAGAGGAACTACGTCCGCGACAACTGCGTCTTTGTCAAGGCTTCCATCGAGATCCCCCAGAAGATCATGGCTTGAGCGCCGACCACCTTTCCACGCTCCACCCTTCTACCTGACCAACTCACTCTGTGTGAAAATTGCCTTGGAAATCAAAGAGTGCCTAGAAGTTGACCCTTTTTCTTTCACCCCTCTGTCTCTCTCTCTGTCTCTCTCTCTCTCTGTCTCTCTCTGTCTCTCTCTCTCTCTCTCTGTCTCTGTCTCTCTCTCTCTCTCTCTCACCAACGGTACGTGAGGGGATGGAGGCAGGGTGAAGGAGATTGAACTTTGGATGGATGGAGGGAAGGAAGGCACCGTCGTGGCTCACGCCTGCCTTGTGTTTACGGCGTCAAGGTGCAGCTCCGTCCTTCACCCTCTATGCAAACTTCACACAAGCTTCCCCGCCCGCACACACGCACGCACGCACGCGCTCCCTTCCGAGGAACCTCGGCTTTCTCCATCATCGGACAGCGCGTGGCATTTTCCTTGCGAGAAGCGCCTCGTGTCGCTCTTCAGACGGTCCGTTTGCGGCCGGTGACTCCACCGGATTTGTCCACCTTTGTCGCTCCAGCACGTTAGCTTGTGGTCTTGACGTGATCGTCCGCGACCTGAACGAGTTTGTGAGCCTTTGGACCGTTCTGCCCCCCCAAAGGCTCATCGGCTTGGCCGAGGCCGACTTGCGAGGCACGTCGAGAAGCCAAAGCCGAGCGGACGCTGGAAGTCTGCCGTTGGATCGGGCCAGCTCCTCCAAAGTTCAGCCCGTCCTGGAGATTTGGGAAGATGGCGTCCATCTGGGCAGGAACGGAGCGGCTTCGTCATGGGATGCGTTTGGCGGAGCGTGGCGGCAACCGGACGCTGTCAAACCAGTGACTGGGAATAACGCAGCTCTGCAATTTTCAGGAAAACTCAACCCGTGAAGCCTATTTGACTGAGGAACGTGCAATTTACTAGGCATGTCTAAAAAAAGACTCAAATCAACAAAATGTGATTTGAAGCACTCCGCTCGAGCGTTTTTGACCTGGCGCGTAGTATCCTGGCGGCAGCCAAAGGTGACGACGGACGACTGTGTGTCATTTTGCTTGGGTACGAATCTTTTCTTGGATCGCTGCCCGAATTTGTGTAGTCCACTGAAGAGGAAATTGGAAAATGGTCTCGTCGGATTTGAGTTTTCCTCATCTCGTGTCGACCAAACTCGATGTGTTTACATTCCCGTGACCGACAAGGAAAATTCACCAGGCTTGTTTTGTTTTGGGCAAAGCAACCTTCGCCGCTTTGGACGGACCAGAGAAAGTGAATTTGTGCATCCTTAAGAGGCCAATGGAACCAGTGGGTGGGCATTTCACAGTGAAGGGAAATCCATGTGGCCTTTTTCTTGATCCGCCACGAGCTTGCATGAGAGGGCAAACGTAAGACACGTGCATGCTTCATGTGCTAACTCCCGGCCGGACCACCTTTTGTACTCGACCCTGTTCTCATGACTATTTTGCCCTTATTTTTGAAGAGTTTTCAGAATAGTTTTTATTATTATCAACATGGGTTGTTTTTTTGTAAACGGAAAATGTGAACGTTGCGAACCTGTTCGACGAGATGACGTGTCGACCGACGGACACGCAAGGAGATCGTCTCCTTCACAGCGCCACCGCCTGGACGGAGGACTGTAAAATGTACATTCATTACATTTAATGCAACGCGTGAATACGTCATGTACAAATACAGAAGCACATTCTGCCCTTTGACTTAGTAGATGCGCACGCACACACGCACGCACGCACGCACACACACACACACCGATTTCCTCTCATAATGCCAGCTGATATTTGACAGTGACTTTTTGTACGATTCTGTATTTTCAAGGGGAAAACAAATCCTTTCTGGCTGTTTTTATACTTATTTCGGTTTGAGAGTCAGGTCGACTTGAAGAGTCCGTCAGTTTGTCTGTCTGTCTGCGTCTCGCGTGTTTGAGCCTCACGTGTTATGTCTGTTTTATTTTCCCCATTTTGAAAAAGGAAAAAAAAGTATTTATTTGAAAGCAGCAGCAGCAGCAGCAGCAGCGCCGCCGCCGCCAGTCGATGCGTTGCGGACGGCTCATATGTTTTAACATGTCCTTTGATGAGTGCTTGTCAATTTCATAACTAAAATAAAAATACCATATGCTGTGTTTTAAAGCTGGCTGTCACTTTTCTTCCTTTTTGAAATTGGCATATGTAACGGATACCGGTGAGCTGGGTCAGCCCATCTGTCACCACATACATAATACATTTCAAAAATCGAACTTATATTCATTTGGTTTATTGAGATTTTTTAGTCCAATAACTCAAAACAGTGTAATAGGTCATGTTCATAAGAAAAACGTCAAGTGTCACGCTCGTCATCAATCACCGGATAACGATACAAACACTTGGAGGGGGGGGGGGGGGGGGGGGGGGGGAAACCATGAAGAGTTGACCAACGTTTTGTCTGTGACGTCTTACCGCTCCAATATGGCGGCCGGCGGAAGTGCGCGCGCTGACCGACGTGTTTGCCTTCGCTTCCCTTTTTCGAGTTACGAACGTGTCCAAACACTTTTACATGTGATTTGATCGAAGAGGTCAGCTCAAATTTCCGTGGATGTCTTTCCAATACAGACTGTCGAGGTCGCGCATCCACAACCTCACAGGACAGGTGCGCGAGCTTGCGTCCTAATGTTGTCAAGGCGTGTTTTGACGCCGCCATGTTCTCGTCAAAGCCTGACGCCCTGGTTCACGTGAACTTCTTTTTGCAACGTGCTGCTGCTGTTGCTGCAACAACAGAAACAGACGAAAAGATGGCTGAAGAGAAGAAAGGATCATGGGGTGAGTCGGCAAACCAAAGTTTGCTTTCCATTGAGCTAAAATGACAAATAGACCACGTTACCAGTTCATTTATATATACACACACACACACACGTTTGTGATTAATGGTGTGTGTGAGTGTGAGTGACCTCCTTCCATAAGGTCTTGTAGGATTAACATCAAAAGTAATCCCATTACTCAGACAGGCTGTTGCAGTGTGCTTTTCCGCGCGCGCACACACACGTACATTTAAGCCATCTGAGGGCACTTGACATTCCTTTAGCGGGTTTGGCTAGAGTGCAATTTGTGTAGATGAAAGAAAATGAATGTTTGGAAGCAAACACTTGTCAAATGCAAAAAAATGTTTTATGTTAAGAATGAACCAGACTGAATTCCACGCAAAAGCGTTGAGGCACCCACTCCCCTCCCCTCCCCTTCAGTAAGTAAGGCCTTAGTGTGGGCGCCCACTGCGCAACCCATAATCTGCCCTGTGCCCCCCCGCCCACTAAAAAGAAAAAGACCAAACGGAGCACAGAGCGTGAGCATGTCAAAATAGAAACCACGTATGATGTCTTTCCTGCTCTTTTCATCTCAGCGTGAAAACTTTTGGCGAGTACAACGTAAATCATTCTTGTGTGACTCTGTTTAATTGCAATTGACTTGTTGTTTTCACAAAACAATACATAATAAACAAAGGCAAGATGGAAAAAGTGGCAAGCTTTTGTCCGATTGATCGATTCTAAAAATATTGGAAATTCCAAAGCGTGCCACAAAATTGTGACTGAGTTGAATGTGGCCTCATCGACACAGCTTTCATTGTTTTGCGCTGCCTTTCTGACAAGTAGCCATTAGGTCCTGCCATCAATCTTGTCGTGCTTGGTGGAAACGTGGCTTGTTGTGTAGCAAAACGCACAGCGCAGCACAACACCCCGCCCCTCCCGGCCGGCTACATCGGCGGCGGTGGCTCAAATATCAGCGGCACTCCCCCTCGCGAGCGTCATTTCCCACACGGCAAAATTCAAAAGAGCAAAGGCCGTGGCTGTTGCAACCATTGTGCAGGTCGCAGCTCCTTTCCGGCCCACGTTGCGCATCTTGCTTGTTGGCCGGCCAGCCAGCCAGCCAGCCAGCCAGCCAGCCAGCCAGCCAGCCAGCCAGCCAGCCGCCTGTCAGCCCAGTCAGAGAAACGTGCCCACGGGTGGCCGCCTTTGAGCCAGCGGCGGCAACTTGCAACTTCATTTGTGGTTCTCACCGCAGCTCACCTTTGAACTCCATTCTGCAAGGGGGGGGAGCCATATGTCGTCCCCATCCCCCCGAGCGACTGCCACTCGCAGGAAGACCACCTTGGTGGGTCTCCGCAGCAGACAGGATGAAGCCTGATGAAGATGTGTCCCTCCCTCCCTCCCTCCCTCACCTGGCTGCTGGACTCTGGCTTGACTGGTGTCTTCAAGCCACAGTGACGCAACGTCGACAAAAAATGAAAAAGAAGCACGGGCTTTGAGGGTGACAAAATGCCAAAGCCTGAAAAGGAAGCATGACAAAAAGCATGACGCCACACCAAAGAAACCTGGAGCAACCCGTCCTTGCCTCGTTGAAAAAACAGCCGTCGTCTTCCCAGTCCTGATCGGGTAAAGCTTAGCGACGCGCACGTCTACCAAGTACCACCTTGTCCGACTCGCATTTCATTCCAAAAAGCCATGTGTTCAATAATGGCAAGACTTTCCAGTTGAGCGGCTCCGTCCACTGCCTCGCCGGCGTTCCTCCTCCAACAAAAGAGCCGTTTTGTGTCCACGCGCTGCCCCTGAAGTTGGGCGGGGAAAACGTCCCGGCTGCATGCAAGATGGAAAACATCATTGCGGCGGCTAGCGGGCGGGCGGGCGGGCGGGAATGGCCTCACGTGCCGGAGGGAGGCCCAGGCCGCTCCGCAATGAGAAACAGATGCAAGTTGAGGAGGCAAAAAAAGGACAACAGCCAACATTTGCCGCGTGGCTTTTGATTTTTTGAGGACATCAAAATGTGTTTTTTTTCCTCTTTTGCGCCAAACTCAAGTCATCAAAAGCCAAAGGCCTGCCGACCCCATTTGGGCGTCACCCGCATTCTCTGGGATCTCCATACGTAGTCAGGAAAAATGGCTGGCTGGCTGTCTGTCTGTCTGTCTGACGGCTGGATGGCCACCAGGCGCAAATATTGCTACAAAAACAAGTTTGCAGTCCCAATTCCCAAACATGCCTGATGACTCCAGCGCTCATTCTCGCTCCACCGGGCCCAGTTGATCCCGTTTCAAAACTTTGCCCCCGCCTCGGGTCGGCCCCTCTGCGCTCTTCCTCTCCATTCTTGAAGCCAGCGTTGTTGTTTTGGCGGATCCCGTCCCGCCCGGCTGGACGGAAAGAACGGCCAACGCCAGCAAAATGCCGTGGCGTCGTGGCGACTGATGCGTTGTGACGTTGTTGTGGCAGGGGCGCTCTGCCGGAAGGAGGCGCCCAGCGCTTCACTCCTTCCTCCTCCGTGGAGTTGCTTGGCAGTAAGCATTTTTGGAGATGACAAAGAAGCATAGAATGACCAGCAGGGAAGTGGAGGGAGGAGAACAAAAATCTGCAAATCCACGTTTGCCTTAAGTATCGGTAAAGGCCGCCATCGGCACCGATAACTGCTGTTGGTCCTCACCCATGGCTAGCAATGAAAATGGCTCTTTTAACCCAAAGTCAGGCAGTGAAGTGGGGCGGGGTGGGGCGGGGCTGGCTGGGCCTAGCCTAGCAAGTCAAGTCAATAAGGTTAACATGGGCTCCATGCTCCTCGCCCGCTCACCCGCCCGCCTGCCATTGTTTTCATTTTGGATTTGTGCGTCTGGCTGCTGCAAAGTGCGTCACCCACCGGACTCAAATCGTTTGGCACCAAGTTTGATGGTGCCCCGTAAAACGCAACCTAACACAACGCTCGCTCGCTCGCTCGCTCGCTGGCTGGCTGGCTGGCCCGCTGGCTCGCTCGGTCATGATGTGATACGCTGGGACATTTTTCCAAGGAGATAGCATCCAAGTCACCATTGACTTGGAGATTGTTGACAGATGAAGTCATTGACTCAGAGCAGCCAAGAGGAAGCTTTCCACAACGTTTGCTGGGATTCGCACATTGCCGAGCCCTCAACTGACGTACATTAGCCTCACTTGGCCACAGGTTGTTACACTGTTTTCCCCATTTACCAGTTTTTTTTATGTAGCCAGAAGGTTGTTTGTTTGTTTGTTTGTTTACATTTTTTCAACAAAGTAGCCAATTTGTCGTCAACTTTTGTTGAACCAAAAAGGCCGTATTTTCCTGTTTTATGAAAACAGTCTTTTCCCCTCACAAATGTGGGATGTTGAGAAACGTTTTAGTTCAAAAGGAATGATCATCATCATTTGCAATGAAGAAAGTATTATGGCAGCACGCGTAAGGCAAAAGAAATAGTTGGACTGTGAGAAAACAAGACTGAAAAGGAAGGAGCTCGCTTCGGTGAGCGGCTTTTCATGTGCGGTACTGTGCTGCCCTCTAGTGTCTTAGCGGTTGAAGCAACATGAGCGGAAAGCGGAGCCCAAAACTCATCAGGATTGTTTGGAATCAAGAGTGAATGCCGGATCTTGTTTTTCTTTGAAGCTTTAGCTGTCTACCAAATTGCGGATCCTAAAAGACTGAGATGAGATTGCTCATTGTGGACTCACTAGATGGTAAACTGGTCATACTCGGAGTAGAAACATGCCTAAGCTAGATTTCGCTCAAATCCTATGGCCGTGTGTCAATTGCCAGTCGTCATCAATGTCATTTGTGTCCATAAATTGTCAACAATTATGAACGTAGGCCATCGGAGCAATTGAGTTGTTTCCCAAGCGTGTATCAAAGCCAAACCTGACCGAGCACTATGTTGTTGTTTTTTACAGGTGGAAGGAAACAGGACATGACGGCAAAATGTTGAGAACACTTGGCGACGCCAGCGGCAGCGGTACCGCCTTCTGGCGATGGTGAATAAGCTGCACTTTTATTCCATAACAGAAAAATGCGTCAAATCATCTCGCTTTCTTGGTACTTTAAACCGGAGCAGTCCACACTTGTTTGAATTCCAACCGCTTCCTTTTTCATACGCGAGTGAGTGAGTGAGTGATGTTGTTATTTGGATCAAATATGATAGGAATATCTGAATGATGCTTGAGGCTGCTTCACTAAAGTCAAGTGTGATGTCACCTACGTCTAACCAACTTGGCCAAAGTGAAGCGGTGTCCCTGCGGACGAGCGCCCGCAACACCCGCAGGACTCGTTAACGGCGTCAACATTTTGAATTATTAAAAGGCCTCAATGAGCCTTTTGGGGACTGGCTCAGAGTTGTGGAAAACAAGGCCCTTGGTCGCACGGGGAAAACCAGCGCTTTGTCAAGAAAAGGCCAAACAACAAACCCAAAGTTGACTTTTTCCTGTTATCGGCGTGCATGATGCAATAGAGACGCTGAAGCATTAGCTGCTGCTAATCGTTGACTGAGCTCAATTGGAGGCTTGTGGGATTGCCGCCTGGGATTGATTGCTGGGGTGCCGGCGCGCGAGCGACCGGACCGGACCGCTCCAGATTGTCCCAATAGATGAGATCAGATGGCCGCCTTGTTGCCTTTTCGTATTGTGAAGCGTCCACACCGTTCATGGATTCTTGGACGTGTTGCGTGTGGTTTGAAGTCAGGGCCGCGGCCCGTTCCGGCCCGGTCACCGCCATTTCCGACCAGGTCCTTTGGTGCGACTTGGGCCCGGCGAGGCGAGGCGAGGCGAGCAATACTCTTAACTGCTGCCTTCTCGACCATCTTCTTCCGGCATGCTTTGGGGCGGGGCTTGCGGGGCTTGTCTGCTATAAAGCGCGGCGGAGGCGGCGCCCGACGGACGCGCACTCTGCTCTGACGCCACTCTGCGTCTGGAGCGTGGCTTCTTTCAGATTATTGGTGCGGAAGGTCTCTTCCACTTTGATGGAAGTTGCGTCAGCGGGCAACGCGACAGCGGCCAGGGCCAGCCTCTCTCAGCGAGCGGCGGCCGGCGTCCTGACCACCTGCTGCTGCGCGATCTTCCTCTTTGTCAACGGCTGGACGCTGTTCACCCTGCGAAGTAAAAGCCTCTTTCGGGAGACGTCGCGCTACGTCCTGCTCTTCAACCTGCTGCTGGCCGACACGCTGTATCTCAGCCTCAGCCAGCTGCTCTACCTGCTCTCCAACTTGGGCGTCAGCCTGCCCTACTCGGCCTGCGGCGCGCTGGTGCTGCTGGCCAATCTGCTGGGCAGGATCTCGCCTCTGGTGCTGGCGGCGATGTCGCTGGAGAGATACGTGGCCGTGTGCCGGCCGCTGCGCCACGTCTGGGTGGCGACGGCCGGGAACACGGCGCGGGCCGTGCTGGCCGCGTGGACCGTCTCTTGTCTCAACGTTGTGGTCCAGGGCCTTTTGCTGAAGACCTTTCCTTCGGAGCAAATGGCGCAGCTGTGCACCTTCAGCGTCCTCTTCCTCTCGCCCGTGTCCAAACTGTACTACGACGTTTTCACCTGCTTCCTGTTTGCGTGGGCCGGCGCCAGCATCCTTTTCAGCTTCGTGGGCGTGGCGCTGTCGGCCAGGTCGGCGGCCACCGACAAAGCCTCTCTCCGCAAAGCTGGCCGCACGCTGCTGCTGGTCCTGCTGCAGCTTGTCCTCAGCCTGATGTCGGTGCTCTACGGCATCATCCTGGCGCATCTGGCGGGCTCCTTGAGCCGGCTGGACTTTATCCTGGTCCGGACCCTTCTCTTTGTGTGCTTCTTTCAACTGCCCCGCTGTCTGGGTTCTCTCATCTACGGGCTGAGGGATCGGAGCCTCCGAGTGGCGCTCGTCTACGTTCTCTGCTGTCACGTCCGGGTGTGGCGCTCTCCCGCGGGGGGCGCCGTTGCGTCCTGACGCCGTTGCGTTTCCCAGAGACGCAGTCAAACTCGCCGCGATTGGAGGAAGGAAAAAGAAAAGAAAAACTTTGAACTCTGCAGCATTGTCACTATTTACTATGTAAGACTTGTGCACTTATGACTTGAGGCTGGCATCTTTGTGCGGCGTGGTGGAACGACACGTATTCAAAGTAGCCGGCAAGACTTCAAATTGCACGTGCGTCCATTTTGTGAAGAAATGGCAGTGTGAAAGATGACCGAACATCAAGAGGAATGAAGCATCACTTCTCCCATGCAGACAGTCGAGATTTATCGATGTGCTTCATTCCAGCCTGTGGACAGTTGCGTGGCTTTCTTGACCTGACCGTCGTAAGCCGAGCACCCGCTCGCTGTACAGCGCAGCGCGGCCACGACGTGAGCGGACTGGTGGAAATGTGTCGTGTTTCTGTTCAAACGTCCATTTGCATCCAGCAAACGGTAGCTTGCGCGCTGCAAATGATGACTCGGGTCATTTCATCAACGACGCAATAAAAGTCATGGCCAAATCTTGATGGAGTCTTTTTATTGGTGATAACATGAGTGAGTGAATGAGTGCATACAGCAACAGTTTAGAGCAGCGGCAGAGACACGGAAGCGGATCGTCGGCACGCAAGCAATGTCACGGGGGGAATGAGCACGTTGACTTTAGCGTTCAAAGTGATTCCTTCTGCTTCTGGTGACGGCCTGGCAGAAGCCCAAATGCTGATGTGAGCTAAAACGTCATCAGGGTTCGTTGACCGGTCGGTCAGGGCAGTGCTCGGAGGCGCGCCCTGCCCTGGCTGAGCGGCCCGCTTCCACCGTTGGGAGGGGTGAAGGCATCGGCCGGCCAATCTCTAGCGCTGTTTAGATATTCGCCTGCATCAGGTTGTGACAACCAGCAACAATGAAATGAGGGCAAAGCGCATCGGGCAGCACCCAATCGGTTCAGGAAATGTCATACGGCGTATTTTCCAGAACGGCCGGCGCGCAGTTGTGAGCTTTGGACGACCGCTTTGCTTGGCCTCCCCTCTGCCCAAGTGAGCTGAAGGAGGAAAAGGCGCAATGGATGCACTTTGTGCAGAAGTGGCAAGCTCACGAGGCCTCTGGGTTGAGAGGAGACTGGTCCCGGTTGGGGGTGGTCATTAGCCCCGCCCCCTCGCCTCCTTCCTCATCCCCGCGGGCGCCGGGCGGCCTCCTGACGGGCAGCTCCAGCCTCAGCTTCTTCCAGAAGCGCGACGTCAGCTCCCGCGAGGGCTCGCCCCGCCAGCGCACCGTGGCCAGCGCCACGCGCGCCCGCCTCAGCTCGCGCACCCACTCCTGCCGCTGCATGCGCTTGTACTGGACCAGGACCAGGCGCAGGTGGCCGCTCGCCAGGCCGTCCATTCCCGCCTTGAGCTCCAGCAGGGCCTGGGAGCCCTGTCGAGCGTAGCCGGGGCCCAACACCACCACCAGGCGGCGACTGCGAGCCACGAAGCTCAGCGTCTCGTCCGTGATGGCTGAGCGCCCGTTCGGAAAGGAAGACACGGGATGGATCCAAATGAGATTGGCCGGCATCAAGTCTCACACACACGCGCACACGAGCTGTTTTCAATCATGTGTGGGAGTTCAAGTGTCAACTCACTTCCGCCTGGCAGGCTGTCTCTGTCAAAGATGCACACGGTGTATCCCAGATCGTTCTCCAGGACTCGGCGGAGTGTTCTCAGAACAAATTGCTCTTCCTCGCTCTTCCTGGCGTACGACATGTACACGTCGAACTCCTTATTGTCTGCACGCACACGCACACGCGGACAGGAACTCACTTGACAGGATACAAGTGCCTCAACCGTTCCAGATATGTTGTTCCGAAATGATGGACATTCACTCTTATGGACACTTCAAACAAGAAGGGCTCTCCTAAAATATTGTTTTGTCCAAATGACCTCCGCTAAATGTTAAGTGAGGGGGCTGCCCGTCCGTCTTTGCTTGCACTCTTTTTGACTGCCTTTGTGACAAATTGGTTTTAGCCGCCGCCGCCGCCGCCTGACTTGATTTTGCTCTCACCCGTGTAGCGCTCGTCGGTACCGAAGCGGGACCTGTAGAGCAGCAGCAGCTCCAGCCGGAAGACGCGGTAAAGCGCCGAGACGAGCAGCGACAGCACCAGCGTGACGGCGAGACCGCAAGCCAGCTCCGGCCACGGCAGGGACGCTGAAGCGGTAAGAAAAGCCCGTTTGCCGCCTTGGGTGGCTTCCACTTCTCTCGCAAGGCACGCAAGTTGACTTGCCGCCCGCAAAAACAGACGGAAACAAGAAAATGGCGCTCACCTTCCTCCTGAAGCTGCGCTCTGCGCGTCTGGAATCCTTTCCGGTTCCTCACGGAGCAGTTGTAAGTCTTGCCGAGGTCCTCGGAGCCAAAGTTGCGAATCAGCAGGACGCTCTCCTCGGTGCGATCGCCGGATTGGTTGCTCAGGAGCCTGGATACAAACGCAAACATGATCGATGGACAGATACCATACCATATCGGGAACATTCCATTTGGTACCTGTTGCTTGCGGAGAATCGGCGCTCTGCCAGCTGCTCCAGCCTGTTGCCGTCCACGCTCCACCAGATTTCCTTATCCGAGTCCTGGTCCAAGTAGGGAAAGTGTCCCGTGCATAGCAGACGTACGTCCTGGCCTGGCGACGAGCGCCACGCAAAACGGCACGTCACCAAAATATCCTCGACAGGCGCTCGCTCGCTCGCTCGCTCGCTCGCTCGCTCACCCCGTTTGACGCTGAAGACATACTCGGGTGTCGGTTGGAGCACGCTGGGCTCTTTGGGCAGTGAAGTGGGTGCTGGACACACCAAAAGTGGCGTTGCAGTGCTGCTCGCACTTTGAGTGTGTGTGCGTGCGTGCGTGCGTGCGCGTCCTCACAGACAGCGGCGACGTCGAGGCCGCGTGTGAAATGAAGCGCTCGGCCGCTTCGCTGGTATCGCACCCGGCACACGTAAAGGCCTTGGTAGAAGCCCACCATGTAGTGGATCTGAAGACGGGCGCCGACCTGCTGGCGGTCGCTAGTCCATGTTTCGGGCTGCTCGCAAGCCTGACGTGCGCAAAGAGCTGCACGTGAAGGCGAGCGTGCGACACAAAAACGGATTACGGGCCGAAGCCGAGCCACGGGTCCTCACGTGGGACCAGTTGACGGTGGGCGCGACGTCGGCCACGGTGGCGGCCTCTAGCCAGTCGGGGCACTCCAGAAGCCCGTCGCCCTCCAAAGGGACGACGACCTGACCGGGCTGGGCGGCGAGCGGCCAATGGCATTTCGGATCCTCCGGCGCCTCCCGCGGCCGGCTGACGACCGTCACGTTCACGCACGCCGACCGGTGCCTGGAGGAGGCGTCCGTCACGGCAACGTATCGCGCACGTGTAACCCAGCGTGTGTTTTTTTGGTGTGTGTGTGTGTGTGGCCCTGCTTCTGACCGTCGCCGGCAGGCGTAGCGGCCCGAATCCTCAGCCACGGCCGGTTGAAAGTGCAAGCGGTTGCGCTCGGTGCTCAGACGCGCACTGCCGCGTAACGACACAATGAAGCATCTTAGGGTGAGGAGCAATCTAACACAGCATTTAGCAGCGTGCCACTTGAAGTTAACCTGTGCTTGATTGGTCGTTCAAGGTGTCCGGGGAGGAGGCGGTACCACGTCAGGGCGTGCGACGACGAGCGATTGTCGAGGCCCCAGAAGGGACAGCGCACCCACGACGCCTCACCTTCCAGGACACGCAACTCACCCAAGTCCTGGCACCTCGCTTCTAACATTGGGAAATACGATGACGAATGATATTCAAGCCCAGCAGCGAAACCTTAACGCAGGCGGGCGGGCAGGCAGCCTGGCGGGCGGGCAGGCAGCCCGGCAGGCAGCCAGCCAGCCTGCCAGCCAGCCAGCCAGGCGCGCGCTTCTGTCTTTGTTTCAAGTTGAAGTGAGAGCAGCAACGGCAAGTTGCTATCATCTACCTGCTGGGACAGTGGACGTGTGAAGATTCCCCATCACCGCGGCAACCAGCAAAGGCGCGAGGAAGTTGACCAATGACCAGATAGACGCGATTCTCTTCCCCCTAGCACCAACAAGATCCGTTTTGAAATGCTAAATCACTAATGTCATGTCTTGTATCACACACGACATGAAAGGCCCACCTCCAAATGCTCCATTTTTCATGCAGTCAAATGAGTGTCATGTTGTCGGGAACATGCAAAGCGCGAGCGACAATGCATCCGAGTCCGAAGAGAAAAAGAGCGAGATAAGAGCCAAACAAATAGTAGACTTACATCAGCACGAGTTAGACGCGTGTGTCTGCAAGCGCTTTACGGTCCGGACGCTACCAAGACTTGGGCGGGCGGGCGGGCCGAAAAGGAAGCGCCTGGTCGCAGTCGACGAGCACTTGACACACGGGACACGCATGCGCAGCCCAAAAGTTGGTGGACGTTAAGAACGAACTCACTAACGAGTTGACGGACGGCGTTTACACAGTCAGTGTCTCGAGCGATTCGAGCAGTTGCGTGCCGCGGCGTGGGTGTTGGCGGAACTTAGAGTTCCTGTCTTGTTGCGGGTTGCGACATCCAGTCGAGCTATGGGATTTCCACTGACGTCACCACAGAGTCGCCATGCCTCCCTCTAGCGGTGGTCACGCGCCATCGCAGCCAATCGTTGTCTCCAGAAGATCGAGGCATAGCAACTCCGATCCTCAAAGTATTCGATGAAACTGATTTCTATTCAATGTAGTCTTAAACTGATGTCTGTGTGGTGTAGCACCATTGTTAGCCATTCCATTTGAATAAATCCAATTGAACAAATGCTCGCTTGACTTTGTGCCCACGGGCCCCACCCAGAATAGTGGACGTTGCTCATGTGACCCCGAGGTCTCACGTGACCATTGACTAGGCTAGGGTCTGCTTTCCTGGCTGCCCATTGGCCGAGCCCTTCGTGTCCCCATTGTCCGCCGCACGCACACAACTTGGGGTGCGGTGCGGTGCCCCGTCCCCCACCCCACCCCACCTCACCCCACCCGCCCCTTGCCAATTTCACACGCCGACGAAATGAGTTTGAAATTTGCCACTTGCAGCAGAATTGTCTCTCCCCCGCCGCCATGCGCGTGCTCCTGCTCTGCGTATGCACGACCACGTGGATGCTCGGCGTGCACGCCGCCGTCGGCCACCGGAACCGGCACCGACACCGACATCGACACAGAGAGGCCGGTCAGCGCAGCCCCGGCTTGGAAACGCTGGAGGAGAGGAGCGGTGCCGCCGCGGGACTCCCCAGAGCGGAGTTGCCTGGGATGGAGGGGAGGTCAGTGCGCGATTTCATTTGAATTGATTACAATTCACTTGAGTCCATTCGATTCAGTTCCGTTGAGTTGAATTGATCATGGAGCTGATATTTGAGCCATGTTGGAGAGGTCATGCAGCAGCAGCAGCTGCAGCTGCAGGACAGGACACCTGTTCAATGATTCTCAAACAGATTCTTTGGAAAAGATTCAAGCCTTGGAAAAGTCTCGGGAAGCACTGGTTGAACACACACAAGAAGTAGGCTTTGAAAGACAAAGTCAGAAGAAACCAAAGGCCAAAAAGAGCCCGACCGCAAGTCTGCCATTATGATTCGCTCAATTGTGTTTTTAGCCTTGGTTGTTTTCTTTTTAATGGTGGATGATTCACTGAGTTCTGATGTCTGAACTACTGGCTGTTGGCAAGAAGTATGCTTGGTGAGCATTGTCACCTTGTCTGTCTACATGTGTTGTTTCACTGCTTGTCCCGCAGGCCGGCTGGCTGGCTGGCCGGGTGGCTCGCTGGCCCGCTGGCTGGCTGGCTCGCCTCACTTGCAAATCCTCAGCCGGAGGCGGCGTGATCCTCTCTCTTGCTGACGCGCTTTGTTTGCGCCGCTCGGCGACGTCAACAAACGGCACAAAGCGAAGACTTCCTGTCGCACCCCGGCGTGACCTGGCGCCAGCTCGCCACTTTTGTCGCTTAGCGTTGACTTTTGCGGGCGTCGACGTTCGTTGGGGAAGACTTCAAACCTTTTCGGCTTCCTCTTCCAAACATCTGCCTGAACATTATTCCAAAAAGACCCCAAATCTTCATCACTTTGCTTTCTCCCACTTTTGTTGGAACCAAATGTTGTTGTGTTTAGATGGTCGTTAGCGGAAGCGAGCATGGAAAAGTCATACTGTGCATGTGCGTGTGTTGCAGATTGAGGAGCAGCGCAAGCAAGCTGAAGGCGGGATCAGAGAAGAAGACGACGCCGACGACGTTCCTCAGGTGAGCTCGGTTCAGCGAGCGTTGCTCAAGCTTTGTCCAAATGAAACGCTTCAACCGGCTTCAATGTCGCCGTCGTTTGGCCACGAGATGATGCCAATTAAAGCGCCGCCGGCCGCAAATTGGAGTGCCCCGAAATTCCCGAGTTGTGAAAGAGGAGATTCTCCAAGTTTGTTTTGACTGATAACTGCCTCTTTTGTGAACTCCATGATCCCTTTAATCACCTCCGGTTTTCTTTATTGTGTCAACTGAAATTGTACACATTTGAGAAGTTTCCTTTTTTTGTTGTCTTTTTACAGCAACGTTTTTACTCACAAGTCTCTCATTTCATAAAACAATTTGCAATTCAGAACAGCTCAACTGAAAGGACGACTACAAGATAGCTAGATGCTAAATGTAGCCAGCTGGCCTTGTCTGGAAATAGTATCATTTCTCCATGTTCTATTGCTGCATTGCCAAAGATGTTTGAATTGTACAATGAACAACAACTTGACAGTGTGCGCGAGGCTCAGGCCGTCCTAAAGAGGAAGATGGTGGCAGGAAAACGAGACAAGATGTTCACCGTCCTGGTGAAGCATCTCCAGAAGGAGAAGAATGGACGCAACGCCGCAGGTACGGCAACATGATGGCGTACCTTTAGCACAATGTTGCGCTCCATTTTGGCCACGTGTTAGTTAACTCTCAAATAGTGCTGACGCAATTTGATCGCATCGCCTTAGCGCTCCGGGCTAACTTGACTGGTTCGCTTCATGAACTCGATGAAAAATGAGAACTCTTGCACGTAACGTCGTCAAATCATTCCAACGTTTGCAAAGGGCATAAAAATGACCTCGTGGTGCCAGGTCGTCGGAACGATGCCAACTCAATGACTTGATGCCAAATTGATGTCAATATCGAGCTGAAAACCAGATCCTGTAATGTGGGAATGCAAAACGATAGCGGGTGTATGCATGCAGTATACTTTTTCATGAAAGTAGACATGATGGCGTTTTTTTAACAGTGCCATGCACGACAAGACATGAATTTTCCATGATCTTATTTTGAACATTTTCCATTGACCTCATTCTGTGTGCGTGCGTGCGTTTGGGAGTTGATCTTGACAGAATGCCGCTAAGCTAATCAGGCTAACATTCAGTCACCATCCATTTATTGTCTCAAAGCTCTTGTTCATTGTTTCCCCCTAATCGGGAATGTGCAGATCTGCTCCTGGTGATTGACGCGTTGCGCACACGCACGCACGCACGCACGCACGCATGCACGCCAAGTCAAAACAAGCTGGTGGTGATGTCACTGTTGAGGAATGGCGCTTTGGGGCTTTGTGAGCTTCAGATAAGGAACGTGAACACGCTCGCTGAGTCAGTCAGTCCTTCCTTCCTTCCTTCCTGCGAGCGCCACTTCCTGTTGTTGCGCCAAACTTTGTCAAGCAAAATATGTCGTCGCAATCAGAGCTGATTTCATTCATTGTGTCAGCGGCGCGCCCGTATCTCGAAACAACTTCCTCTTTTGGAATGAATCCTTCACTGCCCCCCAAAGCACCCCTCATATGTTTTTGAAAAAGAAACATTTTCAAGAAGTGTTGGTTGGGGCCGACGAGGCCCACGTCGGTGCGTTCGCTCGCCTTCACGTGTGGCGCGCCAAGACGTGAGCTCATGGCCAAACAGAAACAAGAACAAGTTGCCTTTATGGCGCCCGCCTGCCCGCCCGCCACACCTGAGAGCCTTTCAAAAGTTGCCTCGCCAATGGCCTTTTTTCTTTCAAGGCGTCGGTCGGAAAAACACAAGTCAGTGGGTGCTGAGCGTATTGCCATAAGATTTACAAGGGAGCAATTATGTATCGAGACGGCCACGTTGTCGTCGTTTGTTTTTCCCCTCAGCCTAGAGCAAAAGCCAGAAAAAAATGTTTTGGGCACGAGCCGGCCTCTTGACGTGCCCGAGCGGCCAAAAACCAACCCCTGCCAGTGGCCTTAGCGTCTTCGAAATGGCTTCAACTCTTTGTTGACTCTTTGTCAAGTGTAAGGAGCTCCGCACCTGCTGGCCAGCTGTCACTCACTTTTGAGGTGGCACGGGCAGCGGGTGGCACGAGCGAGCGGGCCACCCGGCTAGAATTTGATGGCGCAAATGGGCCGAGCCCATTCCGGCAGGCCGAGAGCTCCCGGCTGGCTGTTGGCTGTGCTTGCCGATGGTGGTGGTGGTGGTGGTGGTGGTGGTGGCGGCGGCGGCGGCAGTGCACACGGATGGCGGCAGCAGACCTGCCTGCCTGCCTGCCTTCCTGCCTTGCTTGTTTCCTTCCTTCCTTCATTCCTTGGTGCCTGCTTGTGGGTGTCAACCACTGCGTGTTTCTTCCAGACGCAGCCGCACAATCTGGTGCCTGTGCTCGTGCAAGACTTCAGAGTTTCCTTGGGCTTTATTTTTTCAACCCTTTTTTGACTATCCTGACATCATCGGCGTGAGCAGGAGTGGGCGTGTTCCCACGCAGCGTTTGTGTTGGCCGTGAGCCCGAGCGGCTCGCTGCTTTGGATTCCATTTCTCTCCAAGTCTCGCTCAGTTGCGGCGCACAACCTCTGGAAGAAGACTTTCTCCTTTGGAAGCCGACTTTCCCTTTCGGAGCCGACCGGGCCGTCTTCCTCCGGAAGCAGACTTTTGCTTGTGGAAAGCTTTTTCTTCTTCTCCTCCCGCTTGCGGTAGTTGTTGTTGTGCTGCTTTGCAGCCAGTCTCGAGCGCTCGCTCGCTCGCTCGTTGTGCAGCGGAGAGACACACAAGAACCACCAGCTTTGGAAGCGGACTTTCTCTCTTTCTCCAGAGCTTCCTCCCCTTCTCTTCTATTTTGTTGTCCTTCTTCTGGTGCTGCTCAGGGAGCGCCCGCACTCTGCCCCGGTGCTCGTCCTCCTCTTCCTCTTTTGAATGATGCCGTTGTGACATTGCGAGGAGTCCACAAGCGGTCATGCTGCGTCTGAAGCTGCTCTACTTCCTGTCATCCTTGGCGCTCTCCTTTTCCCTGGCGGGCGGCCAGGCAGGGGGGGTGGACCGAGTGCAGGTGAAGTTCACGCCGACCATCTGCAAGGTGCGCTGCAGCCAGCAGCGTTGCGTCAATCACTGCGAGCGCGGCAACGTCACCACCCTGTTCAGCGGCCCGCCGGCGCCGCCCCACGGGGATGCCTTCAGAGTCTGTGAGTCGCTGAGCACTGTCGTCGTTGCCGTGCGTGCGTGCGTGCGTGCACGTGTCAAAAATGCCATTTAAGCGGCAGAATTTTGCCCGGCTCCAGAGGAAAGCAATTTTAGTAAGTCGCTAGCTAAAGTCGGATTTGTTTTTCACGCAACCTCGGAAATGTTTTCAAAAGAGGATTTGAAATGGCCTCCACGACACCCATGCGGGCCGACGTGCCTCTGTGCAGTTGTTTGTCGTCTGCTGTGCAAGAACGGAGGCGTGTGTCTGCTGAGGGATCGATGCCTCTGCCCCTCAAACTTTACCGGAAAGTTCTGCCAGATTCCCGTCACCTCGCGGGCCACGCCCCGGTCCTCCTCACCCAACGAGGTCGTCAACACCGATCTGACCCGATCGGAGTTTCTGCTGCCGCTGGGGGCTTCGAAGCCGGACCTGGAAGCGGCAGGTCCGTCCGTCCGTCCGTCCGTCCTTTGCGGTTCAGCCTGACGCTCGGACCCACCCGATTCTGTGTTCCTTTCCAGGAGCGGCGGCCGGAGCATCCCTGGTGAAGGTGGCGGTGCAGCACCCCCCCGAAGCCAGCGTGAAGGTTCATCAGGTGATCAAGGTCCGGGCTTCCCTCGCCCTACTCGACGTCGGTCTGATGGCGCTCACAGTGGCTCGCCTTCAGGTGGCGGGAGTCTCGGCCGGCGCTCTGTCTGGTTCGGCGGGGGCGCCGGCTCGGGCGGAGAGCGGCGGCGGCCGGGCGCTCGGGGACCAAGGCGTCTACGCCCAGCACGCCGGCTTCAAGTTTTGCTTCAGGGAGGTCAAAGACGGACAGGTGAGAGGCGCGACCCGAGCCTTGGAGGCATCCATCCGTGACCCCTTTGTCGTTGTACAGTGCAGCTCTCCTCTGCCGGGGCTGAGGAGCAAAGAGATGTGCTGCCGGGGTGCGGGCAAGGCCTGGGGCGACTGCGCCCTCTGCCCTCCACACGCAGGTCAGCCACACATCCTGGATCACTCAACACACACACATGCATCATGGACATTTACTATCTTGTTGAATGGTCGCAGAGCAGCGGAACTGACACAATCAAAACATCCGCAGCAATTCAACGCATGTCGTCCAAGCTGGTTTGAGTCACTTGTTTGCTTTGTGTGTGCGTGCGTGCGTGCCGGCGGGCGGGCTCATGCGACAACCCGACATAAAACGGCGACTCGGCAGCTCCAAACGACAGCGGCTGTCCCGTCGGCTTTCGAGCGAGCAACGGAAGCAAGTGCCTTGGTGAGTTGATACTTGTCATTGTTCTTCCCGTTGGAATTCTTCTCGGTCGCTGTTTGCTTCAAATGGCCGGGTTCCCAAAGCAGCGGTGCTGGCCATCGGGCGTTTCGGGAGATTTCCCAAACGGCCGCTCCGTTTTGGGGCCTTAAGTCGGCTCTCGTCGCCGTCGGAGATGAGCCCGTTTGTTTCACAAAGTTTGGTAAAGGTGAGCTTTGGCGCCGGCCGGCCCGCCCGCCCGCCCGCCTGCCTTTGTGCGCAGACGTGAACGAGTGCCTGCGGCCCGGCCTTTGCGAGAACGGCCTGTGCGTCAACACGGCCGGGAGTTACAGTTGCGTTTGCGAGCCGGGCTTCATCTTGGATGCCTCGCACGGACTCTGCATCTGTGAGTAAATGTCAGGGACTCAAAGGAGCGTGAAGGTTCATCCGACAGCTCGTCTCCTGCGCCTCGCGCAGCCCACAGGGTGATATCTGAGGAGAAGGGCCAGTGCCACCGGGTCCTGGGTTCCGGTCCGGGCCCGTCCTCCTGCTCGCTGCCCATCCTCAGGAACATCACCAAGCAGATCTGCTGCTGCAGCAGAGTCGGCAAAGCCTGGGGGCCCGACTGCCAGCGCTGCCCCCACTTTGGCTCGGGTGAGTCCAGCCGCCGCTCCCGTGAGGTGCGCGCCCTCCAAATGTGGGCAAAACGCCCGATGTGATGTTTGCCGTCCCAGCGGCTTTCAGGGAGATCTGCCCCGCCGGTCCGGGCTACCACTACTCCGCCTCCGTCCTGCCGTTCAGCCAGAAGACGACGGCAGATCAACTGGGCGCCCGAGGAGCGGCCGACCGGCAACATCACGGTACGAGCTCCAGGCCAGAAGGCGCCGTTACCCTCAGATCCATTTGTCCGTCTCTCCTTTTACAGGTGCCGGAGGGTCTGAGCAGAAGCCCCCCTCCGGCCAACCCGGGTCCGCCGCACCTCGCCTGGCTGTCAGCCCGCCGTCGTGGAGACCCGCGACTCCCGGGAGCGCCGCCCGGCACAAGCCGCGGCCGACCCGCCCGGAACCGACCGCCTCTTCGGTCAAATCGCCACCGCGATCCGGCGAGAGTCGCGCTACGGGCCGCCATCACGGAACCGTCGGGAGTCAGGGCGTGACTGACGGGCGTCCAGGCATCGCCAGGCAGAACCCAGGCATCGGCGGCGACCGAGGCTCAAATCGGAACCAAAACGTGACCGGGAGTCGAGGCTGGAGTCGGAACCCGGACGCTAGCGGGGACCGACGTACCGGCGGGAGGCAAGACGCTGACGGGAACCAAGCGACCGCTCGCAAACAAGGCACCAGCACAGGCCGAATCCCAGATGCCGGTCTGGGTCAAGGGATCAGCCGAAGCTCGGGCGCCAGTCCACCTGTCAATCAAAACCCAGGCAACGGTCAGAGCCAAGGCGGCAGCGGCAGGAGCCACGCTACCGATCGGAACCAAGGTGCCGGCCGAGGCGCCGGCCAAGGCGCCGGCCGAGGCGCCGTACAAGGCGCCGGCCGAGGCGCCGGCCAAGGCGCCAGTGAGAGTCACATAAAGCAAGGAACAAGTGGGAGTCAAGGTAGGCCCCAAATTGCCCCACCAAGGGGAAGCCTCTCTCAAAACACGCATCCGATGTCTCGGGCAGCTCTTCTGCCGGGAAGAGGAGATTCCCTCCCGGACCTGGCTCCGGCTCAGCGGATCCCCGACAGAGATGTGTCGCCGCCGCCGCCGCCGCAGACCACCACGCTGCCGCCCCAAGTCCAGCGTAAGTCCTCCCCACAACAACAACACAGGCCACTTTTCAATTTCGAGACGGGCTCATTCCTGCGTTTGTGTGCGCCAGCCCGAGGCGTGTGTGAGCGCAAAGCCGACGTGTGCGGCGCCGGTCGCTGCGTGGATGGGCCGGCCGGCAAACACACGTGCGTGTGCCACCAAGGCTACCGTGCCAACGCCCAGCGCACACACTGCCAGGGTGAGCAAACGCACGCGCAGTCGTCCACTCCGACCAAAACCACACAACGTCAGAAGACGCACTCGTGTGTGTGTGTGTCTGTAGATGTGAATGAGTGTGTCACGTCTCGAGGAGTGTGCGCTCCAGGTGAGTGCGTGAACATCGAAGGCGGCTACCGATGCGTTTGTCCACCCGGATACAAGACGGACGCTCGGAAGAGCAGCTGTCAAGGTGAGCGCTGCCGGCCGCCCGGCGCTCCACGCTTGACAATGTGATGACTGCACTTTCCAAACCAGCTGACGTCGCTAATGTTGCTAGCGTGTCACCGATACGGCTCACTGAGCTAAAGTGTCTCACGTCGCTAAGAAGGCAAACGAGGCCAAGCAAATGCGAGAGCAACACGTGTACGTACGTATATGTAACGTCGCCAACGTGCCTTTTGCGGCCAATGCGCCAACCCAGACGTAAACGAGTGCGAGGATCCCCTGCTGTGTCCCGGGCAGGAGTGCGTCAACAATCCCGGTTCGTATCGCTGCGTCTCCTGTCGGCCGGGATTCGGACTTCTGAACGGAGTGTGCGCAGGTAACGGCCGCTTGTGTCCAAATCTTGATGCTGTAGCCCATTCCCATTTGATTGCTTTCTTTCTTTCTTTCTTTCTGTCTTTCTTTCTTTCCTTCTTTCCTTCCTTCTTTCTTTCTGTTTTTGCACACTCAGACATCGACGAGTGTGTCCGAGCTCCGTGCGCCGACGGAGAGTGCCAAAACAGACCCGGTGGCTTCCGATGCCTCTGTCGTCACGGTTACGAGCTCAAGAACAACACCTGCGCAGGTGTCCGCGCCGCACAATCAATCGCATGTGAAAGTTGAACTTTTGTTTGTGGCCGTGTATTACGACTGTTAGGATCACGAGCATTCCGCTTCTGTCCAGATGTGGACGAGTGCGCACAGCCGTCTCAGTGTCCAGGTCAGATGTGTGTCAATTCTGCGGGCTCGTATCGCTGCGTGTCCTGCCGCCCGGGATACGTGCTGAGCGACAAGCAGTGCGCAGGTAACGCGCGCCGTCTCTCTCACAAAGGCACGCACGCACAAATCTCATGTGTTGTCTTGGACAGATGTGAACGAGTGTGAGGAGGGAGCGCTGTGTCCAGGCGGGCGCTGCGTCAACACCAAGGGCTCGTACGAGTGTGTGGACTGTCGCCAAGGTTACCGTGCTGCAAATGGACTGTGCGAAGGTACACGCCCGTACACACCGCTAAATACACAGACAGACAGGAACACGCACACATCCGGACGCTAAATGTCCCGCAGACGTGGACGAGTGCGCCAATGCGTCCGCGTGCGAGGCCGAGCGCGTGTGCGTCAACACCCCCGGCTCATTCCGCTGCGACTGCTTACCGGGGTATCGAACCTTTGGCCGGGGCAGACCGTGTCGAGGTGAGTCCGCTCGCCGGCCGGGTGTTGCGTTTGTCGGGAGCGGCCTCCCGCCTGAGCGCGCCTTTCTCCTTTGTGTAGACATTGACGAGTGTCTGGAGGAGAACTGGTGCCCCCCCACGGGAGAGTGCATCAACACGCCGGGCTCCTTCACGTGCGCCTGTCCGCTGGGCTACGCGCTCAGCCAGGCCCGCGGCCACAACGCAAGCTGCGTGGGTAGGTCCGACCGACTTGTTCTCGGCGACCTCGGCCCGTCCCGAAGCGAGCGCCGACGGTGACAAAGTGCGCCCGCCTCCGCCCTCCTCAGACGTGGACGAGTGCGCGTCGTCCGAGGGATCCCTTTGCGGGGGACGGGAGCGCTGCCGGAACACGGCGGGCTCGTACCGCTGCCTGACTTCTTGCCGGCCGGGCTTCCGGGCCCGGGCCGACGGACGCTGCCACGGTCAGTTGGGCGACGGCAACGGCGGAGGGGCCAAAGCGTACCGTACGACCATGCGCGTGCGTCTCCTCTTCCGCCAGATGTGGACGAGTGCGCGTCCATGCCGGGCGTGTGCGGTTCGGCGCGCTGTGAAAATGCCCGAGGATCGTTTGTGTGCCAGTGCGACGCGCCAGGGGAACACTTTGACGCGGCCGCTGGACAATGTGTGAGCGTGCTGCCGGCGCCGCTGCCGCCGCCGCCGCCGCCGCCACCAGGTGTGAATGGAGCTCCTCAACGTACTTGTTTTTGGCACCCGGTTGCCACCAGACGGCGCCAAAGCGAGGCTGTTTTTGCAACGCTGTCGGCGTTGATGGAAAGGCTCGACGACTTTGTTGTTCCCCGCAGAGGCTTTCCCCGTCCGTCCTTCCTCGTCTTCGCCGTCCTTCTCGGAGGTGCCGAGCGAGCTGCGCGAGTGCTACTACAACGTGGGCTCGTCGTGTCATTTACTGGCCGCCAACAGCAGCTGGCAGGAGTGCTGCTGCACCCTGGGGGAGGGCTGGGGCCTGGGCTGCAGGTACCACGCCTGCCCTCCCGCCCACTCAGGTGAGCGCTGGCTGGCTGGCTGGCTCGCTCGCTCAGGGTCACATGGGCGGCCGCGCTTAAGGGTGACGTCACGCGTTTGTGTTGTTGTGCCCAGCCGACTTCCTGACGCTGTGTCCCAGCGGGAGAGGATACGTGACAGCCGGGGAGGCGGAGTTCAGCTACACAGGTGACAACGGTCAGAATGAGTCGGGTCGCTGCCACGACGACCGACCGGCCGGCCGGCCGGCTGACCGACCGACAGTTTGCTCTCTCTGGCTCGCCCCTCGACCAATGTTGACCTTTTGTGTCTTTTTGCCCCAGACGTGGACGAGTGCAAGCGCTTCCATCCGGAAGTGTGCAAGAACGGCGTTTGCGTCAACAACATTCCCGGTTACAGCTGTTACTGCTCCAGCGGATTTGTTTACAACGTCGCGCTCCTCGAGTGTGTCGGTACGCACGCACGCACGCACACGCACGCACGGCCACATGTTTATCTGTCCGTCTCATGGTGCTTTCCACACACAAACTTTGTGTGACCAATAGGTGCGGCATGCGCTTTCCTGAGGTTCGGACCGATCAACGCTGTCCCCTTTCTTTACAATGTTTTGACGTATAAATGACTGCCATAAAAGCACGTGTGTGGAAAGACATTCAAGTCCCTCACACATGCTGTCATTGTTCACCTTGGAGGTGTGCGGGTTTTCCACCATGACATCATCAAGCCTTGAAAGCGGCGGCCGCCCAGTCAAAAAGCAAAACATTCGGTCGTTCAAATGGGGGAAATGAAATTCATTTGCTTTCATTAGCGTCGCTAAGCATAAAGCTTGGGCTGTCAGTAGGGCCTGCTGTTTTGGTTGTGAAAAATGTCAGTTGCAGCCAATGTATCCTTTGGTCACGCTAGCCTGATGCCAACATGCTTGTCAACCGTTTGCGTTCAAACGTTTGTAGCGCCTTTGGTAGCTCGTCAAGGGCGTTTTGCATGGCTTGTTAGCATTAGCGTGGTCAACGTCAGGCGTTTCAACTTTGATTGCCTCGCGTTTGCAGATCTGGACGAGTGCGAGCAGGAGGGCTGCGAGGGCGGCTCGTGCGTCAACACCTTGGGTTCTTATTATTGCAGCTGTCCGCCGCCTCTGGCGCTGGACGACACGCAACGCAAGTGCGTCAACGCCTCTCACCTCTCCCTGGGTAAGAAGGAATGGTCAGGATTTGATCCGATATCATTTCCTGAACGAGAGTCTTTCTCCAAACGTCAGGCGTGGGATTGCTGTGACAAAATGTCTTTGGCTTGTGGGCAGATGAGAACTTGTCGGTGTGCTGGCAGACGGTGAGCGCCGAGCTGATGTGTCAGAGTCCCTTGCTGGGGGCGCAGGTCACCTTCAGCGACTGCTGCTGCCTCTACGGCCAGGGCTGGGGCATGGAGTGCGCGCTCTGCCCGCAAAGCGACTCCGGTAACCGCCAGGGCCGGCCGGCCGGCCGCTCGTTCGAATCAGAGACGAACAAATGATGATGATGATGATGATGATGATGATGGTGGCGGCGGCGGTTGTTTCCGCAGACGACTTTGGCAGTCTGTGCAGTTCCTTCCTTCCCGCCGTCTTCCCCGAGGCGCCGGGAAGGGAACCGCTCGGAACGGGACGAGATGGAGGTACAAACTTTGTTTCGGTTTTGTTCATCGCTCACTTTGAACATGTTGACGTGCAGACCCAAATTTGGGCCTCTGAGACATTGCCGAGAAGCCGTGCCGGAACAAACGGTAACGCGCGCGCAAGGCAACAAAAATCTCCGCTAAGACGGAGCACTCGTCTTCCTGTCCGAATTTTTGCTCTTCTTATCACGGTGAGGCGAGTCCTTGGACGTGGTGAAGCAGCAAGTGGTTTCTTGAGGTTACTTTGGTGCGGGTTGATGACACGTTGCGCTCGCCCTATGCTGCCCCCAGGCCCGCCTTTCTTCCCCCCGTTCAGCAGCGACGCCTTCGCCCCGGACCTCCTTCCCGCCACCGACTACGACGACTACTCTCCCGTAGGGGGCGCTTCCGAGTTCCCGGGCGGGACGCCGCCGGCCGTCGCTTATCCCGCCGGCCCACCGCGCTTCGGGTAGGAACAAAGGCAGTTGCGAACGAGGGTGCCACGCAGGCGCCCTCTTGTGGTCGGTCAAACAATCACTGCTTCGGTCGATTGCGCTTAATGAAGTGTTTTTGGAACATCTTTGTTTCATTTTTGATATCATACATTTTTTTCACTTTGTAACATTCGTCTCTAATGTTGTGTGTTGTCATGCTGTGCCCAGCGCCGATTACTACCCGGGGAGAGACTACGAGGACTCGCCGCCGCCACGCCGGGCGTTGGGAGCGGGGCCGCCGCTAGGCGCGCCTCCCCTCAGCTCAGCTCCGCTCCCCCGAGGATCTCCTTTCGACGAGGAGGCCGAGCCTTGGGGGCCGGCGGCGCCGTTCCGGCCTTACGCCGAAGGCGGCCCCGGGAGGCTATATGAGCGTGAGTGCAACGACTCTCTCACTGCCTGCAAAAGGAGCGCCACGGTGAGTGACGACGTGTGCTATCCAGGGCGCTACGACGCCTACGCCGGCTTCAGCGCGGCGGCGGAGGATTGCGGCATTCTGGACGGCTGCGAGAACGGCATGTGCATCCGCCTGGATGAGGGCTACACCTGCGACTGTTACCACGGTTACCGGCTGGACGCCACCGCCATGACTTGCATCGGTGAGACGCCTTTGAAACTAGAGCTAAGGTTTCAAAGTAGGCTTGGCTCGGCTCGGCTCGGCTCGGCAGGCTTTCAAATTTGCCTTTGAAAGTGCGCCGTCGGTCTGAGCTCGGCCGTTCGACGGCGTTTCCCGTTTTGTCGGCAGACGTCAACGAGTGCGAGGGCGGCGTCGACGTGGACTTCCCGTGTGTCAACTCGCGCTGCGTCAACACGGACGGTTCCTTCCGATGCGTGTGTCGGCGCGGCTACGTCATGTCGCGCACGCTCAACCGCTGCGTGCCCGCCTAGGCTGGACGGCGACCAACAAGACCGGACCGGACGGAACCGCTCCAAAGTGGTGCGGAGACGCCGAGACCTCAAAAGCATGTGAAGTGAACCTTCAGCTGGACTCTAACCGACTTCGGGAAGTCCCAGCCAAGTTCCAATTTTAAGTCCAAGTTTAGCCTTCGCATTTTGTCTTCACCCAGTTAAGGCGTGTATCCAGGCGGAATTTGCCTTAAATGTCATTGGTCTCGTTGCCATACTTCCGATTTTCAATTTTCACCCAAATTGGATGATTGCCTGCAATAGATTTGATTTGAGGTGAAGCCCCGCCAATGTGTAAAGTTGCTGTCAAGTCGCCAGCAGCGCTCAAAGAGTTTTGACATTTTTCTTTTGACCATGGCGGCGCTGTGCAGGACAAAAAGTTACACATTTGATTGACTCCGTTTCTCACTTTAGAAAACAACAACAACAAACATTCTCAAGTTAGTGGTGGTTTGTTTGTAGCGATACATAAGCTCAATTGGCTGTTTTCTTTACATTTGCGACATCATTCCCATCATCATTCACCAATAGGTGGTGTTTCACTTGACTTGCTTTGATACTTTTTAATATATGTTTGTTTTCTTTTTTACTTAATTCTAGTTGTGTGTGTGAGACGGTGGGGCACCACAAAATAACAGCTCGTATCCTGGACTTGTAAATATTTCTCCATAAATGAAATTTCAACTTTTGTCTCACATCCTGTGTTTTAGTCATCTTTCTTTTGTTTTCCAAAATGTATCTGCCTCCCCATTTGTGTGAACATTTTTATTTGTGTGATCAAATAAATCCAATTATAATTTCTCACACATTTGTGTTGGGGGGTCAGAGTCCCGTTAGAGTCATAGATGCGTTCCGGGTCTTCTCTCCCACCAGTCTAAAATCTATTCCGGGTCTTCTCTCCCACCAATCACCAATCCATTCCGGGTTTTCTCTCCCACCAGTCATAAATCCATTCCGGGTTTTCTCTCCCATCATCGTCCCCATTGCAAATCCGGAAGCAGAAAATTCGACGACAAGAAAAGAACGGAAAGTGACTCCGTCCCAAAACATGGATTCCAAGTGGTTTTTTTTGCTTTAATAGTCGATGGAAGGTGTCGGCACGATGTCGAACACTGTGAGAAGCGGAGACCTGATCCACTTGAACGTGGGCGGGAAAAGGTGAGCGAGAAACCTTCGGGCTAACTGTGGCTAGCATTTAGCATCAAGAGGGTTTAAATTCGCTATGCTTTTAACGTCATGGCATCGTCCACGCAGTACCCCAAATTGTGGCCTGTAACTCGGCAGCACGTTTGATGTATTTGATATTTTTTCGATCACAAACAGCAGAAGAAGGACGAAACGCCAACTGCACTCAAGTGGAACGAACCAAGTGTCCATTGCACTTGACGTCCTATTGTGCGGTTTTGAATTCTGCTCGTTAATTGAGCCGCTGATTGATGTTCTTGATTGAGTTGAGGCCAAGGCCATTGTAAAAGCTTGGTGAGTGAGTGAGTGAGTGAGTGAGTGAGTGAGTGAGTGAGTGAGTGAGTGAGTGAGTGAGTGAGTGAGTGAGTGAGGTGCTTCCTCACACTCAGGAGTTGGTGTTTCGAAAGACACTTTGCAACTATAACTTGCGTGTGCTTGTTTTGCAGGTTCAGCACTTCCCGCCAGACGCTCACGTGGGTTCCGGACTCCTTTTTCTCCAGGTGAGCGAGCGCACCAGCTCACACAAGATGGATGGATGGATGGATGGATGGATGGATGGATGGATGGATGGATGGATGGATGGATGGATGGATGGGACGTGTGTTGGAGTGCCGCATTTGATTGAAAAAGAATATGTCAATACTCAGTGGGTCGTGATGAGGAACACAACTGGCCAATACAATATCAATATTCCAAGCGTGAAAACAATCATAAAAATGCAGACGTATTGGCCGATAATGGATACAATAAATTGCTTCCGAAAATGGGTGGACACCGGATGCATTGGGTGCAATTCTCGCAATTCCAACTTCTCACAAAGGTTAACGTAGCTCGAGAATGGAAGTCCCTCTTACGACGCTGTGCGGGTTTGTTTTCAGTCTCCTGAGCGGGCGGATCTCCACCTTGAAGGACGAAACCGGGGCCGTAAGTGGATTCGCGCCGACTTCCTTTTCTCCGAGTCCTATTCGAACGTCTGCGGTCGGCCTCCGTAGGTCTTCATCGACAGAGATCCTTCCCTGTTTGCGCCCATCCTCAACTTCCTGCGGACCAAAGAGCTGCACCCGCGCTCCTTGGGCGTGCACATGCTCATGCGCGAGGCCGAGTTCTACGGGATCACGCCTCTCGGTGAGTCTTTGTAGAGAACCGGCTCGCTGGCGTGCGCGCGCGCGCGTCCTTCCCGCTGGGCTCCCTCCGATGACGCGGCCGCGTGTTCAGTGTGCAAGCTGCAGCTGTGCGACGAGTTGGACCGCTCCTCCTGCGGGAACGTCCTCTTCAACGGCTATCTGCCTCCGCCGGGTAATCTCTAAAGGCTCGCTCGACCGCTCTCGTTCTGCGGGACGGGCGCCAAGGAGGGCCGTCGCTCACTTCCCGTTTGCGTGGCAGCGCACCCGGCCAAGCGGCGCAATCGGCACAGCGTGGCCGGCTCCCAGTTGACGGCGGGTCGGCCCGCTCCCGGCCAGAGGGCCCCGGTGCGACGCAGCAACACCATGCCGCCCAATCTGGGGAACTCCGGCATGCTGACCAGGGCGGAGGAGAGGTCGTCGGCGGCGGCAGGTGGGTGAAGCAAGCGCGCGCGCGCACACGCACACAACAAATTCACCTGACCCGCGACATTGTACGTATGCTGCAGGTCCGTCATCCGATCCCAGCTTGGTTCGGATCATCTGCGGCCATCACAACTGGATCGCTGTGGCCTACTCTCACTTTGTGGCCTGTCACAGGTGCACACACAATGAATGTTGTGTTCTTTGATCCATGGATGCGTCTCGCTCGCTGGCTCACGCGTCCGTCCATCACTCGCGGGCATATTTATGCGCCAGGGTGAAGGAGTCCACCGGCTGGCAGCAGGTCTTCACCTCTCCTCGTCTGGACTGGCTGATTGACCGGGTGGCGCTCAACGCCAAGGTGATGGGCGGCTCCCTGGGGGACAACGACAAGATGGTGGCCGTGGCCTCGGGAACGGACATCATCCTCTGGTCCATCTGCCCGGACGGCAACGGCAACGAGATCGGTGAGGATGGCCGGTCCCTTCTTCCGGCCGCCGCGTCGGTCTTGACGGCGGCGGCGACGTTTTGCAGGCGTGTTCAGCCTCAGCGTGCCGGTGGAGGCGCTCTTCTTCGTCGGTAACCAGCTGACCGCCACCAGTCACACCGGGAAGGTCGGCGTGTGGAACGCCGTCACCAAACACTGGCAGGTGAACGGCCGCCCCCAGCCCACGACTATGGAGTTGAAGGTGAAAAGGTGGCGTTTCTTTTGTCGCCTCACTCGAGCAGAACCAGGATGTGGTTCCCATCAGCAGCTACACCACGGCCGGATCCTTCCTTATCCTGGGCTGCAACAACGGCTCCATCTACTACATCGGTACGGCGCGCGCACATCTCAGCGCGTTTGCTAGCAAACGTCTGCTCATTCCTTTTTAATATGACATGTCCAAGTCTGACAAGTCTCTCAACTTAGAAGAGGGTGTGTACACTTGCGCAAGCCCCTTTTTGTCAGATTGTATTTTCATTTGAATTGTATCGATCCCATCATTGGGAGGAGAACGATTTGAAGTGGTTGATGGAATTCACCTATTTGTTGCTTCTTTTTTTTGTCTTGGCTCCAAATGGCACCTGTTGCGGCATGTCTAGATGTTCAGAAGTTTCCTCTGAGGATGAAGGACAACGACCTACTGGTGACAGAACTTTATCGAGACGCCACCGAGGATGCCATCACCGCAGTCAGCGTTTACCTCACACCCAAAACCAGTACGGCCGCTCGGGACCATTGCGTGGAGAGCCTTTGAGCGTTTTTTTTTCCCCCATATCCAGATTGAGGTCCGCGCACTCGCTCGTATGCACTCAAAATAATCGGGACGGTTGTGGAGCTTTTTCACATAACGCCGTAACGAGTGTGCCGCTGCTGCCGCCGCCGCCGCTGCTGCTGCGAGTACATTGAGCAGGTCATGGGAGAAAAATGCTCCGCCGGACCCTAACTGGACATTTGCGCCGCACGTCAGGCGACAGCGGCAACTGGATCGAGATCGCCTACGGGACCAGTTCCGGAGCGGTGCGCGTGATCGTGCAGCACCCCGAGACGGTGGGCTCGGGCCCGCAGCTCTTCCAGACGTTCTCGGTCCACCGCAGCCCCGTCACCAAGATCATGCTGTCTGAGAAGCACCTCATCTCAGGTAACCTCAGGCCCCTCCCGGTCAGCCCCGCCTTCCGCGTTAACGTGGCGCTCGCTCGCTCGCTCGCGCCTGCCCGCCAGTTTGCGCCGACAACAACCACGTTCGCACCTGGACCGTGACCCGCTTCCGGGGGATGATCTCTACCCAACCGGGCTCCACGCCGCTCGCCTCCTTCAAGATCCTCAGCCTGGATGAAGTGGATGGGCAGGGAGGCTGCAGCGCCGGCACAGAAATAGGTCAGCGGCGCCACGCCACGCCGCTAACTCGAGGAGCGCCAGCCTCCGGGGACATGTTGTCTATATATCTTTTGTGGCGCTGCGTTGTCAGGGCCATACGGCGAGAGAGACGACCAGCAGGTCTTCATCCAGAGAGTGGTCCCGGACACCGACAAACTCTACGTCAGACTCTCGTCCAACGGGAAGAGGTGCTTTAGACACAAAAATGGTGTTCAAAGATGATAAAGATGAAAGATTAGCCTGAAATGCCAAAGCTTTGGAGGATATAGAAGTTAAGCAACTTCAATGAATTGAAATCCAAAATATTTAGCCATTTGTTGAATGGTGCCAAATACTCGATGAGCTGCTTCTCCTGCACGAGATGAGAACATGTGAGGAGCGCCATCTTCAAAGAGCACGTGTGCGCCAGGGTGTGCGAGGTGCGCTCAGTGGACGGCACCTCCATCACGGCGTTTGTGGTGCACGAGTGCGAGGGTTCCAGTCGCATCGGCTCGCGACCCCGCCGCTACCTGTTCAGCGGCCACGCCAACGGAAGCATCCAGATGTGGGACCTTACCACCGCCATGGAGATCGCCGGCAAGGTGGACATCCGAGGTGAGCCGCGGCCCCGCGCAGCGCTTCCGCCCGCTCGCTCGGCTCTCATTGCTTGCCTTGCAGCGCTGGGTGGGCCGACGGAGGAGGAGCTGCTGGAGCTCTTGGACCAGTGTGACCTTGCTCTCACCAGAACTCCGGACAGCACACCCAGAACCTCCACGTGCAGGTGCACATGCACACACACACACACAGATTTTGATCACGACACACAAGTCAGCTGCCCCCCCTCTCTGGTCTCATTCATGCCATGCGGCAACTTTGTGTGTGTGCGCACATGTTCAGCCTCTCTTCAGGTTTATGCGAAGGCCTCCGAGCGGATCGAACTTGCTCTTCTGGAGGAAGAGGAGGAGGCGGCGGCGGCGGCTCTTCTTCTTCTTCTCTCTGCACTAGTCTCCCCGGCCAAGGTCCGCCCCCCACCAACTCGGCCAAGTCCTCCCGAGATCCGGTCCCGTCCTCGGGGCTGTCCTCGGGGCCGCCCTCCCTGGCCTTCGCCTTTCCCTCCTACGGACCCCAGCGCCTCCGCGGCTCCAGCCCGCGTCCCCGCCGGCCGGCGGACTGCGGCTGGGCCCGCGGGGGCGCTCCGCTTGAGCGCGAGTGCGGCTGGGCACGCAGGGGCAGTTTTGTGGAGCGCTGCCAAGAGCTGGCCAAGGGCTCCGAGGCGGCGGGGGGGGCCGAAGGCACGAGGCGGAGTCTGGCCGCGTGCGGTGAGCTGGAATCCCGCTTTTGCCCCAGGACGCCGGCCCCGCGCCACCCCCACGCCGGTGCATCTTCATCCCTAACGCCGTCACCCGCGCCATCACCACGCGGGGCGGCCTCGCCCACGTCCCCCACCGGCCCGGCCGTCGCCGCTACCTCCCCGACACGCTCGCAGACGCCCTCCTCGGGGCGCCGCGGCGCCAACCCCGCTGCTTCCCCGTCGTCGGATGTCGCCGCGTCACCCGAAGTTTCGCCCGGCGCCGCCTCCCCAAACGGCACAGCCGCCCCGGCAACCTGCCCCAAACCGCACATGAACGAGACCAGCTTCTGACAGCCGCTGTGACTAGCAGGAGCAGTGAGGTGCAGGTGCACGCACACGCACACACATAACCTTTAGCCCAAAATATTTGACCATCTTCTCAGAGCCCGTGTGATAGAACGTAGCCACTGGTGCCATTTCCTGTCAGGTTGCCGTGGTTACCCTGTCAACAAGCCAGCAAAAAAAGAAAACTATCGCCAATGCTGCCTGTCACGCAAATCTGATTTTTTTTTTTTTGTCGGAGCGGCCGGCCCGTCAGCTGCTTGCATCGCTTAAGGCTAATGAGAGGCTTCGAGTGTTTATTGTTGGGACGCTAGAGAGTGGCGTTCGGGAGCGGTAATCAATGTTTAGGTTTGCTATCTTCAAGTGCCCAAATAACATGAACGCCTGTTCTATTTGTCACATGTTTATCATTACGACATTTTGTGAATAGCATCATTTTTTTCCTTCTGTGGTTTGTAAGAAGAAAATGAATTCATTCATAAAAAAGGAATCCCGGAACTCAGGCGAGCATGTTTTTTTTTACTTGGCCAAAATAAAGCAACATTTGGTTTGAAAACCAAATGACATGATTTTTGTTCTGCAAACAGTTGACACAAATCGATTCCAATCACAAATGGATTGAATTGTTGTGGGGAAACTAAGGTTTGATTCCAAGGCCCAAAGCGGAAAGCTTTGGGTTCAAGCCAGCGGCGGTCGGTCGGTCGTTCGGGCCTTCGCAATAGGCTTGGCCGCGTTTGTTCTTTGACTACCAACAAGGAAAAGGGCTCCAAAGCGCAACTCAAGTCAGCCAAAAGAGTTGGGTTGTAGCAAATTGACATTTGATTGTCAAAGAGCAAGGAAGGAAGAAGAAAGCTTAGTTAGGTGCAGTGGATGCTCTTCCCTCGGACACCACGCATGCATCAAAGACGTTGAGTTGTACAAACAAATAGTTGGCCGAGGAGTCGCTCGCCTGTTGTTTCAGGAGACGTGCCCGGCGCTCGGCCTGTTGTTTCAGGAGAGATGCCGAGCGCTCGGCCTTTGCTCCACGCCCCTTCCTGCCATTCTCCCGGCCACGCCGGCAACGAGGGCTCGGTCCGAAAGGAGCGCTTCCTCTTATCTCCTCCGCACGGAAGGACTTCAAAGCAGGCCGGCGTGCGCCCGTGCAGCCATCGCGCCGCATTGTTCCAAAGTTCTCGGTCAGGCTGGGGAAGCACTTCCACTCGCGCGAGGGACAAAGAACAGAGAGCACGGGCGGGCCGGCCGGCGTGAGGACGACACACAGCCAAGACACGACACGACGCGACGCGCCACGCCACGCCACGACTGGGAAAAGACTCGCGTGAGTAGAGCATGTCAAGCAGCTTTGATCGGATGAACGACCCGCAGGCTAGTTTGCGTTGGTTGGGAGAAGTGACTTCTTGATTTCCCAAAGATGGGCCATTTTCCAGTGCCAATGATCCTTGAGAAGGAGCGCAATGCTGAAGGCTGCCTTTGACCTTCTCAGGATGGATCCCGTCAACTCCACGCAGCTGACCGTCAACCAATCGGACGCCAGCGGCGTGCTGACGCATGCGGTGCTGCCCTGGCTCTACCTGCTCCTCTGCGCGGCGGGCGTGCCGCTCAACGGCGCGGCCGCCTGGATCTTCTTCCGGGTGCCCAGCGACTCGGCCCTGGTGGTGTACCTGAAGAACATGGCGGTGGCCGACCTCCTGATGCTGGCCACCTTCCCCTTCCGGGTGGCGGCGCAGCTGGGGCTGGGCGGCTGGCGCCTCCACGTGGTTCTGTGCCGCTACACCTCGGTGCTCTTCTACTCGTCCATGTACGTGGGCATCCTCTTCATGGGCCTCATCAGCCTGGAGCGCTACGTCAAGGTGGTGCGCCGCTCGGGCGCCTCCGCCTCGGCCCACTTCCTTCAGAGGGTGGGCGCGGCCCGGCTCCTGGCGCTGCTGGCCTGGAGCCTCCTCATCCTGTGCGTGCTGCCCAACGCCGTGCTGACCGGCCGGCCGGCCGACCAGGAGACGTCTCGCCACTGCATGAGGCTGAAGAGCCCGCTGGGGGTGCAGTGGCACCGCGTGTCCACGTTCTTCAGCGTGGGCCTCTTCTGGCTCACTCTGCTGGTTCTGGCCTTCTGTTACTCCTCCATCACCCGCCGCATCTACCGCTCATCCCGCCCCCAAGGCGGCGGCGGCGGCGGCAGCCGCCACGGCGACGACGTGCGGCGCAAGTCCAACCGTAGCATCTTCTGCATCCTGGCCGTCTTCTTCATCTGCTTCGTGCCCTACCACGTCTGCCGCGTGCCCTACACCCTCAGCCAGATGCCGGCGTCCGGGTTCAGCCGAGCCTCTCGCCTCCTGCTCTTCCAGGCCAAGGAGGCCACGCTCTTCCTGTCCGCCGTCAACGTCTGCCTGGATCCCGTCATCTACTTCCTCATGTGCCACAAGTTTCGAGAGTCTTTGCTCGCCAAGCTCTCCAGAGGGGACGGGAGCGTCTCCCTCACCGCCGCGCCCAGCCTCAGCAACATTTAGGACCCGCCGAGGAGGTCAGGAAACATCTCAGGCGTGCCGATGTGAGCGGAGGAGACTGAGCTGAGAAGAAGCAAAGCGGCCTCGGCCGACCTGTGGAAACACGATGGATGGGAGGAACGTGAGAGCCCCTGCGCCAGCCAGGAGATGGTGGGGTAGGACAGAGAACCAGAGGAGAGGAGGTGAAGGATCACATGCGCAACGGAGAAAGAGCAAAAATAAAAGCATTTCATACTTCAAACCAAAAAACTCAGCTCGTTTGTCGATCATCCCAAATGTCAATAATCGTCCTGAATGAAAGACTCTGATTGATGGATTCTTGGAATCTCCGCGTCCCAATCCCTTCGCCTATTTAGTGTGCCCTCTAGTGGACAACGCCAACTTGAAGTTGCGCAAACTAACCAAAAGAGGGCAGTGCAGTCACCTTATGGTGATACCGAAAATAGAGTATTAAGCTACTGTGGCGTCAATACATGGGGGGGGGGGGGGGGGTGTCCTTTATTAAGGAGCAAGCAGAAGCTTTGGAATGAAGTCATCATAACACTCGCCCCGCCCCAACCACTTTGGGTGAGTAAGCAAGCATACCTGCTTATCGGTACTCCATGGCGTGCAGTACATGTGCGAGCTGTTCCTGAACGCATCATTCACCCACGAGCAGGTAACATTCAGCCGACGTCACACGATGACGCTGGACGCCACGCCACGCAAGCGGCCCATGTAAGTGGAGGAAAACTTGCTTGCATGTTTTGACAACGAGGCATAAAGTGCCATCACCTTATGTACGATTTAAATCCGCAGCCTTGACGGGGGAAAAAAATAAATAAAAACTCTCAGTCGGAAATCGTAATTGAAATTCAGACAGCCCACAGTTGGAGGACATTTTCTCCTTTTTAGGCCAGGGAGCAAGAGAGGAAGTCGGGCTGTGCCAGGCCGGGCCGGGCCGGGCCGGGCCGGCCTGGGCTGGCGGGTCATTTGGTGTCGTGGGAACGAGCGCAAAATAAACACGCACGCGCACGCGCAATTTGAGCTAGCGTCACGTTTTCACAGGCCCGCTCTGACGTCTGCGCCTCCTTTTCAATTCTCAACGCAAGCTAACGAGACGAAGCCCTGCGCCGTTGACGCTTTTGGTGGAAATGTTGACCACCGCATCCGTCCGCAGTTCCTTTCACTTCCCTGGTCGCGTTGTCCTTTTGTTGCCCCCTGACCTTTGACCCCTGCAAAGAGGTGGAGGGCGATTGCGTTCGGGGAAATAGTAGCAGGAAAGTCGGACGACTGACTTGGAATAACACACAAAAAAGTGCCGGCTCAGCACTTTAGCTTAGCCTAGCTTCCCTTTGTGTGTGTGTGTGTGTGTGTGTGTGTGTGTGTGTGTTTGTCTGCACATCTTTGGATACTTTGCGTGTGAGTGTTTATCCACTTTAAAGCTGGGAATGAAAGCATTTGAAAGAATTTGTGCATTTGCACGCATGTTGAAAAAGTTGCCTGAGCCCATTTGAGTGATCAACATGACTGTGGGTGGACCAACGTGTGTGTCAGCCAAAGTCTGAAGGACTTGTGGCAAAGATTTCACTTGTTTTCTGTCCAATGCCTTCTTTCTCCCCAAAAAGAGAAAGACTTATTCTATGCCATCATTATGCTTCCAAGATTTTTTGGGGGGCAACTTGAAAAATACAGCTAATCTCGTCAAATTGTGACTATCCTCCCAAAAAATTCTCGTCCTTTTCTTTTGCGGTGCTGTAACACACCAGAGTGTTCTGATCACCTAACGTTTACGTATGTTGAGTGATGGAGCTGAAATGTGTTTTTGTGTTCTTCAGTGGGGGAAGAATTCAAGCTGCAGCTGTGGTGGATGAATCAAAAATGCTGACTCGGCTGATGACGACGCCGACTCTGTCATGGCCGTCTGTCGTCACGACGACGCTGTCTCCTCGTAAGGTGAGCCATCTTGTAGTGAGTCGCCTTGACGACCGTCTGGCTTTGTTGGCGATCAACCCGGGAGCCGGCCCGAGCGTATTTTGGATGATATGGAATGCAGTGCTTTAGTGAGGGTCGTCACAAATGCCTGTACCTTTTGTCTTGTCTGTGTAACATGCAAGATTCCACACACAGTCAGTAGGGGGTTTTTTCTTCAACTAATGTTTGTCAGACACTTAAGTGCACCGTTGTCTGTCAATGGGAGTCATGTGTTTGTGTGTGAGTGTGTGTGCGTGGAGAGTGTACACACACTCACGCATCCCCAAAGTCGGTCCATGTTTTGTCAGTCAGACACTTGGGAGCAAGGTTTTGTGTGTGTGTGTGTGTGTGTGTCTGCTTTGTGTTGTGAGTCAGCTGAAAGGCGAGACACGGCGCCATTTACGGCGAAGATGTCAGCAAATGTCCAAAGATGAGAAACATTCCTGCTTGCCTTTTTGCGCAGCTGCTCATGACTTTTCCTTTGCTTGCGAGCAGCTGGCGTTTCTCTCTCTCGCTCTCTCTGCCGCTCAGACTCTTCCTCCCTTACTCCCCCCTCCGTCCCTCCGTCCGTCCCTCCGTCCCTCCCTCCCCTCCCTCCTCGCGCCCGGCTCACTCAGTCAGAGCGGATCTGAGCCGCCGTGCAGGGCGCTCGCGCGGAGTTCCCGGGGCAGCCAGCGACTTGGGGCGATATGACGTCGCGTGCCGTGGAGGCTTTTGGTTGTTTTTGGAGCGTTGACGCCTGTGAGGGCCATTAAATCGTGTGCGGAGGCCGGGAAGCGTCGTCCGGAAGGCAGGTGAGGCTCCCGATGCAGCCGCAAGCGCATGAAGCCGCACTGCGGTCACGGCCTCGGTGCGCTCCTTTCGTCGCGCAAACTTTGGTGAGGCCGCCCGCCCGCCTGCCGTTTGTTGGCGACCAGACGTGGCTGCGGTTGGCCTGCAGGGGGCGGGAGCGAGGATGCGAGCAGGTCACTCGCCACCATTTCGGGCCGCAGATGAGGAGGAGGAAAGTTAACGTATCAGATATTTGTGAGCGTTTGCGACTTTAGCATGCGAGCGAGCAAGCAAGTGCATGTACGTATGTCATGGTGTTGTTTTGGGCACAATGGAAGCAGCAGGCCAACAGCAGTGCTGTGTTGCTGCTCTTGCGTGGTCACCTGGCTGGCTGGCTGGCTGGCTGGCTGGCTGGCTGGCTGGCTGGCTGGCTGGCTGGCTGGCTGGCTGGCTGGCTGGCTGGCTGGCTGGCTGGCTGGCTGGCTGGCTGGCTGGCTGGCTGGCTGGCTGGCTGGTTGGCCGGCCGGCCGGCTGGCTTGAGACACGTTGTGATCTTCCGAGTCATGTGATCAAAGTTTTCTAACGGACTGTCCATCAAGACCCAGTCTAAGGTCGGCTGGGTTGCATTTTCAGTGCTCTTGCACGGTGCTTGCATGCTGGGAGCCGGGCCGAGCTGAGCGCTTGCTGCGTTTGCTCCCCCCCCCCCCGATCCGTACAGATCTTCTAATGGCAGATCTGGAAACCATTTTGTCTTTCTTTTCCCCCCGCTCTTTTGTTATCCCAAAGGTTTATTGATGGTACCTGTGCACTTCTGGGAGACCATTTTGGGCTGAGATTGTTGTTATTGTTGCTGGCACTTTGTGGGCAAGCGCTGCTCTTGGCGCGCGTGTTCTGTCGGAGGCTCAGCCGATGACAAGCGAGGGAAAATCTGCCACTTTGGCTTTCGCTAGACGACTTTGACTTGCCTGCTGTCACCAGAGCGGACGAGTGCAAATGGGGTCGACCCGTGCCAGCCTCAGTGGCCTGCCTGGCAGGAGGTCCACGTGCACACGATCGCACCAAGCGGCGCCGGCCTAAGCCCCACCCTGCGCCTGTGTCGTTGCTTCAGGTTGCTTCCCGTTCATCATCACATCATGCCTGAGGGTTGGCGTCGCGGGAGCTCCAGATCATCCGGCAGCGGCGGCGGCGGCAGCGGCACAGGTGAGCGCCTTTCCACCCCAATCGCCGTCTGTTGCTTTGCCTGGCCTCCGGAGCGGTCCGTCCGTCCGTCCATCGCGGGCCCATTTGCCATTCGCTCTCTGGCATTTATTTGGTCGGTCGGTCGGTCGGTCCGTGTGAATCCGATTGAACTTGACGTCGTTTGCATTTCGTCTGAGGAATTTGCTCAGGCCGTGATTTTCTTTCCCGGACGCCGATGGATTGTTGATTGTTGCGGTGGGGGGGCACACGCAAATGTCACGCAGGTGCCAAGCGGCCGTCGTCGGCGTCGTCGCTGAGCGGGATGATGGGCAGGATGATGTCGTCGGGCGAGCGGGGCGCCTCCTCCTCCTCCTGCACGTCGGTCAACAGCGTCTGCTCCGACTGCGAGCGGCCGGCCTCGCTCTCGCTGTCGTCGTCCGCCTCCTCCGTATCGCTGCAGGACGCCTCGTCCTCGTCCTCGTCCTCCTCCTCGTCGTCCTCCTCGCTCCCTTACGGCGCCGTGCCGGCCTACAAGGCCGCCGCCGCCGGCACCGCCGCCGCCGCCGCCTCGGCGCCGCCTGAGAGGAACGGCTCCGACATCAGCCTGCACCTCACCCCGTTGGTAGCGGGCGCCGCCGTGCCCAGGCCGCTGTCCCGGCTGGAGAGGGTTGTCATGGAGATCGTGGAGACGGAGCAAGCCTACGTCAGGGACCTCAAGAGCATCGTGGAGGTGAGACAAGGGCCCGACCGACCAAATGAACATTTGGGCTCCGTGCTCGGAGTCCTTTGGGAGAAAGCTCAAAGGGTTGTTTGCGTTGTGCCCACCAGCGTCGATGGCGCTTCACGCTCATCACGTTAGCCAAATTGGAAGCAGACAGGATGCAAATCATCCAAAAAACCTTGGAACATACCAACGCGCACACACACACACACACACGCACACACGCACACACACTCACACAACCTGCTTTAATAATGCTCAAAGTCTTCTGATAAGAAAGGCCAAATTCCTCAAGACCTGATTGTGCGCTGGTGTGCGCATGCCCCCCCCCCCTTTTTGTGGTCTGCTTGAAATCTGGATTTGATTGAAGCTACATGATGTCACGCTCGCTGGGAATTTGAATCAACTGCCATAGTGTGTGAGTGTGTGAGTGTGTGAGTGAGTGAGTGAGTGAGTGAGTGAGTGAGTGAGTGAGTGAGTGAGTGAGTGAGTGAGTGAGTGAGTGCGTGAGTGAGTGAGTGAGTGAGTGAGTGAGTGAGTGAGTGAGTGAGTGAGTGAGTGAGTGAGTGAGTGAGTGAGTGAGTGAGTGAGTGAGTGAGTGAGTGAGTGAGTGAGTGAGTTTGCGGCAGTCCCCCAAAGTGGCGGCAATGGTGTGTGTGTGTGTGTGTGAGTCAGGCGTTTGAAGCGGATCCTCCCGGTTCCTCCGCTTTTCCGGTAACAGTCTCAGTGAAGTCATCGGATTTGCCGAGTCTCGTGCGGACGTGACATGAGACGAGCGGCCGGGGGGGGGGCAAAGATGATGGCGCGCCAAAGTATGAAACAACGCGGGAGGATCGTGGCCAAGCCGGCTGAGCTCAGCGCGAGTGAGGGTCGGAGGGAAGAAAATGACGACGAGGCGCAGCGTGAACACGGCTCACATCAGTGTGTGCGTGCGAGCCGGGGTCACGTGACCTCAGGCGTCCGCTGTCGCCTTCGGGCCGCGACTTGGCTCGGACTCGGCTCGCTCCAAATTGACCTAATAAAGCGAGCGCCACGCAGCGAGCCCATTGGGCCTCCTACTGATCCGCTGGTTTTGTTGCGCATAGGACTACCTGGGCTGCATCATCGACTGCGCCGCGCTTCCCGTCAAGCCGGAGCAGGTCAGCGGTCTGTTCTGCAACATCGAGGACATCTACGAGTTCAACAGGTAAGCCGGCGGCGCCGAGGAACGGTCCTCACTGATGGCCATAAGTTGGTCCCGCATGGGTGCAAAGCGGCCTCGCGTTGACGCTTTGTGCGGTTGAATGCTCGGCCGTCCCAAAATGGGAGGAGCTCATTGGAATGCTTAAAAGTGCGTGCATGCGTGCGTGCGTGCGTGCGTCATGTATTGTCAGTCCAGTTAGAGGCCCGGTTTGCAGTGGGCCGGTTCCGCTCGAGCTGCTGCATATCGTTCTGAGATGACGGAGCAGAAGCGCTGCGGCGGCGGCGGCGCAGATGTTCCCCCCCAAGCGAAAAATGTGCAAACGTGTTGAAAGGAGAAGAAGGTCACGCCGAGTTTTTGCTTCTGACGTTGGACAAGATGGTGGAAAAAAACGTCTTGTGGCAACGCTTTGGCGCTGACAGCAGATAAGATGGAAAGGCCGGCCGGAGCCAGGCAGGAGCGCGGCCAAGCTGGCGCCGGCGGCTTTTCTTCGGGTTCCGCTCCCGCCGGGACCCAAAGTTGCCGTCGTAAAGAAAGGAAAGGAAAGGAAAGGAAAGCAAGGAGCTGCTTTCAGCAGCAGCATCCTCTTGTTTGTTCAAAATGCAGCCACGCTGAATTTCCTCCTGAAAATGTCAATTGCTGCGAATTCTCTTTTTACGCTCAGTGCCAGCAAACACACACACACACACACAGTCTCCCATAAATCACACACAGCCAAAAGCACGCATGTGTGAGGCCAAACACACACACACACACACACACAAAGTTTTCATTCCTTCCAGACTTCCTGCCTCTGCGTTCTCATGGGAAGTTTTTGTATGAGCCAGCAAAGGAGAATGTGTGTGTACGCGCGCATGCGCTCGCTCGCTCGCTCCCTCGCAGCTGTGTAATGAAGTTAAACTTAATGAATTGATGAGAGCACTGTACAAGCCACCAGCTAACCAGTAGAACCCCCCCAGCCCCCACACACACCTCACTTTGGCTTCCTGCTCAGGAAACAGTTTGACCTCATTTCTTGCTTTCCTTCCACATTGCGCACGCACGCACACACACACACACACACACACACACACTGCCAGATGCGGGACGACCAAAAGCATGCAGCGGCTGCGCGTGCGCGTCCAACGTAATTTGAGCTGAAGGAATGTTTTGAGCATGCTCGGTCATCCCGTAACTTGCTTTTGTTTCCATGCTCTCTGATTGTGTTCATGAGATGCTTTCCTTTGTTTTCTTCTTTATATTGCGGTGCTGTGCCCGCAACTCGCCTCGCCTCGCCTCGCTTCATGTTGACTTGATGTGGACACGTAGCGTTGTTGCAGGAACTTGGAGCAGCATGATGCCCGAACCCTAACCCTAACCCCCCCCCCATACGCACACACACTGTATACTTAAGCGAGTGCCGGCAGCCATTTTCATTTCTCCAAGGTTGCAATTTGTCTTCTTTTAGTCACGTAAATGATAAACATGCGTCCCATCATTTTCTCGCTGGCGACGGCGTGGAGGAAGGTGGAGGCACGCCTGCACGCACGCACGCACGCGCGCACACAGTCAAGTGTTGCGTAAGCTTTGCTGCACATTGTGAGCGTTTTTTTGACTCGGTGCGCCGGAGTTCAAAGAGGTTTTGTCTCAGCTTCCGTTTTGCTTTCTTTTTGTCTGGTCTGGTGTGGTGTTATGTTGATTTGCTTCTCCAAAACTGCATGGAGCAGCTTGCCTTTGGCTGGCTCCGCTCCACAGCATGAGCCAGACCTTTCCAAGGTCCCGGCGTCCACCCTCCCCCTGAAAATGTCTTCTGGCGCCAGAAGAGGGAGCGCAAGGGGCAAGAGGGGGAGAATGAGGCGCGCGAGCCTCGTGGCTCGCGCGCCTCATGGCTCGCCTCACGTGAATAACATGGTCACGTTTCCATGACAACATCTGCTCAAGTCTGAGTGCAGGGAGTCCGAGCGACTCGCTCGCTACCTATCTGATTTGGGAGGAAGGTTCAGCGCCCCACCCTCAACTTGCTATGCATGAGTTTGGGTCGGTGACTAACAACGGCGCCCCCTCGCCTGTGTGACGAGGCCAGGCTATCTTCTCACCTGGTCTGGCATCTGTCTCTCTCCGCAGTGAACTGCTGGAGGATTTGGAGAGAAGCCGGCATGCCGCTGCCATCGCCGACTGCTTTGTGGAAAGGGTGAGAAGCAGGTGCCCCGTGTGTGTGCGTGCCTGCCTGCCTGCCTGCCTGCCTGGCTGCCTGGCTGCCTGGCTACCTGCCTGCCTGCCTGCCTGCCTGCCTGCCTACCTGCCTGCCTGCCTGCCTGCCTGCCTGCCTGCCTGCCCGCCTGCCCGAGTGCATGCGTGCATGCATGTGCAACAGGAAGCAGGTCACAGCCAGCAGGTCATTCACTCACTCACTCGCTCGCTCACGCGCAGACACACAAACACACACACACACACGTCACTTTGTTGAACTTCCACTGCTGAGGATCAGACCAACACCCTGTAAAAAGTCTTTGCTTGCATTGTGTGTGTGTGTGTGTGTGTGTGTGTGGCAGTGCTACCAAAATGTCAAAGAGAGATAGACGTGAAGTCAAGAGCATATCTTGCTGACCCAATTATGCCTTCACAGAGTGAAGCCTTTGACATCTACACGCTGTACTGCATGAACTACCCCAAGTGAGTACATCGTCCGTGTGTGTGTGTGTGTGTGTGTGTGTGTGTGTGTGTGTGTGTGTGGCTTGCGTAGTCTGGCAAACGGCCAGCAGGTCCACGTCATCTTCCATCCATTTTTCCAATGAAGGGGGGGAGCGACGTTGTTGAAGCCGCCGCCGCCGCGCTGTCGGCTGCAACGTCATCCCTTTGTCATCCCTTCTTCATCCCTTCTTCATGTAACCCTTCACACCTTGCCTCAGTCCGTCCGGGATTGCTTGTGAAATGTGTGAGCTGATCAGGATTGTCTGAAGGTGTTGTGCTTGCATTTCAAGTCATGTCCTTCTGCGCTTGGCTCTGGCCTCCAGCCAGCCGTCTGCCGACGCCTTGCCCAAAAATCTCCTTTGTCCTCTTTCAAGGAACACAGCCTTAGTTGTGTGCCGCGCACACGCACACGCGCACGCGCACACACACAGGCGCCTTGGTCGCTTCTTTGCTTCCTGCCTCAGTTAAGGAAAAAAACAAACCAGAAAGTAGGTCAGATGCTTTTGGTGATCCAAAGCAGAGGCAAAAGCAAAAAAAAACCCAAAATCCGGGCAGCATTTCAGGCCTGCTTGACTTCCTTGTCAACTGAAGCCGAGAAGAACTAATGTTTGGGGCTGTTTTTTTTTTTTTTTTCTTTTGTGGGTTTGGGGAGGGGGGGTCATAAATCCAAAGCTGAGTGCTTCGGCTGTTGTTCTTCCTAGCCAAAATTCATTCTTCTTCTTGAGAAAGCGCAACTCTTTGTGGGGGCTTCTTCCATTTGCAGCTCAGTGTCCGTTCTGAGGGAGTGCATGAAGAACGAAAGCCTGGTCCGCTTCTTCCACGAGCGACGCGCCACCCTCAAGCACTCGCTGCCGCTGGAGACGTACCTCCTGAAACCCGTGCAGCGCATCCTCAAGTATCACCTCCTCCTGCAGGTAACTCGCGGGACTTCCCCCTCGGCGGGTGACGCCGAATGTCGGCCGCCTTAGAACAAAGGAGACGGCTTTCTGACAAGATTGCCTGAAAAGAAATGAATGCGAGCCGCACTGCCACCTACTGCCGTCGATGTGCAATTGCACGGCAAAGCGCAAATGCACCTTTCCCGCCTCCCTCCCTCCCTCCCTCCCTCCCTCCCTCCCTCCCTCACAATTGCACCGGAGCGTCCCGTTGCGCAATTTGGCCCAAACGACCGTTTGCTGACGTTTGTCGCGCTCCCAGGAACTCTCCAAGCATTTGGACAAGAGCGACCCGGGCTACGAGGTGGTGGAGGACGCCATCATCACCATGACGGCGGTGGCCTGGTACATCAACGACATGAAGAGGAAGCAGGAGCATGCCGTCCGCTTGCAGGTGCGTATGGGAGGGAAGGCGGGGGTGGCTGGGGGCTTTTTGGGCGACTCCAGCCCACAGAGCCAGCGCGTGTCCCCAGGAAATCGAGTCGCTGCTGGTGAACTGGAGCGGTCCCGACCTGAGTGGCTTTGGCGAGCTGGTTCTGGAAGGTTCCTTCAAGGTCCAGCGGGTGAAGAAGGAGCGCGCCTTCTTCCTGTTTGACAAGATGCTGCTGATCGCCAAGAAGCGTGCCGAGCGCTTTGTGTACAGCACGCACATCTTTGTGAGTGGTGCCAAAGAGCGAGTGAGCGAGCGAGTGAGCGAGCGAGTGAGCGAGCGAGCGAGCGGCAATTCCCTCTCTTGGGCCGCCGCCGCCGCCGCCACCACTTGAGTTTGTGACTTGCCTTTTTTGCCCAGTGCTGCAACCTCCAGCTGGCAGACACTCTGAAGGACCCGCTGTGTTTCCGAGTGTCCGACCTGATGATTCCCAAACAGCAGCATGTTGTCCAGGTGATTCATTTCAAGTAGGGAGGCATCTCCAAACTTTGCCCAAAATGAGCCAGCGCGTACTTTTGCTGCACGTCGGGCTCCAAGCAGGCTTGCTTTGGACTTTTGGTGGTGCACACCCCAAAGCGTGTGTGCACGCGTGTGCGCTGGGCAAAGTTTTGGACTCTTTTGGAGCTGCTTCCTTCCTTCCTTCCTTCCTTCCTTCCTTCCTAGCGTGTTGCTGGCTGCTCTTGTCTTCATTGCGTTTGTTCATTGTTGACTGCAGACCAAGAACATGGAGGAGAAGAGGCTGTGGGTTCACTACCTCAACAAACTCATCATCGAAAATCATCCGGCTTCTCTTCCGCACAAGGTTGGCTGGCGAGAAAGAACGAGCACGTCCGTCGGTTGGCAAAAAGGATGGCGGGCGGGCGGGCGGGCGCACGAGTAGTTTTGTGCTGGCCTCTGCTGCCCCCTTCTGGTCATTATTGTAGTTACACCCTCCTGTTGGGAGCAAGCCAGGAAAAGAGAGAAAAAAGACGCAAGTGTAGACGTGGCCCAAGTAGGCACGCATGCTCGTCCCGTCTCGTCTGGACTGAACTTTGGCTTCGACTGCCTCCCGTCTCTCTCTCTCGAGACAGAGAGGAGCATGAAAGTAATCAAAAGAAAGAATGTGAAAATCTCTTTGAAGAGCCAGATGCTCTCGCTCGTCTTTCCCCACAATTCTCCATTGACGCATTGCAATTGTTGTGCTTTGCAGGCCAGGCAGGTCCTCGGAGACGACTTGTGTCAGTGTGAGTGAACACACACACACGTCCGAAGGGCTGGCGAGCCTTCAGCGGTTACTGCAAAATCCTTTGCGTCCGACCGACTCTGAAAGCTTTGCGCCTTGTCTGTCAGCAGCCCAGCACTTGGAGCACGAGCGCCCCACAAAGCTTCCTTGGGCTTCTCCGCGACCGGACGACGCTTATCACCGAGGACGGCGGCGCTCAGGTCCGGAGCTTGCGCTGGCTCGTCCGTTTCCAGAAAGAGAAGTCAATTGCGTGGATGTTTTGCGTGACCTTGCAGAACCACCCGCCATGCTCGCGCTGACGCCTGAAAAAAGCAGGAAGAGTTTGCCGCTGCTACTGGAGGCAAATCTGCCCTACAGACGCACCAGGAGACAGTCCGGTAGGTACGCCCCAAAGAGCAGATTGGACACGTTCACGTGCACGTTTCTCTCTCCAAATTTCACCGAGCGTGAGCATGTTAAGCCGGAGATCAAAAGTCCGTTCTGAAAAGTACATACGTGTTGAAGAGGCTCGCTCGGCAGGCGTCAAAGTCCACTTTGAAGGAAACAACCTCTTTGACAATGTCACCAGATCTTCAGGTCTCAAAAAGTCAAGCAAACGTTGTTGTCTTCCAGCTCCAGCCAAGGACATCCGAGCGGCATTTCATCCTCACGGTGAGCAAATTCCTAATCGGGTCGATGCAAAGGTGCCACTTTTTGCCAAGTGGCTTTTCAATCGGTGCACATTGGCCGAAGCTGGCCCCGAGCCGGGCGGCTCTCGCTCTGGGTTAGCCGCGGTGTTGCGCTAGCTAACATTCTTTTCCGCTCCGCAAACAACCCGTCATCCTCACGTGACGTCTCCCGGCAGGCCCGAAGGTGAGACAACGTCCCCTTAGTTTGTTCAATCTGGTGCGCGTCAGACCACGCATGTAGTGACCAGCCTTGCCCGTCCGTCTTTCCCAGCGAGCCGACAGCGAGGGTGAGCTGAAGCGGGCCCACGGTTTAAGCTCGGCGGCGGCGGCGGCGGGAAGCGGCGGCACGCCAGACTCCTCTGTCCTCTGCCGGCAGGAGCGAGAGGTGAGCCTCATGTCGGAACTCAAGTCTGACTGTCATTGACACGCCTGGACTCACATCTTGACTAGGAGGAGGAGGAGGAGGAGGAGGAGGATCTGGTAGCGCTCTGCGCTCCCCCCACTCTGTCCATCACAGAGGAGATCCTGGAGTTGATCAACCAAAGCCGAGCGAGGGAGGGACTGCTTTCTGCGGTGAGCCCACCTCGTGCTTGACACGAGCCGGCGCGGAGCTCAACGGCCTTTGCGTTCTTCTCAGGAGGTGCTCCCGGATCAGCCGCGGGCCGAGTCGCCGCCAGCTCGCCACAGCGACTTCACCTGCCCGCTGCCCCCGCCGGCGCTCCGGGAGGAAGCGGAAACTTGCCAGAACGCTCAAGAGCAGAGCGCCGACAGCGCTGACAGCGCCGACGGCGCCGGCGCTCCAAATGGAAGTGAGGTCCAAATGAGGGAGAGGCCGCAAAACGGGCTGCTGCGTTCAGCGGAAGAATTAGAAGCAAACGCTGACATCGGCAAAACATCAGAAGGCGAGCCACGCAAAACAGAAAGTCCTCCCGGCGTCTCCATCCTGGAGCAGGGCCGGGCGCGTGGTCGGGAGGAGGCGGGCCATTCCTCCGGCCATCCGGACGACAGCCCCAGCGCAGAGCCCAAAGCGGGCGCCGAGCGTGACAAGAGGATCATTGAAAAAATCAAAAGTTATTACGAGGCAGCGGCGGAGCTACAGGAGGAGGAAGATGCCGGAGAGGAAGAAGACCAGACGTCCGGAAGGAGCAGCCCTTTTGCACCCATTCCCACCGGACCGGTGAACCATCCGGCGCCGCTGGCGCTGCTGGCGCTGCCAGCGCCTCCGCCGCCCCCTCAACCGCCTTTGCCAAATGACAACCAAGCGAACGAAGCTCTTCAAACGCAGAGCGCTCACCGTCGCCAGAGCGCTTCTCCCGCACTTGTGGAAGATTCTCGTCATGGAAACGTCGACGCGCATTCAAGCCCGGTGCTTTTGGAAGCCAAAGACAGAAATCTGGACGATAAGTCACCCATCGTCATCCGGATGGAAGACCCTGACAATCCGAGCGAGGGTCCTGCCGATCTGCCCCCGAGCGGCCCCGATCCGGCCCAAAAGCAAATCCGGGCTGCCGGTGAAAACCAAGGAGCAGACCAAGATGACGGGTCGTGGCCTCCAGAGGGACCACACAGTACACAACAAGAGAAGACAAGACAACAAGAAGAAGAAGAAGAAGGCAAGGAAAGTCCCAAAGAATCCTCAGGAAGTCGTCGCCCAGCGAGCCCGCCGTGTCTTCAAACCAGTTCCGCTCGGACTCGAGGCAAACATAAAGCCACCGGTAGTCCCGCGGCACCGAGACGAGCTTGCCGACCGTCTCGGATGGTCTCCACCAAGCGGGCCTTGTTTGAGGGCACGCTCGCCGCCGACATCACGGCGATCGGCTTATTCGAAGCCGACCCCTCGCTCGCGCACAACTCCGAGCGCATCCTGAACAAAGTCCAAACTCTCGCCACTATGTACAGTCTCAAAGCCGGCGCCGCCGCCGCCACCGCCAAGGTCCCCTGGCGGCAAAAAGCAGACAAAAGCCCAGCGCCTTCGCTCGCCGGACGAAACACGAGGCCTCCGACCCAACGGAGGCCGGACGGGACGGATGACGCTCCGATCCGTGCCCAGGCCGGACCCAAATGCCACCGACGGAACCAATCGCAAAGATTGTGTCCGAGCGAAGTCCGGCACGAGATGTTGTGTGAGCGCCAGAAGCGCACCCAGCCCGACGGCAAGAACCGTGAGCGCGCCCTGAGCCGGGAGGACCCGAGCGGCCCGGCCAAAAGGGATCGCGAAGAACCCAGCGCTAGGCGCTGCGGCCCGCTCCAAACGGATCCGAAAGAACCCAGCGGTACGCCGTGCTGTTCAAACATTTTCTCGTCTGCCACGGCTACCCATATCCATGAGGCCCGTCTTCTCTGGTAGGTGTGCTGAAAGCGGCGGCGCTGCCCGGCGGCCGAGAGGCAAACTCCGCCTGTCAACTCGAGTGGCGAGGATTCAGCCTCTCCAGGCCCAGGGACTTCATCACGGCGCTAAACAAAGAACACAACCCCGGCGGAGCGGATGAAGAACTCTGGTCCGTAAGATCAGCCAGAACGTGCCTCAGGTATGTGACGCATCATCCGCTCCATCGGGTCTGGCTTTGCTCCTGAGGCCCGTGACCTTTTTCTCACGGCTGTGTGTAGGTCAGAGCTGAGAGAAGACGCGGCGGCGGCGGTGGCGCTGAAAGACTCCAGTCCGCCCCGGAAGCTTTCCCAGCTTCGGCAGCAACAATCCAAAGAGGATTGGGCAGCTGCGCCGCACCGGCCCGACCGTACGAGCAAAGAAGATTTGCCCGGCGTGGACAAATCCCAGAGTCCGTCAAATAGCCAGCCGCCAGGAACGTCTTTGCCAGACGCTCAGAAAGCTCCCCAGCAAACATTCCAGAGAGCGCCGCCAGAGGGACCCGCTCCGTCGTCATCCGGCTCGGCGGAGCCGCACGTCCCTCCCACGTCTCGTGAGCATCTGGCGGGATTGCCGTCGGACTTGGCCCGTACCGGCGAGGTCCGTTTCGGCGCCGGGTAAGTCTGACCGTTCGTCAAGCAAAAGTCAACGGTGACAAATGGGAACGCAGGCAGCGGGCCGGGCCGGGCGGGGCGAGGCGAGGCGAGGCGGGCAGCCTGGTTTTGACAAACGTATGAACATTGTCTACTACAGGAAATCAGAGCAGCAGAATCCAGGACGGCCCAGCAGCCTGCCCCTCTTCTCAGCACGCTGCTCTCCACCCCGAACCGCCTTCCGTCCGTCGGCGACGTCCAGTCCCGTCGTCCCTGACGAGGACTCCCGTCGCGCAACATCGGCCCCTGTCTCGTGGCGCGCTTCTGCCGTTAGCGCTTCTCCACCCTCCGCGGCGCAGCCCCGCCCGTCCGCCAGAGCGGTCACGTGCGTGTCACCTTTCGCCGTGATTGCGCCGTCTCGTCCCGCACCCTTAGCAAAGATAGACAAGACTCCCACGCCTGTCGAGAGTTCCTCCGAGAGGGCCGCTCCTCCCCAAAGTTTGTCCAAAGGAGCGGGACCTTCTTGCACTCCGTCCGCACCCGGTTCCTCTCCTGCCGCCACCGCATCTTTGTCGGCATTCACAAGATCCTTGGCCGCCTCCTGCATCAGTCAAACGTTGTCAAAAAAGAACACCGGCGGCGGCAGCGGCGGGCGGCCGGCGCCAAGCTCACCCCTGCAAAGTCCTCCCTCGGCAGCGCGCTCGCCGTCTTCCCGCCGTCCGCCGTCCGGTTGGCGAGCGGCCTGTTTGGATGGCAACGGTAGCTACCCTCCATCACCCCTCAGGTCGCCGTTTGCGGACTCGGCTTTTTCCTACCATTCGCCCAACTCTTCTTGTCCTTCCTCGCCGTTTGTGAGAGCGAGTCGGCCCGGTGAATTTGGGAGTGAAAGCTGCTCTCCCGGCCCAGCCAAGGCGCAGTCGGCTAACAGCGTTGTCGACGGTCTCTCTTTTGGGTCGCACAATCGCATGGCGCGACCCTTTTGCGCAAGCGTGCAGTCCTCTCCGGCGGCGAGCCCGCCCCCTCCCTTCACGCGCATCTGCTCGCCCCCCCCTGCCTCTGCCATGGCAAGCCAGCCCCCCCAGACTCCAGGCGCAGGTTCCCCAACTCCCTTAGGTCTAACTCTGAAGATGGCTGACGCACGGTCCTCCTCACGGCCTCAAATGACGGCGGGTGTGCCACTTTGGACTTGCAGTGTCATGGCGGCGGCGGCGGCGGTGCCCAAAGCCAGGAATCCCCAAGTTGGCTCCCTCACTCGCTCCTTGTCTTCTTGTTCCGCTCAGGAGAATGGGACTTTTTCCCGGAGCGGGTCCCCTCACCCCGACAAAGCTCACGGCCTCCACAGGTCAGACGGCTCCCCGAGCCCGGCCGGCCAAGCGCGTGGCTCCTGGGCCCAAGGCGGCCATGAGTCCGCTTTGAGCGGACGCTCACCGTCCTGCCCTCCGGAGTCACCAATCTCTTGTGACGTTGGCGGAGAGCATTGCAGCAGTCCGCCGTGGCTCCTCGGCACCTCCAGCAGCATCAGCCCCACTTGTCGGCTCAGCTCCCTCTCGCAGTCCACTACGGCGGCGCTGGCAACGGATTGGCCAGATGCAGAGTTGGAAGAAGGGAGCTGTCGGAGCCAGTTGATTTGCGCCTACGTGGGGCCAGAGGCCAAGTGGGCCCGCGCCGTCCCATCCTCGCCTCCGGACGCTCCTCGGCGACCGTGCCGGGCCCGCTCGCCTCCGCGGGCCGCCGTCTGCGCGCCGTCGCCCTCTGCCCGCCGCGCGTCCGGTCAGAAGGCCAGCTACGCCACCACCGTCAACTTGCAGATCGCCGGAAGTGGTCGGATCACTTCCTTCAGCACGGCCCACGTGAGCGTGAGCCAGACGCCGGCGCCGGCGGCGGCGGCAGCGGGCGGACAAATTCCCACGGCCAGACGAGTCAGCGTGAACATTGTCGCTTCTTCGCTTCCTCACAACTGCAGCCAGCTGTGAAAACCACGTCAAATGGAGCGCGCGCCATGGCTTTTTAGCCATGTGGAAAATGGGGACGGACGGCGAAAACCGGCACAGCGACTCGGCGGCTCTTCGCTACCTCTCCGGAGAGGAAAGAAACAAATCTTGGTGTAAACAAAGCAAAAAACAAAACAGGTTGTCTGTCCGACAACTGCTGTGCTCAATCACACTTAGGTTGTGTACCATCCTAAAATTGGGATTATTTTGTGCTATTGCTAACCATCCATTTGTAGTCATTGTATTGTTTATTTATGAACTCTGAGACGGTAGGCACATTTGCGCTGGGGGGGGGGAGCGGGGCGGGGCTCAAAGGTCAGCCTCCAATTTGTCAACATCTTTGTCATTTGGAGGAAATACAGCACAATTCAGTCGTGCCTGGAATTGCTTTGACGACCAAGGAATATTTCCAAAAGACTAAGTCGACTTGACATTTGAGCTTGCTCGGAACGCCATTGACTGGAAAATGATCTGGAAGAAAATCTCCCCGTTGGCACTGTTATTGTGTTGCGCTTTTTCCTTGGCACCGTCCAACTCTTTGCAATAAAGTACGTGCCTCATTTCACAGCGGAACCATCGATTGGATTCCCTCAGGTGTGTAAAAACCAAAGCGCTTTTCCAATTCAAATGCGTTTTGGCTTGGGAGCATCTGGGGATGGCGGTGGCTTACAGCAGCAGCAGCAGCAGCGGCAGCGCCTTGCCATTCTTGTCATTTTGGATTGGTTTCAGCCAAGCTGAAGCTGGCTTCACGAAGCACCACACCGAACGACATCGACTCGGTAAGTCAAGGTAGGACGCGAGGTTAGTGTGCTTTATTTCTCGGCAAGGATCCCGTGCTCAAAATGGTCTCCGCTCATACCCTCAACAATGGATGGATGGCGTTGTCGCCTTGCTGGGCCCTTGTGGCGGCCGGCAGACAACGCAAGTGCCGCAAGTGCAGTAAGTACAGAACAGGCTGCTCATGAGAGGGAGGAAGAGGACGAGGATGAGGATGAGGAGGCCTGTTGTCAGTCCAAGTCTTCCTGAGCCATTTCATTTGTGGAGTCAGCTAGGTGGCTTGAAGGAGGGAAAGCACGCAGGATACGGACGGTCCTTGGAGTTTGATCTTGCCTCAGCTCCCTCCGTGCAGGGCTTGCTTTGCCACCGATGAATCAATCGGCAGTCGTCTTCTACAGTACGGCTCCAGCGGTCCGTTGGACTGGAAGGAATCGAAAAAAAGTTCAGGGAAGTTATGAAATAAGCTTACATAAAGGATGGAGGCTTTAGTCATCACCATGCTGCATGCTTGCCGGCCGGCCAATGAGCTCGGCTGCGCTCGGCTGCGCGTCTTGGGCATCCCATCCGGGAAAAAGACGGACGCTGCGTGCTGGGAAAAGGGGCGTTGCCGTCCGTCGCCGAGGACGAGAGGGAGAACCAGAAGGAGGGCATGAGAAAGGGAGAGAGAGAGAGAGAGACAAAGCCAAGAAGAAGAAAGCTGACAACAACGGCGGCGAGCGGGAGAGCAAAGACGGCTCACGTGCGGACGCACAGGTGCCAGAGTCCGACGCCGTTCGACGGCCGCTCCATGACGTTTGGTGCGCGTGCCTATCATGGATCATAGAGCCCCCAAAAGGTCCCACCAAGACATCAGAAGCCTGCCGGCCATTTAGGTAGCAAGCAAAGAGCAAGGACCGAGCGAGCGAGCGAACGAACGAGCAAGGAGCGAGCAAAGAGCGAGCAAAGAGCGAACGAGTGAGCGAGCGAGCAGGCACAAGTGAGCAGCCTTCGAGTCGGCTCGCTTCGGGTCGGCTTGCTTCGGCTCGGGTGCTTGCTGGCGTTCCTTGCTGGCAAGAGCACGAGGATGACATGCCTACGAGAGGAAGGCCTACGACTGCGCCTACGACTGCGACTGCGCCTGCCAAGCTCGTCGTCACCCTTTGCGTTTTGTGCCTGGCTTGTCTGCTGCGCGGCGGGGCGCGCGCGATGCCCAGTTTGGACTTGATGGAGCACGTGAAGGAGTTGCTCAGGGACGACCCCGCTTCGGTACAAATGGACCCAATTTCCTGCCTGGCTCGGCCCAATTTCGAACCCAATGCATGTTCTCTTTGCTCATTATTTCGCTGCCCAAAACGCATCAGATATAGATTTCAACAAATCAACTCCATTTGGATACATTTCAAAACCTTCCATTCAACTTAATTTAAAACAACAACAACAACAACCTTGCCCATGTATTGCGCAAGGCCGGTGTATATTTGACTTTGTTCCTTTTTAATTTTGGAATGCATTTACGAAGTGGGGGGCCAGACAGACGTTGCTTGAAGCAGTTCACTTTGGTCGGCAAAATAGTGGCAACAGTGAAACGCAGCAGTCCTTTATCGTATCCATCAAAAGTCACCATTATGGATTTTGCGATATCATAAATCTGAAGCCGCTCTACCTAATCAAGTGACTGACCACAGAGTGTGTAATCATCTAATCACGTCATCTGTGTGTGTGTGTGTGTGTGTGTGTGTGTGTGTGTGTGTGTGTGTGTGTGTGTGTGTGTGTGTGTGTGTGTGTGTGTGTGTGTGTCAGCAGTGCTCAGATTGCAAGTTGTACACCCCAACCTGGAGCGACTACAAGGTACTACGACTGTCGTGTTATTTGTTTGAGGGCTTTTTTTTTCTATTTTTTTTTTCAAATTTGAATGACGTTTACTCGAAGGTGCGAAACTTGAGTGTCGCTCACTCTATGTAGTTGTTAACCTCCAATAACCTATCATTCGATCATTTAGATCATAATATAATATGTTGTTATTTCATATACCAATATATTTGTCATCTAATCATTTCGATTTTCCTGAAACATTTTTGTATGCTTTTTTCTAACCATATTTCGGGACTTCTTTCCAAGATGTATTTGTTTGGGCTTAGTAAAAAAATGACAAATGAAAATATTATACTGAAAAATGATCAAATATTTCTTTCTTCTTCTTGTTTTGTCAGACGTGTCCCAAGGACACCCTAAAATGCTTCTCTGCAGAGGTCCGAGTTCTCGTCACAGAGTGGGAAAGAAGTGAAGGGGACGTTTTGAAAAATTTGGAACGGGGCCTCAAGTTCTTAGAAGATGGTCCTCACAACCAGGTAAGCAGCCAAGAAAGGATGATATGCATTTGTGCGTATATATGACGTATATATTATACATACAACAAAAGTTAACCTTATGAAATTCAGTTGAGAAATAAGCATAGTAAAGTTGATTTTCAATGTCCACGCATTTAGTTTGATGAGAACAACGCCCCTCCCAACATGGTCACCACGAAGACACGCAAAATCCTAAAAGCTCCTCCCTTTTTGGGGTGTGTGTTTTTTTTTTTTTTTTGGATTGCCAATTTTTACAGAACCAGTCAGCGTGTGGTCCGTGTGAGCTCCACCCAGAAGAAAACGTCCAACACTTCTTGCAGGAACTTAAAAGAATTTTGGAGCGCATCAACTCGGCTTTTAGTGCCATTGCCTGAAATGGCTGTCAGCTACAAGGCACTTGCTGGCACTGCAAATCTCCCAAGGGACTGGCGTGCGTCTCTTTGGTTTAGCAACTCCTCATATCCCGTCTTTTAACAGGTCCCACGACGATATTATTCGGAAAGCATCTATTTCATCAGCAATCTCTCCTCCCCCTTTCATTTTTTTTTAAATCAACTAACATATTCTTCTTTTTTGTCATCATCTGCTGGCATCTCTTTTTAACTACCATTCTTTCTCAGCCAGTTCGTTCGGCGGTATATGCGCAAGTCAGTAAGTACCCTGGAGTATCATGTGAAAGATTCAATGATTACCTTTCAACCGACAAGTAGGTAAATTGATATTTTGAAATCACAAGTCAGGGAAAATAGCTTGTTCAAATACCGTTCCCTTTATTTCATAAATAGCTTGCTGACCCCCCCAAAAATGCAACACTTTGAAGAGAATTTGCCATTTTTGTACAGATTTGATGAAGACACTTGCAGTCGTGCACGTGGCGAGCATTTGTCATAAAAGCCAAGGTCCATCCCACAATGTTCGTCTAGTCCCGAACTGTGACTTTTCGGTCTGTCGCCAGCAGTGTCGTTGTGAGGACACAAAAACAAGCGCAAGTGTGCCGCCGCCATCTGATCAGGTCCGACCGCCTTTAGGACGCAGCAGCAGTGTTGTTATTGGGGGCGGGCTCGTCTCTTGTCTCTTTTTCAGCCATCGGGCTTGTCCTTGTTAGGACCCATGAAGTCCAGGCCGTCCACGGGGATGTCCTTGTCTTTGATAGCCTTCTGCACGCAGCGCTGGTACAGCCGGAAGCTGTCCGCACACGGCTCGGCGCCTCGCTCTCCCTTCAGGAACTTGTCGGCGAACCATCGGTTGAAACATTGGTCGTACTCCCGCTTGAGCTCCGTGCAAGCCTCGCCCACGCTGTTCATCTTTCGAGCGACGGACGGACGGACGGAGGGAGAGAGAGAGAGAGAGAGAGAGAGAGAGAGAAATGCCCACAATAGTCCACGAAAACAAACAAGCCACTGGAGACAGACTTTGTGCTGCGCTCACGTCACGAGACGCAACCTGGGACCTCAACGTATGACGTCACATTCAAGCAAAGATCCCCGGAGGAGGACCGCTTACTCCTTCGTTTACTGCGGGACCCGCAAAACCTGCCAAGTGCAAAAAGGCGCGACACCCAAAAATAATCATCGTAGTAGACGCTAAAGGGAAATGTGCTTTCGGCAGTTTGCAAACATATTTTTGAAGGTTGTGTTAAACTTACAAACATATCAATGTAATATCTAGTATTGGAGTGCTCGTGTGGATTGGTGGGTGGCGAAGAATGTGCAGGCAAACTGCAGGAACTTGTTTTCTTCCAAGTGTTGTGGAAAAGGCCCAGACAGGGAGTACGGGACGAGAACACCTCAAGGTCGGTGAGAAACGAGAACAACATCTTGCCAGGTGGTCGGTCGAGCTTCGTGTGGAAAACCCAACCGCCTGACCTCAGCAATAACACCTAGACCTAGACACCATCGACCAATCATCACACAATGTTTTGCATGCTTTAATATTCATATTGTGTTTCTTCAAAACTGGGCAACCCGGAAGAATGTGTCGTCCAAAACGCACGAGTTGTAGTGTGAGGGACCCGGACCCGGGACCCAGGCCTGTATTAGTTTGCTTTGTCAGGAATAAACAATTGGTAAATTTGGTCTGATTGATCTACTGGTCTTCTCTTTGACAGAACGAACTCGCCAAATCGTTAGGTGCGCCAGTGTGTGGATTGGGACATAGCAACTCATGTGTTAAGTGTTGATCGCAATTTGGAGTCAGATCAAGAACTAAAATCCGTAGCCTAACAACGCCCATTGAACTACACTGGAAAAAAAGAAACCTCGATAGGTGTTATTTGCCGTTGTTGTTGTTGTTTTTGCAAGCCCACCATCCCCTCGGGTTCATATCAGATGGCTCCCTCCATCCTGCTGGAGCCATCCAGTCAACATCGAGCTGCCTCCATCACAAGTTCCAAGTGAGACGTCTTTCTTTCTTGCTTGCTTCCTTTGCAAGCGCCCAAACCCTCGCGAGATCCGCCAGATCCCCAGAATTCTCGCGATTGATTCCAGCGGCTGCGAACGACGACCGCGAAACAAGGCGATCATTTTCATTTTGGCTTGTTTTGTCTCAGCCCCAAGCGATCAGCTGAAGACGGTACGTACAACTTGTGAAGCTCAAGAGCGGGTCGTCGTTTAGAAACGTCCCGCTGGCGCCAAAGTCAACATCGCTTGGCTAGGCTCGGCTAGGCCTGTGGATGTTAGCTTAGCTTTAGCACATTAGGTTGCGCTGAATTCAAACGACGGGCGGAGCGGAGCGCAGCGGAGCGAGTTTGTCTTGAAGTTTGTCTTCATTTGCGCTCCTGCAGTCACGCGGCGCCCGAAAACATGTCTGACAGCGACGACAGCGACTTCTCCGACAACCAAAGCGAGCGCAGCAGCGACGGAGAAGCCGAAGAGGTGGAGAATGAGGTAGGCTCGTGCTAATGCTAATGCCAACCATTGACACGTCAACCAAGGCGCCGGACTTGGCTTCTTTAAGATTTGTGTGTGTGTGTGTATGTGTGTGTGTGTGTGTGTGCGCGCGCGCGCGTGCGTGCCTCTTTTGCCTTAATTTCCCTGCACAACTATGGTCGAAACGATAACTAGGAGTGTCGTCTTGCTCCGCGCTTCATGTTTGGGAACCCACGTTGTATTATTACTAGCGCGATGTTTGTCAACAAACCATGTTTTTCCACAATTGTCAGTGCCACATTCATTTTTTAAATAGATCTATTTCTGATACAATGTACATGAATTAAATTGCAAGCACCATTAGCAAACATTGTTATGCAGGGTTACGACCTGATGTGGTTCATTAGAATACAAAGTCAAAGTCTGTCTGCTATATTCTTCACATGCCAAGACCCGCAAAGAGATGGAAATGACGTTCCCACTATCCCACAGCGACAAGACATAGTTCACAATGTACATAGAAGTAAACAACACAAGAAGGCACAAACAATGAATAAATAAGAGTGATGAATAAATGATAAACAAATGACACAATAAAGAAGTACAGGACGCTACGCAGAAGGGGGAAGAGAGTTCAGGAACCTAACAGCCTGGATGATATCTATTTTTTGGGTGTTTGTTCCTAAACACATGGGAAGAGGCTTTTGAAAATCTGAAATCTCAATGCTAAAGTATTGCAGTTCGAGCTGCTTCTTTTTTTTAAACTCTTCCAGCCCTTATTCGTAGATAGCGTGTCAAGCAGGTTATACGAAATTCAAGTCAAGTTTATTTGTATAGCCCTAAATCACAAACAGTCTCAAAGGGCTTCACGTAGACAATTCATTCACGTTGGCATTCAGGAGGAGCCGGCCAGCCCCGTGGGGAGCGACAAGGTGGCTGAGGAGGAAGGTGAGGACCTGGATGATGAGTATGATGACGAGGAGGAAGAGGAGGACGACGAAGACCGTCCTCGGAAGAAGCCGCGTCACAGAGGCTTCATCCTGGACGAAGCCGGTACAAAATCTCGATTGGATGTTGTTATGATTCTTTTTTATTGATCAAGCGTCCTCCTCCCACGAGTTCTCAACTCTTGTTTTTCCTCTCAGATGTGGATGACGAGGATGAGGATGAAGAAGAGGAGGAAGGAGCTGAGGACATCCTGGAGAAAGGTGCGAATTCTCCTTAGTAGCGGCTCAACTGCTGCTAAGTCTGCTCCTGGTCTGTGGCCATCAATGTCTGCTCTGTTCTTCTGCCATCCTGCTTTGTGTGACCCAACCCGCCCGCCTCCAATCTCCTCATTCTACTACATGGTGACATTGTATTTTCGCCTCCTCTCGCACAGAGGAGGCTGAAGGTAAGTGGCCGTGTTGGCGCGCGCCACACTTGTTGACGTCGTCGGGGGTGACGCCAAGCGCCTGCTTTCAGCAATCGACCACGTGGTCCTGGATGACGACCACTCGGGTTCCAGGAGGCTCCAGAACCTCTGGAGGTGAGAGCGAGGCCGTTTTTGCCATTGGGCTGCTGCACGAGGTGCTGAACGGCCGCTAACAGATGTTTGGCGTGCGCAGGGACTCTCAAGAGGAGGAGATGGGCGAGTACTTCATGAGGAAGTACGCCAAGTCCCCCGGAGGGGAGCAGTGAGTATTTCTGGATTCCTCTGATCAAATGAGGATTTGGAGAGTTCACCGCCGATCTCTCTCTCGTCGTTCATGTTCGAGGAGCGGCGGATTTGCCCACAAAGTGGCCGTTGAAATGCGTGTTGGGTGAAAACGCTGCAATCCCAAATCAGGCTGTTGGTCAGAAATGAGTGGAAAGAAACCTTAAGTTTCGTCCCTATTTAGTTTCTTGTCTTCAGCTGAAAAGGGCCTTCAAAAGCGCTTGCAGCTATTGGCTTCGATCAATATGCAAACCATCAATATTCCAAATGCCATCCAGCCTATTCCTCCTCCTTCTGTGGCGTGCAGCTACCCGGGAGGGTCGGAGGAGCTCTCTGACGACATCACCCAGCAGCAGCATCTTCCGGGTGTCAAGTACGTAAACGCGGCTTTAGCAAACTGTGGCGGCGGCGGCGGCCAGCTCACGCAATCACGTGGTGTTCTAACTGCTCCGCTGCATTTGTCAACATCAGGGATCCTAATCTGTGGACTGTCAAGTGCAAGGTGCGATTCCTACGCGCATGCGCGCACGCACGCACGTGCACACACGTGCTCATGGGGTCCCTCCCGTCTTCACAGATTGGGGAGGAGAGGGCGACCGCCATCGCACTGATGAGGAAGTTCATCGCCTATCAGTTCACGGACACGGTAAGAAGCTCGTCGGAAGGCCGGGCACGACTGGGAAGCCGCTGACCCGCCCTCGCTCGGCCTTCGCAGCCGCTCCAGATCAAGTCGGTGGTGGCCCCGGACCACGTGAAAGGTTACATCTACGTGGAGTCCTACAAGCAGACGCACGTGAAAGCTGCCATCGAGGGCATCGGAAACCTTCGCATGAGCTTGTGGAAGCAGCAGATGGTTCCCATCAAGGAGATGACGGATGTCCTCAAGGTGGTCAAAGAGGTCACCAACCTGAAGCCCAAATCCTGGGTCAGGCTCAAACGAGGCCTGTACAAAGAAGACATCGCGCAGGTAACCCGCACCATTGTTTCCAAAGAAAATGTGTGTGTGCAAGTTGAGCCTGTGACTGATAAGACGGTGTATTTGTGCGCTTTGCGCTCCCTCCAGGTGGACTACGTTGAGCCCAGCCAGAACACCATCTCCCTCAAAATGATCCCTCGCATCGAACTGGACCGCATCAAAGCCAAGATGAGCTTGGTAGGTCGCCGCTGGCACGTGCACGCACGCGCATTAGTGCTTTGTCCGATTCCTTGCGTGTCTGCAGAAAGACTGGTATGCCAAGAGGAAGAAGTTTAAGAGGCCCGCTCAGAGGCTCTTTGATGCAGAAAAAATCAGGTCCGCACCAAGTCTGCTGCCCGCCCGCCAGCCCGTATGGCGCGGTGACACCTGCGTGTTTGATTGACAGGTCGCTCGGCGGGGAGGTCAGTCACGACGGCGACTTCATGATCTTCGAAGGCAATCGTTACAGCCGCAAAGGATTCCTGTTCAAGAGCTTCGCCATGTCGGCAGTGGTGAGCAGCGAGCGAGCGAGCGAGCTCTCCCTCCCTCCCTCCCTCCCTCCCTCCCTCCCTCCCTCCCTCCCTCCCTCCCTCCGCGTGACTCCAATCGTGATCGATTGCTCCATTTTTCTCTTCTTTTTGTTTTTTTGAACCCAACTAAGTAACTATTGTGTTGATGATTGCTTCATTGATTGCAAGGGTTAACTGGAGAAGATGGATGTTTAGGCTTGCTACGAGCTGTTTTGTGTCATCCGCAAATTTCCTGCCTCTGGACCACTATCAGTCAAGTGTCTAATCACTCCGCTTTCATATAGAAATGAAATTCCCCCAAAAGATAGTTCCGCAGATGAGACGGACCAACAGTCCGTCGTCACCCGCTTGACCCGCATACTCAAAGGACCCATCAGAGCAATCTGCCCTATGCAGCAGCGTGATAGCCACGGACTGACTGTCTCTCTGGCGCTCTGTCTCTCTGGCGCTGTCTTTAAAGCCGACCCACGGGTCTCGTCACGTGCGTGTGCGTGTCTCTTCTGACAGATCACAGATGGCGTGAAGCCCACACTGTCCGAGTTGGAGAAGTTTGAAGACCAGCCGGAAGGAATCGACTTGGAGGTGGTCACCGAATCAGGTTGGCGTGCGTTTTGTTTGCTCGAAGATGGGGGGGGGGGTCGCGCTGCCACAAGCAATCGCCGTTTGTGTCTCTGCAGGCAAGGAGCGTGAGCACAACCTGCAGGCGGGCGACAACGTGGAGGTGTGCGAGGGGGAGCTGATCAACCTGCAGGGGAAGATCCTCAGCGTGGACGGCAACAAGGTCACCCTCATGCCCAAACACGAAGACCTCAAGGTACGCCTTTCTTTTGAGAAAGCTTCATTCCTGATTTGCAGCATGCGTGCTGTGCTCTTCCTGACCCCATTGCTCACCTTGGGTCTCCACATGTATGCCTTTGAAGTGTGCCTTTATTGTCTTCACTTTAGGACCCCCTGGAGTTTCCAGCGCAAGAGTTAAAGAAATATTTCCGAATGGGCGACCACGTGAAAGTGATCGCCGGCCGATACGAAGGCGACACCGGCCTCATCGTACGCGTAGAGGAGAACTTTGTCATCCTCTTCTCCGACCTCACCATGCACGAGGTAGCTCCTCGGTCCGTCGTGTCGACCGTCTGGATTTCGGATTTCATCGTCTGTGTTTTTGATTTTATTTTTTTTTTTGCTTGCCTGCAGCTGAAGGTGTTGCCCAGAGATCTGCAGCTCTGCTCAGAAACGGCGTCTGGCGTCGACGCGGGGGGGCAGCACGAGTGGGGGGAGTTGGTCCAGCTGGACCCGCAGACGGTGGGCGTTATCGTGCGGCTGGAGAGAGAAACCTTCCAGGTAAACCGCCAGGCGTAAACCACCACCACCACGCTCGCATGCTCGGTCCACGCTTGAGCGCCGGCCGCAACACGCCGCTCGTCCTCCGGCAGGTCCTCAACATGCGGGGCAAAGTGCTGACGGTGCGCCACCAGGCGGTCAACCGGAAGAAGGACAACCGCTTTGCCGTGGCCTTGGACTCGGAGCAGAACAACATCCACGTCAAAGACATCGTGAAAGTCATCGACGGGCCGCACTCGGTAAGGACACCCGGGACTGGCTGGCTTTGCCCGCGGCGAGTCTGGTGGCCCTCCCTCCGGTTGAGACGCATGCGCGCCCGCCCGCAGGGCCGCGAAGGCGAGATCCGCCACCTTTTCCGAGGATTCGCCTTCCTGCACTGCAAGAAGCTGGTGGAGAACGGAGGGATGTTTGTCTGCAATACACGCCACCTGGTGTTGGCCGGCGGCTCCAAGGTAAGTCTGTCTGGATCTGGGAAAAACCAGTTGGATGGTTTGTCGACGGTCCGAGACGGAAGGAGGCTCCTTCCATAGTAACGACGGCGCCGTGTTTCAGCCCAGAGACGTGACCAACTTCACGGTGGGCGGCTTCGCTCCCATGAGCCCTCGCATCAGCAGCCCTGTGCATCACAGCGGCGGTGGCGGTGGTAAGCGGCGCCCGCTACTGAGCCGCGCCGCGCCGAGCCGAGCCGGGGCCTCGCGTCTGATGCCGCCGCTCACCCCGCAGGTGCTCAACAGCGAGGAGGAGGAGGAGGGGGAGGCGGCATGGGGCGGGGCCGAGGACGACGGGACAACGAGCTGATTGGTCAGACCGTTCGCATCTCGCAGGGTCCATACAAAGGTAAGCGCCCACCCCATCTGCACAAATATCGGAGGAGCTTCAGTTGGTCACTCCCAATCCGTTGCAAAGCAAAAAAGGAATAGAGATGATCTGATTTCGGTTTTATCTTTCATGTGGTTTTCGTTTTCCGAGCAATGTTTTACGCCCTAATGTCCGTCCGTCCGCTCGCCAGGTTACATCGGTGTGGTGAAGGACGCCACTGAGTCCACGGCCAGAGTGGAGCTCCACTCCACCTGTCAGACCATCTCCGTGGACAGACAGCGCTTGACTACCATGCAAGCCAGCCGTCGTTTTTGCTTTTGAACCGTGCGACAGCGCTGCCGCCGCCTTGCTGACACGGCGTGCTTGGCTTGGCTCGGCCTGGCTCGGCCTGGCTCGGCTTCTCTCTGCTTTGCAGGGGTGCGCAGAAACACAGCGGCATGACCTCCACCCACGGGCGCACGCCCATGTACGGCTCGGGCTCCCGGACGCCCATGTGCGGCTCTCAGACGCCGCTGCATGACGGTGAGCGATGGCGCGTCATGATTTGGAGCCATCCGAAGGCCAAGAACGCGACATGACCAGTACAGGACACCGACCTCGCCTCGTCTCGTACCGCTTTCTGCCAAACAGGGAGCCGGACGCCTCACAGCGGCTCGCAGACGCCGCTGCACGATGGCAGCAGGACGCCTGGCCAGAGCGGAGCCTGGGACCCCAATAACCCCAACACGCCGTCCAGGTGAAGCCCGCACGTTTGGGCCAAAAATAGCTGCAATTGATATTTTGCCGCTGCCAGGCCAGGGGAAATCGCTCGTCTTGTGCCGATGCGCAAAATGTTCACGTTGCAGGAACGACGAGGAGTACGACTTTGGCTTTGACGACGAGCCCTCGCCCTCTCCTCAGGGCTACGGGGGGACCCCCAACCCCCAGACGCCAGGTTACCCGGAAGTGCCATCTCCGCAGGTCAACAATCAATACAACCCTCAGACGCCGGGCACGCCTGCCATGTGAGTGGAATCTCGCCAAGGTGGCGGCGGCGGCGGCGGCCCAGCGGGTCTCTGTTTTCTTCCCCTTTTTCACATTGCCACGCTTCCATTTTTCCCCTTCCTTCAACTTCAAACAAGTATTTGGCGGGCGGGCGCAGTAACAGTCCCACATTCCTTCAACATGTCATCCATTTGAAATTGTGCCACATCATTCCCCATGGTTCCATAATGACTTCTGCTTCCTTTTCCTTTCAGGCCACGTCATGTCATTGAACCATTTTTCTTAGCAGCCTCCCTCACATAGGAAAATATTAAACGCAGCAAACAAAGCTGCCGGCCGCTGTCGCATGTTCCAACTGGTGTTCCAACTGGTGTTCCAACTTGTGTTCCACCTTGTGTGCCCACCTTGTGTGCCCACTTTGTGTGCCCGCTTTGTGCGCCCATCTTGTATTCCACCTTGTGTTCCACCTTGTGTGCCTGTGCAGGTACAACACGGAGCAATATTCTCCTTACACCGCCCCCTCCCCCCAAGGCTCCTACCAGCCCAGTCCTAGTCCTCAGAGCTACCACCAGGTAGCGCCCTCGCCGGTCGGCTACCAGAACACCCACTCTCCGGCCAGCTACCACCCCACGCCGTCCCCCATGGCCTACCAGGTAACGTCTCCCCGTGGCTTGACCCGACCGACTCGGGTCGCCGATCGTGGGACTCGACAGGCGGCTGTCAGATCGCGACGGCAAACGCGAGACGTCGGTCGGCTTTCGAGTTGACGTCTAAGGAGATCTCTGAACGTAGTCTGATCGTCTTTGCTCACGGATCATCCCGCAGGCCAGCCCCAGTCCGAGTCCGGTGGGCTACAGCCCCATGACGCCCGGAGCGCCATCTCCCGGCGGCTACAACCCCCACACGCCGGGCTCCAACATCGAGCAGGGCGGCAGCGACTGGGTGACCACCGACATTCTCGTGCGGGTCAAGGACTCCTTCATGGACCTGATGGGACAGACGGGAGTCATCCGCAGCGTCACGGTGAGAGTTCACCGTAGCAAGCGTTGGTTCAGAGGAAAGACTTGTGACCGAGCCCGGGCGTCTTTTGCAGGGCGGCATGTGCTCCGTCTTCATGCAGGAGTCGGAGAAGGTGGTGAGCGTCAGCGGCGAGCACCTGGAGCCCGTCACGCCGACCAAGAACGACAAGGTAAGCCCGGCTCGGCTCGACCCGGCTCGGCCCGGCCGGGCCCGGCCCGGCTGCGTCCTGGCACTTGAGCGCTGTCTCTGCCCGCAGGTGAAGGTGATACTGGGAGAGCACCGGGAGGCCACGGGCACCCTGCTGAGCATCGACGGAGACGACGGCATCGTGCGCAAAGTTCTGGACAACCAACTCATGATCCTCAACCTGCGCTTCCTGGGATGTCTGGGCCACTGAGGCCGTAAGAAAAGCACCCATTTGTGTTTTGCTGTCACGTGAGGCTTTTACTCCAAACGCTGCTTTTTGTTCTTCCTCGTTTTTCATTTTTTCTTAGTTCATCAGCACAATTATTAGCAGCGCCGTCAGATTTGACTCACGTACGGATGTCAATAAAGTATGAAACAGGCCACATGGGATTGTGTCCACATGGCTTCATTTAGGCAAGGAAAAGGAAAGAGCAACTAAACAGAAGAGCGAGCGCAGAGACGGCAGGTGGCTGGCTGGCCGGTCGGTCGGGGGGATAAAAAAGGCCAGAAAGAAAAAAAGCAAAGTTTGAAGGGCTCAGCTCCAGACTGGACTGGGTTCAGATTTTCTGATGCATGGACAATTTGTTTTCTTTGAAGGAATGTTTGCTCAGCGGGTCGTGCCCGTCCGCCCGCCCAGCCCGCCTGCCTGACAGAGACGTCAGTCGCAGGGCCACGACGGGCGCCGCCGGTCGATGGGCAGCAAGTAGAAAGTCCCCTGGGCCGGGCAGGGGTGACCTTGAGAGATGGGGGTCACATCTGCGGCGGCAGCGGCGTGCTCGCAGCCGATGGTCAGGTTGCGAGACAGGCGGATCTTAACCTGGAACCAAACCTCGCGCCCCTGAAAGATAAGGCGAAGTGGTGAGAGCAGATGGCAAACACACAAACAAACCAAATGTGTGAGGAGGAGAGGAGAGGAGAGGAGAGGAGAGGAGAGGAGAGGAGAGGAGAGGAGAGGAGAGGAGAGGAGAGGAGAGGAGAGGAGAGGAGAGGAGAGCAAACGAGCGAGCGAGCCACCTTGTCGTCGTGGACGCACTGAATCTCACACGCGTGGCCGAGCAGAGGAACCAGCACGTCCTGCACCTCAGACAGCTGCACGCAAGTGAACATACTTCAAAGGCAGCCATTGCATTTGTGGATTGAGCTGCTCTTTTGCGCTTTTGCACTTAACGTGTTGACGTATCACGTCGAGTGGGTCGCCTGTTACCTTGTAAGGTCGATCGCAGGATGGCTTGATCCCGGCGTCCTCCAGGGCTCTGGGACACACACGTATGGTCAAAGCTGTTGTCAGGGTAACGCAGGATATGTCAGCGTTACGCGTGTGCTCACTTGTGGAGGTCGAAGCGGCCTCGGAGCTTCAGACACGTCTGGAAGTATCTGAGCGGAGAGTTGAGGCCTTCCACGCACGCTGCGCACGTGCCGTGTTTCTCCCACTCGTCCCTCCTGAAAGCCAATTTTGCCCAGCCGCATCAGCCTAATCCAGTGGCTGCTTTTCATCCACTCTGATTGGATCAAGAACGCTCATGCTTCATCTCCCCGCGGTTTTCAATGTCTTTTTTTTTTTCTTTCTTTTTCAATTTGAATGATTGCCGGTGTTTGGCGTTTCCGCCCCGTGTGAGACAGGCGAGCGAGTGAGTTTGCGTGCGACTTTGCGCTCGCTCGCTCGCTCCACGGCCCAATCTGTTGGGCGCCGCCGACCGAAACGCCGCACGTTCTCTCACCAGAAATGGAAGCTGGATCGACTTTTCAACAAGGACGGCCACCACTCTTCCAGTGCGTCGTGCAGCTCCTGAGGGAAGCTCCAGTCATGGCCAAGCTTGCACTCAAACATTGAGCCCGCCTGCCAATGGCCTTACCTGCACGTCGGAGAAGAACATGGGCCAACACCTGCAGCATTGTTGCACCTTCATGGGCCTGAGAAGACAAGGCACAATGCAAGTTGAGCGCGTAGCTGAGGTGGCTTTGGAAGGCGCGCCTCGCGTCGGGATGATCCAAACGGCCGGCGCTCTCGCCGTGATCGCTCGAGACATGCCGTCGATGGATCGTCCGTTTGAGTTGGAGTCACCCAATGGGATGCTGCGAGGGTTTAGCGCTTTACCACAAGCCGTGGATGGTCCAGGTGTCGACGTGCTCGGGAATGGTGCAGAGAGAAGCGTCGTCCAACGACTGAGCAAGGCAAAAACAAACACGCAAGGTCACGAGCCAAGCAAGTCTTTCCACATTGCTTCTCTGCCATTGGTTCACGTTATGACTGTTGTTCTTTCTTTCTTGCTTTCTTTCTTGCTTTCTTTCTTTCTTTTTTTCTTTCTTTCTTTCTTTCCTCCCTTCCTTCCTTCCTTCCTTCCTTCCTTCCTTCCTTCCTTCCTTCCTTCCTTCCTTCCTTCCTTCCTTCCTTCCTTCCTTCCTTCCTTCCTTCTTTCCCTTCGTTGCTTCACTTGCAAGGGTGACTCATTTTTTGTCTCCCACTTCGAAGGTTGCGGCTTCCATCCTCACCCCTACTAGTTGTTGTATATGACATTCTTTTCCTTGCTTCCTTCCCTCCTTGCTCTCCTATCATGCCATCTCACGAGAAAGAAGATCAAACGAAGCGGTACGTGTCTCGAAGATGGCCGCGTCGAAGGTCACCTGACAGAAGGCCGCCGGCCACTGCAGCGTGAGGACCGCGCACGTCCACGTGCAGGACATCTCATTGCCATGGTATGGGTCGCCATCGTAGGCGGTCCCCTCAAATTGCGGCAGCGCTGCTATCCTCACGCAGGCCAACAGGGGCAGCGTCCAGCGCAACATCTTCAACCACCTCCTTAGCGTGTGTGGGTCACTCGAATGTGGGGGAGGAGGGGGCAGAGTCCGGGGCACCCAGCTCCCTCAGACCAATTTCACCGTCAGAGGGGAAAAAAAGCAAACGGATGAAAGAGCACGTTGGCGTAAGGCACGCTTCCTGCAAAAGATGGGACCCGAGTGGCCCGCCCTTGCCTGCAAAAGCCGGACGGACAGATGGACACGAGTCATTTTGCTGTTGCACTTACCAGAAAGGTGCGACTGCTCACTCACGTTGGCACCCAAAAAAGAGAAGTCAAGTCAAGTGAAAACAAAACCTTTGACGGCTTGGCTTGTTCCTTGTTCTAAACTTGCATGCGAAAAGCCTGCCCCTGACACCTGCCACCCGTCGTGAGTTCGGAGAAAAAGAAGAAGTAACACCAAACCGTTGCGAACGTTGGCGGATGGGTCGCCCGCCCGCCCGCCACCAAACTACATTTGCACTCAAAAGTCCATGATGAGAAGGCAAAACACTTTCAGAACACAAAAGATCATCCTTTCTATGGTTTTCATTGGAAAAAAAAAAAAGTCACAACCTTCTCGCAATACCATCTCCGAGTTGGAAAAAAATCATTTCTCAGTTTTGCATCCATGTTGTGCATCGCACGTGCCCACAAAATGGGAGGAATCAAGTCAAAGGTCGCAAAGGAAGTCAAACATTTGTCACCTTAATGTCCACCCACCGAGAGTGCATGATTGTACTTCCTGTCGCATGACAACATCAGAATTTGGAGGAGCAGGAAAGAGGAAGCAGCCGGCCAAGCACGCAGCACCACTTGTACAAAAGAGACAAACACACACACACAAACGCACAGTACACAATCACACAGATACATACGTCAACACACACTAGACCAGTGTTTCCCAACCTTTTTTCATTCACGGCACACCATTTCATTGGAAAAAACCACCAACAAAAATCTGTTAAGTGTTAAACCAGCTTCTATATTAAAATCACTTATATTACAACAAAAGACGTAAAGTTCTATTCCTATATATGTATGGAGATTCGAATAATTGAATAAAAATAAATACTAAATATTCTTTAAATTGTATTTCTTTTGTAAATGAAAGTGACAGTTTTTGATAAAAGGTTTTAGACAGTGTAAGGAATAAACGATCCAAAAGAATCACTATGCCTTTGTTGACTGTTTTAGACTAGCTCTATCAAATGTTGCGACATTGTTGGCTGGGTATTTGACGTTGGTGAAAAATCAACAATCCAGGTCCTCCCGTTGAACTACATGCTCTGATTTCCATCGGACCCAAAACGCACCACAGCCGTCACGCTTAGTAAAAGCACACAGCAACTAGTGATGTTAGGCTTCGTAACTTCCTAATGTGATTGGTTCTTTTTTCAGGTCATATGACTTCAACCAGTAGGTGTCGGTAATGCGCATTGAAGCTGGTGCCACCGCGCCGTAAATCAAAACGAAGAAGAAAATGACGTCACTTCCCGTTCACCAACGAGTCGTGAATTGCATTTCTCGTTCCCCAACTGAACGGAGCTGTGAGTGAGTGATTTGCATTTGCAGTTCATCGCGAGAACGGATCAGTGAGGGAACGAATCGTGACTTTCCCGTTCGCGAACGAGGCAATCGGTCAACTGCCTTCCTTCCTTCCTTCCCACTGTGCATCAACGGATCGGTCAAGTGAAGGTGTTGCGTATCCCTCCTGGCGTCAACTATGGAAGCCAGAATGTCGATTGACGATTTGCCAAGGAAAGAAAGAAGCACTCACGCAAACACCACTTGTTTTCTCCAAGCTAACGGCTAACTTTATTGCATGAAGAGATGCGCCGTGATGCAACAACGGGGAGATGATGCTTCTCTTCGGCTCATCTTGATTTTAGAACACTTATAGTTGTTTTTAAAGAACGTGCGTGCATATATACGCCTAAATATTGTTTCCAGTATATCTCCTGCAATTTCACATTGGATTGCTGGTTTGAAATTTACTTTTAATATTATTATTTTTAAATAAACATTTATGTTAAAACATGTCTGGTGTTTTATTCCTTGTTTTTATTTTTTGGGGCATTAAAACAAAAATCTGACATTTGGTTAACTGCTTTATATGACAATATGTGTAGGTACACCTCATGGACACTTCAATAGGTACACTACACGAGGTAAAAATAAATAAAAGTGTTGATTGCACAATAAATGCACATTCAGGTATATTCTCACGCCTGGGATCGAACCAAAATCTTACCGTGTAAGAACCCATGTCTCTCACCAGTCGGCTATAGCGACCTGTCAGCACAGGGTCGTCTGCACTTTTTTATACTAGTGATGTGCATTCCAGTTATTAAGTGAACTGAATCTTTGGAATCGTTCACTCGCCCTAACCTCCTGATTGGCTGTTTGATCTGTGACGTCACTTGGACACTCCATTAGGTACACCGCCATTTTCAAGTGTACCTAATAACAGGCCACTTTATTAGGGAAATATCATGGTCAAAGGTCACAGGTGTCAAGCTCTAGTCCTTGGGGCTGCATTCCAACATGTGATTCCCTCGTTAAGTGCAGGTGCGGGAAAACTTTTAGCCACTTTCACGTTCAAAAGGAGCTAAAACTTTTCACGCACCTGCACTTAACGAGGGAATCACATGGACACTCCATTAGGTACACCGCCATTTTCAAGTGTACCTAATAACAGGCACTTTATTATCTTGGAAAACATGTTGGAACGTGGCCCCGAGGACTAGAGCTTGACACCTGTGACCTTTGATCATGATATTTCCCGAATAAAGTGGCCACTTTATTATCTTGGAAAACATGTTGGAATGCGGCCCCAAGGACTAGAGCTTGAAACCTGTGACCTTTGACCATGATATTGCCCTAATAAAGTGGCCTGTGATTAGGTACACTTGAAAACGGCGGTGTACCTAATGGAGTGTCCGTGTGGTTCCCTCGTTAAGCGCACCTGCGGGAAAAGTTTTAGCTCCTTTGGAACGTGAAAGTGACCAAAAACTTTTCCCGCAGGTGCGCTTAACGAGGGAATCACATGGACACTCCATTAGGTACACCGCCATTTTCAAGTGTACCTAATAAAGTTGCCACTTTATTATCTTGGAAAACATGTTGGAATGCGGCCCCAAGGACTAGAGCTTGACACCTGTGACCTTTGACCATGATATTTCCCTAATAAAGTGGCCACTTTATTATCTTGGAAAACATGTTGGAATGCGGCCCCAAGGACTAGTGCTTGAAACCTGTGACCTTTGACCATGATATTGCCCTAATAAAGTGGCCTGTGATTAGGTACACTTGAAAATGGCGGTGTACCTAATGGAGTGTCCGTGTGGTTCCCTCGTTAAGCGCACCTGCGGGAAAAGTTTTAGCTCCTTTGGAACGTGAAAGTGACCAAAAACTTTTCACGCAGGTGCGCTTAACGAGGGAATCACATGGACACTCCATTAGGTACACCGCCATTTTCAAGTGTACCTAATAAAGTTGCCACTTTATTATCTTGGAAAACATGTTGGAATGTGGCCCCAAGGACTAGAGCTTGAAACCTGTGACCTTTGACCATGATATTTCCCTAATAAAGTGGCCTGTGATTAGGTACACTTGAACATGGCGGTGTACCTAATGGAGTGTCTGTGTGATTCCCTCGTTAAGTGCAGGTGCGTGAAAAGTTTTAGCTCCTTTTGAACGTGAAAGTGGCTAAAAGTTTTCCCGCACCTGCACTTAACGAGGGAATCACATGGACACTCCATTAGGTACACCGCCATTTTCAAGTGTACCTAATAAAGTGGCCACTTTATCATCTTGGAAAACATGTTGGAATGCGGCCCCAAGGACTAGAGCTTGACACCTGTGACCTTTGACCATGATATTTCCCTAATAAAGTGGCCACTTTATTATCTTGGAAAACATGTTGGAATGCGGCCCCAAGGACTAGTGCTTGAAACCTGTGACCTTTGACCATGATATTGCCCTAATAAAGTGGCCTGTGATTAGGTACACTTGAAAATGGCGGTGTACCTAATGGAGTGTCCATGTGATTCCCTCGTTAAGTGCAGGTGCGTGAAAACTTTTAGCTCCTTTGGAACGTGAAAGTGACCAAAAACTTTTCACGCAGGTGCGCTTAACGAGGGAATCACATGGACACTCCATTAGGTACACCGCCATTTTCAAGTGTACCTAATAAAGTTGCCACTTTATTATCTTGGAAAACATGTTGGAATGTGGCCCCAAGGACTAGAGCTTGAAACCTGTGACCTTTGACCATGATATTTCCCTAATAAAGTGGCCTGTGATTAGGTACACTTGAACATGGCGGTGTACCTAATGGAGTGTCTGTGTGATTCCCTCGTTAAGTGCAGGTGCGTGAAAAGTTTTAGCTCCTTTTGAACGTGAAAGTGGCTAAAAGTTTTCCCGCACCTGCACTTAACGAGGGAATCACATGGACACTCCATTAGGTACACCGCCATTTTCAAGTGTACCTAATAAAGTGGCCACTTTATCATCTTGGAAAACATGTTGGAATGCGGCCCCAAGGACTAGAGCTTGACACCTGTGATCTTTGACCATGATATTTCCCTAATAAAGTGGCCATTTTATTATCTTGGAAAACATGTTGGAATGCGGCCCCAAGGACTAGTGCTTGAAACCTGTGACCTTTGACCATGATATTGCCCTAATAAAGTGGCCTGTGATTAGGTACACTTGAAAATGGCGGTGTACCTAATGGAGTGTCCATGTGATTCCCTCGTTAAGTGCAGGTGCGTGAAAACTTTTAGCTCCTTTGGAACGTGAAAGTGACCAAAAACTTTTCACGCAGGTGCGCTTAACGAGGGAATCACATGGACACTCCATTAGGTACACCGCCATTTTCAAGTGTACCTAATAACAGGCCAAATTATTATCTTGGAAAACATGTTGGAATGCGGCCCCGAGGACTAGAGCTTGACACCTGTGACCTTTGACCATTATATTTCCCTAATAAAGTGGCCTGTGATTAGGTACACTTGAAAATGGTGGTGTACCTAATGGAGTGTCCAAGTGACGTCACAGATCAAACAGCCAATCAGGAGGTTAGGGTGAGTGAACCGATTCTAAAGATTCAGTTCACCGAAGAACTGGAATGCACATCACTAGTACAAAACAGTAAAAACGACCATTGACTGCCAGGTTGATATAACCGACTGGTGAGTGACATGGGTTCTTGCTCGGTAAGATTTTGGTTCGAGCCCAGGAGTGAGAATATTCCTGAATGTGCATTTATTGTGCAATTAACCCTTTGTTTATTTATTTTGTTTTCATGCCCGAAAAAATAAAAACAAGGAATAAAATACCAGATAAGTTTTAACATAAATGTTTATTTGAAAATAATAATATTAAAAGTAAATTTCAAACCAGCAATCCAATGTGAAATTGCAGTAGATATATTGGAAACAATATTTAGGCGTGTACATGCATGCACGTTATTTAAAAACTACTATAAGTGTTCTAAAATCAAGATGAGCCAAAGAGAAGCATCATCTCCCCGTTGTTGCATCACGGCGCATCCCTTCATGCAATAAAGTTAGCCGTTAGCTTGGAGAAAAGAAGTGGCGTTTCCGTGAGTGGTTCTTTCTTTGCTTGGCAAATCGTCAATCGACATTCTGGCTTCCATAGTTGACGCCAGGAGGGAGACGCAACACCTTCACTGACCGATCCGTTGATGCACAGTGGGAAGGAAGGAAGGAAGGCAGTTGAGCGATTGCCTCGTTCGCGAACGGGAAAGTCACGATTCGTTCCCTCACTGATCCGTTCTCGCGATGAATGTGGAAATGCAAATCACTCACTCACTCACTCACTCACAGATCCGTTCGTTGGTGAACGGGAAGTGACGTCATTTTCTCCTTCGTTTTGATTTACGGCGCAGTGGCACCAGCTTCAATGCGCATTACCGACACCTACTGGTCACTTTAGGAAGTGATTCGTTCACTCTCGTTCACTGAAAACAGAATCGTTCCCTCACGAGCCAACAGTAACAGCAACATACACATAAACAGAGTATGTGCCGATGCCACAACATGAAATGTCCGATTTGCCACGCATGCACGATTAGCAAGTGGCTGACCAGGCAGGCGCTAACTGACCTGAGGTGCGGCGATCCCGTTTACAATGCGCTCGGTATTTAACGTTGGACAATTTCCCACGGCACAGCTGAACACTGGTCGGGAAACACTGCACTAGACTAAGACACACGTTCGGAGGGCAGGTCAAAGGTTATCAGCTCACTTTGGACGGCTGAATTCAAGCACATGCAAACATGCACATGCGGCCTTCCATGCACAAGTGACTCTTCCATAAGTGCCTTTCAAACTAGGCTTAGGCTTTCAAAGTAGGCTTTGAAGCTAGGGTTAGGGGGTTTTAAAGCTAGGCTTAAGCTTTCAAACTAGGGTTTGGAACTAGGGTTAGGGTTTCAAACTAACCCTCGCTGGGGAATTTTTCACCCACTTATGCATCTGAGGGAAGTTATGGCTTTGCTTAGCTTTTTTTTCTGGGAGGGCATTAAGAAAAAAGATGGATTTATTTCAAGACACGTTATGTGTGTGTGAGATTGTGAGTGTGTGTGTGTGTGTGAGTGTGCATGTGTGTGCGTGCGTGCGTGTGTGTGTATGTGTGTGTGCGCGCATGCGTGGACAGGTGTGTTCTGTTATTGTCATCACGGCGTCTGCAACAGCGCTTTGCCCTCGTGACCGTCACGCCATCTCTCGGATTGCGCACCGTTCCCACCGAGCCTGAGGTCAAAGGTCAGCAGAAGGCGGATGCAAAGAGGAAGCCGGCAGGAGGAAAGGCAAGAAAGAAAAAACACAATGAGGAGGAGGTGACGATGAGCCCAAGCAAAGTCAAGAGCGCTGCTGGGCTCCAAGCCTCACGCTTGCTTTGCGTGTGACGACGACAGGCACATTTCCCCCATCTGAAAATATCAAGAATGTGCGCGAGCTTGGTTGCGAGGGGCCCAACGGAAAGCGGTAGCGAGCATAGCGACTGGCTTGAAATGCTAAGGAGGTGCCAAGAGTAGCGCAGGGCTTGCCAAATGCTAACGGTCGGCACGCTAACGTGACGCAAGCGAGAGAGCCTCGCAAAGACGCACACGTAGGAAGCTTTCGGAGGTGACAAACTCTGTTAAGATAAGCACACGAATGGAAATGTCACGCACACAAAGGGAAGCCGGAAGCGCACATTCGCACGCGGTTGGCAAGCTGGGAAAAGGTTTGGGGCTGGGTTAAAGGTTGCAGAGGGTGACCAAGTGATGACAGGTGCTTGACTGTGTATTTTATGACTCTGTGTGTGTGTGTGTGTGTGTGTGTGTGTGTGTGTGTGTGTGTGTGTGCGCGTGTGTTCTGCTTTCATGTGCACTTCCTCCTTCTCAGGTGTGACATATCCATCACCACTTCATTCTCAAGCACAACATTCCCACGCTCACACACAAGAAGAAAAGAAAGTGCAAGCCACAACAGGAGTCACGGCGGGAAAGCTGGGGCCTACACACACACACACACACGCACACACGTACATTAAGGTACAAACACTGGCGTACGTGTACAGTACCAGGCTGGGGCAACAATACGCAAATTGGTATTGAAATGGAATCAAGGTGTCCTACAAAAACACCCACACATTTTCACTGTGCTCAAAAATGGTCATATGACCTGGAAGCTGCAGGAATAACAACACACGCTAAGTATTTTGAAGAAGTTGCAGTTTGACGGCCAAGAGATAGTGGCCAAACACAAATTCCAAAGTTGACCTCTTACATGTTTGCGAACTTTTAAACAGGAAGTCAAATGACAGACTGGCACGCGCGCGCACACGCACGCACGCACACACACATACACGCACGCAAGCACACACACACAGTTAGTGGAGTTTTATGAGGCAGCTGTTGACCAAAAAGGGCTCTGTGGGAAGCAACAAGTTGACTTAGTAAATGTTTGCAAACTTTTAAACAGGAAGTCGAACACACCCACGCGCCTGCACACACACACACACACACACCGACACGCGTGCAGAGAGTTTGCTTTTGTCATTTATTTAGGAAAATAGATGCGGATTGCATTTGTTAAATAGGAACTATGTACACGTTAACGTAGAAATTAAATAAAACTGTACACACATTGCATGGTCTGAATTTAAGACCCGCCCACTGGCACTACAGACACAATTTTGGTATCAAAAGATAACCATGAAGGCAAAGTGGCATGTCGCGCGCACGTTTTGTCGATCGGCGACGCTCGGTCGTCGGTGGGCGGGCGCACGCACGCACGCACGCACGCACGTTAACGACACGCTCGGCAAGACGGAGGCCCGGATTGGAAAAGTGCAAAGGGTGCGCAACATTCAGTCTTTGGTTTCCTCGAGCTTTTGCGCTCTTGGCCGGCAAAAGCAAAGAAAGGAGGAAAAGCTTTCTTTCATTCCGTCGGCTTCTTCCAAAGAAAAATCCTTTGCCGCGCTGGAGGTCAAACCTGCGGAGGAAAAAGAAGACAAACATGCCAGTGACTGACGTGATGCGGAAGGCCTGCCCATCATCTTCGCTGTGCGTGCGCGTGCGCGAGTCGTGCGAGTCGCAGTTGCGTTGAATTTGTTTTCAAGCACACAGTTGGAGGCCCTCAGTCACCCGTTGTGTACGAGCACCAGGAAACATTGGCCAAAAAACCTCTTTGGTCAAGTTTGTCTTACCTGAAGCGGAATCCGCCATCTTTCATTATCTTTAGCCATCTTTAGGTGCAACGCTCGAGGTGTAAACCTTAAACGCTTTCGCTACTTTTGAAAATCTACTTTCAGTTTGTTGTCTGGTGTTTTTTGCACTTGCATGAACAAAAAGAATGTTTTTTTTCATTTTTAGTTGGACTGATTTTGTTTCTTTAACTCAGGTCAGAGGTGTGTCATTGAAATGATCTATCGGTGGATGGATGGATGGATGGATGGATGGACGGACGGACGGACGGATGGACGGATGGATGGATGGATGGATGGATGGATGGATGGATGGATGGATGGATGGATGGATGGATGGATGGATGGATGTACACACAACCACACACACATTCGTACACATACATCCTTGAAAACCAACAAAGTCATCCCTTATTTGTACCCCCGCCCCCAAATTGTGCAAAAGTCAGAGGTGAGTTTGTGTCTTGCTGGGCCACCACGTTGTTTCCTGTTTGAGTTGGAGAGGAGCCTGTTGAGTGCACACGGGTGCTGACTTGTGAGCGAGCGAGCGAGCGCCCTCCGTTCCTTCCTCCTCCCAAACGCCCAGCTTTTGTGTGTGTACCTCGGTGGCAAAGACGCAGTGTTCCATCTGCTCGGGCAGGGCCAGAACGGGATGGTAGCGCACTTCTGCCAGCAAAGTCGCCGCCGCCGCCGCCGCCGCCTCCTCGCGCTCCACTCTGACAGACAGACAGACAGACAGACAGACGGACAGACGGACGGACAGACGGACAGACGGACAGACAGACACACGGGCAAAGCATTAGATTGCACAACACTAACACCTTCCTGACATTTCACGCCGAGTGATGAGAAAAAGGTACCCGAGCACATTGCCCCTAAACTGAGGGAAGGAATACACAAAGAGTTTGGAAGAAAAAAATAGGCAGACAAAGCTGGCGAGGGTCGGCCGCATGAAGAAAAAAGCCCACCCGTTACGTCTTAGAACAGCCACACAAAGTTGACATTTCAAGGCAGCGTCGGCGAGCGACGTTGCAGAGGCGCGTCGGGCGGAACCGCCCCAGCCGGATGGGGATTTGACACCTGGGTCACCCTCATCTTTGAGCAGCGTCATCGTTACAAAAGTGCTGCAAGCAAACACTGTTGGCTTCTTGAAAATGGCAAACTTTTGTTCACGTGTTCCCCTTCCAATGTTTTCGTTTGGAGTACACCCAACGTCTTTATACAGTTAGCGTTCGAAACAAAAGATTCCATATTTGAAAGTGAAAAATTGGGGGGGGGAATAAAGGTTTAGCATTTTTCAGCCCGGCTTTTCAGGGTAGTGGCGGATGTTTTTCGCCTGCCCCTTTCTTACCTGTCCAACTTGTTGCTGATTTGCTCCACGGCCTGGTTGTAGTCAGTGGCCATTTTGTTTTTGAAGACAATCCCGTGCCTGGCTCCGTCGCCGCTCAGCACCACGTCCTTATTGGACACTTTGACGTGTCCCCTGTCCTCGGCCACCAATCGGTTGTTCACGGCCTCCAGGTTGTTCTTGACCGACGCCGAGGCGGCCGCCAGCTCCCTGCCGCGCCGCAGCTGGCGCGCGACAAAGACGGCGCCCGCCGCCAGGAGGCTCAGCGTCACGGCGGCCAGCGCGCAGGCGGCGGCCAGCGCGGCAGGGAACGCGTCCTCGGAAGGCGGCGGCGGCCCAGCGGGCCAGACCGCGTCCTCGCAGCGCGCCCCCATGAATCCCGGCGGACACTGGCACACGGGCCCCGAGAAGTGGGCAAAGCAGCGGCCGCCGTTGAGGCACGGGAAGCGGTCGCAGGGGCTGGAGCGCAAGGAGCAGTCCTTGCCGCCAAAGCCCAGCGCGCACGTGCACGTGAAGTCGGCCACGCCGTCGGCGCAGGTTCCCGCGTTGCGGCAAGGATTGCTGGCGCAGTCGTCCACGTTGGTCTGGCAGCGGGGGCCGGCGAAACCTGCGCGGCAGCGGCACGCCACCGCGCCTGCCTGGTCGGAGCCCGAGTCCACGCACTCGCCGCCTTGAGGCAAAAGAAAAAACACCTTGGCTTAGCGTGGCAGCCTACCACCGACAGACACAATGGCTTCCAAAGCAGGTGGCCTGCCTGGCTGGCTGGCTGGCTAGCTGGCTGGCTGGCTGGCCGGCTGGCTGGCTGGCCGGCTAGCTGGCTGGCTGGCTGCCTGGCTGGCTGCCTGGCTGGCTGGCTGACTGGCTGGCTGGCTGGCCGCCCGCCTGCCTGCCTACCTGCCTGTCTGCCTGCCTGCCTGCCAAATAATGGAATGGAAAAAACGTCCCCTGAAAGCAAGAACTTCACCATAGGTTGCCTTCGCATGTCATCCATCCTTCAACGCCACCACGTTAGCTTAGCATGTTGTCCTTCAAGAGAACATGACAGACACATTCATTGAGCACGTGATCCTTCGACACCACCTTCAAAACACGTGAGCTTAGCGTGTGTTCCATTGACAACACCCCATGATATTGGAACAACTAACAAGTACTTTAAGCAGAACAAGTAAGCAAAAGGAAAGACACGCCCCCCAAAATACCAGTGTGTTCCAAATGGAGTTATTTTCCTTGTTTTCCAAGGATATCAAAATACGACTTGACTAAAGGATTATGGAAACTAGCCCCCTCGCACCCTGAAATTGGGATTGCAATTGGATTTGCCTGCCTCCACGAGCACGCGCTTGAAATCAAAGCTTCCTGTGTGACTACACAAAGACGACCCTTTTGTTTGCAAGAGATTGTTAAATGTGTCAAAAGTTACAAAACAAAATAAATGAATCACATTCACATTGGAATAGCTTCACCACCACGGTATGTATTCATTTGAAACGGGTACAAATACGCTAGGTTGAAAATGAAGCGCACCCGCAACTAGCGTGCGATCACTTTGCTATTGTATAGTTCACGCTCGACACGTAGCTTACGTCGTCGTCGTCGTCGTCGTCGTCGAAATAAAAAGAAAAAGAAAAGAAAAAGAAAGAAAGAAAAATCAAACCTTAACGTCGTCATATTTTGCAGTGAAGGAACTGAACTTGCAGTTCAAGTTACAACGGTGGTTCTGGCAAAAGTAAGGCAGGCAGGCAGGCAGGCAGGCAGCCAGGCAGGCAGCCAGGCAGGCAGGCAGCCAGGCAGGCGTAAACCGCAGTCGAAGGTCGCGCCTCGCGCAAGCAACATTGCAGCGTGGCTGGGCCGGATGACGGACGGCAGCGTGCCAGCGGCAGCGTGCCGGCGGCGGCAGCAGTGTGCCGGCGGCGGCGGCGGCGGGACTCGCTCCGACGGAATTGCGCTGTGGTGACATTCAACAAGGGCTTTTAATGAACCAATGAATGAATGAATGTCAGCAACAGGAAGCGGCCGCCACCGCCGCCCCCACGCCTGTTTCGATGAAGCCTCTGTGGGCTTCTTGATCTGACCTCCGCGGTGAAAGGGAACAAAACACTGACCCCATCAGGTCAGCGCTCGCTCCACCACCCGCTTGGCCTTTTGGACTTGACACTGACTCCATGCAAATCACTCCATGTTTTGTGTGCATGCCACAAAACGCTTGGTCCGTGGCGGGAAAAGGCCGGACGAGCTGGTTGAGAGCAATTATTGCAATTATTCAAAGCCACACTCTTGTAGAAAGAGATTCAACCGCTGCTTAGCCCAACCGACGCTAATGTGACCGAGCCCAGGAATAAGGACCGAGCGAGCGAGCGAGCGAGCGAGCGAGCGCTTTCCTTTCAACGCTGGCTCAGAGGCGCCGTGATGGCAGCGCGTCCAAGCTAGGCTAAAGTCAGCTACGCTGTCCATTGACCATCTGAGAGACTGCCAGAGGAGGCTGGCTCACTTGTCCTGGCCCATATAGAGCCGCTTTGATTCCAAGGCGTTCCAGGCTGGCCAATAGCGGAGGTCCGCTACATATGAATCCATTTGTTACTGAACAAAAGTCCAGGAATCAATACAACGCCTCTGTTGGCGTGTTTACTCTGCTTGTGCTCGTAAACACGCCGCTGGCCGGGGTCCACGTTTGTGCGGCGGCCTTTCTCGTTTGCTGCTTGTCAGGCGGGAACGTTTTGGAGATTGAGGATAAGATGAACGCGCCCGAAGGGGAGATAACCATCGGCTAATGCGGCCCTTTCACGCTCTTGTTTGGGCCGCGCTGGCGCCGTCCGTCACTTCCTGATTAGCCAGCGCTGCAGTCTTTTTTTAGCTTTAGCTGAAAGTCAGCTGTGTTTTGGCTGCGCTTTAGCCACAGTGCCGCCGAGCCCTCCGGCAAGAATTGTTCCAAAAGAGAGACTAGCAAAAATGACAAGAGCGGCGCGAATGTTGCCAACATCCTTGTTTCCTGCACAGTGTGTGTGTGTGTGGGGGGGGGTTTAGGGGCACAATCCATTTGCCCCCCCGGAATCCTGGATCCAAATCTACACTCAAGATATTGGAAAGCGGAATCGTTATATCGTCATGCATCGGCGGCGTCACTATTCGGAGTCTACTTTTGTCTTTTTTTCACCGTCCGACAAGCTCGAGACGAATGTCGGCCTAGCTTAGTGCGGCGCAATGGAGTTACCGTTAGCACAGGGGTTGCTGCTGCAGCGGTTGGCCTTCATCTCACAGTTGGAGCCGGCGTACCCCGGCGGGCAGCGGCAGGTGTAGCTGCCACCGCCTCCCGACGTGGCCGCCTGGCACACGCCGCGGTTGAAGCACGGCTCGTCGGCGCACGTCAGGACGCCGCCGCCGGTGCCGCAATCGGGGCCGGAGAAGCCCCGAGGACACACGCACACGTAGCCGTCCGACAAATTCTGAAAGCAAACCAAGAAAAAGACTTTTAGCACCAGCACAAGCGCTCAAAAGAGCCACTGTTTCAAAAAGGATACAACCGATTGAAAGGAAAATGGACTCAGATAAGCACATTTGAATTCTTGCTCTCACGTGATGTTTTTGTCACAAAAATGTGTCTGTGTGTGTGTGTGTGTGTGTGTCCCAAAGTAAATCCCTTTTTTTTTGGGTGACTTCCAAATGTTCGGCCAGCTGTCTTTGGCTGGATGGGAGCTCATTCTGTCAGCAGCCCAGACACCACAACCGGCGGCGTGTCTGTGATCTCAGGTGCCCAGATGAGCTAAACGGATGTATCGATGATGTCTTTGGGTGTTGGAGAGCAAGGCGCTGTCGGGGGCCGCCGTCCGCCAACCTAACGTAAAGCACGCACCGAGAACAGCCGAAACATAACAGCGATGGTGGGTCGGCAACCCAAGATGGCTGCCCTCTGGCGACCCAAGATGGCTGCCCCCCCCCCCCGGCTTCAGCTGCCTACACGTTTTCATTTTGCTATTTAAAGTTGGATGTTGTGCGCTTTAACGCGGTTCCAAACAGACATCGAGACTGTCAAAAGACAAATAATGCATTTCAGGATAAGAAAAATGGAGAGGAATTTTCAATTCATTTATTTGGCCTTAAATGTTCCTACGTTGAAAGATGTTGCCTTTTTTTTACTCGTCATGTTGGAACGCTGCTGAGTCAGCCGAAAGAGTTTGGGGACCGGCGACCCATCTGCCTGCTCTTCATCCACTCGATTGTACAAGGCCCGCTCTCGCCTTTTCCAAAAGACAATGGCGTGTGTGTGTGTGTGTGTGTTTATGGAATGGAAAGCAGGCTGGAGCTATTCAGCGCGTTTTGGGTGGACATAGATTTGTTTTGATCTTTGTGATTCTACGAGACACGGGCTGGGCTATGTAAAATGTTACCTTTACAGAATCACTGGGTTGCAATGGCATCCTATCCTATTGTAAAGCACCATCGTAGAGGGCTATAAAAACAAAAATTGATTGATTGGTTGATTGATTGATTGAAGATGACAGGAGTGTGGGCACGTTCTGACGCAAGGCGACCCTGTAACGTGTCATTGTTGCAGCACTGACTTTGCTCTCCCCCAAAAATAGCCAGTAGAAGGCCACGCTGGGCTCAAAACATTGTCACATATATGTGTGTGTGTGTGTGTGTGTGTGTATACTTCAGAACACATACACACAAACATACATATACACACACATGTACATACACACACACACATGTACATATATATATATATATATATGTGTGTGTATATGAGTCTTCCTAAATGATAAAAATATTCATTTTGTCTTAACTTGTGTGTTCTTTGACAACTATGTTTGATGATGGCAAACATTAAAGTGTGCCAAACATGCAAACAAACAAGACTTTGGACGATACAGCCCTGTGCCAGCAAGTTGACTCGTGACTGGTTCAGGGTTTATCAAGATGGACCCAGTTTTGGACCCCCCCCCCCCATTCACCGGTCTAAATGTAGTCTGGCATTGACTGGTGACGAATCCATTGATTGTATAGACGCATGTCCTGGGACGTCAACTGTGGCAACCAGTCCATGGTTTATCTCCGCATGCCCTGACAGGGAGTTGCTGTTGTTGAAAGGGCCTCCATTCGGCCAGTGCAGTTTTGGGTCGGCATCTTCAACAGCGTGTCCTGGCAAATTTGCGCGCCTGCAAGCGAGGTCATCCTTGAGCGTGGGGGCCCACGTCTTCAGCTGCCGTTTTCCTTTCGTGGCAGGCACTGCAGATCAGCGCTCGGTGGGCCGCTCGGGTGCCTCGGTCCTCGGGGAGATCTGGCGGCAACGATGAAGGAGGGTAGCAGAAGAAGCGGCGCGAGTCGGCACCACTGGCGGACGGGACGCAGCCAGGCGGGTCCTTTTGAACACTTTGAGTTTCCTCCGTGCTGTGTTTCAGGTGGTGGGCATCACTTCATTCTGGGCGGAGCCTTGCCTGTGTCCTTGGGGAGAGGTGGCGGCGGCGGCGGCGGCGGCGGCGGCGGGAGACCTCGACGTAAGGGAGTTCACGGTGGCCAACGTCCAAGGAGAAGAGAACAAAGTCAGCATAGGCGGCTTTCAGTTGCTGACGGTGGTCAAGGTGGCATCAGCGAAGGATTGCCGCGAGGCCAGATGGCCGGCCCGTCGGCCGTCTATCGTCATCCGAGACTTGACGTTTCCTGACCTCATCAATCATCGTTGGGGGGAGCCTTTCCTCAAGGCGGTCAATCGTACTTGACGATTCTTTGGAGTGCGACGACTCGGCAAAGGGGCGGCACAGATGGACAATGGGCTGGTCCCGTCCCGTCCCGTCCCGTAACAGCTGGCAGTAGCCTGGAGTGGGTTGCCTGCTCTGGTGTTTGTCTGCACGTGGCCTGATATTGAGCGGCGACCATTCTATCATTTGTCGATACGTAAGCCGACATACGTAGACTGGCCAAAGAGCGGCAAAGTAGCATCATCGTAAAAACGATGAGTACTATTAATTCGGACTTGTTCTGACAAATGCGTACACGAGTTCATTCAAGGAGCTTGCTAGCTAGCACTCATCTAAAAAATGGGGGCCCGCTTGTAAACAAGCGAGGCAAGTGGAAATTGCTTATTTTGGCAAGACCAAGTGTAGAAAAATATGCGGTGCAAGATGTGTTTTGCAAAACGTTCAATGTTTATGTTATGTCTTACGTTTGTTCTATATCAATCCAAAATCAAATAAGATTGATTTTTTTTCATTCTTATTATTCCGAATGCAGTAGCGGCCGGTTGACTACCCACTTACTACAGCTGAAAATGTGACGATGATGGAGAAATAGGAGGTATTGAAGTCATAGTATCCATTGACAAAAATATTCAGCTAAAACCCTTTTTCTCAGTATGACTGCTGTGCGAGATGGCGAAGGGAGGGAGGGAGGGAGGCTGGGAGGGAGGGAGGGAGGGAGGGAGCGCTACATGACAAATTTCCATCGTAGGTGTCATTTGGGAGAACTAGGTGCCAGATTATAGTGCTATATGAACAAAACAAATCAAGGGTTACCAACGCACTGTTTGCTTTGACAAGGAAACTTGAATGGATACATTTGCACTCTTTTTTTGTTTTTAAATAACCAATTTGATACATTTTCTTTGGTCAGAGTGGAACTTACATTTTTACAGTGTTAAAAGTTATTTGATTTGATTCAGTATTTTCTCATTTTGTACCAAAAAGCAAGCGCTCCTTTGAATTATCATGAATTATGATGATTTCAATTATTACCAAAATAATGAGGGTCAACGGTCTACGCTCTGTGATTGGCCGAAGGATATTCAGGACAGAAGGACTGGCAGGCGGACGCGGGCCGGTTGGGCTCACCTTGCAGCTGCCTCCGTTCCTGCAGGGGGCGCTGTCGCACAGGTCGTTCTTGATCTCGCAGTTGTTCCCGCTGAATCCTGGCCTGCAGGCGCAGGTGTAGCTGCCCTGCCCGGTGTTGGTGCACGAGGCGCCGTTGCGGCACGGCTTGTGGTTGGTGCAGTAGTTGAGGTCTGAGGGCGGCAAAAAAAGCCCATCGCTCAGGCGGGCCCGACGGCGACGGCCGGCCGGCCGGCCGGCGGGGTCTTTGCACCGGCACTCACCCTGGTCGCAGTAGAGTCCGCCCCAGCCCTCTTTGCAGTCGCACTGCCACGGCTGCCGGCAGGTCCCGTGCTGGCATCCGGGGTGGCACGTGCACTGGTCGCAGTGCTCGCCCTGCCAGCCCTGACGACACGCGCACTCGCCGGGGGCCTCGCAGAAGCCGTGCTCGGCGCTGCAGCCGGAAGCGCAGATGGCTGGAGGCGAGGAAGGAAGGAAAGAAGGATGGATGGATGGATGGATGGATGGATGGATGGATGGATGGATGGACGGACGGACGGACGGACGGACGGACGGACGGATGGATGGATGGATGGAAGGATGGAAGGATGGGAGGGGGGTGGGAGGGAGCAAAGATGCCAGCAAGTCAGCCAGGGCGTGTGAAAAAATAAACAAGGTCCAAACTGTTGCTGGAACGTGCGCACACACAAGCACACGTGCATCCTCACACAACCCCAATTACACAAACATGCACATGTATAATACTGTATATACTTGCACCCTCATATATATTAACACGCACGCACAAACACCGCAGAGCACTTTTGCATGAACACACACAGTACAAAGTACAAAGTACATACAGATTTACACAAACACATTAGCAGACACTAACGACACCACCACGCACACACACGACATGCACTTGCATGCAGGTGGTCTACGCAACAAAAGTGACACATGCCATCTCTTTTCATGCCCACATTAAGCACGGCACCGCCGGGGGGGGCAATTGTGAGTGTGTGTGTATGGGGGGGGGCGGCGGCGGCATTGTTGGGCTCAGAACAGGCGGCCTTCTCACACACACACACACACACACACACACACACACACACACACACACACACACACACACACACACACACACACACACACACACACACACACACACACACACACACAAATACAATTGGAAAAAAGTTGGAGAAAATGAAGCGAGGGAAGCAAAGGAGAGAATGGCCAAAGCTGGGAAAAGAAGTCAAAGTGAGCGGCGGACTCACGCCGAGCGCAGTACTGGCCCGCCCAGCCGTCCAGGCACTGGCGCTGGCCGTCGCGCCGGCAAGTGTAGTGTCCAAAGGTGTCGTTTCGGGGCCGGCAAAAAGAGGCGCAGGCGTCGCCGTGATAGTGCTGGTCGCACACGGCGCGGTACGCGTAATGCACGCGGCTGCCGCGCTCGCCAAAGTGGACGTCCTGTAACCAATCCTCGCCTACACGCAGCTGCCGTCGTGTCGCCAGGCGGCTGATCAGGTTGTTCTGGTTCTCTGAGGCAAAAGAAAAAGGGGGGCACACGCAGCCAAGGTGTCAACTTTGAGGACTTCAAGGCGAGCGGACTGAGGCACGAGTTAACTGAGCTCCGTTCTTGGGCCTCGTTCACGAGGAATCCCAAATAAGGTGCACAGTACAAGTCCGCCCCGTCGCCATTTGTGCATTTGGGGGGAGGGGAGGGGAGGGGAGCCAGGCCCTGTCGTCTGCTGAAAACGCACCTAGATTGGTGCTCAGTGGACCATCCCGAGCGAGGCTCTAGTGAGGAGCCTTCGTGTTGTCTAATGCAAAAGCAGTGCTTTGCCGCCACCCTGTGGCATCTACAGGCAACCGCATGGCGCTATGGAGAGATTTATAGAACGGTTGCTCGCCCCCCACCCCCAGATTGAGGCACAAGACAACCTGACGGCTGCTTGAGGCAGGCACGAAACGTAGACGTACAGCCAAGCCCACTTGTGGGGGTGCATGGTGACAACCTAAGTCACGTCATCGATGCACAACCTCAACCGGTGGCCCTTGCACAGAAGCCAAATTCAAAATGATGCAGCAAATTGTTCTCCAGAAAACACCTTGAACACGCTTGACATAAAATTCTATGTTCCACTTTCTCCAACTCCAGGTGCTGTTTTAGGCCCCAGACAACAATATGCAGCAAAAAAAAAAGGGTTCGATAGCACTGCAATGCCTATTGATGCCGCAAGATGGTGCCACAGGGTTCATTTGCTTTAAGCGCAGCTCTTTGGGTTCCAATGGGAAATGACTTCAAAGATGGGGGGGTGGGGCATGAGCTGCAATTGGTGAATACGCCACTTTGAGTGAGTGAAGGCGCCGCTCGGTGTAGAAACTGAGGTACTGCAGCAGAGTTGTACCTGCGGAGTCGAGTTCGGAAGACTCGGCAGTCCAGGCCTCCAAGATCAGAGAGAAAGTTCCCTGGAGGAAAGCAAAACGTCCATGAACAAAGCAGTGGATTGGGGGGGGGGGGTCGGCGGGGGCCTACTTACAGGCCACTTGAAGTGGAAGGGCACCCGAAGGGGATCGCTCCCGCCGATGGAGCCCGGGTCAGTGGCCAGGATCTCGGTGAGCGCGGTCCCGTACGTGCAGGGCGGCTTGGGGTCGATGACGTCCTGTGCATGCTTGAGGCACACCCGGAAGAAGAGGTGGCACACGCGCGACGGCGTTCGGCACAGCGGCGCGCTCGTGCCCGTGCCCGTGCGCGTCAGCGACTCGATCTTCAGTTCGAACACGCCGGACGACTCCGTCTGCAGGTTGACATGCACCATCCATGACGTCATTGGGACAAAAACGAGGGCACGGACGCGAACCAAAGAGACAAAGTGGGGCTCAATCACGGCAATGCAAACGCACAAAAACGGTCGATTCTTTCTTGGAAAAAAGTTACCGTCTAAAATGTCGTTCAAAATAGAAAGGCGGTCGACGTTCAAAAAATGAAAGCCCGTCTGAAAATGATCATTAATATTACTGCTGCGAGACAGCAATTACGTCAAGACGTTGAAGACATTCAGCTCTTGCTTTTTCTTTCGTGATGTTATCTAACTTAGCGGGAAACGCGCACACACGACAAGAAGTAGGAGCAAGCCACATACAAGTTTAACAAGTCTGAATTCACGAATGATTCGTGAAGCAATTCAAAGAAGAAAGTCAAAGGTCGCGCGCCCGTGTGCGTAAAAGCGCTCGAGGGCGTCGGAGGAGAGTCGCGTCAAGAAGTCAACACGAGTCACGTCAGGGCGACGAAGCGAAAGTAGACAAGTGGAGTCGATTCGAGCAAAGTAAAGCAAAGTACTGACGGTGAGCGCTCGCATTAGGATGACGAGCAGAGCGGCCAGCAGGCAGCGCGCCATGGCGCCTCCGAGCTGCATCCAGAAGTTACCAACACCAAAGTCCAAAACGTGCGTAGCACAGCGACGGCAGGCAGGCAGGCAGGCGGCCGGCCGGGCAGGCAGGCAGGCAGACAGGCAGGCAGGCAGGCAGGCAGGCAGCCAGGTAGGTGGGTAGGTAGGTAGGTAGCTAGGTAGCTAGGTAGGTAGGTAGGTGAGGTAGGTAGGCAGCCGCGCTCTCGACGACAGTCAAAGAGACGAGCGCGAGCGCAGCGGCAGTGGCAGCGCCAGGTAGGAAGGTTGAAAACTGAAGACTGGAGTGCCGGCCCGGAGGGACTTTTTTTTTATAGCAGTGGCGGGGTAGGAGGAGGAGGAGGAGGAGGAGGAGGAAGGAAGACGGGTAGGTGGGGAAAAGGGCCGAGAGGGAAGCGGGAGGGAGGGCGCGTCCACTGCAAGAAATGTCGCTTGCTCGCCCGAAGGCTAAAAATGATATTTGTCAAATCGAAAGTGCTTTCTGGTTAATCAATTGCCAGCGGGACGCAACGTGACTTCCGGCACAACACAACACAACAAAACAATGGGCATAGCCACGTGACATCCCTCTCTCTTTGCGCTTGCGAGCTCCATCAACACACTGGACAACTTCTCCAGCCATTCGTGCACGTAACGCGTACGAGTCGACGTGACGTGATTCACATTTATATCCGAATCATGAGTGTGTTCTTCAAGTCTGCGCCGAGAGCACACACAGGGACGACCGCACGCACACGCACACGCACATCAAATCATCGAGTGAAACCTACAGTGGACGCCATGACGTCGATGACGGTGTGCACATTTTAGGGGCGGGCAAAAGGACTGACGTCACTGCCGAAGAGCGCTGGCACCTGGCTGGCCGCGCCCCACTTTTTTTCGCCCTAATGAGGGAAGCGCGTGCCTCGAATACTACCAGACACGCACCAGGCACGCTCCCGCGTCAGTGTGTGAGCGCGTGAGCGTTTACGCATAGTAAACAAACCTAATACACAACCATCCATTTGAAAGCGCCCCGTGAAGACGCGCGTGCACGCCGCATCAGGAAGCGCAAGCCCGGCAAAATGGATGCGCGCCATCTGCCCATTGATCACCCGAGCCCGTCGGGGGGCAGGATGGGCTCTCGCCACGCGCCCTTTTGTTCGCGTGTGAGAGCAAGTGGCTCGCGTGAAGGAAGGTGTCAACTCCACCAAGGCAAGCGGCGTGCATGCGTACGTGTGAAGGCCTCGTGTCGCTTTGAGGATGGGGGTGCGGGAGGGTTAGGGAGCGGGGCAGCCCCGCCCCGCCCCGCCTCGCCCCCCTTATTCCCACCTTTTCCTCCCGGCGGGGTGCCGTGGTGGGAACGTCTGCTGAGGTGCGACCACGCGTGACGAGTCATAAATGTCAGGTGCGAAATCGACACCCGCGCGCGCATGCAGGGGACCAACAAACGCACGGCAATCACTTTTTGGTTGGTAATCTTGTCTGTCAATCAAGAGCAGGCGAAGAAAGACAAGCAAGCGCTGGTGAACTTGTCAACTCGACTAAGTGTTGACATTACGACGCGACGCGACGCGACGCTTTTTGAAAGCTGCGCGGTCGGCATCAGTGGCCATTGAAATGTAAACGTGCGCCAAACTTGACACCGAGCTCATTTGGCTCTATTCAAATTCAAACATCAAATGTGCTGAAAGCGCATCATCTTCCATCGCAAACTTAACACTTCATTTGCTCAAATGCACAACAAATTCTAGCGAAATGTGACCAAATGTTGATACCTTCCTTGCCTTGCCGGTGCCAGACGACCGATCGTCGTGAGGAGGACGACGGAGAACGAGGCGAAGAGAGAGGAGAGCGGGATGCGTGTTGCGAGGGAAGAAACCCTGCTTGCTGCCGCCGCCGACGGAGCCCAACGCATTCGTGCGTGCGTGCGTGCGTGCGTGCGTGCGTGGGAGAAGGACGACGCGCGCCGCTGAAAGGACAATAGAACGGGACTTGGACTTTTGCAAACGGGCTTGACATCGCACTGAGTTGAGCACCCGAAGATGTTGGCTTTGGAAAATAGCAAAACCATTTGAAAGACTCGAGCAAATTGCCAAGTGTGAAAGCGTGGAGGTGTCACTTTTTTTTCGGTCGCTCCAGTTTGTCACCAGCATGACAAGTGTGTGCGTGTGGGAGGGAGGGAGGGAGGGAGGGGGGTCAAATGGTCCTCAGTCATAAAGTGTTCCCGTGTTCACACGCTTAACACGCACCGAGGATCACAATCAAGCGATCAAGTGGCAGCGAGGCTCCTTCTTTTCAAAACTTCTGAAAAGCTCCAAATGGCTTCAACTGCTCGTCGAGCCAAGAATGAGCTTTGAAATGTCCGCACGCGTTCTCACGCATCAATTGGGACGCTCAGTGAGAATCTTGACGCCCCCCCCCCCCCAAGCCGGAGAACAGGCAATGCAAACGTGTCGACTCCAGAAAGGTACGGTGACTTCCTTGCCAGGATGACGATGAGCAAATCTGTCGTTGGCTAAATGCTAAAACCATGGCACTTTATACCCACGAGCTGATTTTTTTTTTGGAACGAATGCGTGAGTGCAAAACCAAAAAGCAAGTGTTTTGTTTAGCACTTGGCCAACATTCAACCCAAAAAAACGGAGGCATTGTTCATTTGTATTTTTTTTATGTCTCCTTTGATCATAATAGAGGTCTGCATGTTGGCAAGTCAACGAGTTTGCCATTGAAAGAGGATGATTGGCAGCTGCACACTCGCGTCCATTTCCTTTGGACACGCAAAAATCCAACGTGACGCTCCTTGTCCAACTTGAGCAAAAGCAGAAAGCCATGTCGTGACATCATCGCTTACGAGCTGAACGCAGCCAGATGATCAAAGCGCTTCGACATTCTTTCGCCTTTAACGACATTCTTTGCACCAAACTACACGGCTGTAAAAGAAGCACAAGCGCAACTCCTACGGTGCCGCTGCGCGAGAATAGCGGCTGACAAAACTTTACGGCCCGAAGAGCCAGCGGGACGTACGTACGTACGCACGCCTTGGGTCCCGCGGGATTCCGGGTCGGGCTGCACCATCCTGCCTGAAGCCCGCCCGCCGCAAATCTGCAACGCCTTGTGCCACTGCAAATTAAGAACAGAAGGGAACCGACCCAACCCAATGACCATGACATGGAACATATTTGGACAAAAGAAGATTCAGCAAATGTTGACGTGAGGCTTCTGGCCAGACTTGACCAAATGACAACATCAAAAGTTCCCATGCAAAAAAATAAATAAAAATGACCTTGGAGTTTGTTACTCACTGTCTTTTTAAATGGATGTCATGTACGAAGTACAAATAAGTGACAGAAACTAAGCGGACACACGAAGATGATGCGTCAAGTCGGTGTACAGAGAAAAGTTCATAAATAAGAATAATACAAAAAAAAAAAATTGTGACGACAGACAACAAGCGCCTCCCTCCGCCCCGGTGTCAGCCACCATCTTTGTGTGGATGGATCGTTTGTCTTTCTTGATGATTTGGCAGAGCTCTGAAGGAGGGGCCAAGTTGGGAGCCCCGCCGATCTGATCCGATCGGACGCTTGGTTCCCTGGAAGGGGTGGGGCGGGGCGGGGCCGGCCAGCAAAAGCTGCGGTGGCTCCACAAAAAGCGTCTGATTGGAGGCCGCCGATGTCCGCTCACGCGCTGGCGAGCGAGCGAGCGCTCACTGCTGCTTGGACCGCCAAAAGCGCGAAGCGATGGAGCCCAGAGACACGCCCGCTTTCTTCTGCTGCGACCATTCGCCGACACGCTGCTCCTCCTCCTGCACACGCGCACGCAAAATGTTGGGAAGGAGAAGAGGGAGGGTTCGGGTGGCTTCCTCCTCTCCGCCGCCACTCAGCCCACCTGCGCCAGCTGCGCCTGTCTGCGCTTGAAAGCGTCGATGGGGTCGTCCTCGGCGGCGTAGTTCTCCAGCACCGAGCGCACGTCCTCCACGCCGCTCAGAGCGATGGCTGCCGGACGGAGAGCAAAAGCGGTCAGGTGCTAGCGAACCGCCGGCTCTCGGCGGCATGCGCTCTTACTCTTGAGGAAGTTGGCCAGGTCGTAGAGCGTGCGGTCGTCCGAGTTGCCGTCCCACTTCTTGAGCGCCACCCCGTTGAAGGGCTGCAGGCTGAAGGCTTCGCGCTTGCAGTCCACCACGATCACCTTGCTGCCGTCGCGGTTCAAGCACGACACGTCCTGAACATTGGCAGATATGCGCATCAGCGCCTTTTCAATCCGGGGTGGCCTTTCCCCGCCTAACCCGGGCTTGCAGCGGGAAGGCCAAAAGAACCGTTTTTGGGAAGGAAAAACGCACTAAGAGGGGCCGGCGGACGATTTACGGCGGCTCTCGTTGACCTCGCAGACAATCGCTGAGCGCGGCGCTTCGAGCGGAAACGGCCCAAGAAGAGCGCAGTTCATCGGCGCAGCAAACAATAGCAGGATGTGGCGCCCATCGCGTTGAAGACGGCCCGGCGGGGGCACCGCTCGCAAAATAGAAAAGGCCGTGCACGCACCTTGACGTGATGTCCTTCCATGTAGCGCGTGGCGTCTCGAAAGAGGCGATACAGGACGAAGCCCTGCGGGTCGATGCCGTCGATCAAAGGGTACGCCGTCTGCCATGGTTGGAGCACATCGGCCAGTCGATCGAGTTGAAATGAGAGCCGTCGAAAAGCCAATGTCTCACCATGCCCGTCTCTGCGGTGAAGATGATGATCTCGTAGAGCGGCGCCAGCTGCTGGAACAGGTAGTCGATGCCTGGACGTTTCTTGAAGCGCCACCCGGTGGCCAGCTGGAAGCACACACACCCCATGACTTTGTGTGTTTGTGCGTGTGTGCACGCCAGGAGAAAGGTGGAAAGGGCCACAGCTCCACGCGTGTGTGCACCCCAAATGAGGCACAATGACAAAAAAGCCATTGGACCCCCACAAGAGTGAGGCTGGGTGCATTGGAGTGGACCCAACTGAACGACGGGCTAGAAAAATGGAAGTCAACCAAAACGGCGGCGACGGTGTCTAACCGGACGGGAGCGAGCCGGCGTCTACAGGGCGAGAGCGAAACCAAAGCGGAAGGGAGCTAAAGAGAGCGCGGCCGTACCGACCACTCCGGGTGCAGCAGCACGTCGGTGAGCTCCAGGACCAGCGTGTACGGAGGTTGGTAGTACGGCTCCTTCACTGGGTCCGGCAGCAATTTGGGGCTGGTGGGCTCGATGATCATCTGACGGCCGGACGGAATCAAAGTCTGAGGACCTCGGCCACGGAGGTCGGCGGCCCACCCACCTGTCTGTAGTCCTGAAAGTACTTGACGGTTCTCTTGAGCTGCTGGACCACCAGAGGCTCTGAAAGAGACAGCGGTTTTGGAATAATTGGGATTGGACATCACTGCAAATAATGCGTCTGGCTGCCACGGTCGCACTCGCTCAAGCCGTAACCATCTGCGGCGCCCGCCGCACGGGACACACCAGCGCCCTCAACCAAACGGGAGCCACGCGTATTGGAGCGGGTTTCTTAGCGCCTTGATATTTCTCAAAAAGGCTCTGTTTATTTATGACGTGTGATTTTTTATGGCGGTCAAGTTAAAGATTTAGAAAAAGAAAAAAAAAAGCTCACCGGTTATTGTGTAATCAAGTGAAACGTGATAGAGGCAGCGATGGAGAGAAAAACAAAGCAAAGACGGAAACGAGGGAGGGAGGGAGGGAGGGACGGTTGGCTGGCTGGCTAGCGAGAGGGAAGATGAATGAAGGATGATAAACAGAAGGAATGCAAGTGGGAGGGGCTGAGGTGAGAGAGAGCGGGGCGACAGGCGCTTAAGCCCCACCCATGTGCACTGGCACACGGGCTGAGGAAGGGGCTGGTTGGCTGGCTTCCCAGGCAGACCAGAGCAGAGCAGAGCTAAGGAAGCAAAAAAGGCTTGGAAAGCCGCAAAGGGGGCGAGCACGCCATCGCTGCGCTCGGGCGCCATCTGTCGCCAACTCGGCCCTCCTTTGCAGTGCATGTCAAGAAATGATGCACGCACGCGCACACATTTGCGTGCGCGCATCATTTTCTTTTTTTTTGGGATTCAATGTTTTACCAGGTAAGTCAATTGAGAACACTTGCTCATTTACAATGGCGACCTGGAGGCAAAGTGTGTCAAGTGTCTTGCCCAAGGACACAACGACACGTGACTGTGACAGAGCTGGGATGGAACCGCCAACCCTCCGGTTACTCAACCACCCGCTCTACTGCCTGAGCCGCAGCCGCCACATGTTTATGTTGCCCACATGACTAAGTGAAAACACACGGCAGGAATGTTCTGGAGGGAACAACAAGTTGAGTGCGCTGATGCAAACACATGCACGCGCACACGCGCGCACACACACACACACACACACACACACACACAGACACACAAACAGTGGGCTTTTTTCACTCCGCGTCTGGCCAACCGCATTTGGGAGCGCGGCAGAAGATTTTCACACTCACCTCGGTCAAACTCATCGGGAACCTGTGAGACAGGGGAAGGACACAAGCATTAGGAAAAAATCTGGACAGAACTCTTTTTCAAAATGTCTGACATAGAAGGTATGCACGTGGGCCTTTTTGGCAAATGGCTGCAGAAGCATGTCCAAATTGGCTTCCCTTGAGAATGCAAACCGGGGCAGGTTCTCAGCTTTGTTGTTGCTCTGTCAACAACCGCACGCAAAGTAGAAAGAAAAAAAGAAAAAAAAAAAGAGGCGAAGAGGCGCGAGCCAGGCCATTTAGCCGTCGTCGGCACCTCCGCGACGCCCATCCCGCCGGCCCCCGTCTTTGGCACGTCGGGAGGGAGAATGAGCTCTCCTCACGTCATTAGCGGTCCGACGGAGCGAGCCCGACCCGCGCGCCCTGCGCAAAGACACCAGCGAGTCCAATTTGGGCTCACGCGGGACGTCGACGGGCCGGCTGAGAAATTGTCGACAAACGCAAACAACTTTGACTGGATGGTGCAAGCCGCGTCAAGCTGGCGTAAAGCCGGCACAAAGCTGGAGTAAGGCCGGCACAAAGCTGCCGTGAAGCCGCCACAAAGCTGGAGTAAGGACGGCGCAAAGCTGGCACAAAGCTGGAGTAAGGCCGGGACAACGCTGGCGTGAAGCCGGCACGCTCCGTCCCGGGCTGGGCGGCATCGCTCCCAACCCGAGAGGGAAGGATTGCGGCAATAGGGACAGCGGGAGAGAGCGCTTCCCAGTTCAGAGTGCGGACGGCGCTTCCAGTTTACTGCCGCAACCTTTGAAGCGGCAAATGGCACCGACACGCAGGTGAGATAAGTGTGCGCCGTCCGCGCTCGCTCGCTCGTTCGCTCGCTCGCTCACGTGCGACACGTGCCGGAAGTGTGCCGAGGATGGGAAAACAATTGGCGTGAAAAAGCCACATGACGGCAATGAAATCAGATTTTCTGAGAAAGTCCAACAAGTGCATCATCCTATTTTTTCTTCAGGAATCTTGATGAGACGCGGCGACGCCCAAGACAAGATGCGGCATTTTGACCAAGGCCCGCCCGGCCACCGTTGAAAGGTTTCCCGCCGTGGCAGCTTGAAAGCCGAGCAGGAAGCGTCCAGGGGGGGGTGCGCCGTGGAGGGTGCGACAAGTGTGCCCTTTGAAGAGCAGTGACGCAATCAGGATAGTCGGGCTCTTTGATGCCTCCCGGCCCGACAGACGCGCCAATAAAAGTCCAGTCACAGCAATAAAAGGTGTCGCCGCCGCCGCCGCCACCGCCGCCGCCACGCGTCCGCTTTGTTTTTACTTGCTAACTTTTTGGTCAACTTCCCAAGTGGTGCGCAAAACCTACCCATTTTCCTTGTTCGTCCACCGAATTGGACCCTGGAAAGGAAGAAAAGGGAAGGCGTAAATGCGTGAAGTGCAAGCCAGTTGGGCGGGCCGCCATTCAATATGGCTTTGTGGCAGCCCAATGGTCGAGCGTCCTGGCGAGTGAGACGGCGCCGCCTATTTTCTGGCGGAACACGAGCCGCCCGAAAACAGATTCCCTTGCGACTTATCGACCCCGCCGGCGCTTTTCGTGCTTTCGACATAGGTGAGCGACGGAGCGCCTTTAGCGTCGGCACAAACGAGTCGAGGAGGCTCACCAAAAACGTAGACGACGGTGACGGCGCCGCCCAGGCCCATCAGTCCCGCCAACCTCAGTGCCATCTTCTTGGCATAGGCGGTGTTCTCCTTCTGCTTCTGCTTCTCTTCACCGGCCGCCCGCTCGCCGGCCGCGGCTTCGGCGCCCTCTGCGGGAGGAGGCTGGCCCTGCGTGGCGACACCGCAAATCCTTTCATGGGCGGAGCGTGGGGACATCTTGGATTGATCATGCGCGGCGGAAAAGGAATCAACCCGACTCGAATCGTCGCGTGCTTCCGATTGATACTCGGCGTAAGATACAAAGTACAGCGACAGCTGATCAATGATCAAATCCGTCAATCGTTATTTGGATGAACTGAGATTTTGTTCGCTTTCAACTGTATTTTTCAACAAAGGTATGGCAACTTTTTCAACTTTAAAATGAACAAATGGTCTTTTTCGAATTAATGCCCCCAAAAAGAGAGGGTTAACAAAAGCGATTTTCTCTGACCCAGTTGAACGTCACGTGCGCCGAATGGGCAACAAGTCCAGACGACCAATGCAGACCTCCTTGGAAGCAAAAGCTCCATTGGATTGTCAAGGTTTGCTTGATGGTGACGGTCCAACACCAAATGTCAAACGAGCGTGCGGTCGCCTGTGCGGCTTGGTAAATGATTTGGCTCTCCTCTCCTCTCCTCTCCTCTCCTCTCCTCTCCTCTCCTCTCCTCTCCTCTCCTCTCCTCTCCTCTCCTCTGCTCTGCTCTGCACTGCCCTGCTCCTGACCTTCACGCGGGTCACTCATGCGGGTGCTAAGGCAACATACGCAAGGACCTCCGCGCATCACATGACGTTCGTTGTAATGTCTGTCGTCATTCCGCCACAGCCATGAACCTTACCTTTGCGTCAAGTGACAGCACTAGCCCGCTAGCATGCTAAGAGTCGCTAAGCCCGCTCCGTCGAGGGTTCGTTCGTTCATTCAAACGCGTGAAAAGGTGATATAAGCTACCGACGGTTTGGACGGCACAGCCAACGCGCCTCACCTGACTCTGCTGTCGGAGCCGCTCCTGGAGAATCGCCTGGGCCAGACCTGTCGTACCGCCATGCCCGGCCGGCTGTTTGTCCGTGGACAGTGTGCGTGCGACGTCCGCCGCGGCGCTCCGAAAACTGAAGAGGCCCCGGCTCGCTCGCACACACATGGGGAAGACACACGTAGCCGACATCTTGGATGACAGTTACCCACCAGCGCCGCGAACGTCCTCCTTACTTCCGTCGCAAAGGAAAAGGACAAATACACACGATTGGCTGCGGTTGTGAGTGACGGGCGTCACAACCTCTCAGCGAGGGCAGAGCGCTCAAGGGGGAGGGGGGAGGGGGGCGTCAAATGGGCGCGCCTTGCTTTACTGGCCAATCAGAAGCAAGAAGGAGCTTGCCCTTCCGTGACGACACAATTTGGCCATGTTGGTTGAGAGCATATCCCCAAAGTTATTACAATGTTGCTTAACTTTGCATACTTATTATTATTATGACTATAATACAGCAATACATTGATATTATGATCAAACACCAATTTCTGTGACGGGACTATTTATTCCTTCCTGACGGTCTGATTGTCAATCCGAAATAAAAACAGAAATGTTCCTCTCAAGCAGATGATTGGTTTCTTAAAGTGACACGAACAAAACCAACTGCTCGTTACATATGTACAGCCAATCGTTCTTCTGGTTATGACGTTACAAGTTTGTTTCTTTACATTCTGTCAGCTCATTGGAATAAAGAGAAAAGCAACCTAAATGCTTACATTTGAATATATATATTTCAGAGAGAGCGAGAGCGAGCGCGCTCTCTCGCGAGCGCGCGCGCGCGTGAGAGAGAGAGCGAGCGCCCGAGAATTCTAGCATCATCGCCATTCACGACCATCCTCCTCCTCAGCATCAGCATCATCATCGTTGTTTATCTGAGCGCGGTCGTACGTCACGTTTTGGCAGCAAGTGGCTTGTCTTCAGGTAAGATAAAGGGATAAATCGATAAATAGAAAGAAAATAATAAACTTGATTTTTTTTTTATACATACGTATTTTTTCCTTAAATTCATTGATTGGCGGGCGCCTTCGGCATGCTCGTATGCGCGGTCACGACGATGGAAGGGAAAGCAAACGTGTTATCGAATGGCAAAAAATGTCGTTGTTTTCGCTGCACGCAGCGTCTTGTAAAAACAATATTTGTTCTGATCATATCGTCCGCGCGCGCACGCGCAACTGTTTACCTGCGCACGTTGGCCTTCATAGCGTCTCGTTTACAAATGTTTTGTTCGCCATCGAAATCATAAACTGATGAAGATGACAAGTTCGTACTCGGATTTGTGCGATCGATGCGCCTTTGTGTTAGTTGCTGCGACGTTTTGTGTGGATGTAAAATGGAGGCTGGCTGGGGGGGGGGGGGGGGGCGGGGAGCCACGGCCTCCTTGCTTGTGGACCACAGATAGCTACATTACACACAGGACGCGCTTCTGACTCTCTCATAATAAAATAATAACATGCATGTGATCCACCTGCTTTGCTATCATCCATTTAGGATGGGCTGCTTGAGGCTTGGGCTACACGTGACCTGACGAGTTTCGGGATACATTCGGCCATTGACATTTGTAGACATTTGCTATCTCTATTTATTTATTGCTTTGACTTGCCTATGCAAACTTGCTAGGAACGAAACGCTAGCAGTGAAATCAATTCAACTCCTTTCACAATAAGCTGCAAATTGGTGAACAATTGTTTTCTCAATAATGCCTTTAAGTTGTTTAAAACACTCCCTGCTGAAGTTTACTGTTAAAGCAAACATAAATGACACATTGTGCATTTGAATCAACACAATTTTGTCGTCGACAAAAGTGAAAGTCCGCTTTGCTTAATAGTAAAAAAAAATAAAAAGGAAAATATTCATGGCATGTTGACAGGTAGCATCGACACAGAAGCCGAAGGGCAAGACAGTAGTTGAGAAAAAAAGAAGCAAAATATTCATGGCATGTTGGCTCCATTTGCTAAGTGCACTGCTGACTTCCGACGAGGAGCTGTAACAAAGCTTTCCAGCACCGTCGTAGGCGCTCCGCAATTCTTCTGCTTTTGCCAGAGCTGGCCCGCCAATCTGCCAATTTTGGGGCCAATCGGATTAAAAAATCCACACTGACCGAGAACATTCGAATTGAAAAAGAAAACCGGAGTTTGAAATTCGTGCTCGTCCTTGCTGCTTAGCTGCATTGTAAACCTTTGACCGCTAGAGGGGGCGAACACACTAGCCGTCTCGAAGTCACGATTTCCAACGCCAAGCGCCGCTTTGCTTTTCCTATGACTTGCTTTTAGTCCGATTTTTGGAAGAGATTAGTCAGCGAAAGCAAGACGCCGTAAATAATGGCAGTGGACAATGATGAATGACGCATAATGAAGCTGAGCCAAGACGATGAGCGGCGTTGACTTTTGTGTGGCTCGCAGCCATGACCAAAGGGGAGAACCTGGAGATGCAGGAGAAGGAGCGGCACGACCGCGACAACCAGGAGGACGACGACAGGGTCCAAAGGGAGGGGGAGCTGACAGAGGAGGAGGAGGAGGAGGAGGAGGAGGAAGACGAGGAAAGGGCAGAAGATGAAGACGAGGAGAGAGCCGAAGATGAAGACGAGCGGGCCGAGGTGCGCCAGGATGACGACGAGCGGCAGGAGGGAGGACAAGGTCGGCGGCCGGCGCCGCTCCACGAGTCGCCGGCCGGAGAGGCCGACGAGAGCCAGCTGCGGTCTGTGTCTGCGCTCCAGAGTCCGGTCCGCGAGAGCCCACGTCGGGCCGTGGTGCACCCCTCGGCGCAGGCGCCCCTCCCCAAAGACTACGGTAGGCCCAGCTCAGCACCTGCGTTGGTTCCGTTGCCTTAAGCTAAGCCTGGAGCGCGCGCGCGCGCGCGCGCGCGCGCGGGGCTAACCTGCACTTTGCCTTTGTGGGCCGGCCGGCCGGCCGTCCAGCCTTCACCTTCTTTGACCCCAACGACCCGGCCTGCCTGGAGATCCTCACAGACCCCCGGACCAGCATCCCGGAGCTGTTTGCCATCGTGCGTCAGTGGGTTCCCCAGGTGCAGCACAAGATCGACGTCATCGGCAACGAGGTGCGAGTCCGTCGTCCGCAAAGTGACCCGACTCCGAGCTCTTTTTCAAGCGTGCTCGTCCATCCGTCGGTCGGTGTGCCTTTGTCAGATTCTGAAGCGCGGTTGCCACGTGAATGACCGCGACGGTTTGACCGACATGACGCTTCTCCACTACAGCTGCAAGGCGGGCGCGCACGGCGTGGGTGGGTGAGAGAGCACGTCTTGAGGCCGCTCGAGCTTCGGCCGGCGCTTGCTACTTGGCTGATTGGGTTGCGCGTGCGCACGCACAGGTGACCCGGCGGCGGCGCTGCGTCTGAGCGGCCAGCTGATTTCTCTGGGCGCCGACGTGAGTTTGAGGAGTCGCTGGACCAACATGAACGCGCTGCACTACGCCGCCTACTTTGACGTTCCGGAACTGGTCCGAGTCCTGCTCAAGGCGGCTAATCCCAGAGGTAGAAGCGCTGCGACTCGGGCGAGCGACTCTTTGGGGTCCGCGTGCTAGCAAACGCCTTTGTGCGCCAGTTCTCAACTCCACGTGCAGCGACTTCCACTACGGGACGGCTCTGCACATCGCCGCCTCCAACCTGTGCCTGGGTGCGGTCAAGTGTCTTCTGGAGCACGGTGCCAATCCCGCCGTCCGGGTCAGAACCTGATCTTTTGCTCTTGATGCAAAAGTCCAGATGAGGCCAAAGGTGGCAAGGAAAAAGGAGTTGTCTTGTTGTGCGCAGAATGAGAAGGGGCAGGTCCCCGCCGAGGTGGTGCCCGACCCCATGGACATGAGTCTGGACAAGGCCGAGGCGGCCACCGTGGCCAAAGAGCTGAAGCGGCTGCTTCTGGACGCCGTCCCGCTGAGCTGCCACCTTCCCAGAGCCACGCTGCCAAACTACGACAACATTCCCGGGAACCTGATGCTGTCCTCGCTGGGCATGAAGCTGGGCCAGCGGGTGGTGCTGGACGACATGAAGGTCAGTCAGACGCCGCCAGAGGGTTAGGGTGGCGACGGACGGACGGACGGGCAGGCGTCCTCGTAACGGCTTGCGCTTTCAGACGGGGACGCTCAGGTTCTGCGGTACCACAGAGTTCGCCAGCGGGCAGTGGGTCGGCGTGGAACTGGACGAGCCCGAGGGAAAGAACGACGGCAGCGTCGGCGGCGTTCGCTACTTCATCTGCCCGCCCAAGCTTGGTCAGAGCTTTCGCCGCCGTCGGTGACTGACTGTCGCTCGACTGACCGTCGCTCGGCTGACCGTCGCTCGGCTGACCGTCGCTCGGCTGGCCGTCGCTCGGCTGACCGTCGCTCGACTGGCCTTTTTTTCTTCTCCCTCGTACAGGGATCTTTGCGCCGGCGTCAAAGATCTCCAAGCCTGCGGAAAAGAACATCTCCTCCGTCACCTCCACCCCTCGGACCCCCCGCCGGGACCTGGCCTCGCGCCTCGCCGGGAAGACCAAGAAAGACAAAGACAAGAAGGAGAAAGGCGAGCGCAATACATCCGCTCCGGAGTGGAGCGGGACCAATAAACCCAGGCGTGCTTTTGCGCTGTGCCTCGGCAGCCCGCAAGAAGAAGAAGACGTCGGCCGTCAGTCCCGAAGCGGAAGGACTCGACGCCCAGGTGGGAGATCAAGTCCTGGTGGCCGGCCAGAAGAACGGCATCGTGCGCTTCTTCGGGAAAACCGACTTTGCGCCAGGTCAGAAAAGGGGACTTTGGGGCATTTGCTCAATTTGCACATTTCACTCCATTTTCGCTCGGCAGGTCTGTGGTTCGGTGTGGAGCTGGACCAGCCCACGGGCAAACACGACGGCTCCGTATTCGGGGTGCGCTACTTCAGCTGCCTGCCCAAGTACGGCGTGTTTGCGCCGCCCTCCCGGGTCCAGAGGTGAGCGGGCTACACCCGGCTGCTGTCAAGCCAGGTGCGTGCGTGCGTGCGTGCGTGCGCTGGCTGACTTTGTTGTTCTTCAGGATGGGAGGCCCTAAAGAAGGCTCACAGAATGAGGAGATGTCCACGGTGAAGAAGGTCCACCAAGTCACCAGTGAGTATCCCGACCCGAAGACCCACTTGTCTGGCGTGAGCGCCGCTGACATTTTGGGCCTTTTGCCGCAGTGGCTCAGCCCAAGCGCAACTTCAGCGCCGTTCGCTCTCCTAAAGATCTGACCTCCGAGAGCTCCATATCCAGGTAAGTGGGAGCGCAAAGCCGAGGCACGGTCACTTCTTTCAACGTCTTTGTCCGCTTCAGGTTGCTCTTCTGCTGTTGGTTCCCGTGGATGCTGCGAGCCGAGATGCAATCCTAAAGGCGCGCGCGCGTGCATCTGTCCGTCCGTCCTCCTACCTACGGCTGTGGTGGTCCGAGCCGCCCAAACTCCCGTCCCGCGCTGTCAGCTCACGTGTCTTCTCCAGTTTTTCCTTACACTCTTCTTGAGTGCCTTGTCCATCGGATGTTCTGCGTTCCCGCTGAAGAAAGCCTCGCTGCCGCCGGCTCGCACTCGGCTAACGACTTTAGCTCGTAGCTCAGTTTTTGTTTTGTTTTTTGGTCGAGTGCCACGTGAACTGCAAAAGCGGCCGCTCGCTCGCTCGCTCGTTCGCTCGCCGGCCGACCGGCTGGCTTTTGTGCTTTGCGTTCAGCTCTTGTAGCTTTTGTTGTCTTTTGCTTTGGTTTTCTTGTGTTTTTTCAAGCCATCTCACCGAGCCACGCCGTCCATCCGTGGTTTGAAGGGAGAAATGGTTTGCAATGTGACAAATCAAGCAAATTGCGGTTTTTGTCTGTTGGATGGCGAGAACAAGAAGGTTGATGGCGGCTCCGTTCTCTGCATCCATCAGATTGTTGATGGCGGAAGCAGCACACGTTTGTAGACTTGCTCCAAATGGAGTTGATGAGCACCAAAAGTGCAAAGGGGGCCCAAACATTTGTGCACTTTGCAAAGTCTTTCTGCCTTTCTTTGGAACATTTTCAACTTTGAGCATTGCCAACGTGACAAACAATCAGCAAGGCCCCTTCTTGTTTGCTTTGTGGCGTGGCGTGGCGTGGCGTGGCATGGCTCGGCTGGTCAGAAGAATTTGCCGCCACTCTGGGGCAATGCCACACACGCTTGGGCTTTCTTTGCCGTCGGCTCCATATTGTTGCACGTTCACGTACGGTCGGTCTTCAACTAAATCCACCTTGTGCTCTTGTTCAATGAGCGAGCGAGCGAGCGAGCGACCACCAGGCAGGCAGGTAGGCAGCCACGCACGCAGGCAGCCACGCAGGCAGCCAACCAGCCAGCCAGGCAGACAGGCAGGCAGGCAGGCAGGCCGGCGACAAAGTTCTTCGAGAGGAGGATTTTGCCTCAACGACGACGACAAAAGCGCTCCCGTGAATAATTGTCAGCGAGTACGGATGAGCCGAAAAGCCGGGCGCGGGTCTGGTCCAACTAAGCTCAAAACAACATCACCGTGACGTCACCAAGTGTACTTTTGTGCGTACTTTTGCATGCTGTGTACTGTTGCGTAGATGTTCTTCCTCATCTTGTCATTAGCATGGAAATGCATCCCATAATAGGAACCAGTGCTGTCTGTCATTTGGTCAATAGGATACAAAATAAACCACTGGATGTTGGGTTTCTTTTTTGATTACCTGTCCATTCTTTTGGCTTGTTATGGGGGGGGGGGCGGAGGGGGCTGATGATGCACTCGGAGTGGCGCGCGCTCCACTCCAGTGAAGGAAGCTGTCTGTGCCGACCGAGACCAGACCAGACGAGACGAGACGAGACGAGACGAAAGTTGCCTCCCGGACGGCGTCATGCGCTGCAAAGCTTTCCGGCTAAACAAACAACATGATTGGCTCTTGACGGTCACGTGATCCAGCGCTACCGCCGGCCCCTTCTTCGTCTAATTTGGGTTTAACATATTGTTACTTGCTATTTTCTTTTTACCGTAATATTAATAACTGTAATGTAGTTCAAGTAAAAATAGACTAGGCCGACCTGGAATTCGTCCTTTCCCAGAATTGTCCTAAATGTGCTCCTCCTCCTTTGGAAATACCAAATTTGTCCAAATGATCAAAAATGACTCAAAACATGCTTGGTGTGAGCTAACCAGATTTTTGGGGTCATTTTTCCGGAGCTAATCAGATCTTCTTCCGGCCACCAATGAGCGCCTCCTGCTGGGCCGGCCGGGGCTTCCCGGAGCCACGGTGGGGGAAGCCTGCACCTGGTCCACGTCATCGGGGCCCCGCCCATCTCACCCCTTTTTACGGAGCAGTGTTAGCTGCTGAGGTTGGGACCACATTCACGGGAACATTTGGGGACTCGAGCAAAGAATATGTGGCAAGCAGGCCATCCAGTTAGGGTCAGGCCGCTGCGTTCGCTGCGTGATTGCGTGTTGAGCGCGGGAAGCGTGCGTTTCGTGCCGCGCTCACGTGTCTGTTTAGGCGGGCGGCCTCGTCATCGCTGATACCGTTAATACATTAAGTGGAGATTAAGTCGGCCCACCCTTCCTTTCGCCTGTCCCGGTGCCTTCCTTGTCGCCATCCCGTCCGTCTCGCCGTCCTTCTTTCCCGCTTTCTCAAAGCCAGTCCCGATTGATGAGCTATCAGAGGAGGGGGAGGAGTTAATCCCGGCTCAAGGCCTCCGCTAATAGCCCGGCGGCCTCGGCCAATCACGGCGCGGCTCGACCGGCCGCGGGTGCCGCACGGCCCAAAATAGAAGGCACGGCAATTAACCGGCGATGAGAGGACGAAGGGGCGGAGCCTACCCCGGTTCATCCGGTGCAGAGCCGTCAATCACAGGGTCACATATGGTCGGGGGTGGAAGTTGTCGAGTCACTTGAGCAGCAAGTGGGACTATCCCCCCCCCCGTCCTCCTGGCCGGCTTTGCGACTCAAACCTCCCGCATGAAAGGGTCGGAGCACAGAAAAGTGGGCCTTGCCTTGCCTTGCCTTGCCTTGCCTTGCCTTGCCTTGCCTTGCCTTGCCTTGCCTTGCCCTGCCTTGCCACCTTCCTTCTCATTGTCTACTTGCAAATGTGGCTGGTTTGCATTGGCTGGCTAACAGCATTGCAATCAAGTCTGGATGGAAACATCTCTTCATCCTTCATTTGAGTCTCTGAAAGTGCAAGCGGGCGCGCGTGGGTCCATTGCCACGACCCGTTCGTCCATCGTCTGAGCGCGAGCGCTCGCCGTCTGCGCCTCGCTCGCCCCGGGTCAATTGGCCTTGCTTTGCGTTTCCTTTTCCCGCAGCTTGTTTATCGCCCGCCCACAATCCTCCGCTTTGGCCTACTAAGAGAGCAACCCCTCGGCAATCACCCTCTTTAATTAGCTGACATGATTGCGTGCGCGTCTCCGCATCTGCTCGTGGCTGCCGTGCGTCGACGTCACTCAACCTTTTCCAGTTGACTCGCTCCGTTCCATCTTTTGTCTTCTGCCTGCCTGCCTGCCCTCGGTCTCGGGCTCACGGTCATCCGTCACTACTCAATTTGCTGACATCCCGATGGCGTCGGACTTGTACAGTTAACTAGATTCAAAGTCCCGATTCCAAAAAGCGAAGGCAAAAGTCTTTGGCGCCGCGCTGGACGTAGGCCTGCCTGCCTGCCTTCCGACCTTGTTGCTACGGCAACCTGTCCGATTTGAACATGGCCGAATCCCAATCGGGACACTCGCACAAAACGCCGTGGACAGTCAGCCTTCAAAATGGTACTTGAGGAGGAACGGTAGGCGCAGGCACAGCCGGCGTCCCGTAACCAGCTGCACGACCGGCTTGTGAAAAGCAACGCCGGCCCCCGTTCGTCGGTCGCAATGTGGGAGATTCTTCAGTTCCCATTTGAAAGGGTGAGAACCTCCCTCCCTCCCCCCTGCCCTCCATTTTCTTAGTCAGCCTGATGCTTTGCTCCCATTGTTCAATTGTGCACACGCGCAAACAATGGCGTCAATGGAGAAGCCATAGTGGGATGGGGGGGGGGGACGCTACAAAGGCGCGACGCTATTCTCCAGACAATTTTTTTCTTCTTGTTTATTTTTAGCGCACATGTGGTAGATTACAAATGCCCCTTCAATCCATAACGTTCAAATGGTTGAGGGGCGGGGCCTCTGGCGGTCTTTGTCGTTGCTAAGGGCAACCAGAGAAGTGAACCCGTGCGTGCGCGTGCACGGGTAGGACTTGCCTATGTCCTGCTGTGCGGGCCCCTCACACGAGGGGAGGGGGGCGCAGACGTACAACAGGGGAGGGGGGAGGGGAAGAATGGGAGGGAGCGGGCGAGCGAGCGAGCGAGCGAGCGACAGAGAGAGAGAGAGAGAGAGAGAGAGAGAGAGAGAGAGAGAGAGAGAGAGAGAGAGAGAGGACGACGTCTGGGCGGATTTGGCGCCGGTGGCGTCTTTGGCAGTCCAACACACAACAAGCTGCTTATTAGCGAGCGAGCTCCCAAACGGATTTATGCGCACGGAAGCAGGTGAGTTTGCCGCTTTTATTTTCATTCCGTCATCTTTCTCGCACCTTCCCATAACCCCCCCACTCGAGCAGGTGAGGCTACAGGTCCTCCCTCTCCTCCGGGGCGACAAAGCAGATATACGCACGCCTTCTGATGCTAAGCGCACATTTGTGGACGGGGGGTGTTCAGCGGTGGCGTTGGTACGGGTTGTATGATTACAATTAGATTTTTCTAATGGTCCTCATCTTCCAGCGCACGTGTGCGTCTGTCATACATGCGTGTGGTGTGTGCGTGCACGAGGAGACACAAATCCCTCACGCGCACACGCATGCACTTGTTTACGTGCCTCGACCATAAAATGCAACAAATAAAAGCCGGAATGACAGCGTGCGTGCGTGCGTGCGTGCGTGCGTGCGTGCGTGAGCACAGACAGACAGACAGAAGGGAGCGCGGTGGGGGGATGGGGGGACGTCTCAGCCATTTTCTCTGGCCAAATGATGCAAATTTGGAATGGAAATTTGAATGTGATTCTGGCCTTGAGTATGCGCACATGCGTGCGCGCGTGCGAGACAAGGAGGCTGCTTGTTGGGAATTTGGCGCTTCACTTGTTTTGTTCAATGAGAAATTCACCCTCCCATCCCCCAAAGCCGCTTCCCGCCCATTTAGCGGGCACTTGTCCACCCGGCCCGACCGTCATCGATTTTTTTTTTTTTGGGGGGGGGCGTTCGCGATTAATATTATTGTTTGCGTCATCAGACTTGGACTTTGATGGCGCCCAAATCTTTCGAGATACTCAAGCGTGATGACGGCGGCGGGCCAACGTGGCATATTTGCGGCTGGCCAATTTGGGGTGCTGGCATAAGAAAGCAAGCAATTTGGAGCGGAGAGGTCAAATCGCCTCCCGAATTTTTCGCACATCCCAAATGACGCCTGCCTTTGAGAGCGCGCGCCCATCGCTTACGCGCATCGCTTGCGCAATGATTCAAACGCGCTCGACTGCATGGCGGAAATTGGCGAAAGCCACTTGAACGTATGCAGGAAGAGCAACGCCAGTGGAGTCCAAAGCGTTCCTTTTCATGTGTTGTCCTCCCTCCGCAAGGAAGCCGGCCGGTGCGCGGTGCGGCGTGGCGCGGCAAGCGTGCGCTCCGATGGCGGTGTTTTGCTCGCATCTCGAGACCAGAAAGCCCCTCGTGAGTCAGGGTGCCCGCCAAGGCGTTTTCTGTGTGTTGAAGAGAGTCGAGGACTTTCAATTAGGGGGCAAAGATTTTTTTAAATTCGGGTGGGTTCCTTGGCAACCTTGCGTCGATGAGAATGTTTGGCTGAAATGAAGGCAGAGCCTCGTGCCACGCAAAGGCATCCCCGGTCGGTCGGTCGGTCGGTCGGTCGGTCGCCCGCCATGTTAGAAGTTTGCTGCGGCCCCAAAATGGAGGAGAGGACACAGTGTGTGTGTGTGATGGGTGAGGGAAGGGGGGCTTATTAGAAATGCAAATTCGGTTTTTTTTTCTCTTCAGTGGGACTGGAGCACCTGCTGTCTCCAGCATACCCCTCCTCCTTTTTCTCCACTCCGCCCAAAACTGTCACATGAGGAGGAAGCATGGAAGGAGTAAAGAAAGGAGGTTGTTGTAAACATGTCAGCCACAAAAAAAAAAATCATACAGCTTTTTGGAGCTAGCAAACAGCCTCTGCTAGCTTTGTGCTAAAATAGGTGGGAAGAAACTTCAATGGCACGTGCACAGGCTAACTTTTAGCATTGATGCAGCCGGGGGCGGCGGCGGTGTTACTCCAAACACACAAATGGTGCTGCAGCGTTTGCACACAGACAATATCGTGAGCAAAAGGTGTGACAAAATGCTTTCATCATTGAATTTCCTTCTGTGTTCGGTGGAGGTACGTGTGCTAAAGGCGCCCGATGTATTGGCAGCAAAAGCTGGCTGGCCTACCTCGCCTCCAAAAGATGCTCTGGCATTCACGCGGGTCTGCCAACGTTCACCTCGCAGGTGGTGGCTTGCTCGCCCTGTGCGAAAAAAAAAAAAAAAAAAAGTGAAACCGGTTGCGGCAATCTCCTCAAGTTCAAGAGCATCTTTCATCGGCGGCCGCACGACTTTGCATTCGTACGATCCCGGCTGGGGGCACAAACGCTCCGACCGACAAGGCTCATTTGATTCGATGGACAAACGGCCAATCCATACGAGGGCACGTTAACGACAAACAAAGGAGCAAGTTGCACGCTCCGACGAGGAAGAGATGCTTGTTTTTGTTTTTGGGGGCAGCCTTTTGCCCCTTTTCCCCCGGGCTTGGCATGCGCACGCCGCCGGGCCCGCCCCAACCACAAAAAGGGGGTCACGCGCACGGAGAAAGGCAGAGAAAGGACGCTCTGTGTCCGTCCGTCAAGGGAGCCCGGAGACCATGAAGGGGCCTCTGTTCGGCCAAACGCGCACCCGAGTCGCTTTGCGATTCCTAATGAGTCATCCATCGCCCGCCGTCACTTTGGAACGTGCACGCTGGCCGAGCTTCCCTTTTTGGGTTGCCGTTCTTAGGGTGGCAGGTGGCAGTATCCGCACGCCGTGGTGTGTTGCCTTCAGGTGCGTGCGTGCCTTGTTGTTGTTGTTGTTGTTGTTGTTGTTGCAACTTGAATGGCAAGTGCGAGTGCGGACCTACTCAGCTCATGGACATCTTGGAGGCTTAAGCCGCTTTAGGCTGCAAGGCGCTTCAGGAGAAAGGTCAGAGGTCAAGGTGCTGGCCGCTCAAGGCGCACCTCGGGAGAAACGACAGGATGTTTGTCAGAGAGGGGCTGGAACAAGACTCTCCATGTCAGTCATTCTTGGAGGTTTTGAGCACGCAACTTGTTGAAGGGTGACATTTGTTTGAAAGCTTCCAATTTGCCGTGACATCAAACTGGCTCGACTGCAGGCAAAAAAGCGGCAGCGGCAGCGGCAGCAGCGGAGCTTGCTGCGTTTCCAAAATCAAAGGTGATTCTGAGCCAGGATGCCCGACGTGGACCCAAAGTACAACCTTGTCGGAGCCAGCGAGCCAGCCAAACGGCCATTGCTCACACTCTGCAATGGCTGAATTATTCTCTGTGCTAACGTTAGCCGGGGCAAACGGCGGCGTGGCCAGAGAGGAAGTCAATCCCCTTTCCGTTGGCGGATTAGTTTGGGGCGTAATCCGCTCGACGGCGACGGGACGACACGTTACGCCCGGCCGCACGTTCATGTCAACAATTAACGATAAAAAAAAAAACACGGGTTAGCATCATCTGCCGCTTGAACAAAGCTTAGCTGCGGCGGCTGCGCAAATCCCAAACAGATTGACGACATGCACACAAATGGCTCAATCTGTCAATTTTGTCAAGCCTCCCTCTGAGCCATTTTGACTCAGCCATATGATCCAATTTGGCAGCAGGCACGTTTATGAAAGTGACCAAAGTTTCAAACGACGCCCAAACCAAACTGCGAGCCGTGTGTGCGTGCGTGCGCGCGCGCGTGCATACGCTAGCCGACGCTCGCTGCGCTGAAATATGACTGAGATGTCATGTGGGCCGCCATATAGGCCGCTTCTCCAAACGGGATCCCTCCCTTCCTGGCCTAGCACACAGCACACGTGTTGAAAATGGCTGAATGAAGAGTGAGTGAGCGAGCGAGCGAGCGAGCATCTACTGGGCTTCTGCCGTCAATGTAGCAGCGATGACTCATTGGTGCTCGTGCTAAGTCTTTGCTACCTTGTCCTCCACAGGAGTAGTAGAGGATGCTGAGTATCTTGCCTCCACGCCGCCACCCTTGCTTTCCATGAGCTGAGCGCGCCACCCAACGGGAAGAACCAATCACTCGCCAACGCCAGAAAGAGGAGGCTTGAAGGAAGGCAGGGAGGCAGGAAGGAAGGAAGGAAGGAAGGAAGGAAGGAAGGAAGGGTGGAAGGCAGGAAGCCAGGGAGGAACACACTCTTTTGGGGGCTGCACTTTATTTCCACCTTGGGAAATGGCAGCAACAGAAGCCAGCACGGCACCCGCGGTCCAAGAAGATGCAAAGACTCCGGAAAGCAAGCAGGCAGAGGCCCAACAGCCCAGCCACAACTCAGAGAGTGTCCAGAGTCAAGCGGCAGACAAAGACAAAGGCAGCGAGGTCAACCTGACCAAAGAGACAGTCGACAACGACACCTCGGTAGAAGCGGCGGCGAGCGCCGCCGACGACGACGAAGCCGCAGCGAGCGGCGGCGGCGACGAGGCGTCCGCCCCCCGCGGCTCCGAGAACCACGAGCACAAGACCTCCCTCCTGGACTCCTTCCTGAACAAGAGCGGCCTGGGTAAGGTGATGTCGGGACGGAAAAAGAAAGAGGCCAGCGCCACCTCGGAGGAGGCCAACGCGGGAGCCGGCTCAGAGGAGGCCGACGCGGGAGCCGGCTCGGAGGAGCCAGAGAAAGCCGCCGAGCTGCCGCTATCTGAGGGGGGAGCGGAAGGAGGCAGCCAGGGCGAGGGAACACTGGAAATTGAGAAAACACTGGAAAATGGAGAGAAGGAGCACGAGAAGAAGTGCAAAGAGTCCAAGTCTTCCGTTCGAGATCTGATCAGGAAGCCGGTGGCCAAGATCTTCTCCCATCGGAGCACAGAAAAGAAGGAGGGCAACGACAGCGCAGAATCTCCCAAACAAGTCCAGGCGCGCTCAAAGTCCCTGGACCGCCTGGAGGATCCCCAAGCACTTCACGCAGAAGACTCGGCCGCCGCCGCCGCCGCCGCAGCCGAAGGGGCAGCGGAGGCCGATCACAAAGCCTCCACCAAGCACATGAAGCGTTGGCACTCCTTCAAGAAGCTCATGGCCCAGAAAGCACACAAGCGCAGCGCTGAAGACGGCGGCGAACGAGAAGGAGGCGGAGACTCCTCCACATTGGACTCCAAGGAGTCAGGCCAGAAGAGGTGGAAGCTCAAGCGCTCCTGGACATTCCAGGGCCTCAAGAGGGACACGTCCATGGTGGGCATAAGCGGCAAGACCAAGAGCTCCGACAAGCCGGAGGAGGCGCCAGACGCCGAGCCCGCCGCCGAGCCCGCCGCCGAGCTCGCCGCCGAGCTCGTCGCCCAGCCCGCCGCCGAGCTCGTCGCCCAGCCTGCCGCCGAGCCTGCTGCCAACCAGGCCCTGGCCCTGGCCCAGGCCCGGGCCGACCGGGAGAAGGCGGAGGCCAGTGAGGACGACAAGGTGAGCGGCGGAGCCAGCGTCACGCAGCACGCCAACGAGATCTGGACCTCCTTCAAGAAGCGCGTCATCCCCAAGTCCAGGCGCGCAAACACCGAGTGCCAACCCGGCGGGGACGAGGACGCCGCCGCCGCCACCACTGCCGCCGCCGCCGCTTCTGCAGGTCAGACACTCAAACCTTTTTAAGACTTGGAGCTTTAGCTCCACCCCACTTTCTAAATAGTCAACAGCTCAGGTGAGAGAAGGTTGTTTGTTCAAGTTTTGGAAAGGCTTTCTTGTGATTTCTGTCCATGTCCTTTCTCATGCTGAACTTGTAGAACATTGGCAGAATAGACGATAAGACTAGATGAACAATTCAAGATACGAGCAGCCTTCGGGAACTTGATCTGATCCTTAATGTGATTTGGGGCTTCAGGCGAGGCCGACGGCGCGGCGGACGATGGAAAAGACGGCAAGTCCGCCAAGGCCAAGCGCTCCCACTTTGGCCGGGCCGTGTCCCTCAAGAACTTCATCCTGCGCAAAGGCAAGTCCACCAGCGTGGACATGGGCGACGGCGCCAAGGAGGAGGACGAGGAGGAGGCCGCCGCCACCACCGGCACGGCGGCCAGCGCCGCCGCCGACACCAGCGCTGGCACCACCGACGGCGCCGCCGCGGAGGAGGACGGCAAAGGAAACGGTCAAGCAGACGGCAAGGGAGAAAAGCACCCTCCCGCCGACAAGGGCGTCCAGAGACAGGAAGCCGAGCCCGAGGCGCAAAAGACGCCCGGCCGCGCCCCCGTCACCAACGGCCAAAACGGCTGCGAGAACGGAACCGCCGAGGACGAGGCGCACAATCATCGAGAGGGTGACGAGAAGAACGGCAGCCCCGTCAAGAAGAGCAAGGAGCTGGCCGCGGCCAAGGAGGAGACCAACGCCAAGGTCATCAACACGGCGGCGCCACCTGTGAACAGCGGTGAGTTACTGCACCATAGCAAGCAGCTGAGGGGGGAGGAGGAGGAGGAGGAGGAGGAGGAGGAGGAGGAGGACCACCGAGAAGACCAGGAGGTGAGCAAGAGGGAGCTGCGCCATGTGGCTGTGGCCATCGTCCGCAGCGTGATGTCAGCCGCCGCTGACCAATTAGAGCGCGGCGAGCTGTGCCACGGCAGCGGCGCGCTCCACGCCAGCCCCACCTGCTAACGAGCTAGCGAGTGAGCGCCAGGTAGCTTAGCACACAAAAATGATTTCCAAAACGGCCGGCGCAAGCCAAAAGGCTCCATTTTGACGGCCGAGCGCAGACCCAAAGACGTCCAAATGAAACCTTGACCGTAGCTGTGCGACAAGTGGTTGGTTGCCATCTCTGTCCCCCAAAATAGGAATGCACAAAAATCCTCTGTGCAATTCATGAATAATCTTCCAATGTTGACGGGGAAAGACGGGCTGAGCGCTGCAAACCTCGGCCTTTGGGAGGTTGAAGGCTAGTAGACTCGCTTAGCTTAGCACAGACAGCTAGCACGACGGGAAGACACGAGGCCGGCGTAGCGCCTCGGTTAGCGTAGTCTTCGGCCATTGAACGCAGCACGTTAGCTTTAACAGCGCGACAAAGAACATTTTGTTTGGGCAACTATATCACGTTCAACCGTGCCCCTAGTCTTTCTGGCGCTTGGGTCCAAACGGGCGTCCGCAGCCAAGTTGGAAAGCAAGAGCTGCCCGTGGCCATTGTTTTGGTTCAACTGACGGACAAAGGGAGGGAGGGAGGGAGGGAGACAAGGGGCTGTTGTCCGTTGGCTGACGACCACGGCGCCAACATGATGTTTGTTGTTCTGCTAAAAATCATCTCTTGCTTTTGACTGTCTTCTGTTATCATTCAGCAGACAAAAAGGCGGGAAGCGCGTGAGGCCACGCAGAGGATTAGAACTTGCCGGGATTCGCTGAGCAAGGAGGTCTGAGCACCCCCCCAGCTCCATTTACCGCCACCCAAAGCCCCCCCCCCTCCTTAAAGGAGTAATCACGTGTTAGCAGGTTGCCGTGGAGACAAAGAGCGAGCGGCTGGGAGAGGTCACGTAGATGAGAAAGCGGTCAAAAGAAGAGAAACTCGGAAAGCAATAAGCCCCCACCCCCTGATTCCATTTTCTTTGCTTGTCTGTTCCATTTTATATCGTCTACAAGAGAATTGCAATGGTAGAAAAAAAAATGCATTCCAGAGACCCCCCCCCCCCAGTTTTCTATTGACAAGCGTTACGCTTTGTAGTCCCTAGCCCTTCCCTTTGTCCATCCAAGTCTCGTAGATTGGACTCCAGTACATAGACTGTTCCCCCCCACTGCAACATCTCCTGCTGTGTGTTTAGACTGTTTTGTCGTGAACACGATGATGTGAAAACAAAAAAGGGAAAAAAACAAGCTGATTTGATTCTCTGTCTTATTTTGTAAAAGCGCATCCTGTCACTGGTTGTTCCTCTGCAGTCATTGACACGCACGATGATGTTGGTCATGTTTTCTTGCTCCACTGTCTGCTAGCAAAAAAAAAAAAAGGGAAAAATGACGACAACGACAAAAACCCCAAATAGTCCAATAAAGAGAAAAGTCTTACAAGTCAATCGTGGCGTGTGCCGAGTGCTGTTTTTTGGGGGGGGGGGGGGGGTTGGCCACGGCGCCATTGGGTGCTCATTAATCCACGTATGGATAAGCTCATCCGTTTACGTAACCGTGGCAGCCAGCGACGCTCGCTCGTTCGCTCGCTCGCTCACTCGCTCACGGCTGTCTTTGTGTCAGAGAGGATGCGCACGTTGAAAGCCAAGACACGGATGGAACGTTCAGGCCTTCGGTGATGGTCCTAACCCCGCCAAGTACAAAGAAGGCAGCCGCCCCCCGACGCCAAAGGGCTGCTTTTCCAACCCTCCCACTCGCGTGTGTCTTAACGATTGAGCAACATTTTAACCTTCATGTTAACTTTCAGATTTGCTTAGGTCGACCAGCCTGGGCTTTTTCTCAAGCGTCGTGCGTCAGTATCGTCACTTGGAACAGGAAAAAAACAACCAAAAAACTTTAGTAATGGTGGGCCAGGAGCCACCTTTGCAAAAGCCTTGCAACATTGGGAGAATCCAGGACAGGATGGGCGCGCAAAAGAACCCCCGCACGGCGTGAGCCCCAACTCACACTGAGGTCACGCACGCGACTGACTCACCGCCACCCCCTGCAGACGTCACCGAGGGCTTCGGCGTGCGTTCGCGTGGTCCTCGTTCTCCGTTGAGCAGCCACTGTGGAACGTCAATGGCAGATATGAGGACAAAAATGTCATCTTCACGCTGGCTCGGCATCTCACCTCGGCGTCCGGGCTGCTGCTTCTCCTCTTCCCCGCTGGGGCGACTTTTTGCAGCCCAGCCCAGCGCAGCGGCTGACCTGCTGGGTCGAAAGATCTCCTTCCCAAAGAAGCTTGGAGCCGTGAACTAAGCCGACACAAAGTCATGATGCACCGGCGCTTGACGCAAAGTATGTCAGGACTTTTTAATGGTGTACAAAAAAGCAGCTTTCTTGAAACGTAACGTTGGCTTTTGGAACATGCCGGAGGACGTTCTTTGTACCGCCCGCCGGTCGGTCGGTCGGTCCATTGCACTAAAGTGCCAAGAAAAGAAATCACCAGCGCTTGCCAAGAGAAATGGCTTCCACCAGTCCAAACGCTGCGTCGTGTGGTGCGGTGCAGTGTGGTGCCGTGGCAACAGCCAACACGAGGTGGACACCATATACGTAATGACACGCAAATGTGAGAGAGCCACAACGGACGTTGGAAAAACGCCCATCGAGCAGCCGCGCCGAGCCCGGCTGAGCGAGCGCTTGTCCCACCAGAAAGGAGGCCAGAAAGTGGTCTCCCCCGCAGCGTCCCTTGCCCTCACTCCATCTTGGACATCTCCAACTGGGTGCTCTTGCTTTCCTGCCGCACACAAGCACAAGTCGGAGGTGCCGACGTCACCCTTCCTGACACTTTGCTCGGGACGTTTCCGCTTAGCTCGTTTCTGATTTGAGGAGGCACGTCTTCAAATGACTTTTCTTGAATGGCAAGGAAGAAAATAGCGGGAGACGGACAAATCGTCAACGTTCCTGATCTTTTGCTGACTCCAGCATCCTCCCACAACTTCCAGACGCACTTTATGGAAGAGCCCCAGTTCACGCAGAAAGACCAACACTTTTGCGTTTTTCGCACTCACCTCGTCCGAGTCGAGCAGGGGCGGCAGGGCGCTGTGAAGGAAGGAAGGAAGGGAGGGAGGAAGGGAGGAAGGAAGGGAGGAAGGAAGGAAGGAGGGAAGGCGAAACGTGAGGCGTGAGCGTCGTGGTGCGCCTCTCAAAACGTCGCACGCACTTACGCGTCAGCCATGGATGAGGGGATGTTCTCCTCCACCCATTTCAGATCTTCATCCTGCATGTGCGAAAGGCAGCCCGTGAGGCCCCACAAAACATTTTCAAACTAACTAACACTGCAATGGATAGCATCAAAGACAAAAGGAAAAAAAGAGCAAGTTTCAAAAGCTGGAGCCCGTCGGCCATCTTCCGGTGCCGCCGCAGGACGTTTGAGTGTGAAGGTGGAAAAACAGCAAGGACAATGTCATTGCGTAGCATTTGACTGAAGGCTGTTTGAGGCACAATCAGAGCAAAGGGCCAAGCTAGGACTGGCCAAGCGAGGGCTGGCCAAGTGAGGCACAGCGGGCAAACATTGACTTGACTCACCACCACTTTGTTGGCTCTGGCCGCACCGTTGCTGTCGCTCTTCACGCCTCTCATCTTCATGCCCTCTGCGCAGGCGCAGGAACCAACATAGTCACTTTACATCCCGTGCTCTCTTTTTCGCAAGACCAAAGAAAAGCGCTCTGACCAAAAGCTTCGGTCACCATGAGCTCTTCCTCCTCGTCCTCCTCCTCCTCGTCATCCACCAGAGGGCGGAATGCGTACCTGGAACACACGCGTGCAGAGATCAGCGTCAGTCAGTCAGCCCTCACCTCATCTCCTCTGGCCTCACCTCTGGTTGTTGGCCGACGGTCGCCACAGGAACATGATGACCAAGAGGATGGCGGAGAACAGGAAGCGCCAGAAAGCGTCATCGATCCAAAGCTCGCGCCAGTCCTACGCAGGCCGGCCGGCCGGCAGGCAAGCGTGATTGCTTTGTCACGGACGCACACCCGCTCGACAGCGCGCTGCACTTACAGACTGACATTTGGCCATCTTGAAGGTCTTTGTGGTCCAAACAATGAAAATGACCGATGCTGCAAAGCGCAAAGACAAACGCTGAAGGCACAGCTGTGTCCGACGCACGCCTTCAAAGTAGACAACACACAAAACTGCGCTCTCCATACACACGCACACACGCACACTTACTCATTCACTCACGATGACATTTGTGCACACAATTTTCTCCGCAGCACAAAACAGACTTGCAAAAAATGACCCAATAACATCCAGACACGCACGCACGCACACACCCGACTGCAGTGCACACATGATTTACCAATGACGGCGAAGATGAGCGTGTTGGTGAAGTGTCGGTAGAGCGAAAGCTTGACCGTGTTGCGGCGGAGTCGGAGCAGCTTGGTGGTCTGGGCCAGACTCACAAAGATGTGCCGAGAGGCGGGTCAAGGCAAAGGCCGACCGACGAGAGTACGACTCGACCCGGCCCGGCCCGGCCGCCGCCGCGCTATTTCTTTGACTCCATTTGTCGGTCGACGCGCTTTTTCCCCATCAAATCCGAGCGGCCTCGGAGGCGGCAAAGGATATCCACCAGATGACGCAGGAGTCGGTGAAGGCCAGCACCACGTCGCACAGAAGAATGCTGCCGGCGTTGTCGCCCCGATCCTGAAGGGAGACGCCAGAGTTAGGAGGTGACAGCTCGGCCACGGCCAGGTGGCCAAGCGGCCCTCCCTCCCTCCCTCCCTCCCTCCGTGGCTGGCTTACGGCGTTGACTCGTAGGACGCCCTCCGCCGCCGAGAAGGTCAGGTAGAGCAGAGCGATGGCTGCCACACGGTGAAGCGAGGCGCCCAGCCTGGGCCTGACAGACACAGCGCAGCGCTGCAGCGGGTGAGCCAGGTCGCCGTCGGGACCAGCTCGCTCACGCTCGCTTGCTCACTTGACAATGCCGTATCCCAGGCTGGCGATGATGACCAAGACGCGGGCCAGCGTCCGCTTGACGGCCGACAGGACCTCGGCGAACACCGCCGCCCCGCGCACTGAAAGGTTTAGGAGGCGTTTGTCAGAAGACGAGCGGGTTTCCGGGCCTCGGCCGCCCTTACCGGACAAACCGTCGTATCGGATGCTCTGGAACTCGCCGTAGTAAACGGCTTTCTCCAGCATCCCCAGGAAGATGACGCCTCCGATCCAGAACTGGATCCTCAGCAGGTCCCTCCAGTAGCACGCCGACAGGACCAGCCACAAGAGCGCCAGCAGCACGTACAGCACGCACATCAGCATGTAGAACTGACGGGAGGGAGGGAGGGAGGGAGGGAGGAGAACTGCAGCGCACAAAAAGCACATCTGGTGGCTTGTGCAAACAGCCAGAGCGGATCGAGGCGGCCAAATTCCCACAGCGGCGCCCATCTTACCAGCATGAGCGGCCATTCCGACGCCGACATGTAGTCGTGAGGTCCTCGCATGCTCACTTGAACTGTGGACAAAAGCACAACTCATTCTTTCCGTTTGCCAGTCAGAGGGCCTGCCCCGCCAGTCCCGCCAGTCCCACTAGTCCCGCCAGTCCCGCCCCACCCAGCCCCGCCCCGCCAGTCCCGCCCCACCCCGCCCCGCTGACTTTGAGCATTGTTGTGGAGCGGCCACGTTCAGGTGAAACAAGCGTGTACTGACGCTGCAGGCTCCAGGGGCTCGGGGCGGGAGCCAGGTTCCGTTCTTTGATCTCCTGGATGCTCAGCAGGAACATGTACGGGGCGTCCGCCCAGCTCTGGGCCACTGCGTCAAAGTGAGGGTGTGCGGCGGCAGCGGCGGCGGCGGCAGCAGCAGCCTGGCAACATCCAAATCGCCACCACGTGAGCTCACAAGGTGCCTGCTATCAGATCATATCGGGGTGGCTTGAGGATGAGGGAAAACATCAAGCGGACCTGTGCGCGACCACCGTCTGCTGCAGAAGTCGCCGCCTTCGTGGCGTTCCCGTCCGCTTCTCCGGCGGCCGGCTGGAGGGCGACGACAAGGAACGGGAAGTACAAATCAGCCAGGTAGGTCACGGCAAGAAATGCCGATAAGGCGGCAGGATGGACAGGGAGGGAGGACATTTGGCGCAATCAAACACACGAAACCTGGACGGCGGCGACAATGACAACATTCTCGCCTTTGTTTTGGGAAGCTCCGCCACCTCTCGGCGCCTCCTGCCCGGGGACTTGTCTGTCGTCGGCTGAAAATGTTGAGCATCCGTCAGAGGCGGGCTACGGCCACGATGGGTCCATGGTAGAAAGTTACAACCTTGTTTTGTGATTACAACTTTGATCTTTAAACCTTGCAGGCTTTTTAAGAAACCACCGTGCCCGAGGAAGAACGAGCGCCAGCAGATTTGGGCGTCGTTGGACTAAAAATGAGCTTACGGACCAGACCCACGATGGCTGTCACGTGGAGCTGTGGTGTGCTCCTTGACTTTTTCTTTTCTCACCTGCAATTCACTCAGTGGAGTTTTCACGTCAAAGGCATCCAGACCAAACTGGAAGGGCAAAAAAGACATCACTTAGACCACACGCCCGTACACGCTCGAGCACAGTTGGCGCGTCTCACTATGTTGGGGTCCACGCGTCGCTGGCAGGAGATGAGCGGGTACTGATGGAAGACGTAGAAACCACTTCTTCCTCCCGGATTCACCTCGGGGAACCTGAAGAACCTTTCTGCTCGCGCCGTCTGGACCACCGGGACACGTCACTCCAGCGCGCACACGACCCAAACATGCAACGTGAACGCGTCTTACGTCCAAGCCGAAGACTTCATCGTAGCAGTGAGAGCTCCTCAGGTACCACGACACGTTCAAGTGCACAGGGGAAGAAGATGCGTCGCAGCGCCACTCCGCCACTGGCACGCACGCACGCACACACCAAATGTCAAATCATATGGACCGACCATGTTGCAACGTGAAGTGAGTGCGCGCGCTACACGCACATTTGAGATGGATGACACTGTTGTTGAAAAGCGTTTTAGAAAAAACGAAGAGGTTGTGCTTCCTCAAAGTGTCCTGGTGGGGGAGGGGAAAAACATGGAAGGAAAGAAAGTTGAACTTGACGTGAAGCGAGCTTCAAAACATGCTCAATGTCCATCGCAGCGAATGCGTCAGCTTCGTCATAGACGTCAACGGCAAACTTACGCTGTCAACGTTCACGATCCATTTTCCCTGTTCCGCCACCACGCAACTCGGTCGCTGGAAGACGGACAGCAGCAGCAGAAGGAGCGTTCTGCTCCACAGCGCCGACCGGCTCCGCTCAGGACTTGCCGTGGTCGCCATCACAGCAGCGAGCTCGAAAAGTCGTTCCGAATGCTTCAAGTTGGAGCCCGCCACTTCCTGCTTCCGTATACGTCAGCAAACATGACCCCTCCCCTCCCCCCCCCCCCATCTTGATTTAAGAACTTCAAACATCCGTATAACGCGACCACTAATGAATCTATATCGAATATAATATACTACAAAGAGCACACTAATACAAAGTTTGGATGGCTTTTACATTTGTGCCCAATAGGCCAATGCCGTGTTGTTGTAGTTGAGCATTGCAGCCGCGAGAGGGCGAGCGACGAGAGTCGGAACGTCACAGCTGAGCTGTAAAGTTAAAGTCCCAATGATCATCGTCACACACACATCTGGGTGTGGTGAAATTTGTCCTCTGCATTTAACCCATCCCCTTGTGCGTGCGTGCGTGCGCGCATACAGCTGAGCTGTATGCGTGCGTGCGCGCGCGCACGCGTGCGCGCGCTGTTGTTTTCTCGGGTTGGACCGGCAGGCAGGATCCTGACGGCACGGATGTGCGCTAGGACCTGGGGACCGAGCGGCCGCACCTCATTCCGTGCGCCTGTGGGCGGGCGGGCTGGCTGGCGGGCGTGTTGCTGATGCACCGAAAAGGAACTTTGGTAGCCCCTTGAGGACTCGCTTGGTTTTTTCAACGCACTTTGGACCTTTTGCCTGCGTGCCTGCCTGCCTGCCTGCCTGCCGCTGCTCGCCTGCAACCAACTCTGTAAGCAACACACAGAAAGGCGCACACACCCGCGCCACTTTTGTTTTCCCGTCTCGCGTGCGATCAGAGTGGAACTCGACACCGTGGCCGAGCGTCTTCTTTCCGTCTCCACCTGTGGAAAGTTCCAGTCACCCTCAAGTGAAGACGAATGCTTTTTATTCATGTGCATGCAATGTCAACAGCTCATGACGTCATTGGAGTTGAGGGATAAGCAGGGGCGTCTATCTGGGGTGGTGTTCGTTCTATCCGGGGGGCCTCTTCGTCATGTTTTGATCTTAGCTCGATGGTTGTCAGACAAGCTGTCCAAATCTTGGTCCTAAACGGCGATGGACATCATCTGTGCAATCTGCTCAAAGCGGCCACAATAACCACAATGTGGCGGCGGCGGCGGCATGTTAACAACTGAGATAGTCAAATTGGTGGAATTTGATCCAACCAGCTGCATATTCCTCATGGAAACAATCAAGTTGATGTTTGTGCTGTTTTTTTTTTTCAGAAAATGAATTTCGCCAAGCACTTCATCGGCGGCATTCTGAATGTGGTCAGGTGAGAATCCCGTCCAACCGGTCCAGTTAGCCGCCATTGTGCTGAAAGTTAGGCTAACAGCCGCCCGCCTTCTTCTCTCGGTTCCCGCAGCAACATCGATCCGGCCATCTTTGTCCCGTCGGCTCCAGTAAGTGCGTCTGAGTGCGGCTGCAAAATGGATTTCGTTTCACTCTCTATGCCTTTGTTTTCTTTTGGAGTTGAATTCAAATTGCAAAGGCTGCCTTTCTCTTCCCCCCACCCCGACCGACCGACCGACCGACGGACCGAGCGAGCGACCCCCGTCGCTCAAAAATGCCGCCCGCCGCCAAGATGCGTTGAGCAATTCCAGCATTGCTAGAAAACGGATGGCCACAAAGATGACGTCTTCAATCGGTCGTGTGGGAATGAAGGCCACGTTCCGAAATGGAAAAGGCACTTCAATCTCCCAGGGTTGCGTTGCGGCCTGTTCTTTGAGTTTGGGTTTATTCACGCAATATCCAAGACATACAACATGATACAACAAAGAGTATTACACAGTCAGATGCGTGAAAGGTCACCCCAAGCAAGCTATTGAAAGCGGTCTTTTCCTCGCTCAAACACAAAAGTGCCGTCGTCGTCGTCGTTTTTCTGGACCGGATGAAAGCCATTTTAAGAAAAGGAGGAGGAACGATGATTGGTCGGTCGGTCGGTCGGAGATGGGATGTTCTGAAATGGAGGCGCGCTCAAGCCACCAATCAAGCTGCCGTCTCTGCAGATGGGAAAGACGTCGGATCTCTCGCCAAGGCCGCGCGCACACTCGCTAGCGCTTTTGTGCAGCCTAACAGCGACTCCTTTGTGCTCGCCTTGCAGCCCCCGCCTCGCAGACCTCTGGCGTTCGAGGAGGCCCACGAAAACGATGAGGAGAAAGCGTTTCGCCGAGCCTTCAAGAAGCTGGCGGGAGATGTGAGTCGCCGGCGCAGCTCGCCGCTCCGAAAGCCGGGCGGCCGCAAGGGCGGCCGCTGCCTAGCGACGGTCGGTCGGTCGGTCAGTCGGCCGCCCGGCAGCGGCAACATTTTGCATTTGTTTGGCGGATAGATGATATCACGATTGGCGTCGTTCGTCATACTTTGGTGTCGAGTTGTCGCCAGTCGGTTGTCCGTCCGACGCCCTGCACTGCCCCGCCTCGCCCCGCTCGCCGTCACGTTCTGCCGGTTTGTCTGCTTTTGGCTCTGGCGCGACCGAGAGCGAGGGAATCTGTCTTGCCGACTTTATCCACCAGGGGGCGCACTGAAAAAGATTGGGCAAAATCAGTCAGGACAAGCGACAACAACTCAGCCCAATGGCAATTGTTGCTGGCGCAGGAAAGATGACAAAGAATGTTGGTTTGTAATTCTGCGTGCGTGCGTATTTGTTTCTTTCTTTCAGGACATGGAGGTGAACCCCAAAGAGCTGATGCACATTCTCAACCAAGTTCTCACCAAGCGTGAGTCAAACACACGCGAGCGTTTGAAGCTAACGAGCACGCGGACACGTTAACGTTTGAATCTACGGAGAAGCCGATGCCGAGCGAAACGCTCCGTGCTACGCTAGTCGGCTCGCGGCGTTCATTTGCGGGGGCGGCTCTGCTAAGGGCCACGTGCTGATGTTTTGTGTCAGATGGCAATTTGAAGACGGATGGCTTCAGCATCGAGTCGTGCCGCAGCATGGTGGCCGTCATGGATGTATCCTTTTTTTTTGGGTGGAGCGGCGGCGGCGGCAGCGTGGTGACTTGTCGGCGTCGCATTAGTCTTTAACGCCTGCAGAGCGACAGCACGGGCAAGCTGGGCTTCCATGAGTTCAAATACATGTGGAACAACATCAAGAAATGGCAGGTGAGTCGCTCGCGCGCTCACTCGCTCGGGCCCAAACTGGAGAGGAGCGAACCGGCTGGCCACTGACGCCGCCTTTTGTCTTTTGTCAGAACATCTACGTGTCTCACGACAAGGACAAGTCGGGAGTCATCTGTAGCAAAGAGCTCTCGCACGCCTTCAAGGCTGCAGGTGCGTAGGAGCGCCGCTAGCAGCTAGCACCAGCTCGCTCACACCCTGTGCGTGGCGCCGCGCGCAGGCTTCCCTCTCAACGACGAGCTGTACAAGATGATCAGCCGTCGCTATAGCGACGAGCACGGCGACATGGACTTTGACAACTTTGTGGGCTGCCTGGTGCGACTGGACGCCATGTGCAGTGAGTCGCGCACGAAAGCACACGCGCACACACACACAGCTTGCTTATTCCGCCCGTGTGCGTGCAGGAGCCTTCAAGACTCTGGATAAGGGAAACAATGGCTCAATTAACCTGGACATCAAAGAGGTGAGAACTTTTGCAAACACCTCCGCGAGCGCGCAAAGGTCTGATGCCCCCCCCCCCCCCCACAGTGGCTTCAGCTGACCATGTACTCGTGAAGCTCGGACGCTGTCGTCACGCCAAAGGGACCAAAAGGCAACAAAAGCAAGTGAGGAGAAAAGGCCACGCTGCCATGTCCACTTCCTGCTGCTGCCACAACACATGAAAATAAAAACTTCTCAAACCACGCCTGACCATCTTGTGTGTGTGTGCGGGCGGGCGGAGCACTGTGAGTCATGTCGTTGAGTCATGTGCGCCTTTTTTGATGGTTGTCTTGGCTTCTTCAGCTCACATTCTGGACCCGATCCTTTTTTCTTTTCCTGGTTACTTTCCAGTCTTGTTCCTCAAAGTCCATACTCGTGCGAGTTGTTAGCACACATATGACGAGATGACGATCATCGTTCCTCACCGGTGTCCTTACTTAGTTCCTCGGACAGTCATTAGCCGCGACCACATGGCCGGCCGCCGATGATTGACGGTCTTTAGGTTGTCACGGGAGGCGGGGTTGTGGCTAGCGGATGGGCGGGTCCTGGGGAGAGAGGACAAGAGAGCGTCACAAAGAGCTCGGCGCTTCATTTTCACAATGAACCGGTGACAGGTAAGACTTGCGCTCCCTTTCGTGCGCAGAGAAGCCACGCGTACGGAAAGGGCGAGGGCGCCTCCCTCGCCGCTAGTTGGCGGCCCAAACAAAGAAATGAAAATTGGACGTGTCAAAAAGAGCGCTCGCACCGCTACTCGCTCTCGGTGACGACTCGAGAGCGCCGACGAGACTTGCGTTGGGATCGGTTGGCCAAAAGTGCAGAGGAAACAAGATTGGAAGGCTCAATTCAACGTTTTCATTGCAATTTTTTCGCTTTCTTCTTTACTTTTCGTTCATTTGGTCATACTCTTAAAGAAAGGAATTACTATGTAATAATTGTACTAAGTTCATTTTGTTTTTCCTTATTTAATCACTTCACTGGTTTCTTTTATATCAAACAAATTGTTTTAGGTTATTCACCTGACATGTTTCGGCGGTTTCTTCCGCCTTCATCAGAGTGTTGTGTTTCGGCGGTTTCTTCCGCCTTCATCAGAGAGGCGGAAGAAACCGCCGAAACATGTCAGGTGAATAACCTAAAACAATTTGTTTGATATAAAAGAAACCAGTGAAGTAATTACTATGTAAGTTTGCGTCCAGGTGCTGACATGTAAAGAGTGTGTCGTTGTGTTGTGTTGTGTTGTGTGTGCTTGTCAACATATGTTGACGTGCGTGTAGCGATGATGATGTCATTGTGCTCTGCAGATGAAAAAGCGCCTGATGCTTTGTGCTAATCTCAGCACCTGCCGCTGAACACACATACAAGCACGCACGCACGCACGCACGCACGCACGCACGCATGGCGTCTGAGCCATCCGCCGCGAGTGGGCAGGAGGAGCTACAAAGGAGAGCCAATCAGGTGACAGATGAGGTGAGGCTGACCAATCAAACGTGTGTTCTTGACGACGTCTCGCACGCGCGTGTCAAAGTCGGACCACCTGGTCATGCGTGTCGAGATGTACACAAATGTGTGCGCGCTCCCAAAGCTGTGAAGGGGGCAGGTGGGGCTGGCGGGTGGGCAGGCGGGTTGGTAGGGCGGGGCTGGCTCTCCACCTGGCTCACCTGGTTGCTAGGTAGACATGCGCTGCAAAGGCTCAGCCGCCGCGGATGACATACACCAATGTGGACCAGCACAAACAACGACACAAGCGCACGCTTTTTCTAAACAGGTGCAGCCATGCACAAAGGTCCTCACTCATTCTTATCAAACATCAGCATCCTTCCTTGCACATTTTTTTCATGCATCCTGTGTGTGTGTGTGTGTGTGTGTTGCAGTCACTGGAGAGCACGCGCAGGATGATGCAGCTGGTGGAGGAGGTACATGCACGCACGCGCACACACACGCACGTCTGCCCTTTTTTCCATCGGAACCAAACACATCGCCGGTGTGTGTGTGTGTGTGTGTGTGCGCATTTGTCTCACTAGAGCAAAGACGCCGGCATCCGAGCATTGGTCATGTTGGATGAACAAGGAGGTAAAGGTTGGGCGAGAGCAAAGAGCGCGCCATGCAGCTTGAATCTGGGCGAAGGCTTGGCACTCAGCTCCCGCCGTCCTTCTATCCATTTGCCCGTCCGTCCGTCCGTCCGTCCTTCCTATTTGGCGCCAAAGCGAGCTCGAGGAAGTAGGAGCAAGCTGCTTGAGAGCCATATTGTCCTGGGTGAGTCTCTTTTTTTCTTTTCCTGCCATCAGAGCAGCTGGAGCGTATCGAAGAAGGTTTGGATCAGATCGACTCGGACATGAAGGAAGCCGAGAAAAACCTGACCGACTTGGCCAAATGTTGCGGTCTGTGCGCTTGTGACAAGTACGTGCGAGCCAGCCAGCCAGCCAGCCAGCCAGCGTCCATTAGCCCAACAACTTCGTGGCCAGAGGTGCCGCAGAAAATGTTCTTCAGGCCGCCGCGCCACCGCAGCCGCACCATTTGCCGATGAGTGTCCGAGTCCGAGTTGCTCTTGCGCTTCAATTGGTACTTTGGAAATTCAAAGTACACATTCAAAGATGGGGCGAGGCGAGGCGAGGCGAGGAGAGGAGAGGAGCTCTACCGTGGCCAAAGTTGTGCTTGGGGCAAAGGCGCCGGCTCTTTTAGCTTTGACGCTCGAGATCTTCCGTCCGTAGCCACGGCTAGTTCTGCTATTCGACTCGGCCCATCTGGCTGTCGCTAACGAGATGCTCCCGTCCCTAACCCAAACCCTAACCCTAACCCGTCAGACTCAAGGCCTTGGAGGAAAGCGCCGCCTACAAGGCGGTTTGGGGCGGCGGCAACTCGGGAGCGGACGGGGTGGTGTCGGGGCAGCCGTCGTCCCGAGTGGTGGACGAGCGCGAGCAGATGATTATGAGCGGAGGATACATCCGAAGGTAAGCGTTTTTGCTCGAGTGGCGGCGGCGACGACCAAACGGCCTCCTCTCTCTCCTTCCCTCCCTCCCTCCCTCCCAATCAGGGTGACGCAGGACGCCCGCGAGGACGAGATGAACGACAACCTGACGCACGTGGGCAGCATCGTGGGCAACCTGAGGTGCATGGCGCTGGACATGGGCAGCGAGATCGACTCGCAGAACGTGCAGATCGAGCGCGTGCGGACAAAGGTGGGCGGCGCCGGCCGACGACGCACCATTTGATGGGCTCTCCGTCACAATTATGCTTCGGGAAAAAGTCAAACACACCATAAGAGGAAGATGATGACCCAATTTGGCGTTGACCTCTGTGCAGGCCGTTGTGAACGTGACGCGCATCGACACGGCCAATCAGAAAGCCAACAACCTCATGAAAAGATGAGACGACGACGTCGGGGCACGTTCAACAAAGACGACGGAGCGCCGGCCGTTGACAACGTTGTCTCCTTCACCAACCACAAGTGTCCAATAAAGCGCACCGAGACTCCATGCATGTTTAGCGTGTGTGGCGGCGGCGGCGGCGGCGAGGCAGAAATTGCGGCCAACATCATACCTGACATGCACCGCTTGCTTGCGGGCAACTCGACACAGCAACTTCATTTTCAACATCCCGTCGGAATTTGAACCACATTTTCAAATGACATTCACATTGCGGAAGACAATCCTAAGCTTATCATGCGCCTGTGCCGCCTGACATCTTCCCAACGCTCTTCAAATGACTGCCATGTACACTCACGGATGGACACGCACCGAAATGACGCGTAACTAAGTGGACACAACAAATCGAGACTGGAACCGACCAGGCTAACGTCGTCACGGTAAACCTACCAGAAATTGCAAGTTGCCACTGTGGGTCGGGAAAAGTCCGCCGCGCTGTTGTTGTTGCTGCTGCCGCCGCCGCTGTTGTTGTTGCCGCGGGTGCTTCTGCAGCTTTTGCGCCGCGGCAACTTGTACTCGTCCGTTTGTGAAATGGGACCGTGCGGAAACGGCAGCGGAAGAAATAGACTACAAAACCCGACCGCCACAAGCCGCAAATCATGCAAATCGAATTACGTTCATCCATTCGAGAAACTCAATAAAAACATTGCGCGACATTTCAATAGAATCGAACCAAATCTACGATTTACGCATCACGATTGCAGTTGTTTATGCCGCTTTCTGCTGTTTCCTTCGTGGCCACCAGGAGGCACTCCTGGTCCATCTCATCCTGCACACGCCAAACAGGAAGGGACCGCTAAGTTCGCTGCTGTTTTGAGTGGTTCCCCGAAGAAGAATCTTGATCACCATGAATAACTGGCGCGCACATTTTTTTTATTTTTCTGTCGGAACAAATGTAAAAAATGTGCAAGAATAGCACCCAGAAGCAAGCCTTTGTGTGAACAAAAAAAAAAAGATTTGCAAATGCTATCGGTTCACTTGTGACGGTGTTGTCCATGTCCGTCGGGCCTCAAATAGCTGTTGCTAGCTGCACATCCATATGAGTTACTGCTGATGAAAACTGCCACTCGTCCGAGCACATATTTTCACATTGTGACTTTGCTAGCGTTAGCATTAGCGTCTGGCAGGCTTGGGCATGATGAAGACTTTGACGGGCTTGCTGAAGGCGATGGTTCCTTCGACAGCGCCCTCCGCTGGCGGGAGGCCGTCCACGCTGTCGCTCCACGCCAGCTTGGAGTCGCTCGCTGAGGACGACGACGAGGAGCTGTAGGCCAGCAGCAGACGCACCTCCACCTGAGAAGGCTCTGAAACAGACGGCAAATGAAAATGTTTGTCAAATCTCAACGCACGTTCTTTTCAGATTGGCAATTTGCGGAGGGTGTTTTGGATCTTTCCCGCGCAAGAGATCCGTCGCGCAGGATCGTCGGCCACCTTACCTGTCCAGGCGCCGTGCGATAGGTAGACCTGCGTGATGAGCCTGTGGCGGTGCGGTCCCGGCTGGCGGAAGTCTCCCGGTTTGGGGTGGATCACGTGACTCTGGCCGTCGGGATAAAGGACCTAAGAGGAGACGTGAGCGAGCGTGCGAGCGAGCGAGCGGCTTCGAGGGCGCCGTGCCGCGCGCGCTCCGGAAAGCTTCGGCGTGCCCTCGGCATTGACCGGCCAACTCCGTTATCGGTTCATATAGCCCATGACGATGACAGTCGTCGCGTTCTCCTTTTCCGTGCGGTCGTATTGTACCCGTGGCATTTGCTTTGACTCGAGCGCTTCGGTTCGCGGTCGGTCGCCTTTGCCGGAAGGGCAAGGGTTCGAGCCGAGCCAAGCCATCAAATCAGCGAGTGGAAGCGGCACGCCGGCGCCTTTTGTTTCACCTCCACTTTGACCGAGTTGTGCGGGTCGCGGACGTGCTCCAGAGTGGCGTCGACGTCCAGCGCCACCACCAGGCCCGACGTGAACTTGAGCGGGTTGTCCGACTCTCCCGTGGGCTCGATGATGTTGGCCGTGGCTCGGTGGATCTGCGCAAAGGAACACTTTGTCCCGCTCCGCCATCCGCAAAAGAGCAGGCGGCCGGGCAGGCACCTGAGGCGGGAGGCAGAGCGGCAGCAGGGCGCTCTGCCTCAGCGAGGTCTCCAGGATGCGGAGCAGCTCGGCCGGCTTGCGGGACGCCGGGCGCGGCGGCGTGGCCTCCGCCAGCTTGTCCGCAAAGCTGTCTTGCAGGTGAGGGAGCTCGGCCGCAAACAGCCTGCGGGGGGGCGCTCGTTCACTCGCTCGCTCGCTCGCTCCGGCGCCAGCATGAGGCAGAACTCACCTGTGGAAGGAGTCCAGCTCCTGCAGGAACTTTTCACAGGCACTGGCGAGAGCATCCTGCCTGCAGACGGCAAAGCGCCGGTGAGAGGGGCGGCTACCAAATAGCGCAAAGTCAAATGGAACAAACTACTTTGAGAACAAAGTCACAAGCAAACTGCTCAGAAAACGAACTGAAACTACATGGCGAGTATCATTTGAGCAAAAATCCCCAAGGGTACATTTCCCAAGGATGGAATTTTGGACACAATATTTGGGGACGCCCGAGCTGCGACGAGACCAACGCGCGCACCGACGGACGGCGTGCCACTGACCCGGGTGCGGCGCGCGCGCTGAGAACAAGCTGCAGCGCTTTGGCCTGGAGCCGCACGTGATGGATGACGGCCACCTGTCGGCTCTCCAGACCGCTGTACATGAACTCCAGCTTGTAGGTCTCCTCCAAGACCTGCAACGCACACACGCACGTGGGCATGAGCAGCCGGCTGGCCGGCATCAAGGGCTGGCGTCTATTTAGCAACCTGCTGGGCAGCCGCCACGGCCGTGCCGCTCTGCCTCCAGCAGAGAGCCACCGGCATCTTGCACAGTTTCTCCTGCAGAGCCTGAAGGCACGCAACACAACGCAACACTGCTGGGCAGGCCCTTTGAACGGCAAAACCAAATCAAGAAATAAAAGGCAACACGTCCGACAACGTGAATCGGGGGGGCAAACGTGGGCCAAAGTGGGGATTTTTGAGCACGGAGGCCGCGACGTTGCTCCCGTCGTCCGAGCCGAAGCAAGGAGATCCTTGCGGTAAGGCTCGCTCGACAAAAAGACACCAGAAAGTTGCACGACTGTCGCAACGGGAATTGGACGCGCGGCCACGGAGCCGTGGCCACGGAATTCCCGTTGCGACTGTGGCCACGGAATTCCCGTTGCGACTGTGGCCACGGAATTCCCGTTGCGACTGTGGCCACGGAATTCCCGTTGCGACTGTGGCCACGGCCGTGCCTCCGTCCGGTATTTGCCGCTGGGTGACCTTGATGAGGAGAAGCTGGCAGCGCAGGTAGGTGGCGCAGAAGTCGGCCGCTCCGGCGAGTTCTGTCTGCAGCTGGCCCAGCCTCTCCAAGTCACTGGCACACAAGAACGTCAAGAAGGTCACGCGCACAAGGTCAACAATCTGCTCCCACGGCGGGTCGCAACCTCACAAGTACCGTATGGTGAAGATGAGCAGGTCCTGAGCTCCGGGCGCTTCCAGGTTCTGGATGGTGCTCACCCGCTCCAGACTTTGCTGCAGAAAGAGCCGCGCCGACTCCACGCCTTGACAGTCGGCAGAGTCCAAAGCGTGGAGCTGCTTCCTGCCCGGCAGCTGAAAGCGGCAAAGCGGCGCGTCACGGGCCACGAGAGGAGAGGAAAAGGCGGCGCCCGTGCGCAATTCTGACCCGCAGAGGTGGCACCAGGTGCGACAGGCTGTCCCTCAGGTAGGCGTAGTGTCTAAAGGTGTGGTCGGAGAAGAGCGCCGGCATGGTGGGACACGACTTGGCCGCGTTGAACACCAAGACCAGGACGGCGATGTCTGACGTCGCCGTCAAGAACAAACAACCCGGCCAGCTGGACAGAGGCCGCGCCGGGGAGGGAGGGGGGGATCGAGGGAGGATACAGGCCGGGTCGTCCATGTCGGGCTCCGGTGTGTCAAAGTAAGGGTGCGTGCTGAGGAGTTCCGGGACCAGCGGCAAGACCAGCATGGGGTGGCGCGCCCCCATAAACTTGAGACACCTTTGGTGAGCGAGATGAGCGTTACGAGCGACACGCACGCACGGAGGGAGGGAGGGAGGGAGGGAGGGAAAGAGAGACGGCCGCTTGCGCCCGCCTGGGGAACTCACTTCCAGACTGAGTTACGGTCGGCGGGATACTTGTTGAGGTTCTTGAGCAGCTCTAGCAGGGCCAGCTGGACGCACTCCTTGGTGGACACGTTGGTGTAGCACAGCAGCTCGTGCAGAGCTTCTCGGATGTCACGAGACGAGTCCTGAGCGAGCGAGCGAGCGACAAAAGAAAAGAAAAATGCCTTTTGGCGCTTGGACTTTTCTTCCCCAACAATAACAGACGGACGGACGGACGGACACGCATTTCAAATACAACAGACTAGCATCTTTTAGCTCACTCGCTCGGCACGTTTGACGTACCTCCAGAACAGCCAGCACCGTGTCCAGCTGATCCTCCCGGAGCGTGATGTGCGTGGAGATTTCTCGGAGCACGTGGATGGACTGCAGCCGCACCTCCTCGATCTCGTCGTTGAACATGTCCACCAGGAAGTCCAGACACTTCTCGGCGAAGCCGGCCGACGAGCGGGCCAGCCGGCACAGAGCCTCCACCGCCGCGATGCGTACCTCTGCAAAAGCGTGCGTGCGTGCGCGCACATTCGAGGTGACCGCCCGGGACAAAGCGCGCCACCGCCGCCGCCACGTACCAAACATCTCGTCCTCCAGGCCGTGGACAAAGGCTCCGCAGGCTCCCGAGGCGATCAGGTTGACCGTGTTGGTGTCCACTTTCTCCTTGGGGGCGTCGTCGGCCCACTTCCTGCCGGACGAGAACTCACCCGAAGCAAAGAGCTCCTTGGCGCGTTCGTGGGCCGTGCGCTTCCTCTGAGAAGGTGCGAGAGCAGTGGAAGGAGAAGGCCGGCTCAAAGTCACTCAGCCCAATTTAAGCCGGCAAAACCAGTTGACTCACCCTCAAATCGGACATCAGCTTCTTGTCCAGCGTCTGCTCCAGGAAGTGAGGACTCACCTGCGACATGGAACCCTGGAACGCGACAAAGCCACGTGAGGAGGAGGAGGACGCAAAGAGCGCAGCAGTCGGAGGCGGACGCAAAGAGCGCAGCAGTCGGAGGCGGACGCAAAGAGCGCAGCAGTCGGAGGCGGACGCAAAGAGCGCAGCAGTCGTCGGCGGCGGACGCGCCTCACCAGCGTTTTGGCGGCCTGCACGCGCACCATCCACGAGCCGTCGCTGACCATGTGACTGATCTTCCCGAAGGCGTCGTCCACCAGCCGGACCTCCTCGTTGGACGACGGGATGGGCACGATGCTGAGGCAAGGCAGAAAGATCTCAGGCCGTAAAGCAAAGCAAAGCAAAGCAACACGCTCTGCTGCTTTGTCATTTGCAGCCAGACAGCTCCGACCGAGGTGGATGGACGCCGGCCGCACGGCAGCCAATGCGCACGCGTCAAGTCTTCATGAATGGCGAGAAACGAAAAGAAGACGGCGGCGGAGGCACCCACCTCTCGGGATACAAGACGCTCAGCACCCAAACCATTCCGACGGCGGCCGAGCGAACCTGCTCGTAGTCGTCCGCCAGCAGCCGGCACGCCTGCACGCACGCCCGCATCAGCGCTTTTGCCGCCCCCGAGTTCGGAAGGGGCGACAAGCTTTGCTTATTCATTCCCATCGACACGGCTTTCTCGCCTGCCTTCTGCGTGAAAGCTTTTTCCAAAAATGGGTCTCACCTGCTCGTAAATCACCTGCTGAATCTTGGTGCCTCTTTCATGCAGCTGCAGCTGGAAGACACGCAAGTCAAGAGACGTGTGGGCACTGCGCCACACCACGCCGCACCATGCCACGCCTAGCGGCCGCTACCATTGCTTTGAGGGCCGCCGTGCGCACTCTGGGGTCCTGATCGCCAAAGAAGTCACTGATGACGGCGGGCGCGTCGTCCCGTGCCGCGCCTGAGCAAACAAAGCACTTTTTCAATCACAAAAATGAACAGAAGAGCCATTGTTTTGTTCCAAAAGAGCGAGATGCTATGCTGCCTCAGCGTGGCAAAACGCTCAGTCTGTCCGTCTACGCGCGTCGCTCCACCATCGGTGTTCAAATGGCTACTGCTTGAATATGAAATGCATTTTTCAAAGACTATCTGTTTTGGCGAGTGAAAATTCCTTCGCATAGCCATCGGACCGAGTTCTCCTCATTTTGCCACAGCAAGCCGAAGAAAGCCCACCTGCGGGCGCCTCGCCGTCCGCAACGCCCAGACGTCCCAGCAGCTGCAGACATTTGATCCTCACTCCGAAGGAGGCGTCCGACAGATGCTGGCGGGCCACCTCCAGCAGCCGCCGCGCCGCCGCCGGGTTCTCCGCAAGCTGAGTGCCTGCCGTCAGAAGGCTGTCCAGAAGCTGCGCCAGGACCTGATGGGACTCTGGCAGGCAGGCAGGCACACAACAGACGCCGATTTGGGGGGAGGTGAGGACAGACGGCAGAGAAGATGGCGCCCGCCCGCCCGCCCGCGCGGCCCCAGCCCCGGCCGGCTCACTCTCGTTGGCCACGGCTGCCACGACATCCTCCACGATGCAGTCGGGACTGAAGCCCGGAGTTGTGGACAGGACGCCCAGCAGGGACGCGATCTTCAGTCGCACCGAGTTATCCGTTTCCTGCACCCGCAAACAATCCAAAGGGAAAGTGAGAGCGCTTGCTCGCACACGTGGCCATTCGTTGAGCAGGCAGGCAGGCAGGGAGGCAGGCAGGCAGGCAGGCAGGCAGGCAGCCGACCGGTTGATGGCTTTTGCTTTTTCTCTGCCTGGTACCTGGCCTGCTCAGCGGTACCTTGTAGTAGTGCTCCAGGAGGATCCTGACGACACCCTCGACGCTCTCGGCCTCCACGGGCTTGCGGGCGAAGTGCAGCAGGAAGTGCAAAGCGTCGGTAGCGTTGGCGGCCTTGCACAGATCCACGTGGAGAGCCGCCGACTTGCTGGGCTTGCACAGACGAAGCTTCTTGGACGCAACTTCTTCGGCGGGAACCTGCGGCGATGGCGACGCTCCAAACGTCAGGCCGCTTGATCTCATTCGCCCAGCACGCTCGCAACTCAAAACACATCGTCTTCAAATTGGCCGTAAAAGGCTTTTCAAGGCCAAAAGCCAAGCCCACGCCGGCCGATCTTTGAAAATATCACAACAATCGCTCCGATAGCATGGATCTTACTCCCTTGATCAGAGAGAACGAAGCAACCTTTCGGAAAATCTCTGTCCCCACGTCAAGCCCTCAGGAAGGTGCCAAATTTGGGGCATTTTATGGACATCTTCTTACAGCTTCATGACGACGCACGGAGAAAAAGATTCAAGTGCACAAGATCCAACATATTGAGGCCATCAATTGGATCTTTTCAGAGCGCGACACAAGGTGACTTTGGGTGACGAGTTTACTGACGCTTTTGGAAATGAACGTAACTTTTCCGCTTCTGACTTTGCACGAAAACGCATTTGGAACGCTTTTCAAGAATCATAGCTTCTTCCTATTTGGACGTGATGATTCGAACTAACTGTGCAACTGTCTCGGAAAGATCTAATCACATATACGAATACCAACCACGCCTTCCCGTATTTGTTGACATTCTCCAGACGGAGAAAAGTGGAATGGATGCTGCCTGTCATCCTTATTGATTTATTTTGGGGAGGTTTTTGGGTCAGCTACGCTCGCTTAGTTAGACTTTGACGGAAGCACAGTGCACACGACTCGTTGTTCTCTTCGGCTTTCAATGTTTCTTTTCCTCGGGGGAACGGAGGCGCTAACCTTAGCAACGCCGGCCGGTTAGCCATAGCTAACTTAGCTGTTGAGCAGCCGCGTCGCGTCGCGTCGCGTCGCGGTCGGCAATTTCCTTGTCGGCTCGCGCCCAAACGTTCGTCTAGCAATCGCCCCAGCGCGGGTGCGGTGCGGTGCGAGCGAGCGAGCGAGTCTCACCTGTACGACTCTGGAGAATTCCTCATAAACTCGCTTTTTTAAATGCGCCGCCATGTCGACAAAAGAACGAGTAGCGCTTTGCAGCGCACGCGCTTGTCCCACCGCGCCTTCCGTAGGTACGGCAAGTCATTCCAAAGGCAATTGTTCGTCAGCCAAAAGGCGATTGTTAGTCATCCAAAGCGACCCCGGTGGACAGGACTCAAGATCTACAATGTTGCGAAACAAACACATCAACAAGTACTGCAACCATTTATTTTGCGAAATAGTCTCGTATAAGAAACACATCTTTGATCATTTCATAAAATACGCCACCTGACGTGAGGCCAACCTTTGAGAATTCCACCGAGTCGGCCAAAAGGGTGGGGGCGTGCGTGCGAGCGAGCGAGCGAGCGAGCGATGCGGACACCTCCAGTCGGTGCTCACCGTGACCGCGAGAGGGCGTCACCACCAGAAGAAGGTAAGCGTGTGGAAAAAGTTGTGGCTGCGCCCCAGGAAAGTCTTCTCCATGACGTACGGTCGGACGTGCACCGTGTAGCCCTGACTCTCGATGTCCCTTTGCACGCAGTCCAGCAGATCGGCGGCCGTGGGTCCCGCCTTCCAGGGCCCGAAGGTCACCACCGAGTCCTTGTTGGCCCGCAGGCCGCTGAGAGCCTTGCAGCAAGCCGAGTCCTCCTCCGTCCGCAAAACGCACAACACGACGGTGGAACAGCGGGAAGCCACCGCCTCTGCCCGGGCGATGCGGATCAGAACCTGCGCCGGGACAACGCCAACAACACCGACAACAGCTGACTCGGAAGGAAGGAAGGAAGGAAGGAAGGAAGGAAGGAAGGAAGGAAGGAAGGAAGGAAGGAAGGAAGGAAGGAAGGAAGGAAGGAAGGAAGGAAGGAAGGAAGGAAGGAACTGAGCACACACCTCAATGTTCTCTTTGTAGTGCGGCACTCTGGCCAAGAACTGCTGCCTGCCCACCATCTCGCCAAAGAGCACGGGACTCTCCTCTAAACGCTTTGCCAACGCCGTCACGTTGTAGTGCAGCGACTCCCGGTGAACCTGGCGGGCGAACACGGGTCGACGCGCCGGTTAGCCATAAGCTAATTTTGCTGTTTAGCAGCCACGTCGCAGTCATCAATTTCCTTGCTGGCTCTTGAGTCAGGAAACGTTTGAAGAGATCCAAAAGGAGTGAAATCAAAACTCCGAGACGAGTTCCCAAAGCCCGTTTGGAACACGTGGCGGTACCTGCGGGATGTCGTTGTCGGGCAGCCGCTCGGAGCGGAGGAACTCCAGGATGGCCCCAAAGTACTCTCCGTGGCGGTCCAGGAAGAAATGCCCCTGCGCGTCCTTGGGCAGCTTGGGGGGCCCGTCGAACCACTGGGCCAGCTTGGACTCGGGGTACTTGGTGAGCGTGGCCATGCTGGTGCAGAACCTCTGGCCGCCCACGTTCAAGTGGACCACGTGCATGTGCTGAGGACAGACAGACAGACAGACAGCATCAGTCAAGTCGATATTGATTGATGATATTTGTTTCTCGTCCTATGACTTAGTGACTGGCCGGCCCCTGGTGAATCAGGTGTGTGCGTGTTCAGATACAGGTCAGCTTCGCTATCTGAGCTCTGAACCAGGCAGATGCTCTTCCGGATCGGCGAAGGGGGGCGTCCTGGGAGGCGGCGAAACACAACCTTCCACGAGACAACTCTTTTTTTAATTTCTTGGTTCCGGTGCACCAAATCTGCTTGTTTGTAAGATGGCTCGCAACTTCCTGCATATTCGTCTCTGAAGTCGTGGAGAGGAAAAGTAAGGAACGAAAAGAACAACACGTCATGTTCCTTTTCGGGCTTTTTTCCACGCACGCCAGCCACTTCAAAAACAAGTTGTAGCATTTGTTGACGTGAAAGGCTTGTTGGCGTGGCGTGGGAATGGATCCTACCCAAAAGTTGGCGGCGGAGCACCTGCCCGCCCGACCGACCGCCCGCGTCGCGGAGTGAACGCGCCTTTCATCCAACAACAACCCGAACGATTTTTTTCTTCTCATGACACCAATTTAGGTTGAGCAGCAAACGATAAGAGTCATCTTTCGTGGTCTTACTGGAGGCGTGTGTTTCGAGTGTTCCTTCACGTCTGCCAAGTCGACTTGGTTCATGTTTGCTTCTTTTTCTTCTTCCTTGGTGTCTGGCAGGTGAGGCGGCGCGCGGCGGGGCGCGGCTCGCTCGCTCGTTCCTTCCGGATGCTGACGTCACCTTGGGCAACAAAATCACGCCGCAATCGCGTCGGTCGCGTCTAGCCCTTTTGGTTTTTTAATTCAGCAGCATTCTCAGGTCAGAAAAGGACTCGAAATTCGACAAATGACTACCGCTTGGGACCAAAACACAAGCAACTTTGAGATGACGAGTCCTTGGATAGGTCTTGCATTCATTTCGCCCATCAAATTGCTTCGATCCAATGTCCTTCTCGATACTGTAGCCAGTAAATATTCATTTGAATAGCGAGCAAGCATGATTTTCCAAACCAATGGCTAATATTGAAATGGACAACTGGGCCACACTTTTCACGTTTGCACAACTGCTGCCTGCGTTCATGATTCCAGTCCAAACATCTGGCAAGATTTCATCGACGATGTCAAACCACATCCACCTTGATTTGCAATTTTGCCAGCCAGGGAGCATCTTTTGCATCTCTACCAGTCGGCGTGCCCGCTCCAGGCGCCTGCTGGTTTCTTCTCTCCGGCCGACGGACAAAAGTCAATCCAATGCACACAACAGCTTCTTTGGAATATTTTATTTTTTTGTACACAAAACATGCTCTTTCTGCTGTCAATGTGAAAACCTGCAAGGGAAAAACAAAAGGGCACTTTGTCATTATGCAAGCACGACAGCGCTTGTTTTGTTTTTTTCTCTTCCAAGCTTGTAATTCAGCCTTTCTCACCAACAACAAGCAAAATATCCAAAGCAAGAAGAACTGCCTGCCACAAGGCCACTTTTGCAATTTGGTGCCAAAGTGACCTTTTTGAGGGCGATTGCCTTTCAATTGTCGAGGACTTGAGCTTTTACCTTTAATTGTACAATAAAGTCACGATTGGCCAGAGGTGTCAGGCAACGAACGGCACGTGTGAGAATGACGAAGCTCCGCCCGCTCGCTCGCCCGCCCCCACCCACCTTGCTTTAGGCGTTGGGCACGGGCGCGCCCGCCTGGGGCATGACGGGCACGTCGGGCTTGGCGCCCTTCTGCTCTGAGATGGGCGTGGTGGGCAGCGGCTCGTCCTTGGGCTCCACGATGCTGACGTGGTCGGGGAGGGGTTTCTTGGGGCCGATCTTGCCGCTGGGGTCCCATGGCAGCATGATCTTCACCTTGATGCCCAGCACGCCTGCTCGAGCAGGCACAAGCATCAGCCGGCCGCCCGGAAACCCATTCTCTTGCGGCTCACTCACCCTGCCTGAGCAGAACGTGGCGGACGGCCGTGTCCACGTAGTAGTTGACGGGGTCCCCGCTGTGGATCATGAGTCCGTCCACAAACTTCATGGACTTGGCCCGCTGACCCCTCAGCTTGCCCGACACCACCACCTCGCAGCCCTTGGCGCCGCTCTCCATGATGAACCTCAGCACGCCGTAACAGGCCCTGTGAGGATTAGCAAAAAGGCTTTTTGTGGCTGGCCGGCAGAATGGCCGGCCGGGTCAGTCCGCCGCCACCGACGGGTTTCGGAACGCCGTCTGCGGCATCGCTCGCCATTAGGCGCCAGCCCTCCCCGTGCTTTAAATGCAAAAGTGCGCGCTAACTAACGACCCTTTGGTCCCTCTCAGACAAATGCCTCAGCGTCTTCAGCGGGAATGCGACCACGTGCCGGCCGCAGGAGGCCCGAGCGGAAGCGCAGAACGCGCCCCCGAGCAGCCGCCTGACGGCCGACGACGTGCGCGTCCGACTCGTCATCGTATCATCACCGAGGGACCGCCGATCCAAACAATAGGCCCGCCAAAAGTTGAATGCGGGCGACGCGGCTGCCTCACCTGCGCACGGCTAAACCTCCCAGCAGCTTGTAACGCAGAGATTCGGCCTGAGCGATGGCGCACAGGCCGCGGGTGGCCACCTTCTCGGCGTACAGCTGCAAAACGAGAGAGAGACAACGTGAGGCCACCAGAGGGCAAACAGCGCCGACGCTCCTTTCGAGCGCCACCCACCTCCACGGTGCCCTCGGGGAAGCCGAACCTCTTCTGGACCACGGCCGTAAGCTCTCGGATGCGGCGGCCTTTCTCTCCCAGAACATTCTGGGTCCTGGAGACAGACAGTTGGCCACGTGTGAACAAACGGTCGTAAGCGTTGTGGCCAAAGACGAACGACAGCGTCCCGAGAGATAGCTCGTCCTTTGGAGAATGTTACGAAAAGCCAGCCAGCCAGCCAGCCAGCCAGCCAGCCAGCCAGCCAGCCGCATTCAAAGCTCTCCCACGTTGTCGCCCCTCTCAGACAAATGCCTCAGCGTCTTCAGCAGGAAAGCAACTTTGCTTTGCCGGGGCAAGCCGAGCGGGAAAGCAGAACGCCGTCCCGAGCGGCCGCCTCACGGCCAACAAAGTCCGCGTCCGACTCGTCATCGTATCATCACCGAGGGGCCACTCTCCTTTTGACACCAAACGGCAAACACAGAACGGCGGATCGCGCTACTGCGAAGGGAAGGCGGCGGTCCCGTCATGTTTCTCCACCACGGCCGCGCTCACAAGAGCAAATGGTGGGCTTTGATGCCACCGGGTCCTCGGAACGGGCGTCTGACCTGGTGGCGAGGATGATGATCTCGGTCCTGGTCGGGGTGACGCGCACCTCCACGCCCGAGTAGCCGTCCTCGGCCAGCTCGCGAGTCAGAAACTCATTCAGCTCGGCCTTGAAGATCCCGTCTGAGACGAACTGCAAACGACAAACGGGTTGACGTTCGGTGAGCTGCGGGTAGCGTACGTTTTGACAGGCACGCCGGTTGTAAAAGGCCGCTGGTCACGAACTGCGCCTTCTACAACGTTCAAGAGGGGAGGGGGGGATACAACTGTGCACTGCAATTCAGAAATACATTTACAAACATTTTCTTTCCAACCCACCCCCGCCAACAAAGCCTTTTAGAGTTGATACATATCAAGCCGAACTTGTGTCAAGTGACTCCTTTCCGAGGCCGAAAGCACATGTCACCTTTAAATGAGCAGTGACACGCTTTGCATCCCTTGGACGAGACAAAGACGCCTTCGATGCATCAATCGTTCGAGTCTTTCGACAAGTTTGCGTGTCGTTCGGCTTGCGGTCCCGACGACAAGTAACTTTAGCGGAAGCTAATGCTAACTAAGCGCGTCAATGAGAGCAGTGCGCGTCTCGACACGGAGCGTTCAAACGCCACTTTTTCCATGAGGCGCCAAAAAGGCCAACTCGAACGTGGAGCAAGAAAATAGGCAAACACTGAAGCGTCAAACAATGAAGCGTCATTCGGTGGCGGCACATCACGTCAAGTCATCGACAGCCTTGCCGCCGCCGCCGCCATGTTTGCTCGGCGCTGGAAAGCGGCGGCGACCCAGACTGGCAGCATCTCTAACAATCTTGGCCGAGGAGATGCCGACTGCACGTTGACTTGTGACAGCGGGCACAAACGCGCTTGAGGCCGGCTGTCCGAGCGGCCATTTGGACGCAAAAGCAATGAAATGACACCTACTTTCCTCTTCTTGGATATCTGCACCGCCATCTTCGCACAGGCCGTACACAGGAAAGGCCGCTCCGGCGATGCGGAAATGCATTTATAGTACGTGTGATCACTTCCTTTGACGTCATGCGCAAACGACGCTTGCCGTTCTTTTTTTGATGAGCATGCGCCTTTCAGCGTACGGCAGACGAAGAGTAACAGAATGTTACTTCAAGCGACGGACTGCCCGTAAGGATAATAAACTATTGCTTTATTTAGAGTTCTTTTTTTCTTTGATCAAGTTTATATCCCCTGTTGCCATCACATCCTACAAGACATAATACAGCACATAATGGTTACAATAACAGGATGTAATCAAAATAGTAGCTAATCGTAATCTAATAATCGTTGTATTGAGGCGGACATTAGGACTAGGCCTCTCATCCAGCAGGCGTACGGTTGGGGTCGGCAGTAACTACCTGCTTCGTTACCTAAGACTGCGGCAGAAGTGGGTGAGGAACATTGTCTTTGTTCGTTATCAACGAGGAGCCAGAGGAACGTTGGCTTTTTCCCTTCGCCTCACGACGGTGGCACAGGACTTGACCAGAAATAAATCAACGCCAGCATTTTACGTTAAGTTCATGATTGATTTGCAGTTCTGGCATTCATTCTTTATCTTTAACCAGATTTTATTTCCCATCTACTCTGGCCCCACCACAAAACCCAAGACCAAACGTTATCTCTTTTCATATCGTTTTCTAATTGTAGAACACTTTGCAAGTCGTTCATGCACTGCATAAGGCGACTAGTTTTTCTTACACAAGTATGCGCTTGTCCCTCCGCTTAAGAGAAAAAAAAAAGGAATTTTTGGAGTCTGAATATTTTTAACTACAAAAGGTTAAAAAAAAAACATCTCAACTTGGTGCATGCGCTACGAAGCCAATCAAACAGAAAACGAGGCTAAGGCAAAACATTCGGAATTGGCACTATGAGAACGATGGAAACCGTTTGAGCGTTAATCCCGCCATGGCGGACAGATGCGGAACACGAGCACACGGGAGCGTTTGGCGTCTCAACTTTTTATTGTTTATTTACAAACAACAGCAAGCTGCCGGAGAGAGGCGGCGGTGCTCACACTCGGGAAGGGTACAACATCTGAGGACAAAACACAAATTTGTTTTAGTTAAAAAATAATAAAATCACACGTCACCGGGCTTGCGTGTGTGTCCCTCCACCAATCACGGAGCGCATGCACATGCGTTGCATCCGTACCACTCGTATGCGATGTCCGATGGCTTTGGCGGGCAGGTTGCTGGTGAACTTTGCCCTCACCATGCCGCTGTTGCCGTGGGCGCGCATCACCTTGCCCCAAATCACACGTGTCTTGTTGGGCTTACCGCCGGGCGTCACCGTGTTCCTGAGACACACACACACACGCTTGCGTCAGTACCTTTCCAGATGAATGCAAAAGGCCACGGTTTGCGTCAAGCGGGCCATGGCGCCAAGTGCCTGCACACTTGCTCCGTGGAAAAAAACGGAGCGGCCAATGAAGCGGGCTTCGCTCGGGTTGTTTCTTTCAAGAGCAAAATTCATCAAGTGGGACTTTGGGCAGGCGCCGGCCGGTGTTGGTGGAAACGGAAAAGCCCCACAACAATCTCAGAGAGAACATTTTGCCTGCTCTTTGAGCCACAGTTTGTTTCTTTTCTTGAAGCAAGATTTGCCAGTTATTAGATTTGGTCCGATCGTTTTTTCCTTCTTTGGAATCGACATCGGCCCTCGCGAGTCACGCCCTCTCCTCGGAAGAAAGGCACGGCCGGCCGGCATGTACGCAAAGCGAGGAAGGAAGCAAGGAGACTGACTTCTTGGCCTTGTAGACGTAAGCGCATCGTTTGCCCAGGTAGAAGTCGACCTCGTCGCGGCTGTAGCAGCCTTCCAGCTTGAGCAGCGCCGTGTGCTCGCGCTGGTTCCGCAGGCCGCGCTTGTAGCCGGTAAAGATGGCCTTGCTCCACAGCCTGCGCACACACAAAGCACCATTAGTGGAGCCTACCGCCGGATTCTCTCGCAGCCATTTCATCCCCGTTTTGAAGCGGGCGGTGGAGCCCAGCCGCCAGACGCAATCGCAGAGAAACTTATTCGGCGTGAAACAAGGCAACGGTCCACTTGTGCCGCTTGAGTGAACTCGCCCAACCTGAGAGCAAATTTTCCGTGGGCAGTATTGTCCGGCCGAGCGTCAGTAACCTGCTCCACGAACCGTCACGAACCGTCACCCCGACCTCCCAGATTCTCCAGTCTTGTCCAATTTAGTAAATAAATCTCGCTACGCCGTCGTTGGACCCGGAAAGCGACATTTTGTCAAGTAAGAATCAACTTTACCTTCCTGGCATCTTGGCTTGACTTTGTTGGAGAGCTCACCTGTGCGCACACACACACACAACATGCACAGTCAATTGAGATCACATTGTGACGAAAAAGGGTCATGTGGAAATGTATCCGTTGAAATGTTAAAATGACAAGATCCAGCACATTTCACGTCCACAACGTGGAACCAATTCAACGGGGGATATTGCTGTTTACGATCACGTGCGCATTGACAGCGGCACCCCATTCGATTTCCGAGCCACACCGGAACAATTATCATAGCTGGCAAAGGTAACGGGTCCAAACCGTTCCGAACTTGCGGCGAGGACAACGCGATAGCTGTAAAACGAACACGCAAAGGTTCCGGAGAAGCGCCAAAGGCCACTTGGAGCGTCTGAGCTCGGTGAAAACCTCTTCGCGGTGAACGCTTGGAGACAGCCGCAGAACAGATAGCTAGCACTTAGCGGCAGAATCCGAGCTCAATCTGGGTCATCATCAAGTCCGCAAAGAGCCAAGCGCGTACGGAACGCCAAGACGGGACAACGGCAAGAAGCGAGCACAAATTAGTCACATTGGTCAAAGTCTTTTCGACTTTTTTTGCAGACATGTTAAGCTTCTTACCCTGGCCGCTAGCTCAAAAATGGCGAAAAAGACCGTGCGAAAAGAATGCTGGGAAATTATTGCCAAACGTGGGTGGCCGCGGTGCGCCTGCTCAAAAAACACGTTGGTTGGTGTACCAGTACAGTGTTTCGAACACTTGTACAGTGTATGTACACAATGGTCGTCAGGCTGACACAATTGAATGTATTGCTAGTATTATTTTGGAATATAAAGCAATTTAGGAACGGGGTCTCCTTTCCAAACGACCAATTTTGGGGCCTTACAATTGGTGCTGAAAATCGCCACGCACACACAAAAAAAACCCTCAATTGCCAGTTATTCAGGGGGGGGTGATTTCCATTTTTAGTCCAATTCACCCAAAAACGAATTAAAATGGATTCAATAAATGAAAAAATAATCATCATCAGCAGTCTTAATATACCCCTAATACATGGACTCGTTGCATTTTCATGAGAATATTTCTTGTGGTGTACACTTCATCATTTACACGTTTTTGTGGCTTGGAAGAGGAATACAAGTTTGAGGTCAAGTGGAAACAAACATACAAGGATATTCCAATTTCAATATTTATTCGACAGACAACCGAATTCTAAAATCTTTTTTTTTTAATAACAGTAAGAGACATGAGTGAAAACGTGTCAAACATTTTTGGATTAAAAAAAAAGTGTACTTTTCCAGAAATCCGACCATTGCTGTGGTAACCAACTCTACTCACATATGAAGCCTGTGAGAATCACAAGTCATTCAGAAAGGCCGCGCTGTCGTCTCCATATCTTTATATACACAACTACACAATCTTTGTATTTACACAATACATTTGTACACAAATGGGCAGCCGGCGCAGCCTCATCAATCTAATGTCGCGGAATGCAACAGGGGCCTGCCGCAATCAAATGACTGCCGAGCGTGGCCGTGTGGGGAACATCGTAAGTGACCAAGATGAGAGAGACACAAGGTGCAAAATGAGAGACACAAACGTGACACACATTAAAAAAAAAAAAACCACACACACAAGCCGACACATCCGCCTCTTACCAATAGCATAGTTAGCAACGCACGCGTTAGCCAGCCAATCAGACACATTTGGATGTTCAAAGTTCCGATGCATTTCAACTGCTTTTGTTTTCTTCTAATCTGCTTCTTTCCACATATTCACATAAGCTGCATACAGTTGACTGTGAACAGCACGCCTACCATCTTCGCACACGCTACACATCTATCGAGACATGAAATCAACACCAAAACATCAGTATTCTTGGCTAATTGTTGCCAATCTACGCAAGAGTATTGCTGCCACCAAGAAAGAAAAAGACTCAATGTCAGTTTATAACGTGATCAATTCCACGTTTCAATGTGACGAATTTCATGGCAAATGGGATGCATTTCATCGCAAAAGAGATCAAATGCCATCACACGTCTTGTGAGGCCAAACGTATTCACCGTCAGGCGACTGCCAATCAATGTCCTTTTTGTCTTAGCTTCAAAGGTAGCAGCTATGTCATCGTTCTTGTAAATAAAAGAAACGTGGCAGTAATACACTTCAGCACGAATGAGCAATGTGAAACGTCATTAGCAATAACCAGGTCAACCGTTATAGCCCAGGTAGGGTCACTCACGTGTCAGTCGTGTGACATCATGTCAAATCACGTGATGTTTTTTCGCACTAGTGTGTCAGGTGAAAAAAAGAACAAGTACGCACGGACCCACGCAACCTTGCCAATGGGCTGCTGTCACGATATGCCAACGAGAACGCAAACTGGTGCATAAAGAGGCCGGGCGGATCTTTACGTGTGTTGTGACTACGCGGCAGCGGCGGCGGCTACATGGCAAGCGAGGCTCCGGACGAGGATGAGGTCATCGAGGTGCCGCTGGTGGCGACGGCGTGTCTGGGCGGGGCCAAGCGGAGAAGCGCGCTGACGGTGGCCGCCACCAGGGGAAGACCTTGTTCCTCCAGGATGTGAAGTGGAAGACACAAGTCACTCTGGACACGCACACACAACATGGAGGGAGGGAAGGATGGATGGATGGATGGATGGATGGATGGATGGATGGATGGATGGATGGATGGATGGATGGAGGGATGGATGGATGGAGGGATGGATGGATGGATAGGGAGGCCAAAAAGACAACAACGCAAAGATGGATCAACACAAGTGAAATGAGGCAAACGCAAAAAGGGCAAACCAGGATGGCGGACTCCCGGGACAGAGGATGGGATGGACCACGCGGAATCGCTCTTCACTCGCTTGCTTCGCCACGCTCCACGTGAGACCGGCTCAGCAAGCGCTTGTTCTACATGAGCGCCGTGATCCATGGGCGTGCGGTGGCCCGTTTTGTCTATGTGCGTCCTCCCTAATGAGCCCGCGGCGGGCGGGCGGGCGGGCGACGGGAGTTGAAAATTCACTGTTCAGATTGGTGCTAATAATGACGTCGCATAGTGTCACGGTGGCGAGGACCTTTGCCGAGGACCTTCGCCAAAAGCTAGGACGTGATGATAGGAAGGCCGCCCGTCATGACATGAAATCACTTCTGAGTACGTGAACAAGGAAAAGGAAGAAGGGAAATGGGAGGGCAAGAAAAACACACAATCGTTAGGAAAAAAGAGGCAAGTGAAGAAAGACGGACAGTGACACCATCAATCGTCGTCGCCATTGAACACATTGCCTCCCGCGTGGATGGAGTGCCAAAATGTCAACGCTGCATACCTTCAGAATAAAAGTGGGGAATCCCATTCGCTATATCGTCATAAATCGTTCAGCATCAGAGAGGGCTCTAGAAATTTGAGCCTTTCCAAAACGTACGCCATATTGCACAAAGAATTAGCGGGACCCAAACATACTTGCCTAGTTGCTAACAGGTCCTGATTTGCTTGATGTCATTTTGGTACCCTCGCTCACCCTTACCAATGCGGAACGAGCACAAGCAGCGACGGCTCCGGCGAGTCTCTTACCTGAGCGACGCCGATCCTGCGACACGCCTCCAGGAAGTTCTCCACGTTCCTCCGACATTTGGCCATCGTCAGTTTAGGCTGGGGACACACGCGGGGCGGTTGGCATAGCAACGGAGGGGAGGGGAGGGCCGGGACTCGACCGGTGGCTCGCACAGCGACCGTGGGACTCACCACGGCGGGGGAGGGCACGTGTATGCTGGGCACCGATCGCGGCCGCACGTGATTGGCCAGGTGACACAAGACCACGCCGTCCGTCAGCGCCGCCCCCAGGTCGCCCGGCAACGACACCTTCAACCGCCCCTCGATGTTCTGACAAATGCAACAAACGATTAATGCCCGGCAACGGGTCTCCCTCCCTTTGCAAAGTCGGCTTTCTCTTTTGCTATTTAGCTTGACGAGCGCCGATGGAATAAGGCGTCGGGCGCCGTCGTGGACGGAACGCGAACCCCCGCGGCCAACGGAAGCGCCCGCCTTCACCGATGCGTTTCGATCGAGCCCCAAATGTTCGTGGCTGTGTGCGGCCCGATGAGTCCAAACACAGTGCTGCCATTGAGCACAGTGCTGCCATTGAGCACAGTGCTGCCATCGAGCTAGCTGTCCTTTGGGGAATATGAATTGGGCAAAATGAACATGCCCCCCCCCCCCCTTGTTACACCGAGCGCCCAAAGAGAGAGCCCTCCCTCCGGCAAACACGGCGCGTTATCTGGTGGAAACAAACATTTGGGCCACCTTCCTGAGCTGCTCCACCAGCTGGGCATCGTGTCCAAGGACGGCGGCCGGCGCTTCCTGCGGGTGCTGAGCGGAGGCCGGGGCATCGCCTGGACAACAAAGGGGGAAGGGGGGATCGGCACATGTTAAGCTCGCCTCACTGGCACGGAGCGGCACTCGCTCGCTCACCCCTCCTCTTTTCCTCACGCTGGCTGAGGCGATACAGAAAGCTCTCCGGGCGTACGCTGAGGCCGCGACAGGAAGCGGCGTCCCCCGAGCCGGGATTGCCTGGAGATACAAAGTAGGCCGAGTCAACGCGGCCGCACGATCCCACGACAAAGGCTTCCGGCGGGCGGTCCCGTCTTACCGCTCGGCGAGAGGCCGCTTCGCTCTTCGCCCTGCTGGCACAAGCGCGCACGTTAGCGTGGCAGCCGAGACGCGGTCATTTTGCAAAGACGGCCGGCGCCGAGCTGTCGTCACGTTGCAAATGCAGGAGGACAATTCTTACCATGAAGAGTGCAGAGTCATCTGTGTGGGTGGAGCGTCTCAAGGGGTAGACGTTCTGCACGCACGGACACACACACACACACACACACACACACACACACACACACACACACACACACACACGCACACACACACACGCACACACACACACACACACACACACACACACACAGCCGCAAAGTGAGTGCTGGATGTTAAGGGGCGGGACGTGAGAAGGATGCCGGCGGGTGGGCGGGCTTTGGGGCTACCTTGCCGTCCGGGCTGGACTTGGTAGGACTCTGCGAACAAATAAATGCAGGCAAACTGGTCAACAACTTTCACCAAGCACAAAAGGTTGAGTCAGCGCCAGGCTGCTTTTGCCTGCATGCTTGGAATAAACATGAACTTGGAACTACTTCCCAAAAGTGAGGTGAGAAAGGACTTTCGAACGTTTTGTAAGCAAGCTCATAAAACAGAATCAAATCTTCCCGGATGGTGACGCCGGTCGCTACCTTGGCGTCGGGCTGCGGGGGGCGCGTCTTGTGTCGCTCCTCGTCGTACCTGAGGGCGGCCAGCTGAGCCTCTCGCCTCATCCTCTCCACGCCGGTGCCTCTCTGAGCGACACGCGGGTACCAGGTCAGGACGAGGTCCCGCGGACATCGACAGCGGCCGACGTGACCTTACCTGAAGGTGGCCGCTCGCTGTAGCGAGACCGCCATCCGCCACGGTCCTGTCGGACACACAGCGAGGATGCCGTCTTGATCGGGAATAGACGTCGCCGCGCTGACGAGCTAGATGCTAGCGTGCGCGTACCTGGCCGGTCTCGGTCCGGAGTCGTCGATTCGGAATAAGCTGCCTTTACCCGGAGAACCCTGACTCGCCAGACAAAGGCAAAGTAGTGAAAAAACAAGACACAAGATACTAACAAGCGGCGCTCTCGTACGTACCGGAGCGCCGATGCGTCTCTCAATGTAGGCCATGAACTGCGAGCTGAGGCTGGCTCGTCCCGCCGCTCCTCGTGCCGCGCTCCTCGCTGCTTCCTCCTCTTCCTCCCCGCCGTCAATGAAGTCCATCTGCTCCGGCTCATCTGCGCACGCCATCGAGCGACCGTGTGAGCGACTTGCCGCCACGCCTCCCTCCTAAAATAATAAAGCACCGGTGTGCTCACGTGTGCCGTTGGCCAGCAGATGGGCCGGCGGCGGCGCTCGCTTCAACTCTTTGTGGACGTCCGGCACGCGAGCGGGACCCTCGGACAGGTCCTTGTGAAACACATACACACACACACACACAGGCGGGTCACGATGTCATACATCTTTGGTGTTTCGCGATGACGTCGACCCATCCAAAATAATTTGGTGCAATATTGTGAGCGTGTCTGACCTCATTTCCTGACCATCTTTTGTCTCCACTGTCCACACTGTTGAAGCCTGAATCCAAGGCTCCGGAGGGACGACCAGAGTACAGCTCATCCGTGCTAACACACACATAGACAGACACGCCAAGTGAGCGACTGGCAATGCAGACTGAGCAGCTCCGTGTGCTCGCTCGCTGGGGAATGATGAGTTCGGACCAGGAGCCGGAGTTGAAGGTCGCTCTGTCGTGTTCTGGCAGGTCAGGGGTCGTCTTGCTGGCCTCCGTGTTGAGGAACTTGAAGATGTGAACTTTGCCCTTGATGCAAATCTACACAACGTAACCAGATCAATGACGGCCGAGTCCCGGCCGGCTGAGGTCGAAGCGTTTGGAAAAATCATCTCTTCCGGACGGCGACCGGCTCAGGTCGGGTCGGGTCCCCGACCCATTCTCGGCGACGCGCTGTCGTTTGGGAGCGGCTCGTACCTGCGCGGGCGGCGTGTGCAGCGGGTTGTTGTCCAGCACCATGGTGTGCAGCTGCGACAGGCGCGTGTAGCACAGCGGGATGGACGTCACCTTGTTACACGAGAAGTCGAGACGAACCAGCGGCAGCCCGGCCAGCTCTGGAAAGAGACGCGCGGCCGTCACCGTGTGTCGCGCAAAAGACGCCCTTTTTTACCCCATGCGGGTGTCCTTCTTACAAATCTTGAAAATGGCTTTGGCTCTTGGACCACACAAATGATTTGACTGACTGAAAAGGGAGGATTTGGGGGAACGGCGATGGAAAGCAGACTCAACGTAAGCCCAAAAATAAAATCAAGCAAAGTCAGTCATTCAAAGGTCGCTAAAAGAAAGTGAATTTGAAAGAAAAAAAAAACATTCACAAGCAAATTCAACTTCAAGCAAACTCTTCTAACCTCGGCGAGTGCCTACATACGTACCAGGAGGAAGGGCGACCAGGTGGTTCCTCCTGATGTTCAGGTCTCTGAGCGCCTCCAGCTGGCCAACCTGAGAAGGCAGCGTCCTGATCTCGTTGCAGCTGACGTCCTGCAGGGAGGAGGCGGCACCCGTCAACGCTTGGCACCAAGGCCGATTCGGTGGCTCCCCACCGTCTCCCGACGTCTCCGGCTACCCACCAGCTCCGTCAGGTGCCTCAGCTGGCCCACTTCTTCAGGCAGCGCCACCAGTTTGTTATTGCACGCGATCAGAACCTTCAGCGGGAGACTGCACAGGACCACCGGCAGCGCCGACAGCTGGTTGCGACTGACGCGAGCGTACGGCGGCGGTGAGTGACAGGCGGCGAGGGGCGGGCGGGCGGCGGGACTGGTGGTACATTGGTACCTGAGGTTCAGGTAGGTGAGAGCCTGCAGGTTGATCATGTGATCGGGCAGAGATCTCAAACAATTCTGGTAGACGTTCAAACCCTCCAGAGACACCAGCAGGCACACCTCCGCCGGAAGATCCGACAGGCGGTTCCGAGACAAGTCTGCATATGGAGAGAAAACGCACGAGCGCCTTGCACTAACACACTTGGTTTGCTGCTACAGTAAAAAAACTTGTGACTTGACTCCCAACAATGGCCTGTGTGTGCGTGCGCGCGCACTTGTCCGAGGCGAGCGCTGCGCTTGAGGCGGCGTACGATATTGACGCCGATGGCATCGTTTGTCCACGTGGCAAAGCTTTGCGCATTTGGAGTCACGGCGAAAGGCGCCGATATCGGATATCGATATCCAGTGACCCGGTGTCGCCATCTTGACGGTCGACACCGTCAATTGTATCCGTGGCGACCGATGGAAGTTTTTCCCCCCCAGCAAACTCCATCAATGTCGATTCTGTCATGTGCTGATGCCATTTTCCCATCTGGATGGATCAGGATGCATGCACAGTTTTGTCGATCTTGAATTGTTTCGAGAGCTTAACAAGTTGCTTACTAGACGGCAAATGCATCGATTGCTCTGTAAGTTCCAATCGTGATTTTGACCAACTTTCAGACTGTTCCTCCCTTTGAATCAAGACACATTGATGTACTTTGCAGCAGGATAATGAGACGCATAAGAATTGCTGTTATTTATAGTTTATGGAGAAATTTGAGCTGACATGTTTGGGGGGGGGGGCGGCCCCTGAACTCCAAAGAGGTTGACGCCGCCGCTTGAGCGCACTTGAAGCATTAGCGGGATGCTAATAGGCGCTAACGTGCTAAACTGCTAGCACCACCAAAGTTGGCTCTAAAGTGGCCGAAAGTTGACCAAAGCTCGCGTTGTCGCTTCAACCCAACAAAGACGCCAGCGAGCGAGAGAGCGAGCGAACGTCTCCAAAACTCCGACTGTTGGAGCGAGTGCTGCGCTCGGGGCGGCTGAAGCAACATGTTGTTGTCACTTGGAACCGAAACGAGACTTGTCCTACGAAGTTGCTCCGAAACGCCACCAAACTACTCGGAGAACATTTGGACGACGGCGAGGACTCTGCTGCCCCGCGGGGACTCACCGGCCCTGGTGGTGTCGGTCAGGTCGTGGTTGGCGGCGCCGCGGGGGAACTCCTTGAGCTTCCTGCCACTGAGGTTCAGACAGCCGGTGGCCGAGGCTTCGTCCAGAGCCCGCTCCAGAGAACGATTCCACGGCACCGGGCCCGCCGCCGACGTCAGCCCGTTGTTACCGGCCACGAGGACGCCCCCCGCGCCGGCACCGGTCCCGCCGCCGCCCCCGCCACTACTAACCGCGAAGCCGAGTCCGGTGTTGTCCGTCGCAGAGCCCAACAACACCGAGGTCGCCATTACACTCCGGTCGGTTCCTTAGCCCGCTGTGCTAATGCTCATGCTAATGCTAACCATCCCACCCTAAACTTTGGAGAGAGGTCTGCGCATGCGCAAAACGCGGGCTCCGTTGCCGCAGAAACTTTTACCAAACGCTTGATTGTTTTTTGTAGAGCTTTTAAATGGATGTCTTTGTGTACAAACGTTTATAGTGACGAGAAAACAGCTCAAATTAAGAGATTCATGCACATGTGACTGTCATCATTTTTGCTCTTAATGAAGAGCGGAAAAACAATCTGCTCATAAAGCAGTGCAAAATTGGCAGGACGTTTATCCTTTCGCCGTTGCACAACGCCGGAAGAAACGTTGTTTGGAAGACTCTAACTCCCACAATTCCACGCGGCGGCGTCGCTTTGACGCATGCGCGCGGCCTGCCTGCTGGCGGCTGAGTCGTGGTGTGACTGTCATGGCGGCGACTTACGAGGAGATCCTGAGGAGCGAGTTTCCTGACATCGACTCGGAGTTGTTCGACTACATCACAGGTGAGAGGGTGGACCAGTCACCGCGTGTTGGCTGGCTTTCTGTCGCCGGTTTCTGTTGCTTCCTTCCTCCCTCCGTGTCAGACTAGGGCCGGCCGGCCGGCCGGCCGGCCGGGGCACCCTGCTAGCGATAAAGTAGCTAAGCAGTTACCCGGCGTGGCTCACCGGGATGAGCGAGTTTGGCGTTTGCTTGCTGGCTGCGAGGCTCCATGCCGACCGAGATGTCGGTTTTGATGGAACCAAAAATCGCTTCCACTGACATTTTCCGTCTCTTCTGGCATTTCGAGTTTGATTCAGAAAAGGCGAGTGAGTATGCCATATTTTCAAAAAAGGCTCATTGATTTCTTTGACAGCAGCATGAGTAGATAAGTCTCTTCAGGACGAGTGCAACCATGTAACATGTGACTTCATTCACAATTAAGAACGCCAACGACCCAACGCGCACCAGTCTCTGACCCGCTTCTCAATACAGCTGACCAGTTGCTAATCAATAAAAGAAACGAGTCGTTTCTTAAAAGTAGGGCTACACCTGAAAGCCATTTTAAGAATCCATTGAAAGGTCAGGGTGATTTTCTGAATTTCTGTCCGCTTTTTCCAGAACGCGACATCATTTCCAAGTGGCTGGACACGCACGCGTTCGTTCACCTGTTCGAACTAGTCTACGTTCGCAGAAACAACTTAGGAATGTCCAAGAGATGGCAGGCCCCGGGCGCTATTGTTGTCATTTGACTTTGGGCTCACTGACGTTGGTTCAGGTCGCACGGGTTTGCTAGCATTTTGTCAAGTTGCTTCTCTTGTGTGCGCGTGCAGGGGTGTTGGACGGCTGCGGGGCCGACTTTGAAGACGGCGAGGAGGTCTTTGAGGCGGTGGGCGGCGTCCTGCAGGAGGTGTCGGCCGACTCCAAGAATGAGGACGACGTCCGCGGCATCTGCCTGCGGATGTTCAACACGCTGCGACTGTGAGAGCACGTCCACTTGCACGAGTCGCCGCCGCCGCCGCCGCGCGCTCACGCCACCTTGACTGTATGTGTGTAACGTGTGAACGTGTTTATGTGCACGCGGATGGGTTTGCTGGTTTGAGGTGCGCTCGCGTGTGTGTGGCGTGCGCGTGCGTGCGTGTTTGTCGAAGGCGTGCGTGATGCGTGACGCCTGTGTGTTCAGGAGCGGCTGTCCCGTCTCGCAGCGTCAAGTGTTGCTGGACGCGCCGGTGCAGCTGTCCCAGATGTCGCCGGACACGAGTGAGTGGCCGCCGACGCGCGCCGGCGTGTCTTTTTGCGCGGCTGACGTCTGTGTTTTTCTTGCTGTTTTTTTTTTTGCCGCCGCGCGCAGCCTTGGCCAACGAGGACGTTCGGGGCATCTGGATGATGAAGCGTCCTCAGAACACGGTACGTGTGCCTCCGCCGCTCTCAAGCTTCAAATAGACTCAAAGATTCGCAACGTGATAGCAGTGACGAGCTCGCAGCGCCGACCGCTGACGGTTTGGCTCTCCACTTACGGACTCGTGTGTTCCCAGATGGTGGACACCAAGAAGCTGGAGAAGGCGGAGGCAAAGCTGAAAGCCAAACACGAGCGACGCAACGAGAAGGACTCGCACAAGGCCTCCGCTCCACTGTGGGTTTCTGGCCTTTTTGCTCGCTGTCCGTCCCGCTTTGCCATTTGCCTCACTCCGACCCGTGGCGCCCTCAGTGTCCTGGAGGAGGCGTCGGCCAGCCAGGCCAGCAGCAAGAAAGAAGGACGAGTGGACCCGGCGGGAAAGAACCGCAGCTACGACATCCGCATCGAGAACTTTGACGTGTCCTTCGGTGAGAGGTGAGGAGCGGTCGTGAGCGAGCCGAGCCGGAGCGGTCGTGAGCGAGCCGAGCCGAGCCGGAGCGGTCGTGAGCGAGCCGGCGCCGCGTGTCGGGCTCCTGGGGTTTCCACAAAGGTGCCTTTGGTCCTCAGGTGTCTCCTTCAGGGCGCCGAGCTGGCGCTGGCGGCGGGCCGGCGCTACGGCCTGATCGGCCGCAACGGGTTGGGCAAGACCACGCTGCTGAAGATGCTGGCCGGCCGCAGCCTGCGCGTCCCCTCTCACATCTCCATCCTCCACGTGGAGCAGGAAGTGGCGGGCGACCAGACCACGGCGCTGCAGAGCGTCCTGGAGAGCGACGCGCTCAGGGAGGGCCTGCTCCGAGAGGAGCGACGCCTCAACGCGCGCGTGGCCAACGGAGCGTGAGTGGGGCCGGCCGATGCTTTGTACTCGGTCGGGTCAAAAGGGCCATCGCGACGGAGCTTTGCGTCTGACTTTGGCCAAACGCTATTCTGACACGCTTATGATGCCTTTCAGAGCCGAGGGGGGGGAGAGTGTGCGCCTGTCTGAAATTTACTCCAAACTGGAGGAGATCGAAGCCGACAAAGCCCCCGCACGGTAAGCGAGCGAGCGAGCGAGGCATCCGGTAGGAGGCTGTGATTGACATCCGTTGTCATCCAATCAGAGCCTCCATCATCTTGGCCGGTCTGGGATTTTCTCCCAAAATGCAGCAGCAGCCCACCAAGTGAGTTTACGCACACACGCATGTGCCGCCTGCACATACGCAAGCAAGCAAGCAAGCAAGCACACATTCAATTTCATGTGTGTGTGCACGTAGAGAGTTTTCAGGAGGCTGGAGGATGAGGTTAGCGTTGGCAAGAGCTCTCTTTGCTCGGTGAGTTTTTTTGCCACGTCAATCACACCTGACTGAAGTCGCACTTGTCACATCTTCATTTGTGCGTGTGTGTGTGTGTCATTAGGCCCGACCTGCTGCTTCTCGACGGTGAGTCACATGACCTCAGCTGCACTCTCGACACTCGCGGTGTAGTGGTATGAAGCCGTAGGAGCGCTCGAGGAGCGCGGCGGACGGCACCCGCCGATGTCGTTTTGCTAGCCAAGCCATGGGGTTTTTTCTCCACCCCACCCCACCCCGCCCCCTCCCGAGTGCAATAGAACGTGCAAAGAAAGAGTCTGCCGTATCAGATGAGAACACAGAAGAGAGAATTGCGGTCCCGGCCAGCCACTGTGTGGATTTTGCGCAGCGTTCCAACAGCGAGCGACAGAATGTGCCTTCCCGACTCCAATTGTAGCTTGCGGCACAAAGCAAAAGTGGACGACAAGGTTAGGTAGCGTGTGCGTAGTGCTCGCCGTGCTCCAGCTAAACGTGCCACGCGCCTCTTTCCAGAGCCCACCAACATGTTGGACGTCAGCGCCATCCTGTGGCTGGAGAACTACCTGCAGGTCTGGTTGCGAGCGACGGGTCACCCGCCGTCCGCGTAAGCGCGGCGCTGCTCTAAGCGTGGCGCTGGTGTCAACGGCTCCCTCCCCTCCCCTCCCCACCCACCCCAGACGTGGCAGTCCACCATCTTGGTGGTGTCCCACGACCGCAACTTTCTCAACGCGGTGGTGACGGACATCGTCCACCTGCACTCGCGTAGGCTGGACACTTACCGCGGCGACTACGAGAACTTTGTCAAGACCAAAGAAGATCGGCTCAAGAACCAACAGCGAGAGTACGAGGCGCAGCTGCAGTACAGGCAACATATCCAGGTGAGCGCTCGGCACATTTTCAGCCAGGACGCTCGTATCCGTCCGGCCGTGCTTTGGATCGGGCGTTGTGGAACGGAAATTCAGGTGCATGCGTGCGTGCGCACGCACGTGTCTTTTTAGGTGTTTATTGACAGGTTTCGCTACAACGCCAACCGAGCGGCTCAAGTGCAGAGTAAACTCAAAGTGCTGGAAAGATTGTAAGTGCTCGTGAGTAGACGGCGGCGCAGCGCGGCGCAGCCCTTAGAAGGACCACCATTCTTACCGAGGACGTTTCGCCACGCCGACATTTGCCCACAGGCCCGAACTGAAGCCCATCGAAAAAGAAGCCGAGGTCACGCTGAGGTCCGAACAAAGCCGTGCCGGTGATGCGCTCAGCTCCAAAAAGTGCGCTTGAGTTGACTTGAATCCTTTTGTCGGCGTGTCAGGTTCCCGGACAATTTTGAGAAGTTGTCTCCTCCCATCCTGCAGTTAGACGAGGTGGAGTTCTACTACACACCAGACCAGCGCCTCTTCTCCGGACTCAACCTGTGCGCTGACCTGGAGTCTCGTGTCTGCATCGTATGTCTTTGCCGTCTTACAGACGTCTGACGGCCAGTGTGTGTGTGTGTGTGTGTGTGTGTGTGTGTGTGTGTGTGTGTCTGTGCGCGCGTGCGTGTGCGCACGCCACAGACGTGAGTGAGGCAAAGGTGATGTCAGAAATGCAGCATCTCAGACATTGCGCTGGAGGCACGTCTTAAACGCGTCTGCTCTTGCCACATACGTGCTCTGAACGCGTGCGTCGGAAACATTTCTCCGAAGCGTCCTCATGTAAGGTGTACTGCACCCTTCTCAGGTGGGCCAGAACGGCGCCGGGAAGAGTACGGTCCTCAAGCTCCTGATGGGCGAGCTGACTCCCGTCAGCGGAGTCCGGCAAGCTCACAGGTGAGACGGCCGCCGAACGACTGGACTTGGTGAACGTCGCTCGATCCTTAGCGTGTCAAGTGCTTTGGAGTGATTTGACATTTTCAATGGAGAAAGTTCACAATGTGACGTCAACAGGAATCTGAAGATCGGCTACTTCAGTCAGCACCACGTGGACCAGCTGGACCTGAACGTTTGCTCCGTGGAGTTGCTACTCAACAAGTTTCCCGGTAGGTCACTGGTGGGTGCGAGCGTGCGGCGGCCACGCCACGCCCCCTTCTGACTTGCACGTTGGTGGCGGCAGGTCGGACGGAAGAGGAGTACCGCCACCAGCTGGGAGGTTACGGTATCACGGGAGAGCTGGCCACCAGGCCCGTGGCCAGCCTGTCCGGAGGGCAGAAGAGTCGGGTGGCTTTCGCCCAGATGACCATGTCCTGGTAAGGCCTGGCCGGCCGGCCGGCCGGCTGCCGCTCATGGAGTCATCTGATGCGGCTCTCCCTCCCTCCCTCCCTCTGCCCTTTCAGTCCCAACTTCTACATCCTGGACGAGCCCACCAACCACCTGGACATGGAGACCATCGAGGCGCTCGCCAACGCGCTCAACAAATTCAAAGTGAGTCCAGCGGCGGGCGAGGCGTTTGACATTGAAGTAGTGCGAGGGACTTGGCTATCGCAAGCGCCAGCCAGAGTCAATTTGAAGGCCGTGTGCATGCGGCAGGGCGGCGTGATCCTGGTGTCGCACGACGAGCGTCTGATCCGTCTGGTGTGCCAAGAGCTGTGGGTGTGCGACGGCGGCAAAGTGTGTCGGCTGGACGGCGGCTTCGACCAGTACCGCGACGCCCTGCACGAGCAGTTCAAGAGGGAGGGCTACCTGTGAGGCGCCCACGGGACTAGCGATCATTCATGTTGTCTTCTTTTTAGCGCGCAGATGTTCTATTTACTAAGAAAATAAACGTCACACACCACACATGCGCTTCACTGCCTTTTTGGCTTCCAACCTTGCACTCGATGGCGCACCGCTCACCGACGGAACGCCGCCTCAGCCGTTTCATTTTTCAATCGTTGTCTGTAACATCTTCAGAAAGCAAAACAACTGGTAATCCTCACAGGCGTCAATCACTTCAAATATGAGGTTTTTGATGGCCATTGAAGACAAGCATCGAGGGCCGCGGGATCAGACTCGCTATCGGGTCGTTAAGGTCCACCGTAGAAAAGTCGGCTCATTTGGGACGAGGGAGACATTTGATTTTCTCTCTTCCACCATAAAGCAAATGTTGCGTTCTGCTCCTCAACTTAAAGACACTCTTTTATTCTTAGCAAAAAGTTTTCAAAGAAGGAAAATGAGTCAAAACATTGGTCGCTCCGCAGCCATCCGCCTATCTGTCCGTCCGTCCGGCCTCAGTACTGGAAGCTTCTCTTCGTCTGGATGTCATCCAGAATCTGCTGCAGCTCCTCGTCTTCAAAGCGTCCTTCCAAGCTACATTGGACACACCCAAATCAAACAATCACGGCGTCGGGTCAAAATGGATTGGAGCGGGAGGTCCGCTGCTCACCTGGGGATCAGGGCCTTGGCTTCTTCGGCCGCTTCGGGACACAAGTTGGCCAAACTGGCCAACTCAAACTTGTGAAGCTTTTTCTGGAGGAGAAGGCTGCAGGCCCAGAGCAAAACAAAAAACATTCACAACCTAATTTTGCAATGCGTGGTGAGCAAAACAGGCCAGGCCAGGCCAGGCCGGACCTGCGCACGGCCGTGATGGTCTCTCGATTCTTGAAGCGGCTGAAGCGCACGGTGTAGTTGAGGGTCTTCATGAAGACCTCGGAGAGCTCCTGCTCGTCCTCGGCGCTCTCGTTCTGCTGCTTGCGGTGCTCCAGCAACATGCGCACCTCCGAGTTCAGCAGAGTCTCGGAATTCTCAAACTCTGAAACGCAGAGACAGCGATGGAATCCAACTCGTGTGCTTTGGCCACAGTCTGCCGTTGAAAAGACCCCATTTTAAATATTTCAAAAAAGATACGAGCTGACGACTTGGAGCAAACGGTGGCAAAAGGCGAGTCACTTCTTCAACAAAGTGTCTCATTGGCGCCTTGTTGTTTTGCACAAGCCTCACGAAAAGAGATTTCCCCCGCAAACAGAAGGAGAAAAGAGGACTATCCCACGGCACGCGCGCGCGCACACACACACACACAAAAGGACATGTCGAGTTGGACCTTTGGGAAAGAGCAGCTGCGAGGCGTCTTCTTCTATATCGCCGACATGCGGCGTTGAACCCGCGGCCGCCATCCGACGAGGAGCGGCGCTGACCGGCCGCCGGGAGAACAACGAGCGAGGCCAACGTGGATGTGCAACAACAAGTAGCCAGAGTCGCCGGAGGGACGCGTCCGCTGGCTGCAATAATACAAGCGGAAAAGCCGGTCTGAAATCGAGCTTGGCTTCCGCCTCATTTCTAGTGCAGTAGCGCCACCAGGCGGCCGGCGGCCACCTACCCACAACACTATATAACATGCATGAATAATAATAAAATAATGCCAGGGACGTAAATACAAATTAAGAAACTGGGGGACCTAATTTCAAAGTTTTAACAAAGTTATTATTATTATTATTATTTGGTGAAACTCTTTCCACAGATTTCATAAACGCTCCAAAAACGGAAAAGGCGCGCCTCCGACCAGAGCCAAAATGGATCAGAAGAAACATTGAAAACATTCAAATGGGAACCTAATTTCAAAGTTTATATGTTTCTTATTTTTGAATGACTGAATGTCCAACTCTTGGTAAACGCCCCCAAAACGACGTCATTTTCACGCGACCCGGCGCCGAAGAAGCGCACCTCCCTCCCACCAGAGCCAAAATGGATCCGAGGCGCAGTAAGCAAATTGAGGGAAGTCGTGTTGACTCGGAAATGAAAGGGAACATTTTGACGGGCTAAAGAACCAAGTTAAACAACTTCTTTAACGACGCAGGTAGGTATCAATGTCATCTGAAGACGTCGGAGGCTACTTGTGCTCCTGAAGGATGTTTGCGGCTACTTTAGCATGCTAACTAGTTGAGTCACGTCTCTTTGCGTTCCCTTTTTGTCGAAAGAGGCACCAAATACACGCGCTTCTTTGCCTCCTTGTCATGTTCGTTCCGAAGAGATTCCATTTTTATGAAGAATTTGCTTGACCTGAACGTGACGTCAACAAAGTTCTGCTGCTCCCACAACACGTGACAGACATTCTGCCAAACATCTCAAGTCGGAACGTCATCTTCTGCCGTCGGTAGTGATGGGCAGAAAGTATGAAGCGACCTACATTGACAATTGAAGACGCATTTCATTCAGCCCACCCCTATTGTACCGTCTGAGTGTTTTCCAAATGCAATCTTTCCCACTCTCACCAATGAAGAACGCGCGATCGTGTTTGTGCGTTCAGGCGGCCATGGCGCAGCGACGCGGCGCCTGCACGTGGAAACGACACATCTGCGAGCAGCTCAAGCTTCGCGACCGTCTGCAGCGGCACGGCTTCGAGGAGCTCGTCCATCAGTGTGAGTGTCGTCGCCAGGCCAGAATTGTGACGCCTTCGATGGCTGCTGACCTCGCACCGCGATCAAACGCGCATTTTGTCCCCGTTTTTGCTTGAACGATTGTTTGAACAAGTATGTGGATTCAGCCACGAAAAGTCACAATGAGCAAATGTGCTTCAGCATCCATGTTCGGGCTACTTTTCAACTTTCAAAGATGACTTGACTTGCTCTTCATGGCAGTTTCTCAGCAGACGGCTTCAAATTTATGAAAGGGCAAGCGTGACGTCGCGTTAGCTGACTACGTGGCGACGCGTTACCTGACTGACTGACTGACTGCGTGCGTGCAAAAGTACAGACGGACAAATGCCCGTCGATTCAAGTCACAAAGACCACGGCGCCCGTTTCAGACAATCGTCTGCTGGAGAAGTCGGACCTGCGCGCCGTCCTGTCGGAGCGCTACCAGGCGGACAAGTACGAGGTCGCACGAGGACACGATGCCACGTGAGTGCCGCCGTCGACGACCAAAGGTGTCCCCCCCCCCCCCTCCCTTGTCGCCGTGCCCCTTTGTTTGGCTGAGCGGGTGTCTGGCTCGCTCGCAGGGCGGCGACGGACGGGGGTCGCGGCGACGCGCTAGTGCTGCAGCAGGAGATGGCCGACATGAGGATCCGCCATCAGGAGGAGCTGACAGAGCTGCACAAGAAACGAGGAGAGGTGGGTGGTTGGGTGCGTGGACATCGAGCTGCTATTGGTCAAGGGGGCCGGGCCGAGCCGGGCCGCGCGCATAGTGTTTGCAACAGCCCGCTGGTGCCAGCCATTTGATTTGTATTTTGAAAGGCCCACTCCTAAATGAATGGGCAAAATGATAGAGTGGCGTGAAAAAGTGCAATCCTAAGTGTTTTCAGCGTCGTTGTCAGCGACGCAAGATGGCCGCCTTCAGCTGGCCGCCTTCAGCTGGCAGTGCAGCGCAGTAGCGGCCCAGCTCAGCGCGGTGCCGTTAAAGGCAATGCCCGCACAAAGAAAAGAAGCTGCCGCTTTCCCATTCCTTAAGCTGTTTTTTGTGGGCCGCGCGTCTCGTCCCGCCCGCAGCTGGCGCAGACCGTCATCGAGCTCAACAACCTGATCCAGCAGAAGGACAAGGAGATTCAAAGCAATGAGGCCAAGTCGGTAGCCGTGCGCACGAGTCGCCCCCTAGGGGCTGGCTGGCCGGCCGGCCGGCCCTGACCGCCGCTGCTTCCTTTCAGGATGCTGGAGTACCAGCAGCAGACGGCCGCCCTGGAAGGAGACTGTCGAGATCTCAACAGCTGCCTGCAGGTAGGGGGCATGATATGCCATCCTTTCCTCACTTGTTTTTGGGGCCCTCGACGCCTCATTCGAGAAAAAGGCCTCGGCGCTCGCTAGCCTTCGCTGGGGTTTGCATCCCAGCGTACGTGGAGGCAGGCATCGGCCGCCGTGCGTCATCGATCGTCTTTGGTGTCCGTCTGTCGGGTTTGTAGCGACCAGACTTGTAGGCTCGCCGTTGTGTCGCGCAGGACCTGGAGCGGGCCAACCAGACTCTGAAGGACGAGTACGACGCCCTGCAGATTACCTTCAGTGCCCTGGAGGAGAAACTGAGGAAGACCACGGAGGACAACCAGGAGCTGGTCTCGCGCTGGATGGCCGAGAAGGCTCAGGAAGCCAACCGGCTCAACGCGGAGAACGAGAAGGACAGCAGGTTGGGGGGAAGCGTGCTCGCTCACGCAACGCCAGATGCAGCGGTGCCACTCCCTCTTTGTGCCCCCTCCCTTCAGACGCCGACAGGCCAAACTGCAGAAGGAGCTGGCGGATGCCGCCAAAGAACCGCTCCCCGTCGACCCGTGGGTGAACGAACCGATGGCTGGTCACGCGGGTGGAGGCGCCGCCCGCCCGCCCGCGCTCACTTGTTTTTCTCCTCAGTGACGACGACATTGAAGTTCTGGCCGAGGATTCGGGCAAGGCGGGAGGCGAGCAGCCGCAAGGGCGAGCGCTCGGCAGAACTCCCAGGTCAGCTTACGTCGCCGTTGACAAAAAGCAAAGCACGCCTTGTTGTCGAAGGTGCCACGTGAATTGAAGTTGAGGTTTTGGCTTTCAGCAAGAAAATCTCCCCGATGCCCCCTGGCGGTCTGCTGGACTCCATCTCCAACATCTTCGGGTGGGTGGACACGCGCGTCACCGTGGTGTATTTGCGTGACCTTCCCGTGGCTCACGCCGGTCTTTGTCGTCGGCAGGCGGCGAGGCGCAAACTCCTTGAGTACGTCTCCGGAAACCAGCGAAGTGCCGCCGGGGGCCGGCGTGGACGTTCGAGTCCCGTCCACAGCGCTGCATGTTTTCGTGAGTACCTTTCCTTTCTCTCCCTCTCTGGCTGTATGTGAGTGTTTGACTGCCTGCCTGTGTTTTGTCCAGGAAGCGCACGACGGCGAGGTGAACGCCGTGCGCTTTGGCCCCGGCTCGCGCGTCTTGGCAACGGGAGGCATGGACCGCAGGGTGAAGCTGTGGGAGGTGGTGTCAGGTGGGTGGCGCACGCACGCACGCACGCATGCAGGCACGGAGGGACGGGCAGGCAGGGGCACGCACGCAGGGCGTTGGGGCCGCCGCTCCATGGTCGATGATGAACAGTAAAAGGTCTGATTCCCCACAATTCCCTCCCGGGCGGCCGGTCGGCCGGCCAGCCGGCACGCTTCGGAGGAGCGACGTGCCGGCGTCCTCACGCTTGGCTCACACTGACGGGAAGTGACAACATTCGGAGCCCGAGTGCAGCTCTTTCCGGGCTCCTCGTGATCACCTCCGACAAGAACAAATTGAAAAGAACCAAGCTGAGCGTCGGCCCCGGGAGGGGCGGGGCCAATGATCTCCAGTTTTCAACCTGAGACCTTGGTCACTTTTGCGCAACTGGTGCCGCCCACTTGCCGCCTACTTTATCCAGTTGCACTTTGTGGGAATGATTGAAGGCCGTTTGTTAGTTTGAGTTGTCCATGCATGGGTGACACATTTGACTTGAAAGCAGGTGTCTGACCCGCCCGCGCACGTGGGCGTGTGCATGTGTGCGCGCAGGTCGCTGTGAGCCCAAAGGAGCGTTGACCGGCAGCAACGCTGGAATCACCAGCATCGAATTTGACAGCACAGTAAGTGTGGTCGGTGTGCGCAAAGCAAAGCAAAGCAAAGCTCTTTGAGCCCTCAAAGCGGGACAGCTACTTTGGCGCGCCATAACGCCGTCAAGCCATCCATTTGAAAAAGTTCACTTGGTAAGAGGCCCAATGTTGTGACTCCTTTGCATGCCTCACACTGCTGAAAAGAAAAGAAAAGAAAAGAGGGAGAAACGCCATTGAAATGGCACGCCTGCCAACCTGCATCAGCTGATAAATGTGTGTGTGTGTGTGTGCAGGGATCCTACCTGTTGGCTGCCTCCAATGACTTTGCCAGTCGCATCTGGACTCTGGATGACTACAGACTGAGGGTCAGTGGCAGGAAAACACACAGCCGAGCGAGGTCTTGGCGCCGTGCGTGGGAAGGTTGTTGATTGGTTCAGCAGTTGCTTAGTTCGCCCCGGTCCGGGACAAACGAGTCCAGTCGTACGTCGGCGAGGTCTGTGATGAGAAGTAAAAGGTCTGAACCGGGACGAGCCCCGCCCCCGCGGCTGCCGGGTCGGCTCCCAGCAGCGCCCGCTACCCGTCGCGTTCCGACAGTCAGGTGCCGTCGGTCCGGGATCTGCTGACAACGACGGATGCGAGGTCACGCGCCGCCCGCCGGGAGCACTCGCGGGCCGGCCGACCGACCGACATCCTACATGCACCGGAGGGCCGGGCCGGGCCACGGGAGCGGGTCCCGCTCGTGATCTCCATTCTTCTGCTGAGACCCGCACGGACGGCGCGCGCCATCTTTTTCTTGGCCGCCGTTGCGCTCGGGCCCAATATTTGGATCTTCAATCCGTCCACCTTGGCACTGTGTGAAAGGGAGGCGGGGGGGCAGGCGGGGGCTCATTGTGGCATCCATCCATCTGTCCGTCCGTCCTTGCTCTCCGCAGCACACGCTGACCGGACACAGCGGGAAGGTTCTGTCGGCTCGCTTCCTGCTGGACAACGCTCGCATCGTGTCGGGAAGCTACGACCGAACCCTGAAGCTGTGGGACCTCCGCAGCAAAGTCTGTACGTGATGGTCCGGCGTAGGCGGAGACTCCGCCCCCACCCCGGCCCATCGCTCGCTTGTGTCCGTCCGACAGGCATGAAGACGGTGTTCGCCGGCTCCAGCTGCAATGATATCGTGTGCACCGAGCAGTGCGTGATGAGCGGACACTTTGACAAGAAGGTCCGCTTCTGGGACATCAGGTCAGTGAGGCGCAACCTCCTGCGCGTGGCGTGGTGGCGGCGGTGGCGGCGACGTCACTCGAAGCCGCTTTGCTTCCAGGGCGGAGAGCAGCGTGCGGGAGCTGGAGCTTCTGGGCCGGGTGACATCTTTGGACCTGAACCAGGACCGCAGCGAGCTGCTCACCTGCTCCAGAGACGACCTGCTCAAGATCGTGGATCTGCGCACCAACGCCGTCCGGCAGACTCTCAGGTCCGACTCGACTGGCCCGGCGTGACGCCGCCGTAGCGTTTGCGAGGCTCACACTCGTCTTGTCCTTCCTCTTCAGCGCCGAGGGCTTCAAGTGCGGTTCCGACTGGACCCGAGTGACTTTCAGGTGGGTTTGACTAAGAAGGAACGTTTTTGCGACCCCGCGCTGGAGATTTGATGTCCTCGGCTTTGGCACACCTTCCTTTCAGCCCCGACGGAAACTATGCGGCCGGCGGCTCGGCGGACGGCGCGCTGTACATCTGGAATGTTCTGACCGGGAAGTTGGACAGAACACTGGAGCGCAGTCACAAGTAAGTCCCCCGATCATTGGAATATGGCATGACACGCGTGTGGGAAATGTCTGGCCGCCCTTGAATGTGCTTTTGAAGCTTCCCCATCCAACGCTTCCCCATTGTCGCTCCCGCAGCTCGGCCATCAACGCCGTGTCGTGGTCGCCGTCAGGCGTGTACGTGAGCAGCGTGGAGAAGGGCAGCAAGGCCATCCTGTGGTCCGACATGTGATGGAAGGAAGGACCGGACTCCGTCCCGCCTTCGCCTTTTCTTTTTGATATCCGACGCCAGGCCGATGTCGGCACTCGGCCCAATCTCCCGCCCGCCCGCCGAGCCCAGATCCGGTGGGCTCGGCCCCGACCCGCCCGTACAAAACGGCGTACTTGCGCCATTATGGGCGGGACCGGCGCTGTCCGCTTGTCAATATCATGGTGACTTTGTGCACATAGCAAGTGATTAAAGACGTCCAAGCCGCCCTGGACCGGCTCTCGACCGAGAAGGACAAAGTGCAGGCCGGGCGGGTGCGGTGGCGCCGTGGGCACCTTCGAGCTGCGTCGAGCAGCTTCGTGCCTTCATGAAAGTCCGCGCAAACGTATTATCCGATTTTATTTTCAATTGTATTTTCATGTATTGATTGGTTGTGGCATTTGAAATGCAAAGTGGCTTGCTGAAGATGCAACAGTGATCAAACTTGCTGTAGTCTTTATTTGCTGAAAAGTCATCTTTTTGCTTTGCCCGAGCAAACCTTTTGCCGTTAGCACACAATACTTCAGACGAGACAAAACGGTGCAACTCGTTTCCAACCTGCGAGTTTGGACACGCCCAGGTCGGGTCGTTCCCCAAAACCTGAAAGCAGCCACCCAAGCTAAAAGCGGCCGGTCCCTAAAGTGGGGGTTGCGTCGTAGCCCATTCCGGCGCGTCGCCGCCCCAGCTGAACCCGGTCTCGGGTAGGGTCAGGTCCGGGAGCGGGCCTCGAAGGAAGGCCAGGTTGCAGGTGTCCGGATAAAGCAGGAAGCCCGAGAAAGTACTGGCCCCCTCGCCTCCGGCGTACATGCCGTTGCTCAGCTCGTCCTTGACCTGGATCCAGACCCGGTCGCCCCGGCCCAGGTGAAGGACCACCGAATGAGAGGCGGTGCCGAGCGCGTCGGCGTCCGTGGTCTTGACCACGGGAACAAAGTTCCGAAAGAGTCCCACTTTGAGGACGCGCCGGTGTACCGTCAGGTGGTAGCTGAAGACGTAAGTGCCGTTGACGGGCGCCGCGTACATGCCCGACCCGGGGTCGTAGCTCCCCTGGACGTTGTACAGCACCGTGGCGAACGCCACCGGGGACCGCGGCTGAGGGTAGCTGGACGCCAGCTGGGCGGCAAAGGCCGACTGCACGCTGGGCATACAGGGACCCGGGAGCAGGGTGCTCCCCGGCTCCCCTTTGGCTCCCTGCTCACCTCTCTCTCCCCGCTCCCCCTTCTTTCCCCCGTCACCGTCTCGTCCGTGGGTGCAGTTGCACTCCCCCCGGGGGCCGCTCTCTCCCTTGGACCCGGGCGAACCGGGGTCACCCGTGTCCCCCTTAAGGCCTTTGGTCCCCGCCGCTCCCGGTCGACCTCTGGGGCCCAGAGCGGCGTGGCAGACTTCCAGACAGGCGGCGCGCTCTCCTTTTGGCCCCGGCTCACCTGGGAGACCCTGGAAACCCAGCTCCCCTTTCTCACCTGCGTAATCAAAGAGAGCCGCTAAGGGACGGACGGCAAGAAGAAGACGCTTCGGATCAAATGGGAAGTCGGCCGCGACCAAACCTTTGAATCCCCGCTCTCCGTCGGGTCCCACTAAACCCGCGAGTCCCGGGCGTCCTCTCGCTCCCTCGTCTCCTTTCTGTCCTACGTGACGACAAAGACGACGAGTAAGGTCTCAGCTGACACGAGCACTCGCGTCGTAAACAAAAGAAACGGTACAATCTCAAATGTACCTGTGAGTCCAAATCAATGGTGAGTGTCACGCAATAGCTGCTGATTTTTAGTTGGGTGGTTTTGCCCAGAAGCTGAGCTCAGGCTTTCATAACCTGTTCCCAAAGCTCGCCAAATTGGTACAACAACCCAACTGGACATTTTCTGCCACAAACAAAATGTTTGTTTTGATGACATCCACTGCAACGGGTACCAGGAGTGACTTTTGACATGATCTGATACCGGAGTCTACTCTCACTTCTCCCAGCAAGCGGTGGCGCAAATGAAACCTCTGGGAGTGAGCAGGTATTACCTTTGATTCCTGGCCGTCCCACGAAACCCGGCTGCCCTCTGAATCCCGTCATGCCGCGGCGTCCCGGACTACCCGGGCGACCTGAGGGAGGGCACAGCGTTATCACCTTGACTGACGGATGGATGGATGGATGTTTGCCGTTGAGGGTCTCACCGGGCGGACCCCGGTCTCCGCAGTCCCCTTTGGCTACGGAGGCGCAGCCGACGCAGTGACAAAACCAGGGCGCGTCCTGCGGGGCGGCGCCCACCTGCGACAGCGTCCGGCACCGATCCTCCACGTCGCCCGCCGTGGGAAAGGTGGCGTTGCCGGAGTAGAAAAGTCCCTCCGGGCCGGTCGGGAGCCAGGGGAGGTCAAAGGGCGCCTCCGGGTCGTCCTCGGCGATGGGCATCACCGTGGCGACGGGGAGCACCAGCAGCAGGAAGTAACCACGAGCGATCGTCATATGTTCTGGAGACTTGGCAAATGACAAATCCGAGTTACGAGCCGCCGGCACGACCTACAAGGTTCCTCCGACGAGTTTCTCGTTTTTGCACCAAAATGAAGGTTTTGACCCCTCGTTATTCTCCCAGATTGTTTTTATTTGTAATCTCGGTTTCTGACGTCTCTTATTTTCTTTTCATCCGTGCACGTGAGAGCGCGAATTGTGCCGATGTGGAGTGGATTCACTTACCGCTCAGCGCTTGGGATCGGCCGGCCTCGCTTCTGCTGCCCGGCTGAAAGCAGACGGCCGCGCGTTTTTAAGGAGGCGGAACAGAGCCCAGCTGGGTCAGGGGCTGCGTGACCTCCTTCGCCGCAATACACGCAGGTGTCACATGACACACACTCCCACACGTCTTTGCATCACACCAAAACAAACAAAGGGAAAATCTCGGTGCGTTCTTTTGCTTGCTGCCATAGAATCCCCGCTGACCTACTTTTGTGCCAGCAAATGCGGACGATGGACGGACGGACGGACGGACGGCAGGCAGGCAGGCAGGCAGGCCGGCAGGCCGTCGAATCGATGACCGCACGGATGAACTCAATCAAGTCGGTGAAATGCGCCACCTGCATGCCCACAGGGTGGCCTGCTCTTTTCACGCCACAAGTTTTTAAGTCGCTCTACACAGCCCCACATTTAAATGTGTGTCGCCGGTGGGTTTCAGGTTGCCTTCTCTCGCGTGGGAAGTGGGACCGTCCTAAATCCCACACATCAAAAGAGGTCAGCTGCATGGCGTCCTCATGCATCGCTATCCGACTCCGACTCCACATCGTCATCTTTGTCGCCCCGAGGAGGTGCATGGCCATCCGTCCGTTTTGCGCTCAAGTGTCCTCGTTTGGATGGCGGCCAGCCGAGCCGACTCAAAGCCGAGCCGAGGCGAGCCGAGCCAAGCCGAGCTGACGCAAAGCCGAGCCGAGGCGAAGTCCCTCCGTTGCAGACACCCCCCCCCCCCCCCCCCCCCCCGCAAAGTGCCGCAACAAAATTTTCCCTGATGAAAGACTCGGATTTTGGAGTTTCGCTTTAAAAGCGGAAGTCGGCGCTCATTGGCCGACAGTATCATACAGGAAAAACAAAGCAAAGCAACTTCGGCAGGCCGAAGAAAGTTGGGGCAAGACAGTTGGACGAAGTCCGCGGCTGACTTGCGCCGTGGACTGCATCCAGGTCGCCCGAGAACGCGTGTGAGCTGAGCCATGAAGGACACCCCGGCGGACGTCGAGCTGTGGAAGGGCCACGTCGTCCAGCAGCTGCGCCGCCGAGACCAGGAGCAGCACCACACGTTCCGAGACCTCGTCTGCGCCTGTAAGAACTGCTGCATTGCCTTCGCTTGCCTCGTTCAAATGTGATTTTCACAAAGCGTCTGATTGCAAAATCCATTTGAATTGGATTCAAGCACTCGTTGGCAATGTTGGCACGCAGGCTCGCCTGTTGCTTGCCGCGCGTAATTGGCGTTCGCTCGCTGCAAGCGATTGCTATCAAATATGCCGGCCGGCCGGCCAGCCGTCGTGCGACGCAACGCGACGCGACGCGGCGGAACTGGTCGCGCCAGTCGGGTGGCTTTCCGCGCTCACTGCGGCCTTCTTTCAGACTCTCGGCTGCTGGACAGAGGGGGCGCGAGCGACTGGTTGCCGGCGGCGAGCTGCGGCGCCGTGGTCTGGTCCTCGCGTGCGCGTGCGCGTGTGCAGCAGCTTCACAAGGCCGCAGGAGAGGTCATCGCACGACGAACGACGTCACTCGCTGGCGATCTGCCGCTTCTTTCCATTTTTTGAACAGTCCCCCTTTTTGATTGTCTTGCAGTTGGCGTGTCAAGTGGTGGAGAAGCAGCAGCAGATGACAATCAAAGACAGCCTTTTGGATGGTCAGCGGGACAGGTATAAAAAAAAATAATAATTAAAAAAAAAGAAGAAGATTCCATCGACAGGTCGTTGCGGTGTTTGCAAAAGCAATATCTCCACCGACTTGTCTTTTGCTGGCAGGCTGCTGCAAGGCGAGCGCGGCCTGGCGGGCGCGCGCCAGCTCCGCCAGCAGCTGTACCTTCGGGCACAGCGGCTGGAAGTGGAGAACGGGCTGCTGAAGAGCAAGTACGACGCCCTGATGGAGCGCCAGCGGTGGGCCGAGCGGCGTCTCAGGGAGGAGAAGCTCCGGGGAAGCGGCCTGCTGGAGGACGTGATGGCGCTCAAGCGGCAGGCGGCCGCCCGCCTCAACCGGCGAAACGACAGACGCTCCAGGTGCGGTGGCTGGGCTTCCGTTTTTCTCCTGCTCCCGGTTGTGGACGTCAAGTCCAAGCCACCGTGCGTGTGCTGCTTTTGTGACTCAGAGTTCAAGACGCCAGCCAGCAGAAAGATCTGCAGACGGCTGCCAGCTCTATGGTCACCGCGGACGGGTGAGGCCTTCCCCCCCCTGGCGTCAGGCAGCGCCTAGATGGGGCAAAGAAAAGCCCTCAAATGTGGAGCGCAAATGATCTCTGCCCGCTCTAAGTATGCTGGCTGGCGCTTCTGCTCCCTCTCCCAAGCGCTTGTGTGTTTTGCAGCTGGACGTGTTTAGCACCTGGCAAAAAGTTGGCAGAAAAAGGTCAAGAAGGTCTCTTGAGGTGAGCTCCCCTAATTGGAAAAGAACTTTTCACCCTGCGCGAGATCACAAGGCGTTGTCGTTCTCAGATCTGCTACGGCATCCCGAAACTCTCTGAGGATCCCGGCGTCCATCAGAGAACTCTTTGAGTGAGCCCTAACCCTCTTTTGAAAGTCAGACAAAAGCACAAGCAGCTTCGTGGAGGATAAGGTCGCCGGCCTGGCATCCAGAGTCGAAACATGGACCTGGAATGAGGCTCAGCCCAAAACGGACGGAGCCTTAGGCCAAACCAAATTGGATTTAGGCTGAGTCCCGTGGGCGGGGCCACTGCGGCTGCGGTTCATCGGGGCTAACACTGAGCGCTGTCTACAGGAGGAGGCGGGGCCAGTCTGAGTGCGCTCCAGAAGAACAAGAGGAGCCGGCGCGCCCCGTCGGAGTCCCCGCGTCGGCAAGACTTCCCGGCCGGGCCCTGCACGTCCTGGTAAGGTCTCGTGAGCCCCGCTTTCTTCCTTCTCCTCCAAAGCCGCCCGACGTCTCTGGAGAGGCCTTCCTTCCTTCCTTCCTTCCTTCCTTCCTTCCTTCCTTCCTGGCCGGCCAGTCGCAAACGGACGCCCACAAAGAGGACGGCACACGTTTGTTAGCTTAGCTGCACAAAAGGAAAGCTGCTCTTTGATTTGACAGGAAGCTCACGAGCAGGGTGTCAACACAGCAGCGTTCTGCTCCAGCTCTGCCCTGCTGGCCAGCGCGGGAACCGACAGAGTGGTCAAAGTGTGGGAGGTCCGAGCAGGTTGGGCTTCCTTCCTTCCTTCCTTACCAAAACACAAGCTCCGGTGCTGCCCCGACATCCCGCTGACCGGTTTGGATTGCCGACGCCGACCGGTTTCTCTTGCCGACGCCTTCAGGTACCCTCAGACACCAGACCACCTTGGACGGGAGCACGGAGGGTCTGACCTGCGTCCAGTTTGACCCCACGGTGAGTAGCGCCTTTGACCTGGCTGCCTGTGACCTCTGACCCCGGCTCATCAAAAATCCCGCCTGCCCGCCCGCCATCGGCAGGGTCACCGAATTCTGGCGGGCTCCTACGACAAATCGGCTTTGCTGTGGTGTTTGGATCACCCGGTTGCCAAGGTAACGCTCGGGCAAGAGCCTGACTTGACCAACTGCGGATGGGCGCGTCTGACTCAGTGTGTGTGACGGACCGCGTGCGTGTCAGCTGACCCTGACGGGCCACAGCAGGAAGGTGACGGCGGCTCGCTTCAGCGGTCATCAAGTGGTGACGGGAAGCGCCGACGGGACCGTCAGGATATGGGACCTCCAACGCGCCGCCTGTATGTGCTGACCCGTGGCCGGCCGCCCGCCCGCCCGCCCGCCCGCCCGCTCGCTCGCTCGCTCGCTGGGCTGACTAACGCGCCTCGCCCGGTCCTTCAGGTGTCCACTTGGCCCGAGTGGCATCCTTCTGCAGCGATGTGGTCTGCTCGGAAAACGTGGCCATCAGCGGACATTTCGACCACAAGATCCGACTGTGGGACACCAGGTGAAAAAAGACCAAGGGTGCTTTGGCGGAGGCCTGTTCTACCCGAGAAAGCTTTCTTCCAGTCTAACGTGGGAATGTCTGGCGTGGGGCCCCAAATGCGGCCCCAGCGGCGTCTCGCAAGCGTCATTGAGTGCGTCATTGAGTGCGTGCGTCATTGAGGGCGTCACCGAGGGCGTGGGACGTGTTGTTTGGCTTCAGGCTGTCCACCTGCGTCCACTGCCTGTCGGTGCAGGGCAAAGTGACATCTTTGGACCTCAGCGCCGACGGCCGCCACCTGCTCAGCTGTTGCCGGGACGACGGGCTGCAGCTGCTGGATCTCCGCAGCTGGAGCCACGGCGGCGCCTCCTTCAGGTGAATGGTATTCCCTCTCTGCCCTGCCCAGCCCAGCCCAGCCCGTATTGGCTGAGCTGGCTAACGTGTCGCGCTTTGGGCTCAGAGCGGAAGGCTTCAAATGTGCCAGCGACAGCACCAAAGTGGCCATCAGGTGAGCTTTCCCTCGACTGTCCGCCACGCTTCTTCTTAATGCCCGCCCTCTCGTCAGCCCCGACGCTCGCTTCGTGGCGGCGGGATCGGTAGACGGCGCTGTCTACATCTGGAACGTCCCCGCTGGAAACCTGGAGACGCGCCTGGCTGACAAGCACAGGTACCGTCCGGCCCACGCGCGTTGTTCTTTGGAATTATGTGGCGTGGCGTGGTGTCCTGCCCTGCCCCGCCCTGCCCCGCCCCGCCCCTCCTTAACCTGCTTCTGCTTTGATTCTCCAGCGCGTCCGTCAGCGCTGTCTGCTGGTCGCCGTCCGGCGAGTACACGGCAAGTGTAGACAAAAAGGGACGGGCCGTCCTCTGGAGTGACATCTGAAGGGATTTTTGAGATGTTTTGGTTCTGGTCATCAATTATTGATACGCCGTTTGCCCGCGACTGAAATTGAGACGGTTAACACTTGACCAGCGAGTCAATGTTAAGCTGTTGCTTCTCTCTCAACGTTAGCCTTGTTTCTTTCTTTTTTAAGTGTAACTCTATTTGTGATGGTTTGTTGACACGTTTTGTGACTTTTAAAATGACTTTTAGCATCTGTTGTGCAATGAGAGCAATAATAAAAGAACAAGAAAAAGTGTGTCACTTTTGTTTGTTTTTCTTCCCTTTCCTTCAATTGTTGGCTTCAAGACGACAAATGAAGTCCAGGCCAGGCTTGACTTGGGGGATTTTGCAGTCGTGAGAATGCTTGCATTTTATCTTTATGTTGAGGGGAGAGGAGGGGAGCCGCGGCCCTGCCCTGCCCTGCCCTGCCCTGCCCTGCCCTGCCCTGCCCTGCCCTGCCCTGCCCTGCCCTGCCCTGCCCTGCCCTGCCCTGCCCTGCCCTGCCCTGCCCTGCCCTGCCCTGCCCAGCCCAGCCCAGCCCAGCCCAGCCCAGGCCCCGCCCTGCCCGCGTGTGCCTCCTTCACGCACCTGATTTGAGTGACCGACACGGCTCGCTGACGAGCTGATCGTCGGAACCGGCAGCAAGTAACGCTATCGATCAGGTGAGACCGGATGTCGTGCGTCGCGAGCTTGGGATCGCGCCCAATCCGTCGGCGAGCCTGGCCTGCTGGCTGGTTGGCTGGCTGGCTGGCTGGGTGGCGTGAGCGAGAGCGACGCACGCGCTGGGCGCTCCGCTGTGCGTGGCGGGCGGCACCCGAACCCTCTGCCAGCCAGCCAGCCAGCCAGCCAGCCGCGCTTCCAAAACGCCCACCTGTTGTCGCGTGGCAGCTTGACGTTGTCACACGCAGTTCGGCCGGCGTCAAAAACTTCATGCGGCCAGCAGGTGGCGACATTGTTAACGCTCTGGCTTTGAAAAGGTGAAATGGAGAAAAATGTTCTTGGATTTCTTGATCCTTTTGATGCACTTGTTTTAGTTCACATTTTTGCCCTCTAGAAGCTCCCTGCGATGAGTGGCTGGGTGGGGTGGGGTGGGGGCTCTCCTCTGATCATGTGACTACAGAGAACACTTCCTCCCTTCAGTTTCCACGGTGACGGGATCCCTCCTCCTCCTCGTCGTCGTCGTCGTCCTCCTCCTCCTCCTCCTCCTCCTCCTCTTCCTCTCATTCTCATCATCTTTGGTGTGTCCACTTGCTCGTCATCGTTGGCATCAGGATGGCAGATAAAGGAACCAGGTAGCTTTGTGTGTGCGTGTGCGCGCGTGTGTGCGTGCGAGTGTGTGTGTGCGCGCGCGCGCGTGTGGTCGTGTGATCCCTGAGTGGTTGGAAATCCTCCACGCGTGTTTTTTCTTACCTACGCAATCGTGCAGTGATAGGAGGCGACACATTTCAAACTTGATGTCAAATGGTGTGTGTGACGTCATCGTGTCAAACGTGTGTGGGTGTGTGTCGGTGTTTGTGCAGTGTGCACACATGCAGCGAGAGACGTGAGCGCGTAGAAGCCGGTTACCACGACAACGCGGCAGAAAGCACACGTCGAGAAAGTCGAGGGAAGTTTTAAAGTCACCTGAAGCGGATGGAATTTCGGAAGTCACATTGACGTAGGCTTGAGCAGGAAGTGGGAAAAAATTGAAACAAAAGAAAAAAAGAGAAAGAAAATCACCACCGAGCACGTGACTTTCCTTCGAGGCGTGAAAAATAGCCTGAAAGTATTCCTCTAAATATTTGGAAGCGCGCGTCGTCTGTGTGCATGTTGTTTGCTCAGAGTGTCCAAAGGAATTGAGGCATCGCTTGATGAAATCTTGGACGGAATGAGCTCCATTTTGTCGCGCGCCTTTCAGGCTCTCGACACAAAGTGCGCTCTCATTTATGCGCTCCTGCGTGAAAAGGGATTGATTGATTGATTGATTGATTGATTGATTGATTGATTGATTGATTGATTGATTGATTGACTGGAATCCCTCCCCAAAAAATCAAAGCCTTCGTTTGCTTTGGAAAACAACATGTCGGAATGCTGTTGCAATTGTACTGCTGCCCCCCAGCGGCCAAGGCACGCACAACGGAAGGAGCAGCATGCTCTTTGAATGGAAGCACAAAGTGTGGCTCAAAGTCAGCACTGTGACGCACAAGACTGAAGCATTCTAGAGGAAAGATCAGATGGCGAGGCTCTCTTTCAGAACCCAGCCTAATCCCGGACGTGTGCTCTCGTTTTCAGAGTTTTTAAAAAAGCCAGTCCCAACGGGAAGGTGAGTGTTCCGCCTTTGCTTTTCGGCGCCGCCGCCGGACGGGCCCGCTTGACCGACCGCCGTGCACGGGTCTCTTCAGCTCACCGTCTACCTGGGCAAGAGGGACTTTGTGGACCACGTGGAGCGCGTGGAGCCCGTCGGTAAGAGAAGCTCCGGGGCGTTTGCGGGCGACGCCGTGCTCAAGCGCTCCCATGCCTTTTCTCAACAGATGGCGTCATCCTGATCGACCCCGAGTACTTGAAGGAGAGAAAAGGTTTGGAGGAGAGCCGGCCGCCGGAGGGTCCCACCGTCCCTTTTGCCGAGACGTCTTTGTTGTCTTGCAGTGTTTGTCACACTCACCTGCGCTTTCCGATACGGGCGCGAAGATTTGGACGTGCTGGGCTTGACCTTTCGCAAAGATTTGTTTGTGGCCAACGAGCAGGTGTTTCCCGCTCTTGGCGACCAGAAGACCCCCTTGACTCGTTTGCAGGAGCGCCTGATGAAGAAACTGGGAGAGCACGCCTACCCGTTCACATTGCAGGTACGGCCTGAGCCGAGCCGAGCCGAGCCGAGCCGAGCCGAGCCGAGCCGAGCAGGCCTCCTTCCTCGCGTCCAAACGCTCCTCCTTGAGGGCCGAGTCTCGCGCTCCTTTGTTGGGGTTTGAAGAAGCAGACCCATTTTCTCTTGCAGATCCCGCTCAACCTGCCGTGTTCTGTGACGCTGCAGCCGGGCCCGGAGGACACCGGGAAGGTAGCCGCGCCCGGCGACCGACCGCTGGGCTTGCCCCCGTGCTGTTTTGCTCCCGCTTTGTCTGCTGACGGTACTTGGGCAAAAAATGAAATGAGCCAGCGAGTGCGTGTGTGTGTGTGTGTGTGTGTTGTTCAGGCCTGTGGTGTGGACTTTGAAGTCAAAGTGTTTTGTGCGGACAACGCTGAGGAAAAGATCCACAAAAGGTAAAAGGCTTCCGTTCCTGCGCATGCATTATGAATGCCAGTGCATTAGTGGCGCAAAGCGCGATCAATAACATTAGTAGCGGCGGCGGCGGCAACGGCAGGAACTCCGTTCGGCTGGTGATCCGCAAGATTCAGTTTGCGCCGGAGAAAGCCGGGCCTCAGCCCAGCGCCGAGATCACCCGCCACTTCCTGATGTCGGACAAACCTCTGCACCTGGAGGCGTCCCTGGACAAGCAGGTGAGCCCAACAAATGAAGACAGGCAGAGAGAGAGAGAGAGAGAGAGAGAGAGAGAGAGAGATTGTGCCGCCATGCCCTCTTGCTTTCAGATTTACTACCACGGCGAGCCCATCAGCGTCAACGTTCACGTCACCAACAACACCAACAAGACGGTCAAGAAGATGAAGGTGTCAGGTACGGCCCCGGCCGGCTCTCGGAGCCTTTGCTCGCCGGCTCGCCGATCCTTTGCTCGTCTCCGCTGACCCTCGCCCCGTCTTTCGCAGTGCGACAGTACGCCGACATCTGCCTCTTCAACACGGCGCAGTACAAATGTCCCGTGGCCTGGCAAGAGTCCGAGTGAGTCCCAGCCATAGTCCAACGCGGGCGGGGCCTGGCCCCTTTTAGAAACGGGGTTGTTAGCTTCCACGTCTGAGCGCAAACGTGGCTCGCGGCAACGTGGTGGTGGTGGTGGTGGTGGTGGCGGGCGGCGGCGGGCGGGCGGCATTAGCTCCCTCATGTCGACGGAAGGCGGAGATGCGGTCGAGATGTGGCAGAATATCCTCAGGGCCAGCCATTTGTCTTCCTAGTGACGTGGTGGCTTCCAGTTCCACCTTGTGCAAGGTTTTCACCCTGACGCCGTTTCTGTCCAACAATCGAGAGAAACGAGGCCTGGCGCTGGACGGCAAGTTGAAGCACGAAGACACCAACTTGGCTTCCAGCACGCAGTGAGTCGGCCGGCGCGCCTTGCAGTGTTTGGCTACAATGAACCCGAGAAAAACTACATACAGGACAATATTGAGAAAAGTCTGACGCCAAGGAACGTTGTGTTCAGATTGCGGGAGGGCGCCGACAAGGAGATGTTGGGCATCGTGGTGTCGTACAAAGTCAAAGTCAAGCTGCTGGTTTCTCGAGGCGGGTCAGTTTTTTTTCCCTTGTCCATGTTAGGCCTCCTAGTGGCCAAAGTCAAATGGCACCAAAGCCACGTGATCATGAGCATGTTTTGTTGTGGTCTGCAGGCTCCTGGGAGACCTGGCCCCCAGGTAAGCTTGCACCTTTCCGTCACAGTTGTCCAAAAATCTCTTGACTTGGCTTTGTTCCAAGGCGATGAAGCCCCTTTTTTTTTAGGGGGGGGGGGGGAATGGGAATTGTTGTCAAGTTGCAAATGGTTCTCCAAACAAGCAGATGGCAGACATCTCGGCTGACGCTGCAGGCTGAGTGCAAATCGCACCAATTTGGCCAATTCCAAATTTGTGATCAGCTGTTCTGTTCACCAGTGACGTGTCGCTGGAACTTCCCTTCACGCTGATGCACCCCAAGCCTTGGGAGGAGTCGCTTGATGGCGAAGAGAGTAAGATTTGCCTTGGCGCCTCCTCGCAACGGACACGGCTGTCTCATTTGTTTTGGCTTGCAGCTGCTGACGAAGCCCAGAGCGACACCAACCTGATCCAGTTTGATGCCAAGTAAGCATTGCGTGCGTGCATCAAGTGGATGATGGCTTCATGTGTCTGCTGTTGAGATCTGACATGACACCATGCACTGACATTGTGTGATGAACAAATTTCCATCCATCCCTTCTTCTTTGGCAGCTCAGGCTCTAGTTTATCTTGAAACCAAATCTGCAATCTTTAGTCATCTTTCTCCTCTTTTAGTATGTCACAGTATCCCATGGCTAGTGACCAGTGGGCTAATCATGTCCTTGGGGCTAACTGTAGTGCCTGCCAAAGCAAAAACTCCATCTTTTTTGGGGTGCTTTCACGGTCTGTGGTAGACATCAGCGTCCTCGCAGCCCTCAGCTAGCCAAAGTCACGTGACCAAACTCAGCAAACAGGTGAGCAACTGTGATGTCATTTTTAGAGGACAACGTGTCGCAAAAATCCCCCCCCCACACACACACACGCGCGCGCTCGCAGGGATGGATCAAAATGGCTCGATTCAACGGCTTTATTCGTTTTTGTTTTTTTAATTTTTTGCTGGAGCACTTGCGCTGGAGGTGCCGTTTCACGTGGTCACTCACGCTCTCACTCACGCTCTCACTCACGCTCTCACTCACGCTCTCACTCACTCACTCACTCATTCACTCACTCACTCACTCACTCACTCACTCACTCACTCACTCACTCACTCACTCACTCACTCACTCACTCACTCACTCACTCACTCACTCACTCACTCACTCACTCACTCACTCACGTGGGGCTTTTTCTTTGGCTCTTGTGCTCCGTAGCGCTGACGACGACATCATCTTTGAAGACTTTGCCCGTCAGCGGCTTATCGGCGCGAAAGACGACGAGGACGAAGAGGCGGCGGAGGTCAACGACAGATAGAGCCGGCCAGGACGAGCGGGGAAGAGCGGGCGAGAGTGGGGGCGCCGTTCCGTCCGTCCGTCCGTCCGCTTGCAGGTCCCGGAAACGCTCTGCTCGTTTGTCTCCTCCAACATGCGCGTCTGCCTCGTTAGCTTAGTCGGACGGACGACAACCCGGGCATAGTTTCGGCGTCATTCCACGGCCGATCGGATTTTGCTTTGAACATCCCCGTGCACGCGCGTTCGCTTTGGCACGGGAGATGGATACGTTTTCATGGTCGCGTCTCGGAATAGTTGAACGTGCGCGGCTTCATTCCGAAGACCTCTTACGTCGCGGGGTGTTGAAACCAGTTCGCGCCTTGCACCCGAACAGGGGACACAACTTAATCAATCGCATCAAATGATCGCCAGGTCGATACATCTCGTCAAGTAACCGCTCTTTGTACCTACATGCGGATGGATCCAAATAAAGCACGTTAATGTTAGGCATTTGCAATTGTTTCTTCACTCAACTCGTGAAAATAAATGTCTTTTGAATTTCAATCACCATCGTCCCCCGCCCGGAATGAGGAGGAGGAGGAGTCAAGCGGCGAGTGTGGGGCGACGCTGTCGGGTTGCCATGGTTACTGCCTCGCTCACAACGCTGGCGACTGGCGAGACGAGGCGAGGCGAGGCGAGGCGAGTCAGGCGGCTGGAACGTGAGCTCGCTGCGCTGGCAAGCGCCCAGCCAAGCTGACTGAGGACGTTCCGGGGACGGATGCACACAGCAGACGCACGGAGACGTCCAAGGACGTGAAGGACGCGCGCAGGAGCAGCAGCCATGGAGAGAGTGTGAGTCTTGCGGTAAGCCTCCGTAGCGTTCGGGATCGCTGCGCTTTTTTCTTTTCTTTTCTTTTGTCATCTTTGCGGCAGGAGACAGGAAATTGGAGTTGGGGGGGGGGGAGTGGATTTGTCCCGCATGACCGTGACGAGGGTCGGGCTGAAATGTAGACGCGACGGTGACGCAAGCCAAAGTGCGTTCTGCTTTCCTCTCGCGCCCTCGTTGGCGTGACGTCACGGCGCTCCCCCGAGAGATGCTGCTGTTGCTAGGTTACTGCTGCCGTTTTGGGGAGCGACGTGGTGTGGGGGAAGGGAGGGGAGAGACGTGCTGATGCTGATGCTGCCGCGATGCTGCTGCTGCGATGCTGCTGCTGCTGCTGCTGCGATGATGATGATGATGATGATGCTGCTGCGATGATGCCGCTACGATGATGCCGCGACGGTGCCCCGACGATGCCCCGACGTTGCCCTGACGATGCGTAGCGCCACCCCCACGCTTCCACGTTCTGGAACCACTTGAGCTAGGGACCGGAAACTTTGGTCTCTCCTCCAGGAAGGATGACGTCTCGCGAGGAGGCTTCCACCTCACGCAGGTTCTTCCAGTACGTGGAGGACAGATGCCTCCAGGCATACGACGAGCTGGTCATCCAGAACGCGGCCGACATTTCCCGAGAGAGTGACCGCGTTCGACACGATGCCAATTGGACCTACTTGCAGGAGAAGAAACTGAAGAAACGGCAAGGGGAAGCAATAAAGAGGTGAGCCAGAGGATAAGCGGCGATGAAAATGGATGGAAGGATGCTGTTGTCGTTCTTGTTGGTTCCCATTTGTGCTGGCTGGCTTCAATTGCCCTTTGCTCCGTTGGTCGGCCGGCTGGCTGGCTTGCTTCCCGCGCCTGCCGTGCCTTTCACCCGGCACGCTTCTACTCCTTTGTAGGCTGGACGACGAGGCCAGCGGCGCCAGCGACGCCGTCTGCTGCGGGAAGCATTTGCGAATGGGTCTGGCCACCGTGCCGGCAGCGGCGCGGGACGGCCCGGCCGCTCCCAGCCTCGGCCCCCGCCCGGCGGCCTTCGGCGTCCGCTCTCACTCCCTCGACTCGGTGGGCGGCGACCCTGACGAGCGCAAGCAGCCGCCGCCCAAACCCAGGAGGGACCCTAACACCAAATTGAGCAGCAGCTCCGAGGCCCTCGCGACCCAAGACGAAGGTGCTCGCTCTCTGGCTCTCTGGCTCTCTGGCTCTCTGGCTCTCTGGCTCTCTGGCTCTCTGGCTCCCTGGCTCTCTGGCTCTATCGGCTCTATCTCTGGCTCTCTGGCTCTCTGGCTCTCTGGCTCCCTGGCTCTATCTCGCTCTCTGGCTCCATCTCGCTCTCTGGCTCTCTGGCTGTCTCTATCTGGCTCGCTCGCAGCTGCACTCTCAGCCTGACACGCTTGTCGTTTGTCTTTCTTCTTTGACGGCTCGCAGTTCATATCCCGCACGCGTACGGCGGCGAGGACTGGAAGAAGACGCCTCCGCCCAAACCCAAACGCAACCCAAACACGCAACTCAGCTCGTCCTTCGACGAAACAGCCCACGCGTGTAACCACGGCAAGGAGAGCTGGCCCGACCCGGACGAGTCCGAGTCGGTTTACATCGAGATGAGCGGAAACGTCTGGGCTCAAAGCGGAGAGGAGCAGAACGAGTCAGTGTACGAGGAAATGACGTACTCGGAGTCGTGCCGCATCCCGCAACCCTTTCCCAATCTCCTGACGCACCGGCCGCCGCTGCTGCTCTTGCCGCCGTTCCATCCTCAGCGCTCGCCCAATTCCGACGAGTCTCCGCTGACCCCCGTGGACGTCACGCAGCTGACCGCGCCGGGGAAAAAGGCGGGGCCGAGCAGAGACGAAGAGGAGTGGCCGCCCACGCCCAGCGTCACGTCTTCGGGGCGCTCGTCGGCGCCGCCGCTGGCTTCCGGCCGCCGCGCGTCCTCCGGCTTCGCCCACGACGGGAAGGTGTACCCACGCAGCCAATCGGCGTGCCCCTCCCCCGTGAGCCTGGCCCGCTCTCGGACGCCCGTCGGCCCGAAGAGGCCGCCTCCCTACGCCGCCTTGATGGCCGCCCGGCCGCCGGAGGCCGGCTCGGCCACGTCGCCGGATGACCTGGCCAAGGCGGAGCGGAGGAGCGGCCGCGCCGCCGAAGGTACGTACGTCGGTGGCGTGTCGCCATCCAATCGTGTTCCGTCTGGAATTGCGTCCCGTCTGGAAGTGGCCGTCCCAACTTGCTGTTTGTTGTTTGAGGACAGATGTCAAGGCTCGGCGTCAAGTCAAGGCTTCCGCGTCGGGGACGCCGCGGGACCATCCCGCCCTCAGCCAGGTAACAAAGTCACTCGCAGCATTGGCGTACTGGTCTGAGAAAAAAAACCCTCCGGTCAGACGTGCGCGTCAAATATTGAATGCCAAGAAAAAAAGCTAGCGCTTTGGCGCCACGGTGAACTACGCTACGCGCTCGTCACGGTTCCCAAATGCTTCCGTTGAGGGAAACGAGAGAAGATGGCTGACGGACGGCCTTTGCTCCGCTCCGCAGATGGCGTGGCCGTGCGGGGACGCCACCATGATGGACACCATCGAGAAGAAACGAGGTTTGTGCCGCGAGATCAAAAATCGCCGGCGGGCCGACCTCGGAGACGGCTCGCCCGTCGAGCGGCGGAGGAAACAACCGCCGCCCTACTCGGCGGCCATCTTGTGGGACACCGCCATCTGAGTCTGGGTGCCTTCTTGTTGTCTGCCGTCCATCAGTCCGCACCAAACGTGACCTGGACCAAGCGAGCGCCGGCGGCCGCAGCGTGGCCAAAGCACTTGAAAGGGAGCTCAAGCCAAACACGTGGACAGCAACAATACGTACTTTGACGTTCTTCCTCTTTTCATTTTCTCGACTTTCGTAAGGTCACTTCGTTCCACCAGGTTGTTTTTCCAAAAATGCCCCGGCTAGGTTTTACACCAGGAGGATGACTTTGATTTTCAAAACAGGTAAAAGTCAAGGCCGCCGTTTAACCACGACTGAGGCTTTCCTCGATTCTGTACGCACAGACAGTTGCGGCTAAAAAAAGGCAATGTGTTGACGGCTTGGCTTTGGTTCCCCTTTCAAACGGAGACGATGGAAAAGCACGGGCGCCGTCATAAAGGACTGCAGGCAGGCAGACATTTGCAAAGCAAGATCCTCCAAAAAGGGACGACGGGCTGCCCCTCAGAACTCGGGCTGTTCCCCCGAACTCGGATGTTCCCGTTTTGTCACGAAAGCGTCTTTGCCCACGTGGGCCAGCAAAGGCAGCGTCGCTTGAGTCTTGAAAATGGACCATGTTTCCTCCCGTTGGCAAACGGGAAGGGATGTGCTGTTGAGAGTCTGGAATTGCCAGTGTTCAATGTTTGTCATTCACTTGTTGTCTAGTTGTTGTGACGCAGCGTGCAACTTTGGAGAGGTAAGTAAGTGACAAGCCAAAAAGACAAAGCCGGGCTTTTCACACGCCTTTGGGATCACTTGAAAGCACAACATTTCACAATGCGTTCCTTGATATGTCATTGGGGTTATCGATGAGGAAAGTGGTGAAGCGCGACCGCAAGTGTTTGTCTTTTTGCTCCGGATTCCATGTTGTCTGCTGCCGAGGCGACGAGACAGACACGCGGCTGGGCGAGCGAGAGCGATACATGCACCTCAGGTCGATCGATCGGCCGGCTGCGAGCGTTGGCTCCATCAAACGTGGCGGACACGTGCGTGCTTTCCTGTTCCGCTTGGCTTTGCCAAGTGTGCGATGGAAAAGATCTGTCCCTGATTTTATTTGATCTGAAAAACCTTGGTTGCTTTTGGGTATCGCAATTGGCGAGTGTGAAGGTGGATCGATAGACATCTTTTTTGTTTTGTTATTGACTGTACTTGATATGCTATGAAATATTGGCGTGCTCTCGAGCTTTTTAGTTGTTTTCACTTCTGGTGCTTTGAAACTGGCAGATTAAAAATAATATTCAAACTCAAATCAAGAGTGTTTTGAGTTGCGGGTGAGTGTTCGTTTTACGGGACCACTATCTAAAATTGACATTGTTTTGCATGATCACAATAAATTGCTTATTACAAAAAATTCAAACTGGAATATAGGCCATTTGAGAGAAATTCCATCAATAAAGGCACAAAACATGATTGGAAATTGTCGCTCGATCGGATGTGGACCGCGGGCCGGACTTTGCGCCTACTGATTGCGGACGCTCGTTTCCTTTGCGCACGCGGGCATTGAGAATAGTGCGTTGTAGTGCGCTTAATGTTGCGCATGCGCAGTTACCGCCTGCTGCTTTCCCACACGGCGAATTTCCGAACAGGGCCGACGACGTCGCCATTTTTCGGTAAACATATATTCATTTTCATTCGTCCGTTTGTTAGATGTCTGCTGCGTACTAACACTCGCGCGCGCGCACACACAAACACACACACACGCACGCACACACACGACCCACGCCCACACTCATTGATTGACTCAAGCGGCTCGTACGTTAGCGAGCAGCTGGCTAGTTAGCGCGGAGCTCGTCTTGGGGCTCGCAACGACTCGACAAGGGCACGCAACATCGCCGTCTCCATGGTGACGCTTAGATGTACGTTCCGTCGGTGCGTCGCCGATGAGATGTTGGCGTCTCCATGGCAACGTCGGCCACTTAAAACTTGTCGACGTTCGAATGTGCGGCTATTGCAGCCTACAAAAGCTCGGCAAGAACGCTGATGATTGGCCGAGGCGGACCGCGTGACCGGACATCGCCAAGTTTTCGGAGGTAGTTGTTTTTGTTTTGTTTTTGAATAAATAATAAAAGTAATTCTTTGCGGAGGTAGTTTATTTTTATAAATAATAAAAATAATTCTTTGGGGAGGTAGGTTATTTGTTTTGTTTTATAAATCGGTTCACAAGAATACAATCAGTCAGACTTATGTTAGAAAAGTGAGACAAGAACGCACGCGTCAAGCAAGTTCAATTTGCTTGGAATGAATTGGGTTGCTTTTGATGGCCTCTCACTTTTTCAATGACCTTTTTGGTCATTCAATCAAACTAAACATGCATGACTCCGTGACCGCCGCAACGACATGCGCTGCCAGGGATTTTGGGCGCCAAGAAAGTCAACCTTACTAAAGTTTATAAAGCAATCCAAAACAGTTTAGTGTTCCTTCCTGTGAACCAAAAACAAAGGAGATGCTGACAAATGACGGCGTGGTCTTGTAGTGTTTTGTATTTGTTGTTCTTTGTGTGTTGATGTGTACATGTCATCAGAGGATGGGCCCAAAAAGAAAGCAAAGCGCCGAGCAAAGGCGCTTGGCGGCCCGATTGAGGATGCGCGTGATCAGAGCTCAACAATCCTTCGAGCGCGCCGCCAGTCAAACGCTTACGCGGGAACTAAACTATGCTGCTTGCGTGAGTCTACTCCACGCTACACACGCCTTCAGCTTGGACTTCACATACACAGTTGCGCAGTTGCACAGTTGTACGGTTGTACAGTTGCCCTTTGTTCTGGTGAACATTCACCATGAGGCGTCTCGTGTCACGTTGTCACCACAATTGTGCTCGAGCACCTTTTTAGCTCGGCACGCAGCCTCTGATGCGCACGGCGAGTGCGGGCGAGGCGGCGCTGTTGAGCCAAGCTGTGCTTTTCTGCCGCTTCAGGACCCGGAGCGGTTGGCGGAGCGCCAACCCGACGGGCCGCCAGGAGGGCTGGCGGCGGCGGCGGGGACGAGCGGGCCGGCCATGGCGAGCTCTTGGCGGGACGAGGACGAGGAGTTGAAGGCGGGCGGTGCCAAGGGTCTCGGCAACCGGCCCAGGTTCTCCTTCTCCGAGATCAAGATGCTGCTGCAGGAAGTCCGCAGGAACAGATACATCCTTCTCAGTGAGTCCAGCGCCCCTTTGCTAGAAAGAATGGGGCAACCCCGAGTGGGGGGGGGCCGCTGAGTCTCCCTCTGCCAAGCCAACGGCAGCACCGGAGCGAGGGCGCTCTCAAATGACATGGTTCCCAAAATAGCTAAGCGTGGGCACGCTTTGTCCTTCAGGGAAGTTCAATCACGGCGTGCCGGCAGAGGCCAAGAAACAAAAGTGGGCCGAGATCACGGAGCAGATCAACGGTCTGGGGCAGAACCACAGAGAGGTGAGTGGAGTGACGATGTCATCGTACGCCGATGAGGTCATTTCAAGGACCAAGCTCACTCCTGGTCCCGACCGACGCGCTCAGGTGCGTCAAATCATGAAGAAGTGGGCCGACCTGAAATGTGACGGCAAGCGGCGCATGGCTCTCCTGCGAGCTCCCGACGGCTCGGCGGGGAGGAGGAAGAGGAAGTCTCTGGACTCGGTGGAGAAGATGGTCCACAGGATCCTGTTGATGAGTCCTACCGGAGGTGAGCCGTCGCCGAGCCGTCGCCGAGCGCCTTCCGCTCACGGCCCCGCTTCGTCTCGTAGCAGACGTCGTCAGTGACGCCGAAGACCGAGACGAAGGCTCCGAGTCCCAGGCCGCGGACGCCGAGCGCTACTCCTACGCGGACGGCAACAGCGGATCGCTCTCGCTTCCCGGAGGACTTTCCTTGGACTTCTCGCCTCTGTCGTCCCCCGACAAGGATCTGAGCGGTAAGCGCCGCTGCCTCGGAAGCGGGAAAGTCTTCCCCCCGACGTCTCACCTTGCGTGCCTTTCCCTTTCCGCAGGGGACCCCTACCGCTCGTCGGACGACGACGGTGAGAGCCTTTGCCGGCCAATCGTTTGCTTGTTCTTTGGCTGACTCGCTGGCTTGCTCTTTTGCAGAACCTTCCATGGACTGCGAAGACAACGCCGCCTTCTCCGTCCATTCGTCTTTGGGTCCGCCCAGGCTGGTCCACACGTACTCCCGACACAGCCGCAACGCCGTCAGCACCACCTCCCAAGACTGCGACGGCGACTCTCCTCCCGCTTCGCCGTTTCCGCCCTCGAGCGCCGCCGTCACCTCCTCGTGCTCGCCCTCGCTCGGCCCTCTTGCCGGCGACGCGTCCCTGCCGGCGACCTCCTCCAACGCCCGGCCCCGCCCCAAGCCCTCTCCAGCAGAGGACGCGCAGGCGCTGCCGCAGGCGCTGCCGCAGGCGCTGCCGCAGGCGCTGCCGCAGGCGCTGCCGCCGTCGGGCCCGCTGCCGCCGTCGGGCCGTCCGGCGGCGCCGGGCTTGGCGCAGCTGGCCTGCCACAGCGTGCAGCAGCAGCGCGCCAGTCGCCAGCTGCTGGCGTCGGTGTCGCGCTCGCTGGAGACGCTGGCGCAGTCGCTGCAGCTGCTGGTGGAGAGCCAACAGAAGTTTGTCAGCGAGTCGCTGGCGCTGCAGAGGGAGACGCTGGGCGTGCTCAAGACCTTCTCGGGCGCCGCGCTGACCGTGCTGAGGGACGGCAGGGCGCAAGGCCCCGCCCTCAGGCTGGACAAGATGGACGACGGCGCTTTGGATCGCTCCACGTGAGCTACGGCGGCGAATGGCCCGATGATTGGCTGACGCAAAATCAAAGGCAGAGAGTTTGGGGGATTTGCTGAAATAAAAATTTCAGCGCGGTCCGTTCCAGCGGGGCGCCTTCCTTCCTTCCTTCCTTCCTTCCTTCCTTCCTTCCTTCCTTCCTTCCTTCCTTCCTTCCTTCCTTCCTTCCTTCCTTCCTTCCAAATCCTCAGAAAAAGACTGGGATGCCGAGTGAGCTGCGCTCCACGGGTTCCTGGACTGCCGTCACCAAAGATACATTTTCCTCAAAGCCCAACGCAAACAAGGGACCCTAACCCTTATCCCGGTTAGCTGGCTGACGGACGAACCGTCACTGCCGTCATTTTTTTAACTTTCCCTCGGCTGGGCCCATTCAGAACGCCTCCAATGGGCAACATTCCTGGCTGTCGGTCTTTCACTGCCCCCAGGTGGCCAAAAGCAGCATTTCAGTGAAGCGCTGGCACTCAAACGCTGCTGTTCCCATTAGTCTCAAAATATAACGGGGGGGGGGGGGGGGGCATAGAAATGATTTGAGACAGAAGGGATTTGTGCTACGAGTGTGCACAGGGAACAAATTCAACTCTTATCTCAAGGCAGCACAATGTCCTGGAACTTTTGGTGGGCACGTTGCAAGATCGTCAAGACGAGGTCCTTCCTCCCTGTTCCAATTCGGGCTCCGTCGATGAGATGAGCGAAAGCTCGACGCTCACCGGGAACTCTCTAAACTTGGGCTGATGCACGTGAGCAGAAAGACGCAATTGGCCCCCACTGCACGCGCAGCCATCCTCCGTTTGCACTCGAGTATCATGTATGATCATGTGTCATTTTATCCTGGTGGTGGGTGGACGCCCCGCCCTGCGCCGTGCCTGTGACGGTCTTCCAATTCTGGAAACGAACATTGATCGCAGAAATTGACGCGTAAACTCATGTGCTTGAATGTGCGGCCGTCGTGACGGCTTTGTGGTTTGTTCTTTGCGAGACGCACGCGGTGACAATAAAGTGGAAACTCTTCGTCGAGTCGTTTTCGCCCAATCTGTCCGTCGGATGGACGCAAAGCTTTTGTGGGCTCCAATCCGGCCTTGCTTGCACGCGAGCGAGCGAGAACGTAATGAGCTGAAGTACCCGGGTGCACAACGTATTGCAAGGCGGAAAAGGCAACTCATAACATAAGAGAGCGTAATACGTTGGTCTCTCTTAATGGTGACTTCGGAAGCCAGCTCGAGGATTTGGGGGCGCGGGGCGGCGCGTCATTGAGTGTCAGTGACGTTCACTTCCTGATCCGGCTGTCAGCAAATTTGCAAACAAAACCGAGACGCGGTGTAAGCAAGGCGCTGCTGGGCCGTCCACCTCGCTTGTGTTCTTCGCTCAAAAATCAACAAGACCTTTAGCTCCAAGCGTTTCTCCTAAAACGGTTAGTTTCAGCCCCGTCCTAGACGCACGCACACACGCACGCACAAATGTCGGCCTAGACAATTAAGTTACCAGTTTGCCTATGTTCGTGTGGGCGGCGGCGGCGGCGGCGGCGGCGGCGGCGGCGTTTCACCAGGCGGAGCGAACAAGCAAGCCGGCCAGCATATGTCGTCGCCGCCGGAGATCGTGTCGCTGTCTTGGGGTCGCATGACGGTGAAGGGGGCGGCGGCGCCCTACAAGGACTGCAAAGTTTGGCCCGGGGGCAGCCGCGCGTGGGACTGGCGCGAGACCGGCACGGAGGTGGGTGGCTCGGTTTACGCGCGCAGGTCCTCGCGCGTTTCGTGACGTCACCTGATTTGGCCGCTCTCGCTCTCGCTCTCTCTCCTCCCCAGCACCGTCCCGGCGTCCAAGTGGCCGACTTGCAGGAGGTGCTGGACAAGGGAGTGGACCTGCTGCTCATCGGTCGAGGCATGGACATGGCCCTGCAGGTGGGTGACGTGAGCACACAGTAATAACCGCGGCCGGCCACAGAGCGTCCAGCCATCGCTTTGGAGCCAAAGTCTCACCGAAATCCCACTGACAGTAGGTTTCCATATCAGGGTTTCGAACCTGGACGAGGTTTCAAAGTTGGCTAAGCTTTGATACTTGGCTAAGGTTTCAAAAATGTAAGCGTTCGAATATTCGGGTTGAGTTCCAAAGTAGGATTTTCATTGGTTCAAACGTATTTGCAAAACTTAATCGTGACATCAAAATGTGTTTTCTTTTGTTCTTGTTGCTGTTTCAGTCATCTTCAGCATGTTGGCTTGCTTTCAGGAATGTTCTCCAAACACGAAATGAAGCAATAACTGCGAGCACCAAGTATTCCTTCTTGTTACTGCTGCTTTCCCCTTTGTAGGTTCCAGCGTCCACGGTGGACCAAGTGACTGCGACGGGCGTCCAAGTGCGGGTCCTGCAGACGGAGGCGGCCGTGGCCGAGTACAACCGCATGGCCAGAGGCGGAGCTAATGTAGGCGGAGTCTTCCACTCCACCTGCTGAGAAAAGGTTGCAAATCAAACGACACGAGCCTGAAGTCAGGCCCGGACCATGAGTCAGGCCCGGACCATGAGTCAGCTCCCGGGCATTCTGTCACCACGTGTCGCAAATCATTGAAATGAATGCAAATTGAATTGCGTTCGTCCATTCTCGAAATCAATATCATGCCTCAATAAAAACAGTGTGCAAGCGCTTCATTCAATAGAATAGAAGCAAAGCTACGATGTGCACGTCATAATTGCATGCTGCGGTCCACTTATGTGTGCGTGCGTGCGTGCGTGCGTGTGTGCGCGTGTGTATGCGTGGCGCGCGCGCGCCGCTCCTTCTGCTGTTTCTATCGTGGCCGCCGGGGGGCGCTAACTGGCGACACAAACATTACAAACGGCAACACGTCAACAACACGTGGTACACCAGAGCCGACCTGCTTGGCGCCTCCCAACGTGGCTGGCAGCAGCAGCCTTGAGGCCAAACGGTAAGTCCCAGCTGCAGCTTGCATCCATCCCCACGTGGTCGTGTTGCTGGTGTGCTTTTTCCGAGTTCAACGCAACCACGTGGACATTGGTGCTCGCCCGCATCCTTACGGTCAGCCAACCTGACAACGGTGTACCTTATTTCATAAAAGCAAAGGAAGACCGCGTCGTTCACTCTTTGTATTGGCTTCCGCTCACAGTGTGACTCTGGATGAGCGATTGGCCCGTCGACGGCAATTTGCTTCAGCGAATTTGCTGTCACCATTACACAAGTCTTTGCATGAAATAGACGTCCTGCAAATGTTGGTTCATTTTCAGCCATCACGCAGCACTCGAAAAACATGGCTGACTTGAAAACTTGGCTCACTCGTAGGCAGCAGTGTATTTTGTTTTCACGCACGCACGCACGCACGCGCATGGTAGAGTAAACCACATCCACCACGGTGCCCCGCTCGGCCTAACTGATGGCAGCTGTGTTCGTTAACCCGTCAATGCTCACATATTGCCACACGCGAACCGCACGCCCACACTCACACACACATAGTGAGCACGTTTCCTGCTGAGATGATCCATGTGAGGACATCGTCTATGTCGTTAAAGCCGCACTTATCAACTCAGCCACACACACACACACACACACGCACACTTCCCTTTTTTGCTCCCATGCAGAGCTATTTGAACGCTTGCCCAACACGTTTCCAGCACAAGGAGGTCAAAAGCAGCATTTCCAATTGTGCAACAAGGAGCCGTTTTGCCGTCATTGTGCTTTTTTTGCCGGCCGGGCCCCGTCGTGTCATCGCGAGCTAGGTCAAACGTGCAAAGCCACGCAGACGGACACGTCACGTGAGAGAAGTCAGACTGCTGCACTTCTCCAGATGCATGCCAGGCGACATATGGGCCATCCGGTGGACAATGGACCTCTTGTCCGGCCGGCGGGGGGTGCAGCATAGTGACGAGGGAGGGAGGGAGGGGCTGCCACGACAAGGATGAGGATGTCATTGATGGCCAACCGGTCTACTCTCCGTACATAGGGTGCGTCGTGCTGCCACGGCGCAAAAATGTTCCAGTGCCGCCCTGATCGCTTTTCAAATCTTAAATTGAACAACATTAAGGCAATCGACAGCCACTCACGGAGTCCCTCGGGGTTCCGTACTCCGACCTCACACCATCGTCGCGCGCACTGCGTAGGAGCGATAACCCATGTCGGTTGGCTTTTGTGGTTTCAAATCCAACTGGCCAACGGAAACCAACAAGTTGAGGCTGAAGAGATTGTTGAACAAGTTGGCAAGGTGACACGTTTAGAGACACACACACACACAGACGCACACGCAGGCAGAAATAGACGCTCACACAAACACGCTGCAAAGACGGGCCTTGGCTCACTCTCAACAAAAGAGTAAATTGACCCAAGTTGATTGCAAGGATGTCTTGTGTTTTTTGATGGTCTGCAACTTGCACTTCCAGCTGCACATTTCAAGGCTTGAAAAAAAAAGTCCACCCACCGCCCGACAAGATGGAAGAAAGGAAAAAAACGGCAACGGCGAGGTTGGCCGTTTTGAGTCCATGGGGGGTGGGGGTGCTCCCCCAGCTATTTAAAGAGATTCCAGCAGATGGTGGAGGAACTTTGTTGTCAGACACGCGCTTGCCACCAGCCGCAGCAGGAGCAGGAGCCACACCGGCAGCGGCGTCTTCTCCGACATGCCGTCCCACTCGCTGGCGCCCTTTGCGGAAGTGGAGCACCACTCGTGCAAGGTGAGTCCGACGCCACGGCAACAAAGTAGTTTTGTTCCAAAAAGGTTTTTGTCAGTGGTGGAAAGTTGCAAATAGCACAAGAAATTTGTGTTCACGATGTATCTTTCAATGTTGTTAAATGTGGTCATTTGTGGGAGGAAAAAATTGCCATGTGCGCCAAACCTTTGGAGGGAGGGCTGAACGCTGCGCTGCAAATGAATGACTAAGTTGCTAGCGCCGAATGTGTTTTCCAAAGGCCTCACGCCGTCTTGTTCTTTCTCGGGCGTCAGAACTTCACCAGCCCGGCGGCGGCGGCGGCGGCGGCGACCCCGCGGCCTCCAGTCGGCGGCTTCCGGCGCCACCATTCCCTCTGCCCCGCCACGCTGCGCAACTTTGACGATTCCTCGGCTCGGGGGCCGCAGTGGCGGCGGGACGGCCGTCTGCCTCGCTCGCCACTCACCCGCCTTCCCTTCAGGGCGGACCGCTCGGTCAGCGTGACGGAGGGCGAGGTGCTTCCGGACGAGGAGGCGCCTCCGCCCGCCCGGCCCCCGCCCGGGCTTTGGCACAGCGAGCTGAATCGGGGCCCGGCCTCGCCCCGCCTCCCCGCGCGCTACAAGACGGAACTGTGCCGCACTTTTGAGGAGAGCGGCACGTGCAAGTACGACGCCAAGTGCCAGTTTGCGCACGGGGCGGACGAGCTGCGAGGGCTGAGCCGCCACCCTAAGTACAAGACGGAGCCGTGCCGCACCTTCCACACGGTGGGCTTCTGCCCTTACGGCGCCCGCTGCCACTTTGTCCACCGCGCCGAGGAGCTGGCCAAGCCCGGCCTGCTCCACAGCCTCAGCTTTGCCGGGTCGCCCCGTCCGCGCTCTCCCCGCTTGTCCCGGGCCCGGTCCGCATCGCCCTCGGGTTGCCCGCGGCTCCTCTGGCCCCTTTTCCCGGAGCCGGGGCTCCTCCGCCCTTGCCCCTACCCGTTGTCCGCCGCCACCCAGCCGGCCCAAGAAAACGCCGACTCGGCTCTTGTTTTTTTTGCCGTCGGCGAGTGCGACGACACGGACGCCGTTCTGGGTTTCCTCCCCGCCGGCGAGAGCGACTCGGCGGCCGACTCGGCGGCCGACTCGGCGGCCGACTCGGCGGCCGACTCGGCGGCCGACTCGGCTCACGGTTTCCTCGCCGCTATCGGGCGCTCGCCCTGCCGCCTGACCGCTCCCCAGGCCTCCTCCCTCGGGCCCCTCGGACTCCTGCGGCGCTGCTCCTCGGCCGACTCGCTCTCAGAGGAGGGCTACGCTTCGTCCTGCTCTCTGAGCCCGGCTTCCAGCGGCGGCGAGTCGCCGGGCGGCGATGCCCGGCGCCTGCCCATCTTCAGCCGCCTGTCGGTTGCGGACGAGTAGACGGGGCTCCGACTTTCTCGTCCGTCGCCCGTTTCGCGCGACTGGCCCGATCCGTAGCCCCGTGTGAATTTTTTTTCACCTTTGGGTGCTTTTGGAAATTGTGATTGTCTTTTTCTGACTGCGATAGGTTAGCGCACATACCCTGGCGTTTGGCGGCCCAATGTGCAAAGTCGCTTTTGCGCGCCATGAAGCGAAGCTGTGCTGATCTTATTTTGTACTTTTCTCCTAAATTAAGTCCTATTTATTTCTTTTGTTTCCTTCTGAGTGAAGCGTACCTTGTGTTGCGCTTGGGTGCTGGATGCCCTGACCAAGACGCACACGCACACGTACACGTTGATAGATTTCCACGAATCTTTGCAAAGTGACATGAAGTGAAAATGGCTTTCATGTGTTCCAATCTCACAAAACAACACCATTTCTGTTGAATAAAGTCAAATAGTAAAACAGCAGAAACGCATGACGCCCAATTTTCTTTGTATTGCTTGAGCGCTGGCATTTCATTGAATGTGTGTGTTAATCAAAGAAAACCACTCGGACGGACTCCCACAGCCCTGGCTACTTCCCATTCACAGTGTGTGCGCGTGGGGCTGGGAGGGGGTCCCGAAAAAGGCCAAGGGGCCATCCCTATGACCCCATCCCCTCCCTGCCCCCTTCTGCCTGGCCGCTTTCTCTTTTCAAGCTAACATCTGTATGCTAATGTTGGCAATGAATGGAGGAAGCCTGAGAAAGTGGGGGACGGGCAGCCTCTGGGTGGGGGCGCAAGTGTGTGCGCTGCTCGTGCAAAAGTCGATTCCAACGTAGAAGTTGCAGTCGGCGAGAGAGACGACGTGCAGGCAGACATTTGCAACAAACGGCGTTGGCTCGACATGTGTGCAGGCCGAGCCCAAACAAGCCATCGTTCAAATTTAAAGTTTTCATACTTCTTCTTTTTTTTTTTTTTAAATATGACGAGCTTAAAAAAAAGGGTGGTTACCATGACGACGCCCTTTGTTCATGAACGCCGCTCTCGCTCTCGCGCCCCCCCTCGCGTTCACGACAAACTTTCTCTTTGCTACTTCCTGTTTGCTGGCTCGCGAGCTTGTCAATGTCCCAAACGTCCCGAACACAGACGGGCAGTATCGAAACAAACAAAGCGCACAGGAACAGAACGACGTCGACGACGACGTGCCTGACCGACAGGAGAGGACCGAACCAGACGGCGCGGCGCGGCGCGGCGCGGCGCGGCACCGCATGTGTGAACAGAACACCGGCGGCTTCAGCGTGCCGGCCGGCCGGCTGGCTGCGCTGAGGAAAGCTACCGAGGACCGGACGCACTCCCCGGGAGTGCACCATGCTAACGTTGCTAGTTAGCGAGCTGTCAGTCAGATTGCAGCCTCCGAGTCGACTTCCGCTTCTGGTTCCGCCCTCAGGTTCTGTTGTCAAGTGGACTCGAGTAGTGCTTTTGGATTTGACTTTGAATGTGGAGTCTGAACTTATTGGAGTTTGAACCCTTTGGCAGAGCGAATGATGTTAATTGTCATCTTGGTTTGGGACTTTATGCTCCCCTTGACCTTGTCATCTTGGTTTGGGACTTTTTGCTCCCCTTGACCTTGCTCTTAGTTTGCTGACTTTGTTGTGCCATGTCTGCGCCCACCTCCTCCTCACCCGCCTCGCTGTGCTGCTGCCGCAAGTCTCCATCCAGCGGCTCGGGCCACTGCGCGGGCGAGCCCACAACCTCCGTCGCCGCCGCTAGGCGGCGCCCCCCCGCAGACGTGGCATCTGCTGCCAACTTTGCGGACTTCTGTCTGCGTCACTTCCACTTGGACCTGCGTGTCAACTTTGCGCTGAAGGAGATGAGCGGATGGCTGGTTCTGGACCTGCTGCCCCTGGTCGCCGGAGTTCGGACCCTGGTGCTGGACGCCCACCCGTCCCTGACGGTCCACGCCGTCGACTGCAAGACGAGCGGCGGCCGAGAGCCCGCCAGCCTTGCCTTCCGCCTGGAGCCCTTCGCCGACTTTGGCTCCGCCCTCAAAATCGACCTACCTGAACTTGTTAAGGTTGGAGTGCACATGCAGATCACCGTCAGGTACGCGGCCACAGACGGACCTGCGGTGAGAACACGCATCGAAGAACACACGCGTGCGCACGTGCACACGCACTCATGAGCGCACACACACACACGCACACACACACGCACACACACACACACACACACACGGGGCACGAACGCAGTACCGTGTGTATTCCAGATGTGGTGGTTGGACGCTGAGCTGACGTGCGGTCAAGATCGTCCTCTGGTGTTCACTCAAGGTCATTCTGTGTCCAATCGTTCTTTCTTCCCGTGCTTCGACTCTCCGGCCGTCAAGAGCACGTACACAGCGGCCATTCGCGTGAGTAACCTCCGACCCGACCTGATCTGCACTTGCAAGAAATACATATGAGACGGAAGAAACCAATGATTTTGATCAAGAGCGCTGTTAAGTTAGCAACGCGACCCACTTGGACCAGTACTTCCAGTGTGCTGAGCTAATACTGAAGCATTTTTGGCGCCGTCGCGCAGAGGCAGCCGCACACCACGCCGACGGGTCGTATGAGAGGCGGGCGTTTTTGTCCGATTGAAACGATGCTTGCCGATTAGCTGGTCGTCCAAAATGTGATCAGGGCCCGCTCACCCGAACCCTTGATTCACCTCAGCGACTTGTGCGCACGTGCGCGTCAGGTCCCGGACGATGTGACGGTTCTGATGAGCGCGTCCCGCAGTTGCTACTCCAAAGCGGAGCGCGTCTTCCGCTTCTCCATGGACGCGCCGGTGCCCGCCTACCTGGTGGCGCTGGTGGCCGGGAACCTCCGACACGCCGACCTGGGCCCCAGGTAGCCAGTCGGCCCAGCTGTCCTTCCTCGGCTCCTGGCTCGTCCTCACCGTCCCGCCGTTCCTCCAGGAGTCGCGTGTGGGCTGAGCCCTGTCTGCTGCCATGCGCCGTCCAGAAGCTAGGGGGCAGCGTGGAGCGCTGGCTGAGCGCCGCCGAAGGACTCTTTGGACGCTACCTGTGGGGGAGGTCAGTGGCGCGGCGGTGCGATTGGCGGCCAGGCGCACGGGCTCCCAAAAATGTGGGCGGGCATGCGTGCGCCCGGGCAGATGCGACCTGGTGTTCCTGCCGCCGTCCTTCCCCATGGTGGCCATGGAGAACCCCTGCCTGACCTTCATCGTGGCGTCCATCCTGGAGAGCGGCGAGTTGCTCCTGATCGACGTGGTCCACGAGATCGCTCACGCCTGGTTCGGCAACGCCGTCACCAACGCCAGCTGGGAGGAGATGTGGCTCAGCGAAGGCCTGGCCACCTACGCGCAGCGCCGGATCACCGCCCAGGCCTACGGTAGGCGCCGCCGGAGCCGGCCGAGGCTCGGAGTCCAGCTTTCAGCCCTCGCTCTGTTCTCCTCAGGTGCCGCCTTCACCTGCCTGGAAAGTGCCGTGCGATTGGACGCCCTGCGCCGGCAGCTGCGCCTGGTCGGCGACGGCAACCCCGTCACTCGGTTGCGAGTCCAACTGGAGCCCGGTAGGCCCCGTCGTTTGGCTCAACTTGCCGAGTCACCGTGCCTTTTGCTCTTTGGCACTCTTTTGCGTGCTCCCTGCCTGCCTGGCTGGCTGGCTGCCTGGCTGGCTGGCTGCCTGCCTGCCTGCCTGCGTGCCTGTAGATTGGCTCCAACTTCACGTCCTCAAAAGCGTCTTTGTTTCTGTCAAGGCAGGCGTGAATCCCAGCACCTTGATCAATCTTTTCACCTACGAGAAAGGTTTCTGCTTCGTGTCCTACTTGTCGTCGCTGTGCGGGGACGTCAGACGCTTTGACGGATTCCTGCGGGTCGGTGCGCGCACACAGACGCGCGCGTCTGCGGCGGCCACGCGCACGCTCACCCGAGGCCTTCCTGCCAACAGGACTACATCAGCGAGTTCAAGTTCCAGAGCGTGGTGGCTCAGGATTTCCTGGACTTGTTCCTGGCGACCTTTCCCCAAGCAGCGCACAAGGAAGGTACTTATGGGCGGGGCGCAAAAAAACAAAACAATTAGACCCCTCAGTCCCACCCTCTACTTTCCGTCAGGTGTAGATTTCCAGCTCTGGCTGACGGGCTGCGGGGCGCCCCCGTACCAGCCGGACCTGTCGGCGGGGGCCACCCTAATCCAACCGGCGCGGGACCTGTGCCGCGCGTGGACCGAGGGGCGCGGTGCCGACACCGGAGGGGCGGCTGCCGCCTTCTCGGACGTGGCGGGCTGGAGCACCTTCCAGGTGGTTCTGTTTCTGGACTGCATGCTGGACCACGCGCCACTGCCGCACGGTACGCCACGGCAGGTTACGCGAGGCCAAGCACGCCCTTTGTGTGTCAAGTGATTATGCACACATGTAGGGGCAGACTTTTTGGCGCTCCGCGGCTGCAAATCCCAAAAAGCGGTAGCGAGGCCCCGCCCAACTCTTTGGCGTCCGTCCTCTGAGACATGTTGGGAAAATCTGGTGCCTTTGTTTGTGTGTGTGTTTGTTTGTCTGTTTGTTTGTTTGTTTTAGAGGTGATGTGGCAAATGCGTGAGCGTTACGCGTCGCTGTTGGATGGCCTGAATGCCGAGGTTCAAGTGCGCTGGCTGCAGCTGGCGGTCAGGAGTCTTTTCTACGCCGACCTCCCCAGACTGGCCGCCTTCCTCCAAAAACACGTCAGTCGGGCGACAAGGCCGCTCTGTGGAGCTTCAGCGGCGCTGACTCACCGTCATTTGCGTGTGTGCCCCCCGTAGACGTCCCGCATGTACACGGTGCCGCTGTACGAGGACCTGTCGGCGGGCGCCATGCGTGCCGTGGCCGCCGACATGTTGCGACGCACTCGGCAGCGGCTTCACCCCAACTTGCGACGGACGCTGCAGCAAATCATCACGCGGGGGCAACAGGAGGCGCACGGGCATTTTGCGCCAGCCCCACAGTCGCCCGCCGCCTCCTTGCCGGATATCAACGTGTCGGCATGAGGGAGGCGGAGGGACGCCGCCTGCCTGCCTGCCTGCCTGCCTGCCTGCCTGCCTGCCCGCCCGAGGCCCGAACAAGATCCGACGGCCCCATTTTGCTGGGCTCCGTCGTGTTGCCGCCTCCGAGACTTCCTCAAGCGAGCGTCCCCCTTCTGAAAGGCCACTTTGGTTTGTTGCAATAAAAAAAAAAAACCACACAAAACACATCCGTGGCCTTTCAATCTCGATCTTCCGCTCCAGTAAAGCTGAGAAGGATGCGGCAGAAGGGGTGAAAAGGGATGATGAACGGACCCATTTGGCGCGGCCGCGTTTCACCCATCGGATGGCAAGCAGGACCTTCGGTGAGCGGTTTCGGGTTAGAGCGCCTGGCTTCCTCTGGCACGCACCCAGTGAAGCCATCTTGCTTGTGGGGCACCCACTAGGCTGTCAGTCATCCTTGTGTTTTTGTGCGTGTGTGAGATGAGCAGAAACGCGAGACAGCATCAGCAAGGGATGGAGAGGCTGCCTGCTGTACGTATTTGTGTCTCGCTTCATTCGGGTGTTGACGGATGTCGTCATCAATGTGACAGCTGACGCGATGACTGTGTGTGTGTGTGTGTGTGTGTGTGTGTGTGTGTGTGTCAGCCCGAATCCGACAGTAGCGCGAGCGACTCGTCCATGTCAATCAACATGCTGAGCGTCACTTTGGACACGGGTGGGTGAGCGACGTCATATACGACTTGTATGTATTCGTAGAGCTACGGCAGCTTTCCTTCTAAAGTACCCAGTTCACATGCTGGTTTTGGTTGTAGTCTGCGACGTGACTGCATTTCCTCTCTGATCATTGTGTGTTCGTGCGTGCGTGCGTGCGTGCAGACAATTGTGATTTTCTGGGCATCGGCGTGGTCGCTGAAAGCCGGGACAAAGGTGCCGGCGTGTACATCGGATCCGTCGTGGAGAACGGCGCTGTGGCGGCCGACGGACGCGTGCGCGCCGGAGACGTCTTGATACGGGTGCGCGCCAGCACTGCACGTGTGCTACTCATCACTGAAATACTTTGTGCTCAGTACATACTGTATATCGGTACTGCCTCATTACGAATGCAAACTCCATCGGAGCTTCGACATGAATATACAGTAGTGCGGACGGCTGCAAACCGCGCGTGATGACGTCATCACAACGACGGTGGCCACTGATTTCACCTGGCACGTGCTGCCTGTGACCTGATGATGACGATAACTATGCTGATGAAAACCATGACGTCATCGTCAGGTGAACGAGGTGAACCTGGAGAAGGCAAGCAGCTCGCAGGCCGTCCAAGTTCTCAGAGACGCCTTCCAGAAGCCGGGGTACGCGTGAGCGAGCGTCACCTAGTGTCTCACTTTAGCATCTGTCATGGCTGCAGACGTGTTGTTTATGTGACTGCGTGCGCGCAGTCCGCTGTCACTGACGTTGTTGCGGTTTTGGGAGCCACCGCCCGGCGGCCTTTTCACCTTGCCAAGAGGTCAGTGACGCAAAAGGACCAGTCGCTGCATGGTCCCTCATTTGACAAGCGCGTTGTTCCGGAGGTGAGCCGGTGCGTCCAATCGACCCCGCCTCCTGGGTGTCTCACACGGCCGCCGTGACGGGGAAACTCCTCCCACCTTACGGTAACATCCCCCCCCCCCCCCACACACACACACACACTCCTCTCTCGTGACATCAGTCCACGGAGGTGTGTTCATGACACTGCATGCTTGACGTCCAGGTGAAGACGAGCATCTGAGCGTGGACGGTGACATGGCGGCGGTCGTCACGGCGATGATAAGAACCGATTCGGGCGTGGTGGTTCGCGACCGGACGTGGCTCAAGGTGGTCATCCCCGACGCCTTCACAGGTAAGTGCGCCGCCTGCCTGCCGTGCCGTGCCGTGCCGTGCCGTGCCGTGCCGTGCCGTGCCGTGCCGTGCCGTGCCGTGCCGTGCCGTGCCGTGCCGTGCCGCTCCCCCGCAAACCCCGACAACGCGTGCGAACCCACCGTCGAGTCGGGCGCCGCTCTTTGTCGCTCGCTCAGGTGGCGACGCGCTCGGATGGCTGCGCCGGAACGTGGCGGGCGCCGCCAAGCGCACCGACGCTCGCCGTTACGCCGCCGAGCTCCTGGAGCGCGGCTTCATCCGACACGCCATCAACGCCCGCGCGCACAAGCGATTCTCCCCGAAGCGATACTACGTCGTCGGAGGTGAGTCGCTGGTAATTTGCGCTTCCGCCCGCCGCCACCTGGGGGCGTCGTTCACGTACTTTCCCTGTCAGACCTCCACGAAATGGCGCTGATGAGCCGACGCTAAGGGAGCGAAGCGCCCCGCCTCCGGTCTAACTGCGGGGACTCATCTGATCCGCGGGACCGCCCTGACCACTTGGAACCGTCTTGACCACAAGAACAGCTTTGAGCACACGGACTTTTGGGAGCGGTCTGAGCTCAAGGTGCAACGTTACCTACCGAAACGTATTTCTGGCTGCAGTTGCAAAGTGTCCCAATAGCTCCTCTGTGATTTGGTTCGCAGTGAGTCACACTGACGAGCGGGTTTGGGCGTGGATGCAACCAAAGAGCACCAGACACCCCAAATAACACAAATAGTAGGAGCAGCAAATGCAACAAGTGCACAGACATAATAAACAGCGAGTCATGAACATGAAATTAGCATTTGTCCTTCAGTGCAGCAGGGGGCGCCGGCGGCGCGCTATCTGAGCGGAAGTCTACCGCCGGCCACCATCTTAAATTAGCATTTGTCCTTCAGTGCAGCAGGGGGCGCCGGCGGCGCGCTATCTGAGCGGAAGTCTGAGCTCAGCCGCCGGCCGCCATCTTGAGTGAGCGAGGCGGAACGTGCTGAAGGAGGAGAAGGAGGAGGAGGAGGAGGAGGGAAGGATTGCCGGTCCGCTCGTCACGGTTGGTGGGAAGAGTCCACGTAGCGTAAGGACAAAACAACATTTTCACCTCTTTCCACTTAAGTCGTCGTTGCCTTCGTGCGAGCTTGTTGCCGCAGCAAGCAAGGCGCGCGCGCGCGCGGCCGCCCGCCCGCATCCTACTGCACTGAGGCTGCGGCGATGACGTCACGGTTCACTGGCTGGCTTGCAAGCGAGTTTGACGAGTTAACCTTGTCGTCTTTATGGCGAATGGCTCTTTTCTTTCGCCGTTTCAGAAACGGAGTTGTGACTAGTTGAAACGACACACCGAAGGACGCGTGACGTCACGTCGGTTTGTTTTTATTGACTTTTGGGACCACCTCGATTTCCCCAGGAAAGACGTGCAATACCGACCCGGTCGCACAAACGAAAGCCCAAAACATCAACGTATAACTCAGGCAAGAATGTTTTGTGGCTGACGAGATGTAAATAAAAAGTGACCCGCGCGATACTGTTTGACGACATCATGGCATATGATCAATGAGGCGAGGCGAGACGAGACGCAGTCATCTTGCACGGAACGCATTCCAGCCATGATATTGGGAGTCGTTTGGGGCGCCAAATTGTCATGCTGACCACAGGTCGTGCCTCCTTGCGCGTGCATTTCCCTCACTGCCAACAGTGAATTTGGCCTACCCGCCAACAAATGGCAAAGACTTGTCTCGGATATCTTCAGCATCATTGTGAAGAGTCTTAAGGCCGGCCGGCCCGCTCGCCATAAGAAACAAATATCTGCAAAGAGTCAAATGGATAGCTTGAAGTGAAGACAACCGGATCAGGATTAGTTTTTGTTTTTTTTTAGCAGTGGCGCGCTAGTTTGCCGGGCAGGCGCGTTGAACTTCCGGCGGCAAGTAACCGTGCCCTCTGCCTCTCGGTCTCCAGGACGATGACGTCGACGTGGATGACAACGCCTTTGTCGGGTCGCCGTGACGACCGCCACTCTTCACACCACTGCTCCGTGGTTTTTTTAGGTTTTGATTTTTGTCAGCTGGATAAGAAAATCGAAACCTAAAGAAAAAATGGCGCAGATGGCCGTGTCGTCTTTGTGCTTTTCCCTTCCCGGGCGGTGTGACGAGTCCCGCCGTCTCCTAAAAGTCGCTGTCCCAAGCTTTCGGCGTGCGTGGCTGAGGAGTCCGCGGCGGAGGGGTTGGGGCCGCTCTCCCTGGTGAGAAAAGTAACAGACAAGCTCCATGCCCTCCTGGTCTCCGTGGCAACCGGATGCCAGTGAAAACGCCCCGTGTGTCACGTGACAGCCAGCCCCGAGCTAACTTTGAGGGGCCGACAACACAGAGATCAACGAGGTCCAGGCGGAATCCCCAAAGCAGATGTCCGAGACTTGAAGAGCAACTTGCTTGGCCTATGATGAGGCTTTTGGGACAGCTGCCGTTCCAACGATGGCTGGTCCCGGTTTTCACTTTTCCAGTCTTGTTTTTGGAACGGGGGGCCATTTCGCTCCCCGTGAACACGTGCGTACGTGCGTCTTTGGTCTCGGCCGCAAACGCGAATGCCATAGGGAGGGACGTCTCGCGGTGGCCATTTTGCAACGCTCCGTTTGACTTTGTGAAGGTTTTGAAACGTCTCCGGCGTATCAAGACCGGCCGGCGGCTTTCGCGAGGTGTGGAAAAATTGTGGCAATGTTACTCTTGATGTCTTGCTTGCTGCTGTTATGCAAGCGGCGCATCTCAGTGGGCCACCACCGTTTTGTGTTGCATTGAATAAAAAATGTTTTGGATTCATCCCATTTAAGTTTAGTATCAGCTGACATATGCAGTCGCTGGACTGCTGTAAAATGGGCCTTCTCAAGATGACTTCCAGCTTGGCGCTTTGAGAATGGCACTTTAACCATGGCTGTTTTAGCAAGGTGGCCAAAAGAATGTGGCTGGGGCTGATTCACAAAGACTCGGGTTCCATTTTTGGTGCCAAGCTGTATGGCCCGTCATCATGACAGCGTCATGGGGTCTAATCCGGCCTGTGGGGAGAGACTGCATTCATTTACTGCACTGCAATTTTGCAAGTGATCGTCATTGCTCATTCTGCTCACCAGAGGGCGCACTTCTGCCCGACGCAGTTCAGCTTGCGTGTTGCTTCATGAGCTTCGCTCTCATTTGACATAAGAGTTGAAGTGAAAGAGTTAAGTTGTTAAATTGGGGGCTCACCTGACCTAACAGCGCCCCGCCCCCACCCACCCACCCCTCACAATCTGCACAAGGCTCTGCGCTTCGCTTCGCAACTTTGCTTCGCTTTCGCGCGTGGAAATGAAACTATCTCCGACTGATTGAAAGCTACGTGTCCGACGGTGTGACGTCATGGAAGTCCCGCCGCTCCTGGTGGCGCTGATGGTGACGTCACAGGCCAGTTCACGTAATGCGGGACTTTCCGCGGAGTCGTCGGAGCATTTATTCCCCGCGCGCGTCTCTGTCATTAAGTCACTTTGCGCGTGTGTGTGGACCAGTCTGAGCGTGATTTTGCATGCGTGTGTCTGTCGGGGAGTTTGCGAGTACGTGAAGTTGTGGTGGTTGCAACATTGAATGAGTGTCTGAGCGTGAACGTACAGAGCGTCCGCGTGAGTTTGCATGTGTGTAATCAAAGGAGTTGCTGTTGCTGTGTTAAAGTGTGCGTGTGTGTCAATTAAGTCACTTTACGCGCGCGCGCTGTCGGGCTGTATCGATATAACCGATCGCTGCGTGTGTGCTGGTGACCTCTTGTGGCCGACGGAGGAAGCGCCAGTGACGGTTGTCGATGGCTGTGTTTGCAGGTGTTTGCAGACACGAGCGCGTCCTCATCGGGCCATCGCGTTAGCAAGCGCTACACCATCAACCCGCTCGGGTACAAGTGGACGCACGCAAACATCACGTACAAGTGAGGCCAGCCGCAAACACCCCGCACACACATGCGGCGAACTCACTCGATCGAGCCTGCACTCACGCACGCGTGTTTGCGTGTCAGGTTGGAGTCGTTTCCCGACACGCTGAGCGCGGACGCCACCAGGCAGGCGCTCAGCTCGGCCTTCTCCAAGTGGAGCGACGTGTCGCCGCTCAGCTTCACCGAAGTCCGCCAGCGCGACGCAGACATCACCATCGGTAGTGCAACCCGGCACGCGCGCGTCTGTGAGTGTAAACGGGCGTGCAAGTACGTGTACATGCAGGAAAGGGGAGGGAGCGTGTGCATGGTCGCCCGCCACCTCACGCACGCACGCACGCACGCGCGTAGCCTTTATTTGTGTGCTCCGCTGCCAGGTTTCTACGCGTTGAACCACTCAGACTGCGCGTCGTCTTCTCTCCATCCGTGTTTCGATGGCATCAACGGCGAGCTGGCCCACGCCTTCCTCCCACCACGTGGTGAGATCCACTTTGACAAGCACGAGTTCTGGATCATCGGGAGGTCCCGCTTCAGCTGGAGCCGAGGTATCGTGACGGAAGCCACGCCCTGCCCGCCCTCCTCGGTCACTCCGGTCACCTTGGCTTTTGTGCAGGCGTGTGGCTGAACGACCTGGTCCAGGTGGCGGCGCACGAGATCGGCCACGTGCTGGGTCTGTGGCACTCGGCCGACCCGCACGCCCTCATGAACCCCAACGCCACCACCACGGGCCAGAGGGACGTCGGGCCCGATGACGTCCGGGCCATACGGAGGCTCTACGGTCAGAAGGCCAGCAGCCTCTTGTGTGAGAGGGCACGCGCACGTGACTGAGACCAGTGTGTCTTTTTGGAACGGCTGCGCTCAGGCTGCGTGGACAAGAGGCGGGCGTGCGAGCGCTGGGCGGGCTCGGGCCTGTGCCAACGTCGCAAGCGACTGATGATGAGGACCTGCCCGCGCCGCTGCCGCCTGTGCTCGGGTGAGTTGGGCCCGGCCTGACGCAGGCCCACCCAGTCCACTCATAACGCGCCCCCTCCCCTCCCCTCCCTTTCAGAGGCCCCGGAGGCCATGACCACACCGCCGCCGCCCACTAATGTCAGGGTGAAGGTGGTCTCGCGCGGGAAGGTAGTGGGCTTCCGCTGCGGTACCAAGAACCCACCATGGCCCGCACCCAAAGTCAGGTCAGCCCAGCCGCACGCTCTATCGGGAGGGAAACCGCTAAAACAGGCAGGAAACCCCGGAGAGAGAGGCCCGCGATGGAGGCCCGCTTGGCAGTGTGCACGCACGCACGCACGCGCTGCACGCCACGGCACGCCGGCGGGTGTCGCTCATCGGCTTGACCCACCCTCTGTGTTTGTGCCCTTAGCTGGTACAAAGACGGCGAGCGCATCGCGGCCTCCGTCCCGGGACATATTGCGCTGAAAGGTCGCGACCTCCGCATCGTGGCCAACGAGTTCAACGAGGGCGTCTACACCTGCCACCTCCACGGCCGTGGCCGCGCCCCGGCCGCCAACTCCTGGAGCGTCCGACTCCGGAAGCCGGCCGGCCGCAGCTGACCCGCTCGCAAAGCGCCGCGACGTGACGACGTGCTTCTGCATCCGTTAGGGCGGGCCTGTCCAAAGCGGGCCCCAGAGTGCCTTTAAGAGAATTTGATGACGTTAGAGTGCATGGAGGAGTATTTAGATTCCTTTTCCAATTTTCCCAGTAGATTTGGCCGCTCACTTTGACTTTTACCCCCCCCCCCACAACAACTGCAACATTAAGCACTGTGAGCGATTGAAGCGCTCATGCATCTTTCATTTGATGAATTTCAGCTGCGAGCAAAGTGGCGTACATCTCGTTAGCATGCGAGGTACGCTAAGGGGGTGCCCTTTGAACTCGACTCTTAACAAGCTGGTGTCAGATAGTTGACGTCTTTTCTTGTCTCGGCGGTCAGGTGGCAAACATTTGGAAAGGGCCGGTCGCCGTGGAAACGAAGCGGGTCGCCTGAGAAACTTTCATTAGAAATGACTGACAAGCGCAGCCGCCGATCAACAACGGCCGTGAATAATACTCGTCACGTCGACGGCGGATGCTGGTTACCGTGGCGATGTGGTGGCTGCCTTTTATTATATTTGTGTCCGCTCACGTCGCCTTTCCTTTTTCTAAATCTCGTTTGGGGTTTGCCAACGTTTGGCTTGAATAAAAGTCACAATTGAGCACAAAAGTTTCCTCTGCTCACAAAAGTCACCGGTCTCGCCCATTGTGATTTTCTAGGAACGCTGCCACACTGAAAATGAGGACATGATGACACAAATGTGTCATTGGAGCATTTTGCGTGGCCGAGAAGCACAAGCCCTGGTGGCTGAGAGCCTTCAAGCTGTGAATTTGGAGCCGAAATATTATTATCATTGAACGGAATATGACTGCTCGGCACGTCGCCGACTTTGAAAAGTAGTGACATTTGTGCTATGACCTTCCTGTCCAGTAGTCGTCGCTATGTAGCTCAAAATGTCGTCGGCTTGCAAGGAGACGAAGACCGATTCGTGGCTTGAGCGTTTTCATTTGGCAAAAGAAGTGGAGGAGGAGAAGAACGCGCCTCACTTGACTGAAAAGTAAGTTTTACGTTGCTTTGCTCCTCGAGTCACTCTGACTTTCGTGTCCAGATAGACTGTTTTGGACAAGCTAAAAAGGAATGCTGCTGCTGCTGTTGTGGTGGCACGTGTGAGCACCCTCTACCGGTAGAAAGCAGAGGCTGCCCAAGTCAGGCGGTCCTGCAGAGCCGCTTTCCGTCCAGCCTGTTTTCCATCATCCAGATTCAAGTCATAGGCATCGTGATTGGACGGGCGCTGATGAGCTGGCTTGGCTGATCATTTGCTACAGGTGCGTGCGTCCGTGCGTGCGTGCGTGCGTGCCTTGGCTACAGATGGGAAAGGTTTGAATATGAACCTTCCATCGGCACTGCTCAATTTACCCCAACGCTTTCCCCCCCCTTTATGGGTGAAAGTGGAGCTTTAATAAGAGTGGAAATTGTAAATGACACAAGTCCTTCTTTTCGTTGGGACACAAGAAAAGTGAAAAGACGGAGACACGTGGAACTTGTTTTTCAAGAGAAACAAACAAGCGAGTGAGGAGGGGACTGACATCAACAGCGGTCCCGGCAGCGCTCGCAAGCGACATCATTCATCGCACCTCGATTTGGTACGGCTCGTCGTCACACAGGAATCTCGACAAAGTGAAGCGGAATGGCGTCTTAAGAAGCAAATGCTGCAGGAAGCCTGAGGTGAGTAGCCAGCCCATTGATGCCATTGGGCCGCCCGCTCGCGTTGGAGGGCTCCACCAGAGGGGAGGGCTCCACCAGAGACCACGTCTCGCACGGGCTGCTCCATGAGGGTTTCCCACGCAGCTTTGACTGGCCTTCTTAGTGGACGAGCATTGAGGGGAGATTGCCCTTTTCGCTCAAGCAGTATTCAAATGAAAAAGATGGATCTTTCCAACCTTTGCTCTTTGGCTCATTTTTTAAAGCCTTTACTGTCAATGAAAAGTGCATTGTAGATGCCCAAATGACATCAGAAACTCACGCTTGGTGTGGAAGTCAAACTTTATTCTCTCTCTCTCACACACACACACACACATGCACGCTCCTTCTTGTTTTGGTCGTCAGGTGCACTTTGAGCCCCCCCCAGCCCGTCTGTCCGATAAGGCCTCACCAGCGGAGGTGGGGCTTAGGCACAGGTAAACACCAGCGAGAAGGTCGTCCACTGCGCCACCTTCTGCAAACAAGCGCGCACGTGTGGATGCGTGTGCGTGGCAAGCCCGGTCGGGAATGATCGCAGGTCAAAGTTCGGGAATGTATCTTGGGGGGGGGGGGGGGGTTGTCCGGTGGCCACGTCATCATCACATGCCCATCCTGATGCTCTGAATGATCTGGAAGATAGCTGCGCGCGCATACAAAGAGGTGAAAACATTTCAACGTGGCACTTCAAAGCGGGTCCCGGCGGGCCGCCTTCTCCGGCAAAGGGGCGGCCCTCCGGGACCCGCTCGCTCGCAAGAGCTCTGCGCTCTTTGCTCCGACACGGTCGCGCTGACTTTTTGGGTCGGGCCCAGGCGGAGCCAAGGACGCGGCCCGACGCTCGCCAATCATAAGCTTGGCGTGCTCACCCGGTACGGAAGCGTGCACCCGCCCACCCGCTGTTGCGATCCCCGTCAACAGAAAAGGCTCACGTCGGCCACAATGCAAAGCGTGAAAGGAGCCGGCGAAATTGGCTCCGGCTTAATCTCAGGGCGTCTTCGCCATTGTGGGAAGGCTGTCAGTTTGACGGACTTTTTCTTTTTTGGCCGACTAAGGGAAGGCTGAAGGAAGGAGGGAAGGAAGCCAAAGCCAAGCTACCTGAGCCGCAAACGACAAAGAGGAAGAGCGCCAGCAGCCAGGGTCCCACGCCTTTGTCGTCCGTCAGGTTTCTCTGGAACAAAAAGAGGAGTGTTAGCGCCAATCGGGCTGCCAGTGCAACCGCCTCCTGACTTGTCAACCTCACTGAGGCTCCTGATATACATCGCAAGCGTTGCGCTTTTAGCAAGGTTTGGGGAGCTTTCAAGCAGTTCCTCGCCACCTAACTTTGATCATTTAGTAATGGTTTCGGTGCCTTGTTCAGAACTTCAACTTTGGGCTTTAGTCGTTAGTTCATGTTGCCCCTCGATCGAAAGGAGTCCGAATGGTTTTGATTCCAGTCTTGCGATTTTTTTCTCACCCTTGCTGAAAGCAGAGTGGCTCTCATTTGCAAACATCAACTTTCATTTTGGAGAACAGCTTACTTCATTTTCCTGGCTGATGTGATGGACCGAAGCATCATCAATTGAACTTCAGGCAAAGCGCTTGTCTGTCACTAATGAGACAGAGTCTACTTTCGGACTCGGGCCTGGCTAACGTTTTGGTCCACAATCACACAGAGTAGATAGAGTGAGTGTGTTCATGTGATGGAGGCTTGACTGTGACGTGTTGCATCGCTCGCCTTGCGTGACTTGGGACTCACCGTGGACTTGGCCACATTTCCTCTCTGCGTGATGTTCTTGCTGTGTTTCTCGTTGGCCATCCTGATCCTCTGCTTCGCCACCATCGTGTCGTTCAAGCGTGCCTACTGGCTGACGGCTTTGCTTATTTACTACGAGTCGTTCGCTGAGGCGCTCTTCGAAGTAGGGGCGACTTTCGCCTGTCGACGTACTCAAAAAGACTAAGCCACGCCCACCCAGCGCCACTTCCGCCTTCCAGCTAGCCACGCCTCCAACTTCACTTCCGAAACGCATTTCAACATCAAATTTCATGTTGCGCTCCTGTTGGATTTAGAAAAGAAATACGAACTGACGTTGATTTGAACCTCATGATCCAATGTATAGTTGAGCGTAGAATTGAGACATTTTTAGTGCGTCCTTTTTTTATTCGCTTTGCAAAGGACTCATTGGACTTTTATTTTTAAACAGGAAGTTGTTGTATCAAAACAAAGTGTCTCACGACCTGTCTGTTCTAGTCAAACAAGTCACAAAAACGTTTGAAAATGATGTCACGGTTGGGTGGTGATTACGATTGTTCATTTAAAAATGGAACGTAAGTGGGCCACGTCTTCCAACTCGAGTTGAAATGTAAAGCGAATAGGATACGTGTTCTTAAAGCTGAACTCCACGCAAGCACGCAGACGTGGCAGTGAGCGACGCGCCTCCTTATGACGGTTTTCCGATCGGCGTGTACTCCGCTTCCGGCACGTGAACATGGCGCCGCCAGTGCCGCTCTTAGCAGGTTCGTTCCTTTGTCTTATTTCTTTTCAACGTCAGTGTTTTTGACGTGCTTTTGTTGATCACGTTCGTTGCTTTTTCTCTTTTTGCACGTGCGCTATACAGCAACCAAAAGTGCGTAAAGCACGCACTGCCAACCCCCAAACCGACCCACTGTTGGACACAATTTCATTCTCCACTTGAGTATAGTATTGTGTTCATCTGTGTTTGGGCTCCAGAGCGTCCCGGAATTTTTGCCCCATCATTTGAGATACCCCAAGTAAAGTTGGCATTCACAAATTTGCTTCATTTAAAAATGGTTGACTATATGTTGGGGTTGCTGACAGATTTTGGCTCCACACTTCAAAATGGTTGACTATATGTTGGGGTTGCTGACAAAGTTTGGCTCCACACTTCAAAATGGTTGACTATATGTTGGGGTTGCTGACAAAGTTTGGCTCCACACTTCAAAATGGTTGACTATATGTTGGGGTTGCTGACAAAGTTTGGCTCCACACTTCTGCCTATTTCTCTACAATATCGTGAGAATGAGTGTCAGTGTTCACATTGACATTGCAAGTTGATTTGTGATTCATGTCCCCACCGTGCATTTTCTACTTGTGCTCTTAAAATTGAGGTTAGCCCTAACACTTGTGAGAACGCACAGTATGGATGAATGGTGGCTGAGAGAGTTTGCATTTGTGACTTTTGTGTGTTTCAGTAAGAGAGTCGGGCGGGACGTCGCTCTTCTGCGGTCCCCCTACCTGCCAGGAGCACGCCACTTTCACCAGGTGATCTCCCAACACTGACATCATCAGTGATGTCATCAGCCAGCGTGTGACTAAACGTGTGTGTGTGTGCGTGTGTGCGTGCGCACACGCAGGGATCCTCGTGCGAGCCAATGCCTGACGTTCAGCAGTGATGGCTCGCTGTTGGCGTGGTGCAATGGAAAAGTGTGAGTATGTGATTTTGTGAATCTCGACTCTCTCGCCAGCCACTCGGTTGCCCTCATTCGAGCAGTGGAGCATCAGTGAGATGCCAAGCTCTGCAAAAAGACACGGTTAGTTCAGGTGTCAATTCCTGGTAGTGTTTCCTGCTCGCTTCCACCAACGTTTGGGCCCTTCGATGCTGCCGGTGGTGACAGCCAAAGGCCACCTTTCCTTTTACGGCTGTTGGCGGGGTACCCGTAGTCGCTCCAGTGTCTCTCAAAAGGCGCAATGTTGGCAGCCCGGCCGCCTAGCCTCGGTGGCCCGCCTTTCTTGCGGCCAACTTCCGGGCACCCGGCTCCAGACACGTGCCCTCCTCTGCCAACACCGTTAGCTCAGTCAGGTGCCTCGCTATGTGGTGGCGATTTTTGGGGGAAACTGGGGCGGCCTGTTGACCCCCTTCCCCCCAATCTCCCACTTCCGGTCTGGAGCAGACGGCTACAGTGTCTCGCTCTGTCTCTCTCGGTCGGTCGGTCGGTCCGGTGTCTCTGTCGTCAACATCCACATATACGTGGCCCCCTGACTCGAGGTTAACACCTTGACAGTCATGTCAACAAGTGTAGGCTCCAGGAGCACGGAACCTTGGGGTACGCCTTTCAGTAGGTGGCGCCATTACTTTTGAGAACAGCTGGAATGGGCGCCCAAAGTTAACCTCGGTTGACATGCGCCTTTGGCCAGCGTGTCGGTGGCGCGGACCTCGGACGGCTCCCCGGTGGCCACGTTGGAGCTCCCCAAGACGGCGATGCTGCGCTTCTCTCCTCTCGCCAACATCCTGGTCACCTGGCAGCCCTACGCCAGTAAGAACATTGCGCACCTTCATTAGACGAACTCACACTGCTTACACTGGCAACAAATACACACACAGTGTTGACAACTTGGGCTTGTTTTTGATGGGCCGGCCCGTTCCCGGTTTTGGCGTGCTTTGTCAAATGCCGCCTGTCACCGCGCCCATCAATTCTCAGACGTTGTAAAGCGCGCTTGGGCCGTGACCGAGACACGTTTTGTCTTTCCAGAGAGCGGCGAGGCGGCTCAGGGCGACGCCAACCTCCGTCTGTGGGAGGTGCCCGGCGGCGGCCTGCTCAAAGGCTTGTTCCAGAAGAAGGCGGACGCTTGGTGAGCGGCGAGGCGAGGCGAGGCGCGGCGAGGCGAGGCGAGGCGCGGCGAGGCGGGGCGAGGCGCGGCGAGGCGAGGTTCGGCGAGCCTCCGCCCGGCTCGACGCTGATGCGGCGCTGTCTTGCAGGTGTCCCAGCTGGTCCCAAGACGAGAAGATGGCCGTCAGGATGGTCAGCAACGAGCTGCACTTCTTTGAGGATAACAATTTCAGTAAGGACACACAGTGTTAGCAAGCATGCTGCAAGCTAATAAACATCACTTTAGCCGCAGATACGAATCGCATGCTAACGCCAAAGCATCTTTTGTGTGCAGACGTCATTGCCAACAAGCTTCACGTGCAGAAAATTTCCAACTTTGAGCTTTCACCGGGAGCTCATCCCAGCAAGGTGAGCGAGCAACCAATCACTCCAGCGGTGTCCCAAATGGTGCATTTGGGCCATTTTGGAGGCCACAATGCACCGCCCGCTCAAAAGTTGGATGTAGACCGCCACGCCAGCCAGCAGGAAGCGCAAATGGCACCACCTGATCAATTCCTTTGCCCCCTCCCTCCCTCCCTCCCTCCCCGTCAGGTGTGCGTGTACGTCCCCGGCAGCAAAGGGGCGCCATCGTTTGTGCGCCTCTTCCAGTACCCGCACTTGGCGGAGCCTGGCGCCGCCCTGGCCTCCAAGAGCTTCTTCAAGGCTGACCGCGTCAACATGCAGTGGAACAACAAAGGTGGGGTCTCGACACGGACGCTAGAAACTCACCAAAGACGCCGGTTGAAGTGCAGCGAGAAAAAATTCAATTTCAGGAGGGCGATCGCTTCGACCTTACATTCCTTCGTACGTCGGTCGGACTCGTCCGCCGGAGCCCAGTCGCGACTTGACATCAAACTTAAGACGCTAAAGACTTTTTAGCGCTCGCCTCGGAGCCACACGTCTGACCTGCGCGCTTATTGTCGGCACAGCCTCGGCCGTGCTGGTGACGGCGAGCACCGAGGTGGACAAGAGCGGCGCGTCGTACTACGGCGAGCAGACTCTGCACTACCTCCACGTCGGCGGCGAGACGGCGCACGTGCAGCTTGGTGAGCAATCGGCACCGCCAAGGAGGCAATTGAGCCGGAACGCTCCCGGCTGGAAGGTCACGGCTGTCAGACAGATGCGCCCTGGAGACGCTTACCCGCCACGTGGCGCTTTTCTCCCCTCAGCCAAGAGCGGGCCCATTTACGACGTGGCCTGGAGTCCAAACTCCAGCCACTTCTGCGTGGTTTACGGCTTCATGCCGGCCAAGGCCACAGTCTTCAACCTCAAGTGCGACGCCGTCTTCGACTTTGGGACCGGACCGCGCAACGCCGCCTACTACAGGTGAGGAGGACGTGCCGTTGGCAGCGCCCGCCCCCTTCCTTCTGAGAGTCTGACGGCATGCTCCAGTCCGCAGGGTCACATCCTGATCCTGGCGGGATTCGGCAATCTGAGGGGTCAGATGGAAGTTTGGGACGTCAAGAAGTACAAACAGGTGAGTGGAGTGGAGCACCGCCCGCCCCGCCCCGAATTCTTTGGCTTTTTTACTGCGGGTAAACCTGCAACGGCGTCTGATTGCCTGGAAAAAAAAAGCTGGAAGCCAATCCAGCACCACAAATAAGCACGGTGTGTGCCACTTTTGCAGGTCTCCAAAAGTCAGGCCGCAGACGCCACTCACTTCAGTTGGTGTCCGGACGGCGAGCACGTGCTGACGGCCACGTGCTCGCCGCGGCTGCGCGTGGGCAACGGCTTCCAGGTGCGCCACTACACGGGCGGCGTGGAGCACGCGCACCAGACGCCCGAAGGCAGCGAGCTGTGGGAAGTCCGCTGGCAGCCCTTCCCAGACGGAACCTTCCCCGAGCGGCCGGTCCGGCAGCAGGCGGCCGGACCGGGCGGCGCGCAGGCCGCACCCGCTCAGGCCTACAGACCGCCGGCGCTCAGGCACCTCCCCGCTGCGCCCACTTCCAAACTGGTATGCGCCAAAGTCACCGCAAGCCACAGTTGAGGCCGCTAACGTGAGTGACGCTTGTATTTGATGCCGCAGCACGAGGAGGAGGCGCCTCAAAACGCGCGGTCCTCCGACAAGCCTTTGTCCAAAGCGGCGCTGAAGAATCAGAAGAAACGAGAAGCGCGCAAAGCTGCCAAACAGGTCATGGCAAAGGCAACTTTCTACTTGATAGCAACAAGTCTGCTCATTTTCTGCTGTCTTTTCCCACAAGTCAACAACAAAAACATCACATTTGCTTCTCAGACTAGCGTCAAGTTGTTGCTGTAGCAACAGGCTTGCTTCTTAGCGGAGCAACCGTGACGTTTGAGCTTTGCCACCTTTGCAATTTCTATCGGGGTGGGCAGCGTGGCTCAGTGGCAGAGCGCCCGTCTCCCAATTGGAAGCTTTTGGCTACGCGTCTCGACCTGTGCGACCGTGTGTCCCCGACCGACAGTCGCGACGCTGAGCCCAGATTCCGATTTTGCCACGTCTGGGTCGGTGCGGCAACGCTCACGTTCTTTCCCGTCCTCCGCAGGAGAGCGCGGCCGAGCCTGAGCCGCCCTCCGAGCCCCCCCGCGTGGCTCGCGACCAATCGACGGAGACCTGCGATGACCCTGAAATGGAGAAGAAGATCAAGAACGTCAAGAAGGTCAACAGCGAGCGCGACGTTTGCGAGCGTAGCTGGGCACGCGTGCTTCTTCCTCGTTCACGTAGTGGTGGAGGTTGGCGAGCGGAGCCGGCTGTTTGTCTGTCACACGTTTGTTGACGTTGCCTTGCAGAAGCTGAAGGCTATCGAGGAGCTGAAGGAGCAACAGTCGTGTGGAAAAGTTCTGCAGAAGAACCAGGTCAGCTCCCCGCCCGTTGGCCGTTACTCTGTCCTTTGGCTGGCGTTTAAAAGCAGCGAGAAGGGAAGCCCCGCCCGCGCTGTCTTGACTCGTCGCCGCTCGCTGTCGTTTCAGCTGGAGAAGTTGCAGAAGGAGCAGCAGCTGCTGGATGAGCTCAAACTACTGCGAGCGCATCAGTGATCCTCCGCGGCGTCCCGCTCTCAGGTCGCTGAGCAACATCTCCTGTCTTGCGCAATAATAAAAAGGCCTCCTTTCCAGACTGGCTTTTTTCGTCTTTCCAATTAAACCCGCAACTTGGCCAAAGATCAACAGCTTTGCAATTGCAAGTTAAATGAGAACAACTTTTTAATAGGATAAAATATTGGACTATTTTATTTTCATGCGGTCTTGATGGCATAAACTTGGGCGTTGACAAAAAGTAAACTTTGTGAAAACTGAGCAAGTCATGACGTATCATTTCCAGGTCTTATTTCATGTCAAAGCGCTTACATTGCCCACGGCCATGGCATTACAGCGCCCTTGCCAACATGGCCGCCCCGTAGGCACGTTCGGCTCGCCGGTGGTACGACAGCGCATTGGCATATGTCGTCTCCACCCATTCGTGAAGTCACCTCTTTAAAATGATGAATTGATTGCTTGGTACCATAAGGTTGCGTCGGCGCTCGTAGTGTTGTTGAGCTGGATTAATACCGCCGTGTATTATTGCTTCGAGAGCGTTCGATTATTGCTCAGGCATTCTCCGCGGGCGACGGACAGGCTGTTGGCGGAGGCGGGGCTCCTGCTGCGCACGCGCAGTGAACGCTCACTTGAGCGGTGCGGCTAACAGGCAAGCGGACTTCTCAGCGGACACTGTCGCCAATTAGGCCCAAGTCGAGAAAGTGAGCGGCGTCATCGTACCTCCGCAAAACGAGCGCGCCAGGTCCTTAGAGTGGAGGAGCTTAAGTAAGTATTGCTCGACACTCTGGACGCTCTCGTTAGCTAGTGGCTAGCACGAGCCGTAGCCTAGCATCGTAGCAGGAAGACCAAAGTGTGCGTTCGGAAATGGTCACCGAGCGCGCGCTCCGTCACTCCGAACGTTGTTCAAATGTGCCGTCTGTTCCCCATTAAAGGAGTTCCGTAGCGCGCTTTAGGCGTTCCGACTGTCGAACACCCCAGATGCGAAGTCTCGGAGCACGTAGGCTTCGTTCGTAAACAAATGGCTCCGGGGTGAGCGCGCTCTGCCTCTCCGAACGCACTCACTTGACGAACCCTCGAGTGTTGTCGGACTGAACGTGCGAACGCACGAACGCACGTACGTGTTGGCTCGCTGCGAGCTAGGCGCTATGTGTGCGTCATCCTCATGATCACGACGATGAGAGACAACCACGTGTCTCCACTCGGCTATTTAACTATTCGTTTATTGCCTGGCATCTACACTCGTGACGTCACAGACCCATCGAAGAGGTCAACGTTTGCTGGGGAGTCGGAAGTCGCAGTTTCGGGATTTCCGATCAGGACAAGTGCACTCAAACCGGGAGGTCCCGAAAATATCTAGCGCGAGTTGTTTTAATCTGACGTCACTCGACAAGGGCTTGGAGACGCAAACCCCGAATTGCAAAACCTCATTTCAAAGTTTAAAGAAATGAAATACGTAAACTGTTGACAGTTTCCTCCCATCAGTCATTCGTGGTTTGTTTCCCTGGTTTAAGGTGTGTCAAAATCCTGCCAAGGAATTCTTTGCCCTCTGGGGGCCAGTGTGGTGCCGTGCATGGATAGAGTCCACACTTGGAATGAGAAGGGAGGAAGTTGCCATTGAACTCTATGAATAGAACGCGTTTTTCACAGATTGGGAAGAATTTGTGCCTTTGAGTCGGCCACAACGTTTGTCTGTGAACAGTATATTACGGAGACCTCAAACTACCCGTGTGGATGCAACATTTTTGACGGGCACACTTGTGGTCTAGGCCAAATGCTAAAGCAGGATTGCAAGGAGAGAAAAAAAAAAAAGTTGAGCCTTTGATCTCCATGATCTCAGCATTCAAACATTGCCTCTTTGTCATTTTTCCGTTTCATAATGTCCCCGTAATGCCGCATGTCATTATAGGGAAAACACAGCTCTGGTTTAGGATTTAGCCTAAAAACGTATTTGCAAATATGTCAGAACGAGTTTGCCGGTCCAAAAATGCTGCCCCCCATCCCACGCTTGCATACGTCGGAAGTGTCGCTGACGCACATGCTGTCCACTTGCAGGCAGAAGCTGACGCCGCGCAGCCATCGCTAAAGTTGGGCGCACGCCTCAGCGGACCGGGTCTCGTTCGTCTGGCGTCTGACCAACGCCCGACTGGAGAAATGTGAGTGTGCCGTCCGGCCGCAAGTGTCCTCCGGCCGGGCGACCGCCCGCGCCAACGTCGCAGGGGGCCTCGAGCCACTCGGCCTCTTTTGGCTGTGACCGCCGCGTCAGAAGAGCCGCCATGAACCCCTCGTCTTTTCACCCGCATGAGCGGTTCAGACCCGCGTCCTCGCGCCAGACTCACGGGCAGCCACCGGAGCGGAGGCTCGCCCACCATCCACTGGAACAGCGCGGCGGGGTAATGCCCTTGGGTGAGGCGCGCCTGCCCGTGCTGGAGCCCCAGATGCCGACCGTGCCTCACAGCTTAGCGACCGCCGCCCCTCTGAACCTCCGCCACGCATCGGAAGCGGCTCTGCGCGGCCGGGGTCTCGTCGGCTCGCGGAGCCTCTCCCGGACCCCGGGCGCCGCCGCGTCCGGCGGAATCCAGCCACCCCGCTACCAAACTGCGGGAGCCGGCGGTCTTCATCCTCAGCGAAGCGTGTCCGTCAGTTTCCAGCCACCGCACCCCCCGATGCCCGGCGCAGTACCCGCCGGTCTTCATCCACCGCAACCCCAGACATCTGGCGTCGTACCCGTTGCTCTCCAGACTCCAGAAGTACCGTCCGGTGGCCTCCAGCAGGGCCCTCCGAGGGCTTTGGCACCCCGCAAGCTCTCGGACTCGGACGCGCCTCCCAACGTGACGGTGTCTACCTCCACCATCCCGCTGTCCATGGCCGCCGGTCTGCACCAGCAGGGCGGCGGCGACCTGAGCAGCATCGTGCACCGAATCAACCAATTATGTCAGGCCCGCGCCGGGGCGGGCGCCACTTCCGTGTGCGAGGGCCAGATCGCCAACCCCAGCCCCATCAGTCGGAACCTGCTCATCAACGCCAGCTCGAGGGTGTCGGCGCCGGGACACCTGGACGCGCTCCCCGGAGCCGCGATCCCGTCACACCTCGGCCCGTCCGTCGCCAACGCGCTGGCGGCTTTCCCCGCTGATGGCGTCCAAGGCCACCGGCAGCGTGTATGGGCCCAACACCGGCAGCCCCCCGAGGGGATCCACCCCTGCGAGAGCCTTCGCTCGGACCGCACGAGGGAGTGCGCTTTTCGCGCCCGGACCCTCGGCTACCTCTGCAAGCCCACCCGGGCGGACCCGCCCGGATCTTACGCCGATGGCGACTGCGCAAACTCGCCGTGGGGTGCCAGCCAGGTCCCGATGGGCTTCCAGGCGGGACGCACGGTAGGAGCCAAGTACCGATTGGGCCAAGAAAGTCTTCCCGGACGGTCCAGGATGGCATCAGATTTGGACTTTTTCGGGGGGCGGGACTTTTTGGCAGCCGGCTTTCCGGATCCTAAAACGGACTCGACAGATGGGTCGGCGGCGGGCCCGCCTCGGAGCGCCGCTTGCGCTCTTCGACGCGCCTACCGGTAAACGGCAGCCGCACCTCAGCTAGCGTCTGGTGTGCTTGTAGCGGGTCCATTTGAATGAAACGTGTCAGTGGTACAAACGTGACACAGCGGCTTGACCGGCGTTATCCCTGAGAGGGGAAATACTTGATGTTCCCGAGCGCCGGTACCGGGTCACGTGACGGCTGGGCTGGCAAAATAAAGTTTTGTTGGCGCATTATCGAGTGGCTCTTATCTTGACTTCTCCTGCCTGTGCGTCAACTCAATTGACTGATGAATGGGATTGAAAAAATACACTTGCATTCTTTTTTAATTGGTTGAAATTGGGTGGGGCAAGAATACTCAGCATTTGAAAAAAGAGACTTTTGCAATATATTGATGATTGCACAGATGCTTGCTTACAAGGTCATCCGTCCGCTCTCGCTGGAGAAATGGCCGCAATGAACCTTGTGTCCCTGTTTGTGTCCTTCCTTCCTTCCTTCCTTCCTTCCTTCCTTCCTTCCTTCCTTCCTTCCTTCCTTCCTTCCTTCCTTCCTTCCTTCCTTCCTTCCTTCCTTCCTTCCCGCTTTTGTAGCAGGGCTGCCGCTCCACCCCGTGACCTCGGGCAGAGGAGGAACCGCTCGGTCCCCGCGGAGAGGTAAGCAGAGCGGAAGAGCGGGAGCCCACCTGTCAATGGCTTTTGCAACCGGACGTTTTAGCAATACATTGGGCTTGTGCAAGGGAAAATGAATCCCCGATTTTCAGCACGCGCGCACACCTTTGCAAGCTTGTTTGAAAAGCTGTCAACGTTTCACAACGCAGGTGAGCATTTGCCGCTTAGCCTTTGACAACAGCAAGTCTTGACTTTTCCGCATTTGCGCTTAACTTGATTGGTAATGCTGATGCTACTGACAGCGAGCGCATTTTGAATTTTCCACTCAACATTTTGCTTGCTTGGAGGTTTTCTTGTATTCTCTGCATGTCTCGAATGGAAAGAAAAGAAAAAAGCCTCCAACGAGTCGACCCCCCCCCATTGTCCAGTCTGAAGCGAGTTTGGCAATTGGAGCACACGCCACTCAAGAAAAAAGGAAGAAGGCGGGCCGAGGAGCCCTCTCATCTGGCAAAAGTGCCGACCTGGCGGCTCGCTGGTATGCCGAGGCGGCGGCCTGCAGCTGTATTCTTTTTTTTTTTCCCCCTGGCCAAAAGGTGGCATTTGTTCCAGCGGACCCTGACAGGAAGTTGAGCTTGAAAGAGCGGAAGAGGAGAGCACCCAAGGAGAGGAAATCCAAAAGATATATTTTGTTTTAATTTGAAGTTGTGGTGAGCAAAAGCGGGCGCTTGGCGTTCAGGGCGGGGCCACCTTGATGCAGACGTTGCAGCGTCCCACCTTGGCAGCGTGCTGGCGGCTGTCGGCAACATCTGGCGCCGTTAGCCAGAAACTGTAAATGTTGGCAAAGTAGTGGCACGTCCCCCGGGGGCCCTGGCACTCCACGAAGGGCTGCGGCCGGAAGTCCCGCAGGCAACTTCCCGACGACGTCAGCGACTGACCGCCGCCCTCGTCGCCGGCGCCCGTGTGCTGCCAATGGCGACAGAAGCAAACAACCTTCAGACTGAAATGTACTTGGAAAAAAGCTTCCCCCCTCCCCACCCCACTTGTTTTTTTAACCTTCCATTCTTCTTTGGATGGATCCCATGAAAAAGGCTTTTTCCATCATGAATCAATCTGAAGCCAAGTAACCCTAACCCACACCCCTTCATTGAAAGCATGGTGACGCAGATTCTGTTTGGCTTCCTGGTTCTGTTGACACCCAGGGCTATGGGGAAATTGCCAAAATGACTTTTTTTTTTTTTTTTTTTTTTCCAAAGTAAAGTAAGCTGCTGCTTGTACAAAGCATCATCAATCAGTCTGCTTGCATGGGGATGACAGAAAGCGGAGAATATTCCTTGAAATTTTCATTTCATTTGTTTGTGGATGACTTCATTTGGGATGTACATATAGATATATATGTATATTGTGTACTCGATGGCCGTGGCCTTTTTTTCAGGAAATGCGATGCCCACCATGAGGAAGGAGAATCCGGTCCACAGGCTCGCCCAGTCAGAGGGGCACGGCGGCCCCACCGGCGACTGGCTGTGCAGGGCCACGGGGGCAGAGGGCGCCTCACAAACGGCGCAGCGGCTGATGTGCTCTCGAATGGAGGCTCCGCCCACGGGCACGGCAGGCACGGCGGCCGTGGCCGACAGCCAATAGGATTTGTCGTTGCGGCCGGCGTACGAGCACGTTCCCATGTTACATGAGGCAAAGGGCATGGTGGAGAAGACGCGCATGCACGAACCCGCCTGACCTGCAACACAACAAACGCGCTTAGACGGACGGCTCCAAAAGAAGAACGCCTTCCTTTGCGCTCGCACGGCGGCACCAATGTCATTGTGCTCCGACTGCAGACGAGTTGTGTCCAAAGCGGCCGATCGCAACTGTAGGAACGCCGAGGCTTTGTATTGGCACTTTGGGGAGTCGGGCCAGGCCAACAATGGCAAGTCTGACTTCTGGCTCAAGGATGTCAGGAGATGGCGAATTTCGTCCCGGGCCATTGTGACTCGCGACATGGGAGTTGAGAGGGACAATGGGCTGGCCAATCTGGGTCACGTTCATCTTCTTAACAGTTAATCATTAAGATCGAGACGTTTTGGCCCGACTCGTTTTGACTCTTTTGCACTCCAGACGCTGGCGTAGCGTCTGAACGCAGCTCCCGCTGAGCTATGGCCGCAGTCATGTCCGGTCGGCCGGTCGTCAGACGACCCGGCTCGTTCCGGACAAGACCAGGAAAAAAGTAAGAAGAGTACCGAGGTCCTGAGTGTGCGCTTTTTCCTGGCCTTCCAGGTACAAGAGACTGTATCCCAACCACAGGGTTTGCATCCCCCGAGGACAAGATGGAGGCATTTTGGACTGGCTGTGGATGACCATTAGGAAGCCTGCGTTCACGGGTCTGGATGGGCCGGGAGCTCCACGGTCTCCGGTCAAACCAGGATCACCTGAGCACAGAGCACAGCAAGTCTGAAGAAAAAGCTTGCAGCTCAGTGACCCAACACCAGTGGCGTGGGCAATCGCAAACTAATTCCAGCCGGCCGGCCGGCAGCTCAACTCCCCTCATCTGACGAGAAACTGCGACTTTATATCAGAAAACATCATTTGAAGATGCCATGTCTATTGTTTTTTTTACAAATATTTTTTATTAAGTCAACTCTGTTGGTGTGGCTGGGTGTGTCTCTGAGAGGCCGCTGCTCACCTGCAACTGAATTTAGGAAAGCAAGCAAAACTAGCTAACAACGGTTGGCCGCTCAAGAAAGCCAGTTGCACCGACCAGCACACGCGCTGCAGCCTTACTCTGAATCTTGTGTGAACATTTCAACTTTTAGTCTCACCTTTGGCTCCTACCGCACCTCTCTCACCCTCCAGGCCTCGTCGACCTGGCTCCCCGACAGGCCCCGGTGGCCCCAGAGGGCCTCGGGGCCCAACGCACCCGGCATCTCCTTTCTTACCTGCAGCACAACATCAACAGTCATCCTCTCACAATCGCTGACTCTGTATAGGACAATGCCTTGTCCCAGCCTCCTACCTTTGAGTCCCTCAAATCCATTGTCTCCCTGAAAACCTATATTTCCCAGTAGACCAGGTAGCCCGGGGGGTCCCGGAGGGCCCTGTGGGGGTGAAGGGTAAGTGGAGCAGGGAAAAACTCTGCCCATCTCTCCCTTTGGACCCGCCTGACCCATACAGCCCTGAGACCCGAGAGGTCCGGTTGGTCCCGGCAAACCTCTCGAGCCTGGATTTCCAGGTATCCCCATCAAACCTGGAGAACCTCGCTCACCTGTTCACACAGATGTTGAAAATAATACCATCACAGACTCAGACTGGTCTGGACTACAACAACCTGAGCCCAGAACTATGAACACTCCGTCCTCACGTTCACCTTTTAACCCTTGATTTCCACATGTGCCTGCTTGTCCTCTGGGCCCTGGAAGTCCTTTGTCTCCCTTTGGGCCAGGGCATCCGTTGTCTCCGCTGTCCCCATCATCACCAGGAACTGGAGGGTTAGGACCTGAATCCCCCATGTCGCCAGGGAAACCTGCAAGGTTGTCTGAGGTCAGTCAAGTCACAGATCAACTGTTAACGTGTCACTAATGTTACTTGTCATCTGACCTGACTCTCCATCTGGTCCAGGGTCTCCAGGATCTCCCGAAATACCCGAGGGAGGATTTTTACAGGCAGGTCCAAATTCACCCAATGGCCCAACTTGTCCTTGTGGCCCTGGACAAATAAATAAAAAGTGAGACTAGTACCTCAGTGCAAATAGCGAAGATACCTGTAGGGCCCAAGAGTCCTCCAGAAAACATCACCACCAACCTCGAGCTCCTGAAGGGCCTTTAGGTCCTGGAGGACCAGGCTGTGATGAACCTGGGAGACCTGGAGGACCGGAAGGGCCTTTATCTCCCGGAAGACCTTGAGAACCTTGGGAACCTGGAATACCGAGACCTGGAGAGACGGACGGCACAGGCAAGTTTTGCTGAAGAAATGAAGGCAATAAGGTAAACAGACGACGTCCGTTGTACAGAAAGGTACTTTTGGGCATCACTAGCTCATTGCTCCATTTAGAGGAGTGGGCATACCTCTGGTGCCAATGTCACCTTTCACCCCCTTTAGTCCATCGAGGCCATGACGTCCCAGCGGTCCAGGAGGACCTGTTCCAACAATTGATTGACAAATGTAACAGGTGGCTTTTCCAAGCCGCCCCACCCCACGCAGAGCGCAAACCCAAACCGCGACTGTCACCGGCTTGGGAGCGCTGACCACTGAGCCTAAAGCCTGGGCTGACAGCTAAGCAGTCAGCACTCTATATGAGGTTTTACTAACGTTCAAAACGCATAGCTCAAACTGGCAGCCATTACACTGATAAATAGATCAAATCAAATAAACACAAACACCCCAACTTCTCACCTTGGAGTCCAAAGATGCCCTGCGGTCCAGTGGGACCGTCAGCACCCGTATTGCCAGGAAGACCCGGAACCCCTGGCCGACCTCTGGGACCTGGGGGCCCAATCACACCTGACGAACAGACAGACAAGTTTGGAGTTTTCTGCTTGCTCAGACTTAAGAGTTCCTTCGAGATCTTTGGAAACAGCAGCACGGCCACCTCTGTGGTTGTGATTAGCCTGAGAAGCACATGAGATAGGATCTGTACCTGGTGGGCCTTGCTCCCCAGGCTGTCCCAGATCCCCTTTGGAGCCCCTCTGGCCTGGCTCGCCAATGAAACCAAGTGGTCCAGGTTCACCTTGAGGTCCAGAAGCACCTGATAAAGGACAATTGAACTAGTGTTTTAGGATTCAAGTTGATCGACATGTTAGAACCTCACCTTGGGGCCCAGCGTCTCCAGAAGGCCCCTTGTCTCCAGGTAAACCAGGTCGACTGCGAGACTCTCCTTGATCACCTGATACATCAAGGCAACATTTTTACAAATGTCTCTGAATCACCTTTGTCACGGCAGCAGAAAAATGGACCACACCTTTGGATCCGAGACGTCCTTGTCGACCGTGTTCACCGGGCCTTCCAGGGGATCCTGGGTCACCCTGAATGACAACATCAGTATTTTGTAGTCAGTCTAATCCTACGCTTCATCAGACCTCAGTGAGTGATTCAACTTCTCATTTTAAACACGCAGTACAAAAACCCTCCAAATAAATGAAAACTGTAACGTTGAATCGCCTACATTGAATTTGCAAATGAAGAGCCACGACTATGCGGATCTGTAACGTTGAATCGCCTACATTGAATGTGCAAATGAAGAACCACGACTATGCGCGGGATCCACTTGTATTTGCGTTGTGGTGTTTGGTCTGATACAACGTTGGTAAATTGTACAGCATTTGATTGCAGCTAAATTCAGGTTGAGTGTGTTCTGGACTGCCTACTTAATCGACATGCTTTTATCTCATCTTACTGTGTCTCCTGTTTCTCCAGGTAAGCCAAGGAAACCCGACGGTCCTGGATGACCAGGTCTTCCGGAAATCCCCGGTTTGCCCGTATTCCCTGGTGGACCTGGGGGCCCGCTGATACCCGAGGGCATGTTGATGCCTGGGTACCCAGGCTTGCCCACAAGACCTTGTGCACCCTTATTTCCTGGTAAGAAAACGGTGAAAAAAAATCAGTCATCGTCTTTTGGAAAGCCTCTTTCAGTCTGTAGCAAAACGATCCTATTGCGCCTTAATGCATCACTTCAGTCTGACCTCGTGCACCGGGGAAACCGTTGACACCAGGGGGACCAGGTTTTCCCCTCGCCCCTTTGATTGGGACACCCAGTGTCTTCCCAGGCGGTCCTGGGTAGCCTTTACATCCTACAGGACCACAAGAACAAGAATGGATAACCGATGTTGATTGATGATGATCCATCCACCCATCCACCCATCCACCCATCCACCCATCCACCCATCCATCCATCCATCCATCCATCCATCCATCCATCCATCCATCCATCCATCCATCCATCCATCCATCCATCCATCCATCCATCCATCCATCCATCCATCCATCCATCCATCCATCCATCCATCCATCCATCCATCCATCCATCCATCCATCCATCCATCCATCCATCCATCCATCCATCCATCCATATCCCTATCCCCTATACTGCTTGCACTCATTAGGGCTGGAGCCCATCCCAGCTGCCTTCAGGCTACACCCAAGACTGCTTGGCAGCCCATCTCAGGGCAAATTTAGACATCAACCATTCGCAGTCGTATTCAAACAAGTTCCACCCTTCAATGAATGTTTTTGGAATGTAGGAAGATGCCGCAGCACCCGGAGATAGTAACTTGGGCGGGGAGAACAACTGGATTTGAACCCCCAGCCATTCAACTTTGAGGCACTATGCCGCCTGATATTAGCATCATTGTTTTCTTGTGTGGCTTTTACCCTTCTCTCCTTTGGGACCTTGACATCCTGGCCTGCCATCTTGTCCACGAGGTCCTCTCTCTCCTGGCCTCCCTGAGTATCCTGGGAACCCAATCAATCCTCGCACTCCTGGGACTCCGTTCTTACCAAGGGGTCCCATCAGACCTGTTTGTGAGATGTCACATGGTGCTCTATGAACTTGGAGGAGCCCCAAACCCCTTTGAATTGTCCCTCACTCCAATCTCTTTGAAGCATTCTTACGTCACAGACTAAAAAACAATTTAGTAATGAAAAAGGTTGATGCTATCAGGAGGTTGCTCACCTTTCCGTCCATCCCAACCTGCAAATCCAGAGTCTCCACTTGAACCAGGGGCGCCCGGAAGCCCCGGATAGCCAGGAAAGCCAGGAGACCCTGGTTTGCCCACAGGGCCAGGGGGTCCATAGCCTGGGGATCCCGGTTCACCCACGTCACCTTTCTCCCCAAAACATCCTGAACAAAAAAACATCAAGGGAAAAAGAAGGCTTTAGGTTAGTTGTCCCACACTTGTATCACCAGTTCTCCTGGTGAAACAAGAGCCATGACATCAGTACATGACTTCAGCTCAGACTTTACCCTGGGGACCACGAGCTCCTTGTGGACCAGAAAGACCTGCGGGACCAGGTTTTCCTCTTTTGCACAGATCAGCGATAGGGCCAGGGGGACCGATGCTGCCCGGTGCACCATCCTGTCCTCTCTGGCCCTTTGGTCCTGGAACCCCAGGTAGACCTGGGACCCCTGACGACAAAGATAACATGTGAAAAGAACACTAACGTTTCCTGTTCACACAGATATTTCTGTACAACTTCATCAACTCTTCTTATGATTAAGCAGAGGAGCTGTTTCAGGTCACAGCATTTGTGTGGCATCATGAAGGGCAAGGTCTGAAATAAGTCCAACAACGATAGATATATCTTTGGATTTTTTCCTCACCTTGGAAACCTTGGTTACCAGGTTGACCTGGGACTCCTTTAGGTCCAGGAGAGCCAGCCAGCCCTGGAAAGCCAATGGGTCCTGAGGTCCCCACATAAGAATCTCCAGCTTGTCCTCTAAGTCCAGGAGTGCCTGGTGCACCTGGCGAGCCTGGCTCACTCACGCACACGAGCACACACGCACACACACGCACGCACACACACACACACACACACACACACACACACACACACACACACACACACACACACACACACACACACACAGAAAAACATACACAAGTGCTGAAGGAGCACAGTGGTAAATTCAATATGTAGATGTCTCGTCTTGTCTGCGTTTCATATGTGTACTTTAATCTCCACATACCGGTTGTGGATATGCATTCTGCATTAACGCGTCAATGCAATAGTTTCCTTTCTATGTAATCAGCCATCTTTGACAGGGCAATACCTGGCTCTCCAGAAAAACTGAATCCTTCAAGTCCTTCAACTCCGGTATCTCCAATAAAACCTCTTGGTCCTTGCAGAGGAAGACACAAAGTCACTTATTATAGCTACTGGCCAAAATTGTGGTACTAGATAGTGGTACCTGCTAGTCCAGGTGGTCCAGCAAGTCCAGACTGTCCTTTGTCTCCTTTAGGTCCATCAGGTCCTGTGAATCCGTTGAAACCACGAGGACCAGGAAGCCCTCTCGGGCCTAGGCAAATGAACAGGAAGTCAGATACAGATATGAACAGAAATGAAATAGTAGATCCTTGGTATTGTGTTCACCTGTTTCTCCTGCCGCCCCTTTCTGTCCTCGGGGTCCAGGGTTTCTGGGTATACAAGGAAGTGTTTCGCCTTTGAAGACGTGAGACGTCAGTCCAACCTTGGCAACTACGTTGCTTTTTTTTCCCCCCTCAACAACCTTTACCTTGAACACCTTTCAGGCCAGGGAAGCCAGAGAAACCTGGGAATCCTGGGGCTCCTGGGTCCCCCCGCTTTCCAATTGCTCCAACTATGCCTGATCCCTGGGGGCCAGTTTGTCCTGTTAGTCCTTTGGGGCCAGGGAGACCCGGAAGGCCTTGGTCCCCCGGAGAAGCGGAGTAACTTTCTCCCTGAAAGCAAATCTAAGGTAAGCAGGAAAACGCCACATGCAACGGCGGGAGAGTTTTCATGGCAGATCCTCTGGTTTGTGGACTCAACAAGTTTGTAGGATTTGACGCAACTATTTGATGCTTGTATAACAGTGATAGCCAAAGACCTGAGGTCCAGGGATTCCAGGGAGTCCTGGGAGTCCACCCTGTCCTCCTCTTCCAGGGAAACCTTGTCTACCCGCAAGACCCAACGCCCCTCTTTCGCCCTTCTCGCCTGCAAACACGTATGATCAGTGTAGACATGGTTTAATCACATTGCTTTACAATACTAGTCTATAGCATCCACAATCTGGCCAGTTTTCTTGAGACCTCAACAGCAATCTATCTCAAACTGGCAGTCAAAGCCGGTCAACTTGCCTTTGATTTCCACCACAATGAAGTCTCCCTTTTGACCTTTGAACCCTTTGATACCAGGTAAGCCACCCAGGCCCTGCAAGCCAGTCAACCAATCAAACAGTCACTCAAGCAATTAATAGAGGAATTCAAATGTTTCCTGGAGTTCAACAAGGCTGGCCAAATGAGTCTACTTTTCCGTAATTATGAGCTTGCCTGTTCCATTGAACTCGGGCCACATGTTTTCTTACCGGCTGGCCAGAAACACCTGTGTCTCCCGCGCAGCCGTTCTCCCCTCTTGGTCCTTGGGCTCCTGGGGACCCTGGATACCCCACCAAACCGGGCTTCCCCACTGGCCCTGGGGGTCCCCTCACCACAATTGGAGGACCGCAGGAGCATTCACCTTGTCGACCTGTCCCAAAACACACGGCATTGCAACTTACTCCGCATTCTACACAAATGACTGAACTTACTGGAACCGAAATATACTATACTGACCTTTGAATCCATGATCACCCGGTGCCCCAGAGGGCCCTTGTTCACCGAGTTCCCCAGGTTCTCCTGGCACTCCAGGAAGGCAGTAATAGCCTGGAGGGCAAATTGAAGTGCCCGCATCGTGGAAAGAAGACATGCTCTTTCCCAAATAAACACCAGCTTACCTGGCCTCCCTGGTTGTCCTTTTGCTCCTCTGGGTCCTGCTCTTCCTGGTATTCCTGTTTCCCCAGGAAATTCTTCTGGACCTGTGAAAACTTGACCTGGATCTCCTTTGTCACCTCTGCTCCCTGGAGTCCCCCTTGCTCCCGGCACACCTGCCAGTCCTAATCAGAGTGCGAGTCAAGTGACTGAATGAGTCAAATGGATCTCATGAAAAGTCGCGTGATGATAGCGCAGCTGTGCTCTGACCCGGTATGGATGGACCAGGGGATCCTCGGGGCCCGTGTGCTCCCATGAATCCACGATCTCCTGGAGGTCCCGTCGGTCCTGGAGTCCCTGGATCTCCAGCGTCACCTTAAGGACAAATGAGCGTCGTCAGGGTTGAAAAGAAAAGAAATGATGTGTGTGTCTGGTGCATGCGTGCGGACGTCTACCCGGAAGTGTGATGACAATTTCCTGCGGGAGGCCTTTGAAACCGGGATCTCCCATCATGCCCTGAGAACAGGAACCAATGTGTATCATGCCACACGTGTGACTCATTTCTACAGCAACCAGAAGGTGTTTGAACCCCTCACGAACCACCCGACCAACCAACCAACCTTTGGACCTTCTTGTCCGATCAGACCTGGAAGACCGGAACTTCCTACGGCGCCCTGACACACAAAGACGTTTCAGGTAGCTTCATGCTAATGTATAATGCAAGCGACATAGCCGGTCTAAGGAACGTTAGCGTAGAACTGGGAGATCAGGCGTGTTCTACGCTCGACGTAGCAGCACTCGCTCACCTTGGCTCCTTTGTAACCGGGTAGACCCGAGCGTCCTGGGAGTCCCTGGAGACCACAAGCACACAAGGGCCTAATTCGCGAAGGCCGCCAATGGTGGATGGTGCTAATTCTTTCAAACGCTGAATGACCGGCCGCCGCCGCCGCGCAGTGTTGCAGGCAGCGTTGTAGCCCAACAAAATGCACACGAGCGTTCACCCGCGCAAAATATACATGTGTCTGCACTCTCTTCTTCAAGGTCTTCCCTTGACATGATAGAGGCTGACTTTGCTTTCTACACACAGCCAGCAGGAGCTTCAAAGCAGGACGCCTCACCCTGGGTCCAGGAAGTCCCACAATCCCTTTTTCTCCCTTGACACCAGGAAGGGCATCCAGACCCTGAAAATCCAAACGGGCACAATTAGATTAGATGAAGCTCAGTCAAGGGACGCAATGGAACCCCGGAGTGGACATACTGGCAGGCCTTGAGCTCCACAACGCCCTTTAGGCCCCGCCGGACCCTGACCATGCAACAGAGCACACGTTAGAGCCGCCGGCCGGCTGAAAAGATGACTGCTGTGGTGTGACTGGACTAAAGCCAGTGACCTGCTCTCCTTTGATGTAGAAATCCTCTGGGGGGTCCACATACTCAAATGGCCCCGGAGGCCCCTGTAAGCCTTGCTCCCCCTGCGGATGACGCCGGTTAACGTCTGCTCTCATGGCGCAAAATCGGGCCATACTACTTGGTACCTCATCTCCTTGCGGTCCCGGCACCGATCTACCTCGTTCGCCCTGAAGCAGAAATACCAGCACAGTCCTCAGCGTTATTTCTTTCTCTTTTTCCTCTTTGTGATGAAAACGTGTGTGATGTGAGGGCATACTCACAGGGGGACCTCTGGAACCTGGCAGGCCAGGGATACCCTACACGCACAACCACACCATTGCCGATCATTGGCATAAGGATATTGAAAAAAGTCTATGTCGTGACAAATGTTCTCACATTGAATCCATCGGGACCAACCGGACCCGCTAATCCTCTCGAACCTCTGGGACCCGGTCCACCCTGCGCACAGACGAGTCAGATCGAAAGCCTGTGTTGGTGTGGAAGTCAAAGAAGCAAGACATCTGGCAGGTAGCCCGGCAGGTAGGCGGGCAGAAGGACAGCGATCTCACCGGCAGACCAGGAAGTCCCCCGAGGCCGGCGTCACCCTGTCAAAGATCTAAGATTAGTGCATCCGTCAGCCGATGATGAGAAGCGGGCAATGGGACAATCGGCTCATGCTAAAGATCTGGGGTGTGATGTGGAGACCACTCACGGGCACTCCGGGGTACTGGAGGAAGAAGAGCGCTGGCTCCCCTGGAAATCCCTTTGCTCCTTGAAAACCCTGCCACACAATTGTCAACCAATTCATCTTTGCTGTCTGCACATACTTGCTGGGAAAAGAAAATGTCATCTGCCTTTTTAAGGAAACCATCTGTGCTCCACAAGAACGATAACGCTTCACCTGGTCAACGTCTAATCACGTGAACTACGCCAGGTGTCGTGGTGCACGTCAGGTGATTTTTTTTTTTTTTTTTTCCTGTCTACCAAAGAGGTCAATTTCAGGTATTGTAGTTCAAGTCAGGTTTCTTGTGGTCTAGTTGATGTGTTGTGCACTAGTTGAGGTGTTCACGAGTTCCTGCTTGTGACCCTAAGAAGTAAAGCAGTTTGAAGTTCTGACCACGTCACCACGAGGCCCTTGTTCTCCAGGCTGTCCGAGCTTTCCCGGCCTTCCTCTCGTCCCGTTGCACCCGTCCACACCTGGAAAACCGGGACCGCCGGCTGGGCCCGGGTGACCCTGATGACGCAAAGAAACCAAAGCTGCTCATCCAGGAAAGATAGTCTCGATCCTGCAGAGAAAGATCCTGGGGGGAAGGATTGGGCTTCCTACCGGGACGCCCTCTAAACCAGGAAATCCGGGAACGCCCACAGCTCCCTGAAAGAAAGCAAAAAGAACAGCAACGTCCAAAGCTTTTTCCTTTCCGGAGCCTTGTCATGTTTTGTTTCCGCCGAGTGCAAGTCATCTATTTCTTGACTGGTTCTAAGGAATATGTGTTGCTTGACTAGATTGTCGGACTCGTCTGTCCAAATCCAAATGTTTCAAGCGTGCGGCAGGGTTTAAAATGTCGTTTCTCGAGATTTCCAATCTTCAGAGATGTTACGGTGAACGGGCTTCACTGTGTGTTTCTTTACCGTGTCTCCCTTTGGCCCCTGACGTCCTGCTGGGCCTTCAGTCCCTCGCTTGCCTTTCTCTCCTGGAGGACCCTGAGGGCCTGGGAAGCCTGGGGGTCCCTGAGAACCCTGCCGCCCAAGAGACCCCGGAGAGCCCTGAGAAAAGCAAGCAGAGTAGTTAGAGCTGTGTGTGCAAGTGCCATTTCCAACGCAAGGCTTCTCAAACTGCAGTCGGGACAATAAGGACAGAGAGAGTTGTATTTTGAAATGAAATCAGATTGACTTGGCTCGTTCAACTTTGACCTGCCGAGAAAATTGACCGAATACAAGTTTCTGTCCAATGTTTTCCACTTTGTCTCATTCTTCGGTACGCTCAAAGTCAGCAGCTGGCTGCAGCGAGTCTGACTGGCTTTCTCTTTTGTCTTTTTTTCCCCACCATCCCCCTTTCTGTATTTGTTCCCAATTTGCTATTTCATCCGCCTTTGCTGTATTTGTTCCCAACTTGCTACGTATTTTGTCGACGCGATCGCTGTTGGCTCTGTGCGTGGCCGAGACGCTGTGAAGAATAATTCTTTCGTTGGAGCCAAAAAGTTTGAGAAGCCCCTTTCCGATGAGTTCACATCATCGCCATTTGAAACAACAGCAGTCCTAAAAATAAGCCGTGTGACCGACCACGCACATCGCCGTGACCACAAGAGGACAGACAGAGGCCCCGCAACGGCATACACAAAGAGTGCGTGTGTGTGTGTGTGTGTGTGTGTGTGTGTGCGCGCGTGTGTGTGTGTGTGCGCGTGTGTGTGTTTTTGTGCCCGCGTGTGTGCGATGAGATGTGACAGGTCTGATCTCTGTTAGTTTTTGGTCTTTGCAGCTTTCTCTGGAATTATCGAGGTGTGAAATCAGTGAGACAGACGTTGGGCCGTAACGCTTTCTGTCTGTCCGCTGCCCCCAGCTGTACAAACGCAAACACACAAGCACGCACAACACACACTATTTTTGTAACATCTTCCAGTGAGGTCATGTCAAAACTGCACGTATATTTGCCTGTGCGTATAGGAAAACAGGTCAGGGGTCTCAAACGAACGTTTGTGGCTGGCCACATTGTTGCTACGTTTTGGTTTCCCTCGGAGGGCCGTTAACGGCTGTAGGGATACCAATGTTTCATGGGCTCCTTGTATGAGGCATGCGCAACCAAATGACGGATACCTGCTTTTGAAATCTGGCAGCATCTCAAGCTCTAGACCTCACCGGATAACCTCTGGACTCGGTTGGCTAACTTCTGCGCTAAGTTGAATTCCTATACGAGACGGGCTAACTTCTGGACCGCCTTAAGTTCAGGACACTGTGGCTAACGTCTGGATGTCATTGTCAAAATTGAGCAATTCGGTGCATGTCCAACTTTCTGCTCTGCCCTACGGCCTGGAGGACACTGTCAAAGTTCAAAGCGTTTGCGTCGTGCGTTACTCTAGCGGTCACCGTTTTAAGTTCTGGTCTAATTTCTGGACCTCGCCGGCCAGTTTCCGCACCCGACCGTCTCCGCTCTGTACTTTGATTCTCGATGCGGTCTCGGTCTTGTTCGTTTTGTTTCGCTTTGAAATATTTGCTCGAGACCAAGTTTTTGATTTGGCGTGTTGTCAAGTTGCGATTGAGGTTCGGCAAGCTGTGATTGGTTGTTTTCTGTTGCAGGCGGAGTCTCACCCTCGCTCCCTTCGCCGGAAAGCATCGACAGGCGGAACAGTCTTGCCCGGCGCAAAGCTCCATGTCGTCGCCCTGGAGACAGTCGGATCAGCAGCGGCAATGACGTCACATCATGGTCATTCCTGCCACGTCATCGTCGGTGCGGTATGACGGTGAGCGCGCCACGGCACGGCACGGCACGGCACGTGTGACATCCGGTGTAAGGAGGACGTGACATCACGCCCGCTATGACACGTCGGTGAACGCGCGCGTGGCGGCGTAGGAAAGACATCACGCTTGAGACGACAAAAAAGTTGGGCAGGTGCAAAAAAAAAAAGGTGATCGGGTTCGAAGCCCAGCGTCAGTCCCTCCCGGCAGACACATGCCCAGATTGTCATCTTCCCATCATGCATCAGTGTTTGTGTTGCAGGCTGCATTCTTGCCGCGTTGTGTCAACTCAGTTAGCAGTCAAGCGTTTCTATCAGCGGCAGGCAGGAATGTGAAGTTGAGCGCCGCTCACTGTCGCAAGGCAGGCTCCCGTCCTATGCGTGCACTCTGTCCAACGTAAAGATGGACGCACATACGTACATACGGTATGTGCTGCCTCGGGGGGGCCATGTGCTACTTACCCCAAGAACGGTGGTGCTGGTCAGGAGCATCAGGAAGCACCTGAGGACACACAGAGGTGGGCACAAGCAGTCACCCTATTCACAATGGCTCACGGTGGTCAAGTGAGATAGCCTCGGACACGGGTGAATAACGGGAATCCGAGTGGATGAAGGCCAGGCGGACACAGGCGGTCAGATACAGGTCGGAAAAGGAAGGAAGGAAGGAAGGTTTGAGATGGGTCTCCGATTGGATGACAAGAAAGCGTCAAACGGCGGCTAGGGTCAGGGCCTGACTCAATCGACCAGTTGACGCTTTCCCGTAACTCGGCACAGATTTGACTCGAGTATGGAGGAAGTCGCCAAAAGCAGCTTTTGGTCGGCTTTCAAATTCCGACAAGGCGATTGTCGGCTGGCGTAAATGCTCAACACACATGACCGTTGGCGGACGTAAATGTGGCGGCTTTGGGTACCTGAGCCTCATGTTGATTCTGCTGGTCAAGAAGAGCCCGGTCTAGTGCTCTTGAGAAGCCCCGCCCACTGGTCCTCCCCCAGCCAATGAGGATGCTGCACACAATGGCAGCACGTGTGAGTCAGGGCGCCATCTCAGGACGGCTCTGCTCTGTTTGTTTGGCGTTGCCATCTTTCCCTGCTAAAAATCCCCAAAACACCAAAGACCAGCGAACGTGCTTGGGTTGTGTTAGGGCGCCGCCCGCTCTTGCAAACGGCGGTGGCGGCACCAGCAGAAGCCGCAAAAGCAAATCCAAACAGGCAAGATTGAAAGAGTCCAAGCGACTGAGCCAAAGAGCAACATGCTAGCGTTGGCCTGCTGGAGCCGCACGCTGACGGACACCAGCAGGTCCCTCCCCAGCTATCGGCAGCTGATAGACGCAAAGCTTTGGCTCTTCACCTCTTGGCTCTTTCCTTTTGTTTTGTTTTGTTTTGTTTTTGCTGCCGCTGTTTTGCGAAACCACAACAAAAGCATGCTGCTCAATGCTCTTGCTTTTCCCAAGGTTCTTTCTGGCCCAAATGCTCACGTGTCTGGACTGTTGGCTTTGTTTGAAGCTCAACTTAATGGATGCACTGCAATGTTAGCGGCACGCTTCAAGATTCACAAATTTTTATTCGCCATGTTGGAGCGTGCCAAACAAGGAATTTGTACCGAAGTCCAATTCCTTGTTTGGCACGCTCCAACATGGCGAATAAAAATTCGTGAATCTTGAAGCGTGCCGCTAACATTGCAGCGCGCCGTTCATTTTGACACTTGAGGAACAGCGACGGCTGTCAAAAGCTCACTGTGACGTGGCTCCCTTTGAAAATGCCTTCCACCTAACCCTAACCCTAACCCTAACCCGGCCTCCAAAATGCCACCATCTTCGCCAGGTAACAGCAAGCTGGCGTGTTGACGTTAGCGCCACAACAACGCTCGGTATAGCCTCCGGCCAGAATGCTGGGAGCTGGAGTCCTGTGGGAAGCTTACCGCCACAGTTCTCACCCAGCCCATTCTGGGCTCTATTTTCATAGATGAGCCGCCCGCGTTTCCGTGCGGGCCTTCAGCCTCGTTGAGCCTGTTTGGGAATTTGTCTCATCTCTACGCCCACGGTCTAGCGCTTTGACTGGCTGGTGGCGGCAGCGGCGGTGGTGGTGGTGGTGAGGGGGGGGGGTGAGGTAATGCACGGACAGCGACGGTTGGGTTGGGGGAAGCTCTCAGTGGCGGCTTGACTGCATATATATCCTTATATATGTATATTTGTGTGTGTGTGTGTGTGTGTGTGTATATATATATATATATATATATATATATATATATATGTATATATGTGTGTACGTCTATGTATGTTTATATACTATACTATGTACATATATGTGTGTGTATATATATATGTCTGTGTGTATATATATATATATATATATATATGTGTGTGTGTGTGTGTGTGTGTGTGTGTATATATATGTATGTATGTGTGTACGTATGTGTGTACGTATGTGTGTATGTATGTATATGTACATATATATGTGTGTGTGTGTGTGTGTGTGTGTATGATTATATATGTATGGGTGTGTATAAATGAGTATATATGTGTATATGATTATATGTACATATGGATGTGTATATATGAGTATATATGTATGGATGTGTATATGTAAGTCTATATATGTGTATATGATTATATGTATGGATGTGTATATATGAGTATATATGTATGGATGTGTATGTATGTATGTATATATGAGTATATACACACATGTATATATGTATATATAATATATGTATATATGTGTGTGTGTGTGTGTGTGTATGTATATATAATACATATGTACGTACGTATGTATATATGTGTGTGTGTGTGTGTGTGTGTGTGTATGTATATATATATATATATACACACCGAACACACACACACACACACACACACACACACACACATATATACATACGTACATACATATGTATTTTTTAACCCATGAATGTATGTCACATTAACCCAACTAAATGACTAAATGTGGTAATCCGTGTCCCAAATTTGTCACTCCGAATCCTCCTTGAGTGTGTTGTATACTTGTGGTGAACTTGACTACTTGACCCCCCACCCCACTCCACCCCACCCCACCCACGACAGTCACGAATCAAGCAATTAATCAAACAGGGAACCAATCCATCCAATAAATCCAGTGATAGCGAAGCCCACGAGAGCCGTCTCTTGCTTGTTTTCCTGCGGCAACACACACCTCGTGCAAATGAGGGGACGTTTGATGAGCCGATGATTGGCAGCAGGGAGACAGGCGGCTCTCGTAGGAGCAGGCTTCCCTACCTCTCAATTTGTCCATCCATCAATGAAAAGTCCAACTTTGACGAGCAAGCGCAATGCCGGCGGATGACGTAGAAGCGTGACGTCACGGGGACCACGCGTGACGCGTGTGATTGACAGCTGTCATCCGGCAGCCTTACCTCGCCGCTGCCGCCGATCCCGCTTCCGCTGCTCGTTACTCGTTTGTCTTCATGTCGTCGTCCAAAAGTCCAAACGAGACTCGAGCGACTCGGCGCGCGCTCGAGCACGCTGTGCCAACTCCCACGGGAGCGCGCTTGGAAGGCACGCTCCTGCCTTTCAAAATAAGACTACACGGATGACTCTGGTTGTTCCATTCGGAAAGGCTTGCGCCCGTCTTCCTCGACGGCCCGGAAGTACGCGCACCGCTTCGTCTCAGTTATTTGAAACCGACGACGACCATCGGCCGCAATCGATCATCAGTGAATTGAAATCTTAATTTGTAAGCGTGAAGGCACAAGTGCGACTCTCGGAGCGTGTGATGTGGGTGCGTGGTGGAGGTGTGTGTGTGTAGGGCCGGGAGGGAGGGAGGCAGGGAAGCAGGGAGGGAGGGGGGGTCAGAGTCCCGCCGTCTGCAGCGGCAGCTCATCGTTGCGACCCATCGTCGCAGGCCGGCCCGAGAAGAGGATCCGACCCGAGCCGCCGCTCCCATGCTGGTTGTGTCGGTCACGCGGGGGCGCGCCCTCCTGGAGCCGCCGCCGCTGCTGCTGCAGATGATGCTGATGCTGATGCTCCTCACCACCAGCTCGGTGAGACAAGCTTCACTTTTCCGCTCATTTTCCTTCAAAGGAAAAGCTCACTCCTTTGTCCCCACACAACTTTTCAATTTTACATCCCCCATCTAATGGCTGCGGGCAAGGTCTGTCTGTCTGTCCGCCTGTCTGTCCACCTGTCTGTCCGCCTGTCTGTCCGCCTGTCTGCCCGCCTGCCCTCCCGTCTGCCCGCCCGCCCGCCCGCCCGCCAGCCAGCCCGCCCGCCCGCCCGCCCGCCCGCCCGCCCGCCCGCCCGCCCAGCCTGCCTGCCTGCCTGCCTGCCTGCCTGCCTGCCTGCCTGCCTGCCTGCCTGCCTGCCTGCCTGCCTGCCTGCCTGCCTGCCTGCCTGCCTGCCTGCCTGCCTGCCTGCCTGCCTGCCTGTCTGTCTCTCTTTATCTCTCTTTACCTCTCTATCACTCTCAGATCTATCGGATCTATCTCTTGTGCCTGCTCTTGACCTTTCTTCTCCACAATTTTCGGATGAGAGCGTTTGGTGGCGCAGAGCTTCCCGCCATACAAGGTCAATGTTCTTCTTTTGTACATTTGAAGTTAATTTGATGTTCATTTGTGAAAAAGTAGCAAGTGATTTGTGCTCAATTCTGCTGAGGGTCAGCGTCCGGATATAGCTGCGGACTTTTTTGGGGAGGATCTGGTCTAACTCCAACCCCCCTGTAGTGAGTAGGACCTTCGACTTGTATCCCAGATACGCATAGACTTTGGTGCGCGGGAAGAGGAGCGCCGACGTTGACGGGCTTCCTCTGGCTGAGCGCATCCCTGCTGGAATCCCGCTCAGGATGTGCTAAGTGCACAGGCCAGGCCAGACGCAGGCCAGGCCAGACACAGGCCAGACGCAGGCCAGGCCAGGCCAGGCCAGGCCAGGCCAAACAAAGGCCAGGCCAGACACAGGCACAGCTGTGCACAGACAGGCCGTCCCGATGCACCGAAGAAGCCCGATAACCGTCCCCATTGTGCGAGGACGGGGAGAGCCGCCCGCTCCCGCTTGACCTGACCGAGGAGTTTGGGGACAGATCCGGTCAAAAGTCTGAGAAACGAGAGACGTAAAGTGAATTGATCTGGAAGAACGCCGCTTGTGGCTTTCGGGGGGCTGGTGGAAGTCAAGCTTGCCGTTGACCTTTGTCACGTCACTGCATTGACACGGCTTGCGGCTAGGGGAGAAACGTATGACGCTTCCATCGGAGGCAGGTGGCCATCGGGAAATTCAGGACACCGCCTGAACAGGTTTCTTTTCTTTTCTTTTTTGAGTCAAATTGTTCCATTATTCCCACAGCCTACTTTTAACACAAGCCCTGATGACAGGCTCATGTTCCCACCCGCCCGCATGCCAAGTAGTTCTGCGCAAGACACAACAAAAAACAAAGTGCGCGAGCTGCAACGTGTGTCTCGCTCGCGCTGTCGTTTGTTGTCGCCCTAGATTGGCGGGACCCGACTCCTTTTTGAGCCTGGCGTGCCGCCGCGGGCGGGCAGGCGGGCGGCCTCATCGCAATTTGGCTTCCCAGCCACTTGCCAATATAGCAAGGGAGCATGTCGCCGAGTGAGAATAGAACAGGCGGGCGGTGCAGAGCATAAAACAAATGTGCCGAGCAGGCCGAGAACCAAGTGTAAGTATTTGGGAAGCGGTCTGACGTTGGCCACAAGACGACGCTCCTTTTTGGAGTTGTTATACTTGTTGACTTGTTTGTCTGTTGTGGGCCATGTCTTGTCACCGTGGGATAGGGGGGAACGAAATTTCGGTTTCTTTGTGTGTCTTTGGCATGTGGAGAAATTGACAATAAAGCTGACTTTGACTTTGACTTTGGTCCTGTACGACGTCCATGCGATTGGAGTGAGGGTCTCCGGGCGTTGCGCACACACCGCAACCGCGTTCTCGGTAGCTTGTTCTCGGACCGCCGCCGCCGCCAGGCGTCCATCCAGGGCTGCCTGAGGCGCTAACGGCTAGTACCTTGCCATAACGGCAACACTAGCGGAAGGGAAGAAGCGGCAACCTCGACACAGCCTCAAAGGGGAGCGGCCGCTTGTGTCACGGCTGGCCGCTCCGGCTCAAATTTGTATTTCGGGCTCAATATGTCCCCGCCGAGGACCCCGTTTTGTCTGTGTTGCCTTTGTGCCTTCCTGTGTTTTCACACGCATTTGCGCGCACGCACGCATGCACACAACGCCAAGGCGGCGGCGGCGGCAGCGGCGGCGGCTCGACCGAAAAGACATGAAAGTGCGAGACAAACACGCGCTAAGGTGCGCTAGCGTGACGACGTGACGGCAAGATGGCGACGGCAGAGGATGCGAGTTCGGACGGGACCGCGACACGCCAGACCGGGACCCAGATAAGACCGGGACGCAGATAAGACCGTCTGGACCGCTGCGTGAAAGGAATACGCCACGATTTTGTTTGGGTTCCGCTTGACTCGAAAATGTCTTCCGAAGATAAAAAAGAAAAAAAAAGAAAAAATCCAGCAACGTGATCCCCATGACACGACACGACCGGCGGACGTGTTGTTGATGTGTTGCTGACGTGCTGACGTTTGTGCAGGCGTGCGAGTGCAGCAGGAAGTGGCCGTGTCATTGCGAGGGGGTCAAAGGTCAGAAGGTGAGTGCCAAAATCAAGGCCTTTTTGCTCTTGATTCATTCTTAACTTTGTTATTCAATGTATTTTATTCTTGTTTGTATGGGCGCCATTTTATTCTTGGACTGATTTGCATTCAAAATGGACTGTGTTCTTGGTCTCAATTGGGGCGCGGGAAACCTCGATGGCCTCCAGCTTGTGTGTGTGTCTTGTTAATGTTGTGGTGTGGTTGGTTGGTTGGTTGGTTGGTTGGTTGGTTGGTTGGTTGGTTGGTTGGTTGGTTGGTTGGTTGGTTGGTTGGTTGGTTGGTTGGTTGGTTGGTTGGTTGGTTGGTTGGTTGGTTGGTTGGTTGGTTGGTTGGTTGGTTGGGTTGTTTGCATTTACTTGTCCTTGCTTTGTGTTGTTATTGGTGTGCAAATGCGATGCACACTTCTCATTGATGTGCTTATCTTCAGTACGTGTTTTATTCTTGATGCGTACTCCATGTCATCGCGTGGCCCCATGTTGCATAATCACTCGGCCGTGCTCAGGGGGAGGCCGGTTACCGGGGATACGACGGCCTTCCTGGACTCATCGGTTACCCTGGCAACGAGGGCGGCCAAGGACCGGACGGACTGGAGGTCAGTGCGCCAGTGCGTTGCTCCACCAATATGATGTATCTTAATGAAAGTAGTCACCGTGGATGTTGCGCTCGTGGCACCGGCAGGGTCAGCGGGGCTCGGCGGGACACCCGGGACTCAAAGGCTCTCGGGTAGGAACATCGCCGTGACCACCGCGATGACAATAACGACGATGACAACATCAGAAGAAGATCATGGAGATGACGATGAAGATGATGTTTCCAGTGTTTCCACTAGAGGGCGGCACATTGCTCTTGTGTTCACTTGACTGCAACACACATGCCTTATTGGACAGAAGCGCACATGGAAACATGCCCATCACACACACACACACACACGCGCGCACACACTTTTTCTTCTTTTGTGTTTTTAGGGTGTTCCAGGCCCTTCGGGTTTTCCCGGCCCTCCTGGCCTTCCGGTAAGTTGAGCGAATGATCAACTGTACCAAGGTGAAAGGTGAGCTGGATGGATGCCAATTTGTTTTTGCCTTGCCGTTTGTGTTTCAGGGACTTCCAGGCAGCGAAGGCTCAGCGGGCCAAACGGGACTCCCAGGATGCAACGGCACCAAGGTAGCCAGCCGCGCCGCGCGTCAGCGACCGCTCACCACTTCTTTTGATCATTTATCCATTAATTGTTGCGCATCGAGGTCAAATGAAATGTTTCCGTTCATTCCATTGAACTACCCCACTTCCAACTTTTCTTCATGAAATGTTTCCAATTTGGTACACTGTACAGCCCAAATTGTCCAGCAAAAACGACTAGCCTACTTGCGATGTCATCACTCGTTCTTCCAGGGTTCGGACGGCCTGCCCGGCTTCCCCGGACTCCCAGGACTGGTCGGCCTGCCCGTGAGTTTTCCCGCTCAAAAGCCTTTTTGTGTATCTCACCATACAATGACAATAAAGGCTTCTTATCTTGTCTTATCTTATCGGAGGCTGGCTAACACGGCTAAGTAGCCCAGCTAACGGCTTTGTTGTGTTTTCAGGGTCGCCCGGGACCGCCAGGAGAAAAGGTTTGAGGTCCCGCTCTGACTCGGAACTTCCCCAAGTGTCCATGCTCAAATCGTTTCTTCCTTCAAGGGAGACTCGCCATTCTTTCCATATTCCGCTGAGATTAAAGGCGCACAAGGGCCACGAGGACCAGATGGAGACAAGGTGATGCAGAAAAAACATATTCTGGAGAGAATAGAATGCTTTTCTCGAGCAAAGCAGGGAATGACCACTGCTTAGCCTCCTTCCTTTCCCAGAAACTTGCCAGGCAGGGGCACGGGTCGTGTTTTGACCCTCGAAGCACTCCAACACAAACAATGCCCGAGCACCAAGACAGACAATACGTGTAACGACACTCACAAGCATACACGTTTAATCACTTTGGTTAGCGCGCTTTAGCGAAGAGCAAGGACTGGCCGCGCTGCGGCGCGTATATCCGTTTGTCTGCGTGACACCGCTTGCAGGTGGAGCAGGCAGTACCCTGTCCGTTCAAAAATGGCTGCATTCTGATCATTGCCGCTTGTGGGCAGGGATTGAGCGGAGAGCTGGGCCCCCTGGGTTTCCCGGGACCTTCTGGACCTGCTGGACTTTCTGTACGCTTCCAATTGTTGTCAGCTTGCTCGGGGTGCCAGCGTCGACTCAGATGAGAGCTTTTGTTTTGTCCTTGTTCCCGCGCAGGGACGTCCGGGGTCGCCAGGGTCACCGGGAGAGAAGGTCGGCCTGATTGCAATCCTATTCCGGCGCTAATCGCTCCGCTAGCCACAAGTTTGGATGCGATGCTCTGGGTGTGCTTTTGTCAGGGTCAAGAGGGTCCCAGTCCAGTCAGCCCAGGTCCACAAGGGCTGAAGGTGAGTGCGCAAGGTCCAGCGCGCAAGTCTGTCCAGATTTTCAAGAAGGTTCTGCTTCAAGGGACGTCGCGGACCTGTCGGTATCCCGGGCCCGAAAGGAAGCAAATTGTATGTGGAGGGGCCCAAAGAACTGAAGGTCCGTCAACGTCTCTGCATGCTTTCATTCACCTGTTCATTTTGCAACCTATTCAGCCCTAGTGGTCGATTCTTTCACTTATTGATGGCTCCGAATGTTCCCGCTCGATTTGTTTCAGGGCGAACCCGGTGATGTTGGACCCAAAGGTTGTGCTGGACTTCCTGTAAGTCTTTCATCGAGTCTTCGCTTTTTGGTCTTGTCCCTTGTTTTGTGAGTGGCGTGGGATTTTGGCTCATCAGGGTCCAGCGGGAAGATCTGGGACTAAAGGCGAGCAAGGCCAGCGAGGGGAGCCGGGCTCAGCGGTAAGGCAACTGACGTCGCTCCGGGCGTACGGGCAGGGCAGGGCAGGGTATTGGCTTGGCGTGGCGTTGCGTGGCCCGGCCCGGCGTAGCATAGATGGAACATTGCGCCACGCTCTGCCAGGGCAGGGCAGGGTATTGGCTTGGCGTGGCGTGGGGTGGCCCGGCCCGGTGTAGCATAGATGGAACATTGCGCCACGCTCTGCCAGGGCAGGGTATTGGCTTGGCGTGGCGTGGCGTGGCCCGGCCCGGCGTAGCATAGATGGAACACTGCGCAGCGTACGTCGCATCTTACTTGTAATTTGCAGGGAAAAGCAGGAAAGGACGGCCTCCCTGGAGAACTGGGACAAACGGTGAGGACCATAAGGCCAGCTGCCAGTCCAGTCCGGATAACAAAATGACGCATTTGCTTGCATCTACAGGGAGAACCGGGGCCTCGGGGCTTTGTGGGTCCCCCGGGCATCGATGGAGGACAGGTAAGTAGAAAATGTTTTCCTTTCGAGTTATCTTTGCGCAAAATGTTCGGATTGAGCCGAATTATTTTCTACATGTTTTTTGTTTTGTTATTTTGTAAAGCATAGTCACTAACAACGAAACCCTTGTCATCTGTCTGTTTTGTGTCAAGGGCGAGAAAGGCGACTTTGGTCCTCCTGGTCTTCCGGGCGAGGTGAGGGTACCTGGAAAAGAGGGCATGTTCTGTCTGAAAGGGGCATGGCTGCATCTCTTTTTCTTCCCCAGATATCCTGGAAGTACGCATTTATGAAAGGGCGCAAAGGGACTGCCGGGCTTCCTGGATCAACAGGAGCACCTGGAGAGCCAGGTATCTTAAACTTTTGTCTGAAGAATGACTCACCCAGGTGGAGTGTCTTCATGTTTTTCTTCTTCTTCTCTGACTCTTTTAGGACTTGTGGGCTTTCCTGGACCCCAGGGCGAGCAAGGTATCCTCAAGTGGCCAATCAGAAAACACTTCATTAGCGGTAGCCTTCAGGAAACGTGATCCCAAGCACCAATTTCCTCCTCAGGGGTGGGCCCGACCGGTCAGCCAGGCCCTCCGGGGCCACCGGGCTTCATGGGACCTAAAGGAGAGAAAGGGCAAAATGGGCCTGTAGTCATTGGGCCTCCTGGACCTCCAGGGGTCTCCGGGAGTTCTGGACCCATGGGAGAACCAGGAGAGCCAGGAATACCAGGTGTGAAACCATGTCCCGATATTGGTCTAGTGTATTTCAATCGTAAAATCTCTGCAATTGGGCTGACTCGGAGTCCAGTTGGCCCAGCATTTTTGAGAGAAGTGGAGATTAGACACTAAAGTGCTTACTTTCTCGATCAGACTTCCTGCCAGGCGCCGTCGGACCCCCTGGCACCAAAGGTCGTAAAGGCCTTACCGGGCCTCCCGGGACCAGAGGGCGGGAAGGCCCGGAAGGTGAGCGCTCGTGACAACAAAAGAGAGAACACAACATTTAAGTCAAAAAGTCAAAGTCTGCTTTATTGTCTGCTATATTCTTCACATGCCAAGACACACAAAGAGATCGAAATTATGTTTCCACTATCCCACGGTGACAAGACATAGTACACAATATACATACAAGTAAACAACACAAGAAAAAAAATCAAAACAGGAAGGCACAAACAATGAATAAATAAGAGTGATGAATAAATAATAAATAAACAAATAACAATAAATAAGAGGAGCAAAAATGGAGGTGGGTATCGTTTGCTCATCAGGTGAGAAGGGGGTGCTGTGCTTGGTCTGTCCCGTTGTTGTGGGGGCCTCCGGACCACCAGGTCAACCGGGGGAACCAGGTGCAGATGGGCTGAGAGGTAAAAAAACAAAACAAAAAAAACACATCGTCATCAACATTATCGTCATGATCGTCACAAAATGAAGTGATACCTTGACTTTATATACAATATAATACAATAGAAGCTTATAGTATACGTACAGTAGAGCGGTGGGGTCGACCCTGAACTGCTCTCCATCCAATTGCATGGGCCTCCTAAGTCAAGGTACCACTGTAAAGACTAGTGAGCACATTGAAGTGTGTCGGTTGTTGCCTCAGGAGAACTTGGTGCTCCGGGCTCCAAAGGCGAAAGAGGTCTGAAAGGTATGGCTGGAGCACCTGGGCCACGGGTGAGTTCACTTCAGCCTCACCCTGCATTTGAAGCAAATCTGTTGGATCCTTCAAATCCCAAAATGACATCACCGGACTGGAATAGCGCTAGCAAAAGATTTAGCTTCCCCTCTATCTCTGCAGGGTCTCTTTGGTATCCAAGGACCGCCAGGATCACCTGGTCTCACAGGTGATCCCGGCACCATGAGGAGGTATGGGCAGAAAGGGGAAGTTGGGAAACCAGGAGACGTTGGAGCGCCGGGCCTTGAGGGCCGAGATGGACTTCCTGGAATGGCAGGACCAAAAGGCAGCCCGGGACCAAAGGGGAACCCTGTGAGTATCTGACTACGTAAAGTGCACACGCCTTGTATTTTACAGCAGTCCTTAAGCATCATTACAGTGGACGAAAGAGTGACGCTTGGACTAAATATTTTGGCCAGCGTCGTTTAGTAAAGCTCACTGCCAGCTCTTATTGAATTGAGAGCCTGACCGTCAGACCAGGAGACCCCCGAGGCTCCGGACCGCGGTCAATGGACCTGGCGAGCCATCCGTCCACCCGCCATGCTGACATCCATTTCACAAGCAGGCCAATCAACGGTCTCTTTAAATTAAAACTGTAATCCATTTCAAATACTATGTGAGGCCTCACTTGGCTCCATTTCTGCTCTGTAGTATCATTTTGATTTGATGTGATTTGATTTGATTGATGAAGTGAAAATCCACTCACATAATGACTCTTCTCAAACATTCTTATTGGCTAGAAATACCTCAAAGTGGTGGCAAATCACTACATGTGTCTAAAACTGACAAAGAGTGAGCTTGACTTACTCTTGCAGGGACAAGGACTCAAAGGTTTCAGGGGTCCTGTTGGAGTGACTGGTCCCAGAGGACCACCGGGACAAATGGGGCCGCTTGGGCCGCCAGGCATCGGGGCTCCTGGACCGCCAGGACCACCAGGGACTGTAGGAGTTTTGGGCCAGTCTGGAGATCCTGGTAAACCAGGTATGACTGTCCAGGTATGACTGGCGGAAACAAAGGCCGATTCTTAAAGCCCATCCTGTGTTTTTCAGGTGAAAAAGGTTCTCCTGGTAAAATCATAAGCAGCCCGGGAGATCCTGGCCAGAAAGGAGCGAAGGGATTGTCTGGCAATCCTGGATCAGAAGGTGAGGCTGAGATTGGATACGGTCACTTCAAAATGCACGCGGAAGACTTCCACGCGGGTGTCAAAGAACAGCAAGGTTCCCAATCAAGTCTTTCCCTTGTTCTGTTGCTGAACTTAGGGGTGATGGGACCTCCTGGAATTCTGGGATCGGCTGGTCTGAAGGGAGAAAGAGGACAAATAGGATTTACTGTCCAGGGTCCTCAAGGCTTTCCAGGAGTCAAAGGTCAGCTTTTAGAAGGTGTTGATCCCGATTGGACTGACTTTATGGATTCTTGTCTCAGGATCCAAAGGCCTGGCAGGAGCTCCAGGTGTTCCAAGTTACGGAAGTAAGGGCCGCTCAGGACCATCGGGACCACCGGGGAAACATGGCTCCAAGGTAACACGAAGTCAGTCACTGGGCGCAAGAACTCTCAACCCTGATCCCTTAACTCCTCTTGTACAAACAGGGCGATGCTGGCTTTGGCTTTCCTGGCCAGCAGGGCCAATTGGGTCCCCAAGGAGAGCAAGGCTCTGTAGGAGCACCGGGGTCTCAAGGGCCCCAAGGATCTGTTGGACTCCCAGGGTATGCAGGACAAGTTGGAGCACCAGGTTCCAAAGGTAGAATGAAGCTGCTTCCTTTGCCTAAACCAGTTTGATTGTCACTCTCAACGTTTTGCTTGCTATTCATGCGCATTGCCTCCGTTAGTGCTACCCACGGCTTCTCTTTACATATTTCAAGCATGAAATAACACCCGTGCAAACATAATCAATCAGGTTTTGACACATCAAAGTACCCTGGGCTGGTCATAGGCTGATGGATGGGTCTAGTCTGGAACGGATTCTCGCAATAATATGGGGTTCACCGTGAACTGTCAAACCGACTACGTAGCGGGCCGGCTAGTCTGACGAATGAATATCTTGTCTGTCGATGTATTTAACCCTGTGTGTGTGGCGCTATGAGAATCCACTTTGATTCTTCTCTGAGTGGACTAAGCACCTCCTGCAAATTGTATGTCTTCCAGGTTCCCGGGGCCTGGATGGGTTTCCTGGACCACCTGGCCCCGTTGGATCTTGCTGTCCAGGAGCACTTGGACCTGTGGGACAGCAGGGTCCGATGGGAGTCATTGGCTTCTCGGGTATATAGTAGATATAAACCATGGAGATGACTTTTGTGCGAGTGCGAGACGTGTCGTGTTCCGCAGGAGGCCGGGGTTTCAAGGGTGAGAAAGGTGGTCCTGGGCTTCCAGGCATGGGCGCTATTGGGCGGCAGGGACCGTTTGGCGTCCCCGGATTTGATGGAACTCCAGGTCCACAGGGAAGCACCGGTATGAAAGGGCAGACTGGGAGTCCTGGTCAGCCAGGAAGGCCAGGTATGAAGGAGCGCCTCAGTCTGGACGACTTGGTCGGTCTGTTAAAAAAAAAATCCATTCCAGCAGAGTCATGTTTATTTTTGCGTGTCAGGTGTTACGGGAGACTTTGGTCCCCCGGGACCCCGTGGTAGTCCAGGGAACCTTGGGAGACCAGGAGAGCCTGGGATTCCTGGGCCAAAAGGTGACACAGAGTGATCGCAAATGACTTGCACGTCTGTCTCCAAATCACTACCACCCTGTGGCTCCCGGTTCAGGTGAGGAGGGTGTCAATGGTACTGCAGGCTTCCAGGGGCCACCCGGGCCTCAGGGGGCTCGAGGGGAGACTGGACCAAAAGGAATGCAGACCACTGTGCAGATGTACGGGGATCCTGGAGATCTGGGAGAGCCTGGTATTCTATTCCATGCTATGCTGTGCTATGCTATGCTATGCTATGCTATGCTATGCTATGCTATGCTATGCTATGCTATTGCACTCCACTCCACTCCACTCCACTCATTATTCCTTCCTTCCTTCCGTCCGTCCTCCTTTTTTAAAAGCGCTTCCGTCACCTTTTCAATTATCTTTGCTACGCTGGCCTTTTCTGTTTTGGAGCATATTTTTATAGTCATTATTCTTGAGATGTTCTGTGAATGTTCAGTCTAGCCGCAGTGTGAACACCTCCAGAAAGTCCCGCGTCTTCTCACCAGTCTCTTTATCCTCAGGACCTCTAGGTCTGACTGGTGCTAAAGGCAGTCAAGGTTGCCTGGGGCCCCCGGGTCTCGATGGCACCAATGGCAAACCAGGAAGAGCTGGACCTCAAGGTGCTTTTGATGGCATGTCAAGTTATTTCTTGCTTCATGCTTCGTCGAGCGTGAAGACTTCAGTCAGACAAAAATCAACAATAAATCATTAAAGAGCAATAAAAATCCAATTTGACTGGGGAAATACAGCCAATGTGTTTGCTTCTCAGGACCCCGTGGGGAAGCAGGTAGAGATGGAGAGACCGGTCCTCCTGGTTCATGCGGTCTCCTCGGAAACTCCGGGGAACTTGGAAAACCAGGTCAGTCGTGTGACTTCACCACAAACTTGATTGGCAATTGTCAGGACTTTGAACATCCGCATCTTGTGTCCAGGTTGCAAAGGTGAAAAAGGTTCTGCCGGGCCCTGTGGAGAACCCGGTCTTGTTGGAAATGAAGGACCGAGCGGACTGAAAGGTGTAAAAGGGGAACCCAGTTTACCGGGACCTGGTCCCAAAGGATATCCTGGAGAAAAGGTGTGGCATTTCATTTCTAAAAAAACTTCTTTTGCTGCCAGGGAATGATTTTGGAGCCACTTTTAAATGAATTGGTTGAAAAGTGAAACAAAATTGGAACTGGGATCAATGTCAGAAGTCAAACGCTCAGTCAAATAAACATTTTAAACGTGATATTATTTGAGTCCATGTTTGTGAGCAGAAGACGGTCTCGCCTCCAGCACGACGTCTTGAGTCAATTCTTTTCCATCTCTTTTGCCAGGGACAGCCAGGTTGTGCAGGTCCCACAGGTCTAAAAGGGGTGCTAGGAGACAGAGGAAACTTTGGTCCTCCAGGAGATCGTGGTCCCTGTGGCCCGAAAGGAAATGCTGGACCACCTGGTTGCAGAGGTCTGACTTTTGACTCGCTCGCCATGTTCCAATAGTCTGTGGGAAAATGTGCTCTCTGTCTCAGGTCCTCCAGGTTTTCCAGGTGAGAAAGCTTGTGATGGACCTCCAGGGGTCAACGGACCTCCAGGACCTAGTGGCCTGACAGGTGCTTCAGTTGTAGTGAAACCTTGGCTTTTGTCGGAAAGTCAAACCAATGGCACGGTGACAAAATGACAACTGTGTCTCGACTCTTTCAGGGAACAAGGGCCCCCCTGGAAATCCGGGTCCATCTGGTCCCAGAGGAAGCCAGGGACAAGATGGCATACCAGGACCTGCTGGAGAGAAGGGAGCCATGGGGGGTAAAATAAGCCACGTTATCCTGGTTTTAGAGGCTCATTTGTCATTGTGTGTGGTCTTTTTTTTTTCTTCTTTCTTTCTCCAGAACCTGGAATCGGAGCCAGGGGAGCAGAGGGGACAAAAGGTCCACCGGGTGAGTTTGGAATGTGTTTGCCTGAAAAAAGAAGAGAAATGAATGTTTGATTTTTATCTCCAGGCTGTGTTGGAGAAAAGGGAGCTCCTGGTACTTGCGGTCATCCAGGGCCTTCTGGTCCGGCAGGAAATCCAGGTTGCCCCGGTCCGCCCGGCTTCCCTGGACCCCCTGGTCTTCATGGTAGGCCGGGACCCTGCACTGAAGGAGAGAAAGGAGGAAAGGGACTGCCAGGAGAACGGGGGCCAAGAGGTGATTCATTCGTTTGAGTGGATTGATCCTTTTTGTGCCATTGAGCTTTTCCACTTTGTTTGTAGGGCCACCTGGGTGTCGAGGGCCTCCCGGCCCTCCAGGTTCTGGTCTTAAAGGAGAAAAGGGCTCTAAAGGGGAAACAGGCGGCACGGGCAGCCCCGGTTGTCACGGTGAACCTGGCCCGCCAGGCATGCCGGTCAGTACGTGTTCCAACTCCTCGCACACACAAGCTGGGCTCCGAGCACTTAGGTTTGCCTTGACGAGCTCCGAACGGAATATGTTCAGGGTCCAGACGGAGCGCAGGGAGCACCTGGACGCAAAGGTTACATGGGGCTTACCGGGGCTACCGGACCTGTCGGTACGACCGCCGCGTTGTCCGTTTTCTTTGCTGCTTCATTTCAGTCCATCAAGTGCCGGACGGACGGACGGCCGTCCCATTTGCTTGTTTTCAGGCAACAAGGGTGACGACGGTCCGGCCGGCATCAAAGGTTCTCCTGGACCCGCAGGACCGAGGGGGAGACAAGGTAGGACCGCTTCAAGGGAAATTCTCTTCAACCCGCGTCAAATCACTTGCTGTGTGGTCGATGAAAAAACAAACATAAGAAATGTAGGGGCTGGGCTGTTGACCGTCCCGCCGTTTCCAAGAAGCTGAGAATCTCCTATGCCCATGTTGTGTTGTGTAAGATTGGGAACAGAACTTCAGAGGACAGCGGCTGAGCGGAGGGAGTCGTGTCCGTGTCCACATTGAGTATAATTACGCTCGTACGCAAGTTGAATGGGTTCTCTGACCGAGCTCCAAACTCAATTGACCTCACAATGTTGAAACCCGTTGAGACGAATTGAAATGCAGCCCGCAAAAGGGCACCCACCGCCGTCTTTTTGGTGTTCTTTGTAAAACTGCAAAAACAATTGCCTTCAGATCCATTCACTTGAGCGGCACCATACTATCTGAATTTGGTGCATCATTCAGATTTGGTGTTCCCATATAAAGGAAGAAAATCGACCTCGCAAGGGCGCATCATTCAAACAACTCAATTCAGGGTCGTTCCAAAAAGCTCAAGGCGCAGTGACAGACTAGAATCCGGTCTGCAGTGGCACGTTTCTAGTGCCTAGTATGTGCAAGCGTGCTCGCGGACCAAATGCAACCCTCAAGCCGAGGTGCCACTGCGCTTTGCTGCCCCTGCAGGGCAGAGGGGGAAGGACGTGTCCAGAGAGGTGCTGGTCTCAGCAGGAGACCAAGGCTTGCCTGGAGATCCGGGACTGCCAGGACAACCGGGGAGCACAGGAATGCCAGGCGGAACCGGCGCTCCAGGTGACTCATTTCAGCTCAGTTTTGACCACTTCAGGATGTCCTAATAAAGTAACTCGTCATCGCAGGTCCGAAAGGTGGGCGAGGGCTAACCGGGCCGCCAGGGGGGGGCGGTTCGACGGGCCAGAAAGGCGACACCGGCGACAGGGGAGAGCCCGGGAAAAAGGGTAAGAAAAAGTAAACGGCTGCTTCGGGAAAATGGCCACTCTGCCGTAGCCTTTCTTCTCGAGAGCCTGATGTCAATCTGCGAGAAGTGTACGAGCACCACGCTAGCGCCAGCGGATCGGAGCGACCGCACCGGAGAGATAGCGCAGCCGCGTCGGCACCACATCCGAGATGTCCGAGCAGTGAATAAGGTGGCGTTGCAGGTGTGACGGGCCCATCGGGTCCCGCCGGGGCAAAGGGCTCTCGGGGCCCTCCGGGCTCCTGCGTGGACACTCCGGAGAAAGATGGCTTCCTGTTCAGCCGGCACAGTCAGAGCACCGCCGTACCGGAATGCCCGTCGGGATCTGTCCAGGTGTACAGCGGCTTCTCTCTGCTCTTCATCAACGGGAACAACCGGGCTCACGGGCAGGACTTGGGTACGTGGTGCCCCGCTCAAACACTCTTCTGAGCTGGCCTCACACCAAACCACACCACGCCACGCCACGCCACAGCCTTTGTTTCTTGCTCGCATGTCCCATTTGAATGGCTTCTCCGCTCAGGTCTGGCTTCCGCTGTGATACGGATGTAAAAAGCCGTGTCATTTAGACCTCCCGACCAATCATTGGTCTGTGTGTGTGTGCGTGCTTTCCTTCCTTCAGGAGCTCTGGGTAGCTGCCTGCCTCGTTTCACCACCATGCCCTTCCTTTTCTGTAACACGGACAGCACCTGCCGCTACGCCGCACGCAACGACTACTCCTATTGGCTCTCCACTGACCAATCAGGAGTCAGCGCCATGCCCTTCATCTCGGGACCGCTCCTGAAGAATTACATCAGCCGGCAAGAATCCTTCCGAATCGTGCCCAGTTTGTGTGTGTGTGTGTGTGTGTGTGTGTGTTTGGGTGCGATGCGGTATATATACCCTGTGTATCTGAGATGTGTAATGTGCGTCTATTTGTATGAGTGACTGGCTGGCATTTTCCTGATGATGTGTGTGTGTGTGTGTGTGTGTGTGTGAGACATATGCGTGCGTTTAAAACATCTGCATTTCAGGTGCGCGGTGTGCGAGTCGGCTACCAACGTGATGACTGTCCACAGTCAGACACGTTTGCTTCCCGACTGTCCTTTGGGTTGGGATTCTCTGTGGTCGGGATTCTCCTTCGTCATGGTGAGTTTGCCCTTTCTCATCATTGGCCAATCCCTGACATTGGTTTTGAACTCTTCTTTGGGTGTCAAACTCCAAACCGGCCACCTTTTGTTGGGCCTTCAGGAAACGGGAGTCGGGGCGGAGGGTTCGGGTCAGCCCCTGTCGTCGCCCGGGTCGTGTCTGGAGAGCTTTCGTAAGATTCCCTTCATCGAGTGTCACGGCAGAGGGACGTGCAACTTCTACACTGACTCCTACTCGTACTGGCTGGCCGCACTGGACCCACGTCACATGTTCAGGTGCTCGCCGGCCGACCGGCCGGCTGGAAGCCGCACGAAAAAGCCGTCCTGAAAGCCCGTCTTGTTGTCTTCCAGCAAACCCGAGCCTCGAACCGAAGCCGGGGACCTGCCGGAAAATTTGATCAGTCGTTGCAGAGTTTGCTCCAAGCGCCCGTGATCCCGACGCGCCCGCCCACGCTGACAGGGATACCGACATGGATTGAAGCGACATCATCTGGACCAGCGACAGCGCCCGTGTCATCTAGAAGTCGTCGGGACCGACGACAGCAGAAACGACCTCACCGGTACCGACGCGTGACTTTCAATAGCGACCGCACCCTCCGTTCTGATGCCATTCCAATTGATCTCCAAACACTCGTTTCCGAGCGCCCTGTTACGTTGGTTGGAAATCTCCGAGATGTCTGGTCGGAAAGACGACTTGGACTCCATGTTGGACTGAGTGAATGACTGCCAACGCGGCAACTGCCTTGGCAATCTTTCATCTCTCTCTCTCTCTCTCTCTCTCTCTCTCTCTCGCTCCACTTCCCAACCAGCAATGTGACAAGATTTGTCAAAAATGGCAGATGGTCCCACCCATTGCTGGACCATCATCTGGTCAGAAATGTGCGAAAGGGACCTTTTTGGTGATCTCTGCTCCAAAATCCGAGCACAACAGCCCAACTTGATTGTCGACATGCGCTCGTTTGGTTTCGTCTTCAAAATGGCCACCGTGGGCAAAAATTCCAAGAAATGGACACTTGCGTGTGAGCTTTCAGCTGCAAATGGCCACCATGGGTGAACGTACGTATCAAGAAATGGACACTTTGAAGCTACGCTTGGCGCGACTGTCCCACTTCAATACCGGCAGCGGGTGGGTGTGGTCGTTGTCGGGGGTTTGACTGGCGCTTGAACGACCCGTTCTGCGTTTTTGACAAAGTCGCCACTCGTCACGTTGCTTCTCGACGTGACTTGTGGAATAAATGCCCGAGACTACGGCCATATTGACGCGTTCTTTCGATATCCGCCTGATGCTAAGTGTTAGCACGTGAAAGGTGTATTCCATTATATGTATATGTTAGCATGAAGCCAGCGGGCTGTTCTGAAGTTTGCTTCCTGTAATTCTCTTTAGTATGTGTTCACTTCTCCAATAAACTGAAGATGAGTGCGGCGGCACCAAACATTTTCCAACATGCCTTCACTGCCTCGTTGACTAAAAAGTCAAACGAATGACAGCTCGAGGCGTCGACCGGAACTCATTCAATTGAATTGGTCAATGGATCAATTCTTAAGCAAAAGTTGACGTTCACGCTCACGTTCACGGAGCGCCGGGTTCTCCGAACGCAGGCTCCGGCTGACGGGAAGCTTCAGATCGCAGTGCCGTGTCTTCAGCGAGCGGGCACGCCCGGCGCCAGCGGCTCCTTAGCGATGACGGGGCCTTCGTTTGTCGCCGTGGCAACGGGCCGCTGTCCAGGCTTGTTCATTAGGCCGCTGCGGGGGATGATAGGAAAGGAGAAATCATGGCTCTGGCTCCCCGCCGCTGTCAAACATTAACCCCGACGTCAACGTCGGCGGCGCTGACGTCCCCGAAAAGTCATCGCGGCTGTGAGGGCCCGGCTTGCGAGCTTTGTATGGAACCGGTGCCGATTGGCCACATTGGAAGCAATGGTCATCCTGAAAAGAAAAGCCTTTTCATTGAAATCAATTTGAGCGGATGGACAACGTGACAACGCGCGCCTGGCCCGGCCAATGGCTGGCGACCCAGCGGTTCAGGGCGTAGGCTCCGGCCCGCGATCGGACGGATGGACGGGCCTAGATGCGTCCGAGTTCAGCAAGTAGCTGTGCTCGGAAGTGCGGAGGTGGTGTCTTCACGTTTGAAGCAGGTGGCAAAAATCTTCCCTAATGGAAACGTGCTAATGAAGTGCGCTTAATTGCCAGTGTTTACTTTGGATGGTTTTATGGCCACCCAGCCTTTCAGGGCCAATCAGCGCTAATGGATTTCAGCCCGCAACATTCCTGCATCTCCGCGCGCTCGCCTGTCCAAAGAAGGTGCCAGGGGGCGGGGCGGCAGCCTTCAAAAGGCCCGCGTCTGGACCCCGAACCGCAAAGCAGAGCACGGGCACCGCCGGAAGCGAGAACCACAACCGCAGACCCGAGCCAAAGGAGAAAGTACGCCCGATCCGACCCGACCTGTCTTTGTACCTTCCTGTCTCCTCCGTGATGCTCTTCTTTTCTTTTCTTCGTCTCGTCTCGTCTCGTCTCATCACTGACTCCTGTTTGTTGTGTTTGCAGTCATGCGCCCACGCGAGCGATCCCTGCTGGCGTTCGTCATGTGCTTGCTGGCGTGCGGCCCGGCCGCTTCGTCTCAGCCCGAGGCGCGGCCGGACGGCGACGCTGATCGGGAGCTGCAGCTGGAGCTGGAACTGGAGCTGCGTCGCCACCGGATGGCGCAACAAGCAGCTCACGGCGCCGGCGACCTGCCGCAGGTACCGCCGCATCAAAAGCACTTCCCAAAGGCGGCTCACAGGCTTTCGCTCTTCGGAGCTTTGCCGGATCGCGAGCTTAGGCCTAACCCGGGCGGCTGGCATTTCAGGAGTGGAGCGAGCGAGTGGCCGAGGAGCTGCTGGAGAGGATTTCACCCCCCCGGGCCGAAAGCCGGCGGACGCCCGATCTCTTCTCGGCCAGGATGCCGGCCGAGCGCTCGGTGGAGCCCGCCAACAACCTGCCCCCCCGCGAGCGCAAGGCCGGATGCAAGAACTTCTACTGGAAGGGCTTCACTTCCTGTTAGCCGCCCACCTTACCTTGCCTTGCCCTGCCTTGCCTTGCCTTGGCTTGGCCTTCCATCTTCTGTCCTAACCTGAATAAAGAGACCAATCGCAACAACAGTATGTGCGTGTGTGTGTGTGTGTGCGTGTGTGTGTGTGTGCCTTGCTCTTTCTGCTTTTACAGGTGTGTGTGCGCGTGCGTGCGTGCGTGCGTGTGTGTGTGTTTTTCCTAATTAATCTTTGGTGGAAGCACAAATGTTGACACGTCAGCGTGTGTGCTTTTCTAATGAGGCTTAATAGACATCAAAGTGCGCAAAAGTTGACGTGTGTGGGTGTGTGTGGGAAACGTGTTCAGGCTCAGCGCTTTGCTTTGTCAACGACTGCGTCAGAACAACCTTTCTCGTTGGCAAGGCCCGATTCCGTAATCGTCCGTAATGTCTGCAGGTGAGCGGCGAGGACCGAAAGCAACAGGGCTGACCGGCTCCGGCTCAAAATGATTTTTGGAACCCAAAATGCTTTGGCACCGGGCCTCTGTTGACCTTATCGTTAGCATTAGCCTGGCCCACGCACTTTGAATTTGGAAAGTGTCACCGCAGGCAGCTTCTCTACAAGCTGATTGGCCGTCGCCAGCTCACGTACCCGTCCTGCTAATGGCGCAAGCATCACGCGGCGACCAATCAAACGCCTCGCTGGAGGTGAATGTGTGCATCGGCCCAAACTAATCACGCGGCGCAAAAACGCGGCGGGCGGGTGGGTGGCCCGGCGCGCGCGCGTGCGCGCGCAACGACCAACCCCCCCCCCAGCAAAAGCCTGAGCCGGCCAACGCAGCAACTCCGAGAAGCCAGACTTCTCTGTCGGAGATTTGCCGCTTCCCCAAAGCAAATGGCGTCAAAACAAAGCAAAAGAACACTCCTTGTGACCGCCCGTCTTCATCCCTTTGACTTGACAAATGCTCAATCCAGAAAACAAAACAAACGAAAACGAAAAAGCCCAAATCCCTGATGCGCGCACATGTCTGTGTGTGTGTGCGTGTGCGCGCGCACGCGCGTGTGTGTGCAATTGTCATCGTGTGTGTGCATGAGAACCTGTGTAGTTTTTGTGAGTGCGTGCGTGCGTGTGTGTGTGTATGTGTGTGTGTGTGTGTGTGTGTGTGTGTGTGTGTGTGTGTGTGTGTACGTGAGCATCCTGGTGGGAAAGAAGACAAAGTGCATGAAGATGGCTCATTTAACTAAATTGTTTGTGGGGGGTGGAAGCATCATCATCATCATCATCATCATCAATATATGTGTGTGTGTGTGTGTCGCCGTGACGTCAGCATGACCCTATAAGAGTGGCTGTGGCAAGGTGGAGCCCCACACACTCACTCTGCCACGCATACACACATCCACACACACACGCACACACACAAAGACAAAAAAACAGAGTGAGGATGAAGATGTGTTGGTCCACCTCGTGGTGCCTCCCAGTGCTCCTGCTCGTCGTGTGCGTCTCCTCAGACACGCTCACGCGCAACAACGCCAGACGCGGCGCAACGCTCGGCTCCTACAAACAGGTACGCACGCAGGCACGCACACACACTTACTTTTCAGGAAGCCTTCTTGATAACTTCTCAACCTCAGCCTGACAACACATTTTGTGAGCGTGCTTGTGAGTCTGCATGTGTGTGTGTGTGGGTGGGGGGTCAAAATAAAAAGGTCACACACAATGCACATGCAATCCCCTGCCATGTCGATTGATGACACACTGAGGGTGACGACAATGTGGACGAGGATGCCGATCGTGATGAAGATGACGCTGACCAAGTGCGGATGACGACAATGATGACCGTGATGACAATGACGACGCCGATGATAATGACAATGATGACGTTGCGTTTCAGGACTGGCCGGGTCCGTCCCTGGCGGAGGCCGTCCTCTGGGACCTCCTCCAGATGGCCAACGAGGCGACGGAGGCGGACGAGCGGCGGAACGACGTCGGGGGTGCCGAGGAGCCGCCGCCCGTCGGCCGCGTCGGCGGCGGTGAACACGACCTTCCTGTGCCGCTGGGCCCTCGCGAGCGCAAAGCGGGATGCAAGAACTTCTTCTGGAAAACATTCACATCCTGCTGAGTCGGCCTTTTCTCCTTTTTCCCGCCAACTTGCAATAAAAACATTTGGAGGACATTTGGGCTTCTTCTTGTCTTCTTCACAGATGCTCTGCCCCCTTAGCGAGCCGCGGCCAATCGACTCTGCGGGAATGCCCGGAGCTCAATACGCACGCGCTTTAAACACAAAAACACCGAGGCTTAGGGCACCGATGGAGGGAGCGAGAGAGGGATGAAGAAGAAGGAACGCAGAGGTCACATGAGCGTAAAGGCTGCAGCCTCTCGATAGCGTCTCCACGGCAACAAGCTTTGAACACGGGCGGCCCTCTCGTTGAGCCACCGCCGGGCCGCTTGACCTCTCGCCAAAAGAGCATGTGCGTGCGCGTGTGAGCTGGAGTTTCAGGAAATGGCGTTGTCTCGCGCACGCCATTTTCAAGTCATCACGCCACATCACAACACGTGCTTCTCAGTCAAGAGGTTTTGGGTGCCAAACCTTCCTTCCTTCCTTCCTTCCTTCCTTCCTTCCTTCCTTCCTTCCTTCCTTCCTTCCTTCCTTCCTTCCTTCCTTCCTTCTTTGCCATTTTCCACAAGGTGCGGGCGGGGTGGCCAGAGAGGCAGTGGCAAGGGGTTACCCATGGGGGGCGGTCGGGGCTTGTACATCGCATCAAAGCTGTTGAAAAATAGGACTGAGGACTAAGTGAAGCAAAGAATCTTCTGAAAAAATAGGGGCTCACGTTCATGACATATGCCAGCGACCGGACCAGGGTGTCTCCCACCTCTTGGCCCAAATCGGCTGGCTCGTGGCAAGACTTGGCATGCAGAACTCATGCAATCCGACTGCTTCAATGCCATGGGCGTCCGTGCGTGTGGTGCTTGTGAATGACGTATTCGATGACGTCAGCCAGCGTGTCGCCCGGCCGTCCGTCCGTCCGTCCGGGGTGTGTTTGTTTACCAGAGGAAGAGGAGGCTGGCTCGCGTGAGGCGGGCGGGGCTGCTGCTCGGAGTCGCCACACAAAAGACGAGAAGCACAACACAAGAGCAGAAGAAGAGCGACAAGAAGAAGAGGACGACGACGAGGAGGAGGAGGAGGAGGAGGAGGAGCAGGAGGAAGAAAAGCACCGACGGACGTAGGCAGGCAGGCAGGCACGCACGCACGCACGGACGCACACGCGCAGGCGGAAGATGTGCACCCGACGGTAGCGCTCTGTGTTCGGCCGGCTCGGCTCCACGATGAGCGTCGCGCTGCAGGACCTCCGCAACACTGTGAGTATACGCGCGCCCTCGCGCACACACTCACGCTCGCTGGTAGACAAGCTGTCAATCATCACGCCAACGCGTGACGTCATGCAAGGCGCCTGCGAAACAAGTGCAGAAAGGCTTCGAGATGTGACGTCACCGAGCCCTCACCATAGCAACGAGCGCTCCGGGCTCGACTTGTGAGGTCTGGGATGACGTCATGCCCCTAACAGGGTTTTTCTTTTTTTTTCCATGCCACCAACAGTTGACTTTGCCAGGCGTGCTAGCAGGCTAACGTGTGTTTGTTTTTGGGGGGTTGACTTGGGGTCCACACCAAGATTCTGAACTGCTTGAGGACAGGAAATAAATGTGTGTTTGAGTGTGTATGGGGGAGGGGGCACGCCCTGCAGCGGTCAATCATCTTAATTTAACTGCCAGTTTATTAGCTTACTGTGTTTAGTGTGCGTGAGAGAGAGAGAGAGAGAGTGATGGGAGGGGCACACCCTGAAGCTGTCAGTCATCTTAATTTAGTTGACAGTTTATTAGCATTATTTGTTTAGTCAGGCATGTGTGTTTGATTAGTGAGATGTGTGTGTGTGTTTGGGGTCAGGCCTTTGAGTTTCCTGTCTGCAGCTCTCCAGCTTCCTGTCTTAAGATGCCCACCCAACTTCCCAGAAAACAAAACAAGAGAGCAGCGCTGGCATTGTCATCATCATCATCAAATCACCAAATGATTCCCGAGCGCGGCGCCACCTCTGCTGCTCACTGCTCCCCTCTCCCCCAGGGGATGGCTCAAAATCACATGGGGATGGGTTCAATGCAGAGGACAAATTTCACCACACCCAGATGTGTGTGTGACGATCATTGGGACTTTAACTTTTAACTTTATCATCATCATCATCATCAGCAGCAGCAGCAGCAGCAGCAGCAGATGCAAATATATAGCTATTTGCACAGCATCGCATGCACGTTCATCTATTGTGCGCATTTGATGATTTATTTGTATAGCTGCTTTTCAAGTGTTCAGGCGGCATCATGAAAACAATTTTGAATCGCACGCCACGTGGTACGACGTGACGCGTCCCAACAAAAAAGACACCTTTGAAATGGTGTTCCTGTGGCCAAAACGAGCAGCCGGCCGCCGTGGGTACAGCGACCTTCAATCTTTCTTTTGTCTTTCTGCGGCGCAGATGTCCAGCTACAAGCGAGCCACGCTGGAAGAGGACGAAGCGTCGGACGCGGCGGCCGAGGTCTCCTCTCCCGACAGACTGGAGGTGGCTCGGTGGCTCAGCGAACGCCACGGCGCCGCACAGCTACCTGATTGATGCCTTTTTTGCGTGTCCCCCTCCCTCAGGTGGGCTTCACCAAAACCAGCACAGAGCTCCTGGGCACAAGAACTAGGATGGAGCTTCTGCTGGGTAGCATGCTTCTTCTCAGTCTGCTGGCTCTCGCGGCTTGCCTGCTGGTCCTCGGACTGGCCTTCGGGTCAGGTGAGTGACCCGGCAAGTGGAGGAACCTATTTAATTGCATACTAATAAACCCTCAAGACAGCCTGCATTTTGTCCTTCTCGGTCGGGGGGATAAAGCGCATACTTAAGGAAGGTCGGACCGGTCTTTTTCACGACGTGGACCTTCCCTCTGATCATCCAGTTGGCGTCAGCGACCTGTGTCTGACGGAGGCGTGCGTGAAGGTGGCCGGCCAGATGGCGGAGGCCATGGACCGCGGCGCCGACCCCTGCCACGACTTCTACCAGTTTGCCTGCGGTGGCTGGATGCGCAAGAATCCGCTTCCAGACGGCCGTTCGCGCTGGTCAACCTTCAACAGCATCTGGGAGCAGAACCAGGCCCTCCTCAAACACCTGCTGGGTGAGCAAGCAAAACACAAGGCTTCCCCACTTGAAATGTCTTCTTGACGGCTGCTTTGGCTCTCAGAGAACGGCACCTTCAACGGCAGCAGCGAGGCCGAGAAGAAGACGCAGTCCTACTACCTGTCTTGCCTCAACACGCAGAAGATCCAGGAGTTGGGCGCCCAGCCGCTTGTCGACCTCATCGCCAGGGTAGGCGCATGGATGGCCGCCAGCGCGTGCGCGGCCGCCAGCGCGTGCGCGGCCGCCAGCGCGCGCACGGCCCCCTTCAACCGACGTGCGCGCAGGTGGGGGGCTGGAACCTGACGGGCGCGTGGGACAAGGACAACTTCATGGAAGTGCTGAAGGTGGTGTCGGGGCCGTACCGGGCGCAGCCCTTCTTCAGTGTGGCCGTCAGCACCGACCCCAAGAACTCCAACAGCAACGTCATCCTGGTAAGAAAGAGCTGGCGGCGTGGACCACGAGAAGACGTGTCACACCGGCTTTGGTTCCTCACCCGCAGGTGGACCAATCGGGGCTCTTCCTGCCGTCTCGGGACTACTATCTCAACAAGACGGCCAACGGCAAGGTGAGCCAGGTGGGGCCCAGATTTTTGGCCGCTGTAGTGAGCGCCCGCCCGCCATGGCTGTGGGCAGGTGCTGCAGGCGTACTTGGACTACATGGTGGAGTTGGGCACCCTGCTGGGGGGCTCGCCGGCGTCGGCGCTGGAGCAGATGCGGCAGATTGTGGATTTGGAGACGCAGCTGGCCAACATCACCGTGCCGCAGGACCAGCGGCGAGACGAGGAGAAGATCTACCACAAGGTCACCATCGCCGAGCTTCAGGTGAGGAGGCCGAGCGGAAAAGAGGAAATGCCCTCGAAGCGAGCCGTAGGAGCCCGTTTGGACTTTTGCACCACGGGCTCGGCCACGGGCTCGGCCACGTGTTTGGGAGCAAACTCAGATGAGATGGGCCTTCTCTGAGCAGTCCAGCTTTGCTTTGGAGCCGTCGGGGGCCTCGTTCCTTTTGTTTGCGGCTCGGACGAACGGTGCTCTCGGCGTCGAGGCTAGCTTCTCCTCCGACCGGCGGCTGACGACGCTCAGATGCTGCTCACCAAGGTGTCGCTGCGGCAACCGTTGCTACGTGCATTTGATAGCAGCCCCCTTCCCGGGGGGGGGGGGGGGGAATGTGATGACACCGATGTGAGAGAGCAAACCCAAGGGTGAGCGAGGATGGTCCAAATCACGTGTGCGTGTGTATGTGTGTGCGTGCGCGCAGACGCTGGCTCCGGCCGTGGACTGGCTGGACTTGCTGTCGTCGTGTTTGTCGCCGCTGGAACTCAACGACAGCGAGCCCGTGGTGGTCTACGCGCGAGAATACCTGCAACAAGTCTCCCAGCTCATCAACAGGACGGAGCGCAGGTGAGGCGCTGCCATGGTCGACCCTTGACCTCAAGCACGTTAACGCTCCACTTTGTCTGTGTGTAGTTTGTTGAACAACTACATGATGTGGACGTTGGTTCAGAAGAGCGTGTCCAGTCTGGATCAACGTTTTGAGAACGCTCAGGATAAACTACTGGAAAGTCTCTACGGCACCAAGAAGGTACTCTGTCTGCCGCGCGCGCGCACACACACACACTAATTAGCTAGCTGAGCAGAGCCTCCGCACCTGAACTTGGCGACTTGGCCGCCTTTCACTCGCTCAGGTGTACTTTTGAAGCAGGCTTACTAGCACTTTGAGGATGACTGGCTCCGTTTGTGCCACGCAGTCGTGCACGCCGCGCTGGCAGACTTGCATCGGGAACACGGACGACACGCTGGGCTTCGCGCTGGGGGCGCTCTTCGTCAAGGCCACTTTCGACAAGCACAGCAAAGACATTGTGAGTCCCGCTGCTTTAGCTCTTGTCAGACGAACAAAGTCACTCGTGATCTGAATTCGGGGCGTATTGCGCAGCGTTGGAAGCCAATTGACCAGAGCGGGCTCAGAGCATCTCAACCGGAAAAAACACATTTTCAATTCCATCCTTGGACAGGATGTACAAAGTTGCATTCCAAAACCGCGTCAGATCATGGGTGGCTTTTTGTTTGGAGCTTTTCCATGACTACTTGACAAGGATTGCAAGGAGGTCCTGCCCTGCCCTGCCCTGGCCTTGGCCTGGCCTGGCCTTGGCCTGGCCTTGGCCTGGCCTTGGCCTGGCCTGGCCTTGGCCTTGGCCTTGGCCTTGGCCTTGGCCTTGGCCTTGGCCTTGGCCTTGGCCTTGGCCTTGGCCTTGGCCTTGGCCTTGGCCTTGGCCTGGCCTGGCCTGGCCTGGCCCGGCCCTGCCTTGCCTTGCCTTGCCTTGCCTTGCCTTGCCTTGCCTTGCCTTGCCTTGCCTTGCCTTGCCTTGCCTTGCCTTGCCTTGCCTTGCCTTGCCTTGCCTTGCCCTGCCCTGCCCTGCCCTGCCTGCTCCGCCCCGCCCTGCCTTGCTTTTTAACTGCGCCTTGCGCTTTTGGCAGGCCGAGGAGATGATTGACGAGATCCGAGCCGCGTTTAAACGAGCTTTGGACCGCCTCAGCTGGATGGACGGCCACACCAAGCAAGCCGCTAAAGAGAAGGTCACAGGCACGCACGCACACACGCACCGACAGAGCCAGCGCGGTGATGCGCGTCATGTCAACGTATCATTAGGCAGATTCCATCTACGACATGATCGGCTTCCCCGAATTCATCATGGACGCCAAGGAACTGGACGAGGTTTACGACGGGGTGAGTTTTTCCTTCACGTGGGGCATGGCACGGAGTGGACGAGAGAAGAAAGAAAAAGAGCAGCGGGAATTGTGCCCCGCAGCGGCACTTTAACTTGGCAGCCATTCTACGCCCTGCCCTGCCCTGCCCTGCCCTGCCCTGCCCTGCCCTGTTCAGGTTGAAAACGGCTATCAACCAGTTCTTTGTGTGCCTGTATTGCAGTACGACGTGTCCGAAGAAAGTTTCTTCCAGAACATGTTGAACTTCTACAACTTCTCTTCAAGAGTCATGGCCGACCAGCTGAGAAAAACTCCCAACAAAGACCAGTCAGAAGATACCTCACTGCACCTCACCGCAGCGCACCTCACCTCACCGCACCGCAGCGCACCTCACCTCACTGCACCGCACCGCACCTCACCACACCCGGCCTGAGCCAAGTCTCATCTCGTCTTCATAAGTTAGCCAACTGCACAGCCGCCTTAACGTGGCCTCGCGCCGCTGGTGGGTGTGTCTTTGCAGGTGGAGCATGACTCCGCCCACGGTCAACGCCTACTACATGCCCACCAAGAACGGAATCGTCTTCCCCGCCGGAATCCTCCAAGCTCCTTTCTACGCCCGTGACCATCCCAAGTCAGTGGTGCTCCATGCGCGCCTTTACCCCGCGGCGCAAATGCAACTTTTGCTAGTCCCGGTGTCTTTGTACCAAAGGGCGCTGAACTTTGGCCGCATCGGGGTGGTGATGGGTCACGAGCTGACGCACGCCTTCGACGACCAAGGTGAGCGGCGGCGGCGGCGGCGACACGACGGATGCCGAACGGCGTGGCTGACCCGAGCCGACCGCGCGTGTGCGCAGGGCGCGAGTACGACAAGGAGGGCAACCTCAAGCCGTGGTGGCAAAACTCGTCGGTGGACGCCTTCCGCCAGAGGACCGAGTGCATGGTGGAGCAGTACAACCGATACGCCGTCAACTCGGAGCGTGTCAACGGCAAGCAGACGCTCGGAGAAAACATCGCAGACAATGGAGGCCTCAAGGCCGCATACGACGTGAGTTCCCACGCACGCGCCTCCAGCCTTCACACACTGCTTTTCGGCAGCGGAGCCCGCCTACGTGGGTCAGCAGAGTCCGCCTACGTTTCCAATTTGGAATATTTCCCAACTTTCCCATCTTAACCTCTTTTTTCAAAACCTATTTTATTTCCTCAGCCAGGGATCGGAAACGAAAGCACAAAGCTCCGTCGCTGGGAGGTGATTTGTTTCCTTTGCCTTTTGGCCGTCCTCTGAATTGAATTGAACAGGAGAGCGAGCTTCTCCTGTCGTTTGGGCTCTTCCAAATGCCGATGCATTACTTTTGCTGCGTGAAAATGGGCCATTCCCGTCGGACGCAGAAAAATGGGCCCGGAGAGCTCCCAGCCCCCCCCCGGCCAACGCCGTTGTCGCTGCTGTCTGTGTTCAGGCCTATCAGATGTGGGTGAGCAAGAACGGCGAGGAGAAGAGACTCCCCGCGCTCAACCTGACCAACGAGCAGCTCTTCTTCGTGGGTTTTGCGCAGGTGGGAAAGGAAAGGAGACGAGCGAAGGGTGGGAAGCGGCGGGCCTTTCACGCAGACTCGCCTTTGCAGGTGTGGTGCTCCGTCCGGACGCCCGAGAGTGCTCACGAGGGCTTGGTGACCGATCCGCACAGTCCGCCTCGCTACCGCGTCATCGGCACGCTCAGCAACTCGGCCGACTTTGTCCGCCATTTCCGGTGCCCTGCGGGAACCCCCATGAACAGCGGCGGGCGCTGCGAGGTCTGGTAGATGGCTCGGCCGCCGCCGCCACCACCTCCTCTCTAACTTATTGGCTTGGAATCGAGACGGACGCGGCCGACTTGGCCGAGTTGGACTGACAAATAAAAGATTGTGCTTTGGATTGGAATTGGCGTGGTGGTGCTGGTGCTGGTGCTGCTGCTGATGAAAATATTCACCGCACACATTACTGTCACTTTTCTCCGAATGAGAGGCCACAGAGCTGCTCCATCCATCGCTCCAAACATTACAGCAGTGGTTCTTAACCTGGGTTCGATCGAACCCTAGGGGTTCGGTGAGTCGGTCTCAGGGGTTCGACAGAGCCTCCACTGAGGAGGTCCGAACATACCTGATTTATTGTGTCAATTCTGATTTACCAGTATGTAATTTGTTGTGAGTTCATGCATTGTGTTGGTTTTGTTCTTTGAACAAGGTGATGTTCATGCATGGCTCATTTTGTGCACCAGTAAAAAACATCTATGTCTAGAATTAAAAAAAAAAAAAAAAAATTCACTAACGAGGGGTTCGGTGAATGCGCATATGAAACTGTTGGGGTTCGGTACCTCCAACAAGGTTAAGAACCACTGCATTACAGTCAGGTGATTGAGGCACTGGCTCACGAAGCCACCTTTCCGTTCATAGATGTGCCATTTTGTTCCTCTCGCGTGTCGTCGACTTTGCTAAGGGACTGATAGAAAGACGAGGAGAGCAAACATTTCCTACGTAACTGTGAGGTAATGCCTTCCACAAACTTGGCTCGAGGTTTGCTTTGTTCTCCTTACAATGTGAGCGCAATTAATCGCAACTGGACTGCTCTGCTAAGCTTGGGTCAATGCCCTGAGAATTAGTATATTACTTGGATGGATGGGAAAAGGTATACAAAGTGGCAATTGGCATCTTTTCTGCACAATGATTTGCAACATCTACTTGTCTTCTCCTCCATTTTTCTGCCAAAGTTTTTTCAACAAACGTGTCGTACTTGGGTGCTTTTTTTTTTCTTTCAATTCCCATAGCAACAGCACAAACCTGTACAAAACACAAGTATGATCTTTCACAACAGTACAAAGTAATAGTGTTAATATTTATTGCAGATAGAAAACAAAAACACAAAGCAAACAGCAAAAATTAAACATCTGATCGAAATTGTTTTAAATCTTTTCTAGAATGCAGGTGCCTTTTTTTAAATTTATTATGTTTATTTGTCATACATAAGAATGACTTCATAGCAATGTAAAAAAAGAACTTTTTTTTTTTTCTTGAGCCCCTTTAGAGAATGATGTAAACTTTTTGGTTGAGAGCAAACGAGGAAGTTAGCTTTCAATCCAATGTTGCTTTCGCGGTCAGGCGCGCCGCGGACAGCTAAAGGCTTTCCTGAAGTGACGTCAAGGGCCTCCTTGTGGCCCCGCCTCCGCCCAACACCCCCCTCCCCACGCACGCAGCAGCAGTAATGGCGGACTACGACTTCGATGATCGGGACCGGGCCTACAGCAGCTTCGGGGGCAACAGAGGGTGAGTCGGCCCGAGTCTCGCCGCCTGCGTCCCACCGGTTGGTTCCGACGCCGCTTCCCGTCCCGAGTCTTGTGCTGTTCAGGCCCTCTGGGCCAGGTGCCAGGGAAACACCGCGCTCGCTCGCTCGCCTGGCTTGCTTGCTTGCTTGCTTACTATCTGACTGGCTGGACAGACGAGCTAACGTGCTAACGAGCTGACATGTTGACGGACGGGCAAGGCGCAAACAAACCAGGCGTCTGGCGCCCAGCGGCCGGCCGACATTTACGACGAAGCTACGGCGGCGGTGGCCCGCGTGGCCTGCGCGCAGTGTGGCGGAGGCTGCTCGCTTCCCCGCGCCTGCCTCTAACCACGCACGCACGCACGCACGCCTTAGCAGCTGCACGTCGATGCGTTTCTCCAAATGATTTGAATTATTGTGCGCATGTAATGAGACATTGGAGCCGTTCGAGTTTTCCATTGCCTGCAAGGCTGCTGCCCTCATTTGCGATTGAAGTCACGAAGCTTGTACCTCGAGGTACGTATTTCCAATCAACTTCCCCCACGGAAATAATTCCTTCAGACAGAGGTGCCCAAACTGCGGCCCACCATCCATTTTCAGTGGCCGGCCGCATGACAAATGACGAGTCCAAAACAAAACAAAGAAAATGTTGAGGTGGGCACAGTGAAAAGGAGGATGGGAAACAAATCTAGGTCCCCTCTACGCTTCATAAATTGGTTCACATACTGCACAGCTTTTCTAGATAAGCAAACTGTAGCACCATTTCTCCAAAATACCGATGGCTACAAATGATTCAACTTTAGGAGGGACTGGAAGTGTCCCATTTATGAAGATATCGATTTTCCAAAATGGTCCTCCAGTTGGCGCTTGTCTTGGTTGTGTTTGTGGCAATGGGATTTGGCGGCCCTGAATGGGATAGACGCAGCAGCTCCTTTTAATTCAAAATAGCAAATTTGAGCCCATTTTTCTCGAACCTTAGTTTGTCCAGCTAAGACCGTTGAGAATGCACGCACGCGTGCAGTGCTGACTTAGAGGAGACCAATTGTTGATGATTTCATAGAAGCCTTTCTTTGCGTCTCACAAGCAACAGGCTGGCCCAAAATAAGAAAGTTACTCCTCAGGTGAAGTCTATCGTTTTGCTTTTCCGGACAAAAGCCAAATTGAGACGTGAATCACTGGTTTCCGCTGCGGCTGGGTTTTCACGCATGGCACCCGTTGTGGCCTGGGCGAGCGTGTTCTTAGTGTGATTTCCCGGCCCCCTCAGGCCCCGCAGCGGCGGCCCCCCCGGAGGTCGGCGTATGAAGGAGCTTCCCTCAGAGCCGCCCTACACCGCCTACGTGGGCAACCTGCCGCCAAACACGGTCCAGGGAGACCTGGACAACATGTTCAAGGGCCTCAGCATACGCAGCGTGCGACTGGTGCGCGACAAAGAGACCGACAAGTTCAAAGGTGGCCCTTTCCTTGCAAAAAAAATGATATGGAATCCTGCGTCCAGTCAGCAGTGCCGCGCATGTTGCCGAGCCCAACTTGAACCTTTGCATTTGCTCTCCGTTCAGGTTTCTGTTATGTGGAGTTTGACGATCTGGAGTCTCTGAAGGAGGCCTTGGCGTACGACGGCGCCGTGAGTCCACCGTCCGCCCTCCCTAACTCCCTTCCTCCGTGTCCTCTCGCCGCCGCCGTGTACTCACCGTCTTTGCCACCTTCCGCCCCGCAGTCTTTAGAAACCGGCTCGCTTCGAGTGGACATCGCAGAGGGACGAAGACAAGGGCGAGGGGGCGGCAGCGGCTTTGGCTTCCCCAAAGACGACTCTCGAGGTACGCTCGCCGTGTGCGCTCGTGCCGCGTCGGCTCGTAAACGGCCGTGTCGTCCGCAGGCCAAGGAGGTCACCGAGGAGGCGGTCCCCGAGGAGGACGTGACGACTTCATGGATCAGCCCGGTGGAGGTGCGACCGATCAGATGGCAGGACAAAGAAAGTCACGCGGCCGCACGCTCTTCGTCTGCGTATTCATGCTACGCGATTGGTGGAGCAGAGCAGCCGTCCCGTCCCGCCCCGTTCGTCATTGGCAACGAGTTGCGTATTGCAGGGAGTGGAGCTAGAGTGCCATCCTGTGGACAAACGGCTCAAGGACCAACAGCATTTACGCTGAATCTCCGCCCTTTATCGTGCCCGTCGTGGTGGTTTAGGAAAGGCTTTCGTTTGCCAAAGAATGGCTGGCCGCCCTCTGGGAAAATCTCGTCGTACGGGTGTGGCGAAGGAGTTGCTCGTTTTCCCGTGGGCCTGGCCGCCGTGCTCAGTGGCGTGCCCTCCGTCTGCTTTTCAGGTTTCAGAGACGACGACTACTCGGGAGGGCGGTCTCGAGGAGGCGGACGTGGTGGCGACAGGCGGGGAGGAGGCGGCGGTGGCGCCATGGGCCGCTTCAGAGACGGGCCGCCTCGCGGAGGAATGACGGACTTCAGGGAACCGTCTGACGGTGCGTGGGATCCGCAGACGGCTCGCGGCCACGTCAACTTTTTCATCCGTGATTAGGACTCGAAGTTGAACGACGGCTCTAAATGATGAACCCCTTCCAAAAGGATGTGAAAGAGGCTGATTTCTCGCCTGACCCAGATTGATTTGTTGTTCTTATTGTTCCCCCTCAGAGGAGCGCGCCCAGAGGCCGCGCCTCCAGCTGAAGCCTCGGACGGTGTCGGAGCCCCTCAACCAGGTGGCCAACCCCAACTCCGCCATCTTTGGGGGCGCCAAACCGCGAGAGGAGGTGATTTCCCGGGAAAAAACTCAAGACTGAAGGGGGGGGGGGGGGCGGCGCTGTGTAGGCTGCGTGGGGGCCGGCGGGCTCTTGCAGCCTCTGGCTGGCTCTCGCAGCTTTCTGGCTGGCTCTCGCAGCTTTCTGGCTGGCTCTGGGCGCCAACTCAGACTCAGCTTTGCGGACGCCAACCTCTCTATCCCGCCCTCTCTCTCTCTCTCTGTCTCTCTCTCTCTCTCTCTCTCTCTCTCTCTCTCTCTCTGTCTTCCTCTTTAACTTTTCCATCATCGCACACCATTGTTAGCCACAATAGCAATCATATTAACCCGACGGAGCGGTTTCTCTCCAAATTGCGTCCGTCGGAATGCTGAAGCTGTCGGAATGCTTTTGAGTCGTCGCTAGGATGTAAATATTGTACTATATGGCTTTGTTTTCACCAGAACGCTTGAGGAACAAACGGTTGCCGCAACGGCTCGTCGCCACATTCGGAAGCGTCTCGCTTGAATTGTTGCAAAAATAGCAAAAACAAAAGCGTGTCCCCACCCGTTTGGACATTGGAATGGCCCATTTGGATGCGTTTGTGCTGCTGACATTCCACGAAGCCTTTTTACAGGTTGAGACCAGGGCATTTTGTCCGGCCGGCTGGCCGGGCATCACCCGGAAGACAAATCCGTGGCTAAGAAATTCCCAGTGTTGTCAGACATGCTCGTATTGGCTCATGCAAATGCCTCCAGCGTCCGCGCAAGCTCGTTTGGATTGGCCGTCCAAACGGAGCGTCGGCCCACGCTGGCAACGCCGCAAGTTGTCAAATTGGCACCAATAAAGACGATTTAAAGGCCAGCTTGCTCAAGTTTTAGGAAGAAGCGCCGCGTTCACGTTTGGCGTTCGCACACACTTGAGACCCGCCCCGTCGATTCGGCTTACTGTGACACAGCCGCGCCCACTCTCTCCCACCGCCAACATCTGGTTGCCCTCCCGTCTGGTCGCCGTGGCGACCGTCACGCTGCCTCCACTGCAATCGGACATTTTGTTTTCTAGGCAGTTAACGTGAAACGATTGATTGAAATGTTCGACAAACATCACACTGTCGTGAAATGCTTTTTGGATCGGGCGGTCCGAACGTTTGCTCTGTGTGTCGCTCCGGTCGTGTCGGTTGTTGATCTGCTCGTGTGTCTTCTATTGCAGCAGTGATACGTTTGCGGCGGCCGAGCGAGCGGACGCCGGAAGAGCAGAAAAGAAAAGCAGAAAAAAAAAAAGATTTCATTGTGTCAGTGTGTGGACCACCAGAAGAAAGGGCAAAGTCCAAATTGTTGCCCAAAAGCAAGCAGCACATTACACCTTCTTGTTTTACTTCCATTCCCCGCAAGTTGTCGCTTTCTGCTCCTGGTCCACACCCGCTCCCCCCCCCTCCCCCCTCGGTCCTGTCCGATCTAGGCTCGGTTTCTGGACGCGGTCCAGACCTGACTCTGAATGGGTTCCCGCATCTTTTCTTTTGTGGACCGGGTAGGGGTGTGTCATTGTTCAGGTTCTTGTCTCGTGTGTTCTGGATGTGGCAGACACTCTCTTACTGTACAAAAGAAATAAAACGGCTGTTTTAAATGTTTTTTTTTTCTTGGTGACAATGACGGCAATAAACAGAATCATCAAACAATGTAAATTGGGCCTCAGAACAATTTCCTTTTGTCTGACTCGAGTGCTGGCGAGCCCTGCTCCGAGAGGATCGGGGCGTCGCGTCTTGACCCGCTTGTGCCCAGAGGTAAGCTCTTGCGCCCCTGAAATGATGACGGACGAGAGAGCAACAGAGGCTAATTTGCCAAATGTGAACTGTACTGTGCACACTTGATCGTGAGTAACATTAAACGCTATCAACCAAAGTAGAGTATCAAGCAATTCTTCGGATGTATTTTCATTTTTGCTGGGAATGGTGTTCTGCTTCTGTCGGTATGACAATAACGTTCCTTGAAAGCTTTCTTTAAATTCGCACGAACGCTTGTTTGTTCTTCTCGAAGAACTTGATTTGTAAGCTATAATACAGTGCGCTTGTATTCAAGGGAGTTCGTGTGGACGTGACGTCATCGACCTATCTGTGTTTCGTGCCATATCACCTGCACGCGACCCAATGACGTGGAGCGAGCACCTGATGACGTCACCGGCCACCTTGTTCCTGTTTGGCTCGAGGTGCTAGCCGTCGCTAGCCGTCACCAAAGTAGCGACAGGTGAGAACACTTTGGCTTCCCTCCTTCTTTCTGCCTCTTGTTGTTCTTGTTCCTTTGAATGTTGCCGTTGAACTTTTGCGACTTTTGGCCGTTTTGGAGACGAAGCCGCCCGCCCGCCGCTAGCTCTCTTAGCTTAGCACACCCGCCGCACGACAGACTCTTCCAAAGTTCGAGCACAGTGTCGAAAGAGAGGAAGAAACTTTTCCTGTTCAAATGGCCTTGACGTCGCCAGTGGAAAGTTGGAAAGTTCGTGTTGCCAAAGTGGCAAAAGTCCGGAAGCGCACTAGCCAGCCCAAACGTCGACAGCAAGTCACCTTCCTCATACGTCAAGCCGTCAAAGTTTGCGTTTGTCTTTAGTTGAACGCAAACGTCGATGAGGACTGCTAGCAAGTTTCCCCCCCTCAGACACTTCCTTACTTGTGCCACCTGTGTGAGTGCGTGAGAGTGAGAGTGAATGCGTGAGTGAGTGAGTGAGTGAGTGAGTGAGTGAGTGAGTGAGTGAGTGAGTGAGTGAGTGAGTGAGTGAGTGTGTCCCAGCTGACTCTGACTTGCCCAACTTTGCTTGGAAAAAACAACAATAAAGTGTAGCTACAAAGATGGTCTTGTAGAAATCCACAATAACTAAGGTGAAGTTTCTTTTGATGTCAGCATGCATGTCCGTGTTGTTTTCATGAGTGGATGCTGACTGATGACCTCAACTATTTGCCACAAAGCTGTGAAGCTGTGCTTCATGCCCATCCCCAAATACAAATCAGTAAGCGGTATCCCCTCTGATGGCCCTGCCTTCCTGCCTTCCTGCCTTCCTGCCTTCCTGCCTGCCTGCCTGCCTGCCTGCCTGCCTGCCTGCCTGCCTGCCTACCTGCATGCCCGCCCGCCCGCCCAACCGCGCTCCCCGGCGGTTGCTCTGCGTTCATGTACGCAGGCAACCAACGTTGGCCTTGTTGCCTGCCAGAACCGTGGACCTCACGTTGTCTTTACCGTTTGTTGCCAGAAATGTGGGCATCGTGTTGTCATTGGCCGTGCTCGGACTCGGCGGATAGCGAGGCCGGCGGAGCCGACCCGCACCCACGCTCCTACACCAATTCTGCCTTCAGCGGCCAGCCGACCCCGCCCTGTGAACAGCAACAACACGTCTGTAAAGCTTGCGGGCGCCGCCTGGACACGCCCACCACCAAGGTAACCGAGGCGACGAGTTTGGCCAGAATAACGCCGCAGAGTCCGCTCTGGTCGGCCGCGTCAACTCGCCGATCTCCGTAGCTCCTAAACTTCGAGAAGGAGCGCGTGATCGCGAGCTGAGCGGACAAGCGTCGGTCCTTTGCTAACGGCGCGTGCGCTCCGTCCGCCAGCACGTGTGCGCCGACTGCAAAGAGAACTACTGCGGCCGCTGCTCCGCCCAGTCGGAGCCCCGCCCTCGCCTGTGTCACACCTGCCGGCGTTTCTACGGCAACCTGCTGCAACGCGCCGAGCTGATGAAGCTCAAAGTCAAAGAGCTGCGAGACTACCTGCACCTGCACCACGTGGCCACGCACCTCTGTCGGGAGAAGGTAGCGTCCCCAAGCGCAGCGGTGGGCACCGCTTTTCTTTTTCAAATTTGTAAGACGGCGGCGGCGGCGGCGGCGGCGGCAGTCAATGGCCAATGAAGACCTCCCTCCCGTGTGCTCGTGGCTCTCAGTACAGGTGTTTGTGTACAAAGTGGAAAGTGGCGCTTGTGGCCAACGGGGGCGCTCTTGTGCAGGAGGAGCTGGTGGAACTGATCCTGAGTCAGCAGTCCTCGCCCTCCGAAAGCCCCGCGCGTGATCCAGCCGTGGCCTCTCCGTCGCCAGACACCCAACGGAGCCCCGGGCTCGACCTCCCCGACCGGACCCCGGCGGACGGGACCCCTGCCAGCGCCTCCGAAGATGCCGATCCCTTGGAGCGGAACCGGGACGGGGACCAGGATCAGGTTGGACATGATGTAACGCTAGCTTATTACGTTGAAGCGCTTTTGAGATTGATGCCAACACGAGTTCTGCCGACTTTCTTTTGGATTTGAGCAGCGTTTTTGAGATTTGATCTGATCCTCGATGGCAGCATGTTTTTTTTCATTTGGATGTTGTTTTTGAGGGTCTCTCCCTGGCTGGCTGGCTCGCTGGCTGGCTCTCTCCTTCAGGAATGGGACGTCGGGGATCCCGAGGACGTCCGGGACGCGGCAGGCCGCCGGGCGTCGCTCTCGGACTTGGCGAGCGAGGACCAGGTGGAATCTCTGAGTGTGCGGCAGCTGAAGGAAATTCTGGCCAGGAACTTTGTCAACTTCAAAGGCTGCTGCGAGAAGTGGGAGCTGATGGAGAGAGTGGCCAGACTCTACCGGGACCACCACGCCAACAGCGGCGGTGAGCCAGCCCTTTCCTTGCCGCTGCCGCCGCGTCCGTGCGCTTTGGAAGCGTCGCTTTAGTATCATTGATTGGTCATCATTCTTCATATTTTTTACTGAGGAAGAAACTTGTGCTATCTGCAGCATTGGTTCTTCTGAGAATGTTTTCCTTATGAAAATGATCCCTAACTCAATGGAAAATCCAAGCGAATTGTGAACGGACGGAACGGCTTTTGTGAAATCCATCCAATGATGAGCATGCCAGTCACTCGTTTGGCTCCATACTTTCAGAGGGCGGCGGCGACGGTGGTCCGACGGGCTCCGACCAGAACCTGTGTCGCATCTGCATGGATGCGGCCATCGACTGCGTCCTGCTGGAGTGCGGCCACATGATCACGTGCAGCAAGTGCGGCAAGCGGATGAGCGAGTGTCCCATCTGCCGCCAGTTTGTCATCAGAGCCGTCCACGTCTTCAGATCCTGACACAGGTACCGCACGAGCGCGGGTCAGGCGCTCTTACTTCCGAGGAGCCGTCGAGCGCGCCGACCGACCGACCGATCGATCGTTGGGGTTTACGTGTCGTGGCGGCAAAATGCATAGCTGACCTTGACGCACGCGCTGGACAATGTGGCGGCACTCTCTTTAGTGTGATTGGGAGGATCAAATCTTGGTGTGTTTTCTTTTTTTTTTTTTCTACCCGGCTTCACGTGTAAAAAGAAATTTCGTCTGCAAATTACATTAACATTTGACATTAAAAACCTTTGTCTCGTGGGGACACAAATGTTTTTTCACTTTTGGCCAAAGAGCTACGTGGGCAGAGGCTGAGTCCCTCCCTCCCTCCCTCCCTCGCTCGCTCGCTCCCTCCCTCCCTGAATGAAATCCGCATTGCATTCATGTTAACGACCGTCAATTTCATGTTAGAAGAAGCCAACTTGTTGTGTTGCTAAATAGCCTGTGAAAACTTGTTCTCAGGATTGTTGTTCAAGTGGCTTAAACGACATTTGTCCGCAAAAAAGAATCTACGGATAGCATTCAGAAGACATTATGAAGCTAATCGAAATGACTCGTTTTGATAGAGCTTTTATGCCCAATACTCCTCCCTTCCTCCGCAATGTAGTAAGCACATTCGCCGTCTTGTTTTTGAGAAACCTTGTGCGCTACTCTAATTTCATATCACGTTGGAGTCACCAAAATAGACTTATGTTTGACGCTGCCCCCCCGCCCCAAAACCTTTACAAGATTAGAAATGACAAATACCAATATCACAAAAGAAAAATATTTGTTGAGAAATGACAGACAACTGTGTGAAATGACATTTAATAACACAAGCACCAACTTTTTTTCCCCCTTTGTCCCCCCCCCCTATGTTTTTACAAAATGTTTTTTATCTTCTCTGCAACTTGCACCAATTTTGCCTTAAAAAAGAAAACAAAGCAAAGCTCAAATATAAATAATGTCAAGAGTGTGTGAATGGAAAGAAAAGTTGATGCTAATGAGTCACATCACAAGGCACACGGGTGAACATCAGGTCGACGGGCGTTGAAGCCACGCCAGGCAGCCAGCCCAAGGCTCATTTGCGGGTCGCCTGGGGCGGCGCTACGGGGCTCCGCCTCACCGGGGCTCCGCCTCACCGGGGCTCCGCCTCACCGGGGCTCAGGCCTCGCCGGGGGCTCAGGCCTCGCTGGCGCTGCTGTTGCGGCTCAGCTCTCGGATGCCCTGGAGGATTCTCTTCACGTGGCCGACCTTGCTCACGCCCAGGTCCTGCCGGCACGTCAACACGTGGTTGCAACTGGCAACGGCGTGAGCGCTCCCTCCCGCTTCGGCCGGTGCTACCTACCTTGAGGTCTCGCCGCTCCAGGTGCAGGAGCTCGCCGCCTCGCACGTCATGTCGCCCGAAGATGTCCTTGTACTCCGGCAGGCACAGGAAGTCCAGCCAGGCCCCGACCTCCTCCGTGCCCCACTGGTGAACTGACGCAAACGGGTCAGAGGACCAAAGAAAAGCTCGGGGCTAGGCGGCTTACCTGGCAGAGCGAGAGAGCTGCGTGTCTCTTTGACTTTGTTGTTTTTGTCCTTCTTAAACTTGGGGACCAGGCGAAATTTGGCGCCACGACTGGGCTTGGCCAGGGGATCCTGGACGCACAAGCGTAGCGTCACGCTTAGGTCACCAGCGTACACTCGGCTGGGGGACTTTGAGTACCTGTTGCTCCGGCGGGTCGAGGATTAGCCAGGGAACGGCCGCCAGGCCGCCCAGACGCTGACGCGCGCGACTCAGCGCGCTGTTCAACAGCTCCTGTTGGGCCACGTCCAACGCCTGCCGCACATAGTACATAACCGTGCGCACATCTCTTTGTGTATCTGGTGACTCTCGGTTAGGGGAGCGTTTGTGTTACCATGGAGATCTTTCCCGCCAGGAGCAGCTCTGTTTCGCTGAGCAATGCTTTCACGTCCTTCACCATGGCCACCACGGCGCCGCAGCTCGCCGCCTAAAGGCAAGGCCAGAGACACGTTGTCTTGGCAGCTGTGCAATCTGCCCACGGCGTCCGCAGTCAATCCATTTCTGCGGTCCTCCGTCAAAGCAGATCGATTAAGTCCGATTGCAATGGAAGGAATTCTTCCCACCAAGGCGGCGATTTCTAGCCGGCTCCTCCTTGCTGCGCTCTCATTGGTGCGCCGCATCCACCTGCGTTCTATCCTTCCACGGCATCCATGCGGAGCGCAATAGGCGACCGGTGCCCCAGTAGCGCTTTAGGCCCAGCGACGTACCCGATCGGGCCAAGTACGTCGGGCCAATTCGCCAAGGAAAACATCAAATTCCAATTTTTACAACCCAAAGTCGAGAAGTACGTACGATTGTTTGTTCAAACCAGGCTGTTTGCAAACATCTGCGCTTGCCCCTTTTTGAGGGACGGATACTACGGACCAAACCAGGACGGCAATCATCAATTTCGTGTGTCTCAAATCCTTTCCTGGATCTCAGTAAAAGGACAGAAATAGACGTTTTTTCAAATGCAGCCCATCAACAATGTGAGAAAATCAACAGATTTGATTTGATGAAAATCAACCTGGCTCTTATTGGCTAAACCCCTTTTTGTAACGTCCAGCCCCCCAACACCCCGAGTTTCATTCTGCGCTAAAAACTGTTGTCACAACAATGCGCAGCTTGCTCGAGATCATAGTGAGCAAAGCGTCACAAGTTCGTTTGTACCCTTACCCTGAGGGCGCCGGTCTGCGTGTAGACGCGGTCCATGGACTTGGAGCTGGCGTTGACGGCGTGCGCCAGTTCCTGTTCCAGACTGCGGTGACTCTGTGCTAGCTGACAGATGCTGACACAAAAGATTCCAGTAAGCACGCCCGCCATCATGTGCGTGAAGGAACCAGCCGAAAGGGAAGCGGTGGCCACCTGCCGATGAGGACTCCGACCTCCTGCGCCAAGTCTCGTAGGAGCGCCGCCTCCTCCTCCGTGAGGATCTCGGGGTGGTTGCTGAGTGGCGTCGGAGCGGCCGGGTCCCGAGGGAATTCGCATTTTTGCTTGTCCTGCCACGACTTTAAGGTGCTCTCAAAAGCCTGCCGCAGAAAAGGGTCAGAACGGGGGAAGCCGATCCCCCGGCCGGCCAGGCGGGACTCACGCGGTCCCTGGTCAGCGTCTGGCTCCGGTTCTTGTGGAGAATCTTGATGTAGCCCGGAGGCTGGATCCAGGCCTCGCCGTCCACCTGCACCGGAACCCCCTCGTCCCCCAGGATGGCGATCTTCACTGTGCGACACTGACACGGGGGCAAAGCCCGACACGGGTTCTTTATAGGACGGCGTGAAGGGACGCTCCAAAGCAGCAAGGGGGGGCCCTTGCGGGCGTGGCCTATGCGTGAGGAGCAGGCACGCGCTTACCTGTGCGATGCGGTGGTGTTGCAGGTTGATGACCCTAGACACGGCCATCTGCATACTGCCGAACACGGCCACCACCTCCAGAATTTTGTCATCGAAAGACGGAGCGGTGAAGGTCTGTCAACGTGCGCGCGCACACACACACACACGCACGAGGTAAGGGCCTGGCAGCAAAGAGGAGGGATAGGTTTGCCTTCTCACGTCGTCTTCTTTGGTTCCTCCCCAAAAGTTGGTCCCTCCGGCATAGCTGGGGATGTTCAAGACGGCGATGCCCTGCAGGCTGGGAAGGGGGATGGCTCGCCCGTCGCACTGCGCACGTGCACGCCGACAGGAGGGAGGGCGATCGGTTGCCGGCTCAGCGGGTCGGGCGCGCACGCAAAGCCTCGGGGTCTCACCTCCAGCAGAACTCTCTGCTCCAGGTTCTTGTAGGTTCTGTGCAGCAGCTCTTTGGTTCCCAGTACGCCGTACCACATCATGTTCTTGGTGCGGCTCCTGCGCACGCACGCGTCAGAGGCACGGTCCACCGCCTGGCGGCCGCTGCCGGCCTTCCTTTCTCACCTGCACTTCTCGGGGTGCTCGTCTCTCTTGTTGTTGAAGTCCAGAGAAATTTTGGCATCCAGACCGATGCCAAAGTAGTTGTTCATCACGCACTTCTCGGTGTAGCGGTCCCTGCAGAAACAGCGGCGGCGCCTTGAGATAGGAGGCCCGCACATTCGGGCGCCTCATTTCCGGCTCAAATCCCATTCGCCAAAGGCCAATCGTCACTAGAGGCCAAATACCAAGTGGACCTGGCGTCAGATTTCACTGCACGTTTTAGGGCGCCGGCTAACGACCATGTAAAGAATCCATTTGTTGGTCCATTTTTTTTCTCCTGCTATTCTGACTATGTGTCACTTTGCCATCCCAAACCAGGAGCAAAGCGTCAACTTTAGTCTGGCAACGTGACCAGGTGAGGACGAGCGAGCGAGCGAGCGAGCGGCCGCCCTTTGTCTGCTTTTTGGTCAGCATCGCAACGTTGCTCTTTTGAATGAGCCTCGACTGCCGCCAAACCACGTACGACCGTGTCGATTGACAGAATGTTTTGAAGAGAGGGGACGATGACGTGGCTACGGCATGGAAATGCGTCTTACACGTTGTCGGGGTCGCAAGACGCAAGCGACTCAGCGTTGAGCAGCAGTCGACTGATGAGGGAACCGTCAGACAGGGAGGAAGACGCGCCTGCCTGCAGACCTGCGCGCACGCACAGCCAAGAATGAAGAAAAGCAAGGAGAACGGGCACGCGAGGGGATGACCAGCGTCTCACCGGGATAGAAGATCTTAGTGTTGAGCATGGGCACGTTGTCTCGACTTGGCGCGTGGGCAGGAGGTGACGTGGAGCCGCCCAGCGATAGGCTGCCTTTGCTCATCAGCCGCTCGCACGGCGGCGTCTTGCTGTCTGTGCGTGCGTACAGTCACTGGATTGGTCACTTGATTGTCGAGTGACGAGGTAGTGAAAGAAAAGTAACTGTGCGCAGGAGCGTCTCTATTACGCAGCCAAATGCGGCGAGCACGCTCTGTGGGTCGTCCCAGGCTTGCTATGCGGAGGAGCGGCAGACGGGCGTATCCAAAGACGTCGGGCAAGGCGGCAAACGCACCTCGGCCGGCCGCCCGCTGTTTGGCGTCATCCTCCGCCGCCTTGTTGTCGTCCTCTCGGTCTTCTCGGTCCTCTCGGTCCTCGCCCGGGCCGCCGTCCACCTGCGCCGCGGGTGCCGAGAAGATGGACGCCGTCTGTGCGTTCTGCTCGTCCACAGCTGGAAAAAATGCAAAAACGTTTTGTGTGCAGATGAAGAAGAAGGAAGCGAACTCAAGCCAAGTCAGGGTGGTGCCGAGCTGACCTTTCTCGGCGTGCTCAATGATCTGCCGAATGACCTTCTTCAGGCTGTTGGCCCGAAGCATCAGCTGCTCGCGAGGCTTAAAGGCGGGGCAGGGGGTGGAGTCAGGGGAGGGGCCAGGAGGCGCGCAGAGGAGGGGCAACACCAAAGCCAAGGGGCCCCCATCTTCCGGAGGAAGAGGAGAGGCGGCCTGACGGGACGCCTCGGACTCCTGGGTCAGAGTCCGCAGGAGGAGGTCTAGCTTCTCCTTCAGGAGCCCGCACTGCAAAGGCACAGCAACACGTCGAGTCGAGGCCGTCCCCTGGGTAACGGCCGACAGCTCTACCTTCTTGGCCATGACGTCAGACTCCTGTGAGAGCTCCGTGTTCTTCTCGTAGGCCTTGCCCACCCGCGCCACAAAGTCCTTCACCGTCTCGCACAGAACCCTGCGCGCGCGCATGTCAAGAGCGAGTGAGCGAGGCCAAAGCCCAAAGCCCAAAGCAAACAGCAAGTCGGCGGCGGTGGCGGCTTACTTGGCAGAGGAAATGACAACAGAGTGCTGGTCCGACGTCAGAATCTTGGAGAGGTGAACGGCTACGGAGTCCTCGTAAGTCAGAATCTGCTGCACCTGGACTCACCCAAGGTCTTCTGTCACATTGCTAGCAAAAACGCGGCTGGCGCACATGCAGCGCGTCACCTCCAAGTCGTCGGCGCAGTCCTCAGCCTCGAAAGTAGAGCCTTGCCGTGGGAACTTGCTCTCGTACACCATGACGCTCCACCTGCGAGTGCAACCGGGTGAGCAAAGCCAGACGAGATCCGGTCCTCCGCTCCATGCCGCGTTTCCTTCGTCACCTGTCCAGCATCTTGGTGCTGGCCCTCTCCAGTTTTTCCAGGATCTGAGGCAGTTGAGCGTCGTCGTCGCAGGCGGACCCCCAGCCCAGAACGCGGGCCAGGTCATTGCCGGTTCCCAGTGGCAGAACCCCCAGCTGGCACTAGGGCACCACGACGACGGCGGCGGCATGAGGACACGAGCGGCGAGGACGCGCCAGTGCGACGGACTCACCTGTTTGTGCAGCGTGAGCGCGTCGATCTCGGACAGAACCCAACCCACGCTGCCGTCGCCTCCGCACACCAGGATCCTGAAGGTGTCGAACTTCTGGAAGAGACGCAGCCTGGCCGGAAGCGGCGGGGCGTTAGCCAGGCACCGGCGAGGGCCACCTCGGCCCGGGTCGGCGCCTCACCCCAAGTGAGGTCCACCGTTCATCAGATCGAAAACCTGCGCAGGGTTGAGCAGCTGCTTGAAGCGCCGCAGGAATTTGACGCCCTGGTTGTCTCCGCTCTTGGAGTTGACAAAGACCAGGAGCGGACTGGTGCAGGACGGAGGACACGACGCTTTCCAGAAGCCTGCGGCCGAGCGGGACAACAGCACACGGTGAAGATGCAACGACACGCTCAGGCGGGGGCCACCCGCTAAAGTTCAATGCCTGAGCCGGTCATCGCTCAAAAGCCGGATCGACTTGATTTTTGCACCCAGAGGCGTCCTTCATTCGATCACGCCGCGGGAAAAAAAATACCGCCCATCTTTCTATTCACCAAGCATGAGCCTTTTGGATTCACGACATCATTTCTTGTCGAGGCATCGGGCTACCTAAGAAGACCAAACGACGACGGCTTCTTGGGAGTGGTTTGCATGTGAAAAAAGGAGTCGACCTTTGCCATGCGACGCAGAGCGAGCGGAGCTCCCTCTCACCGTCAGAGTCGATGCTGTTGAGCGCCGTGGGGGGGATGACAGACACTTTGCACTGGCCCAGCGGACACTTGATGGACAGATGCTCCCGGCAGCCCGAGTGCACCTGCGCAAGAGCCAGCCCGTTAGCAGCGGGCCCACCTCGGCGGCGGCCGCTGGACTTACCATAGCCTTGCACCAAAGACATCGCCAGTCTTGCAGGCGGAGGACGCTGCCGCAGGTCTTGTCGCAGGCGCCGCACTTGGCTGACACAGGCAGGTTCCCCTCCAGCCACTGGTGGGGCATCCACACCTGGCCCGCCCCCACACGGTCACAGGGGACGGTTTGGACGGGCGGGGTGGCTGTGGCGGCGGCTTAAGCCTTACCCCGTCCTCGTCCTCCAAGATGTCCCTCCCAATGGATGCCAGCGTTGTCCACTTGCAGTTGTTAGTGGCTCGGACCGCGCAACGCTTATGAGCCTTAAATTTACAGACTGCAGGCGCAGGCACAGGCACGCACGCGGTCAGCGGGAAGAAGACAACAGCGTGGCACCGGTCGGCTCGCGACATGTCGGGACACGCAAGTGAGGCGCGCACATATGCGAAGAGCGGCGGCGGCGGCAGCGGCGGCGGCCCCGTTTGGACGGACCAATGTGAGCTGCTAGCTTCCGTCCCTAATCTTAGAGATAAAAGGACAACGCTGTCCTCGTCCTGAGCTTTCGGCTACCTTCACAGGAGAGTCCGTGCGAGGTGACTCCCGACAAAGCTTCTCGGCACACGTTGCAGTAGGTGGGCCGGGCGTGCGAGCAGGCGTACCAGTTGTGCATTCCGCTGAAGTGCTCCATGCTGTACTGGGTAGACTGCAACACACGCGCATGGCAAATCCATGGGACGGATTGGGCTGCCCACCTCTGACAGCGAGGAGAGGGCGGACGGCACATTTTCTAGCAACTTAGCAAAATGGAAAGGCTGGCAGAGAGGCGGAGTCTTTCCCCATGATTGATTGCGAGGAATCCGATCAGAACTCGGGCACAGAGCTAGGTCAGGACGCACGCTAATACCAACGAGCGGATGACGAGCACTCGCGCGTGGTCGGTCGAGCCGAGCCGAGCCGAGCCGAGCCGAGCCGAGCCGAGCGAGCGAGCGAGCGAGCAATTGTTCTTTGGCAAGATAGACGGAGGGAGGCGTGCTGAGCTTACCTCATAGTTTTGCCGGTTCTGGATGCTGCGCAAAGCCGAGATCCACTCCTCCATCTCCTTCCGGTTGTCTGCGCACAGGATCAGACGCCGGCACGGGGTGATCACCTGCACGCACGAGCAGTGAGATCAGCGGATGCCAGCCTGCGGCCTGGCTCGTTCAAAGGCCACGTTTGCCGCAGGACTCGCCGTGAAGCTGTTGTTGACGTTCTTGATGCTGGATTCGGCCACGCTGGCGTCCGTCAAGTCCACTTCGTCAAAGATGATGGACTGCGAAAGGCCGGGCGGCGTACGTGATGTGACGTGACGGAGGGAGGGAGGGAGGGCCCGACGGCAAATGCTCGGGAGGACAGCCGACTTGCTCTCGCTCACCTTGGCGTTCTGGGCGTAGTAAAGCGTTCTTCCCCTCAGTTTGAAATATCTTCTCTTCCAACGCTGGAAGGAACTGGTCTGCTTCATCAAGTCTCCTTCCTTCAACAACGTCTGAGGGGCGGCACAGCAGGTGGGTCACAAGTTCACGCCTCGCTGATAAAGTCCCATAACTGCTATCTATCGTACCGGCCCGTGGGGCTAGAGCTAATTGAGAGCGGCTTTTTTTTCCAGTCCGGTATCCGTCTGAAACCAAAGTGCACTTTGGCACGAATAGCGGTGGCTCAAGCAGTAGAGCAGAAGGGCAGCGGTTGGAAGCCCGTTCCATCAAGTGTCCTCGGGCGAGACGCTTCACACACACCTTGCCTCCGGATGGTCATTGTAAATAAGAAGATGTTCTCCGTTGACTCCAAGAGGTATTTTGCTTCTCCCCATCAGCAACTGATGGAAATGGACTACAGTGCAGTCTGTTCAAGTTTTCTCGTGTTACTTTGTGTGTTAAATGTTGCCCACTCGACATCTATTGCAGCACGGTCGAGCGATGTCATTATTTGTGATGTACGGGCAAGTTTTATTCGTACTATTTTGCGTCGGCGCGGCGCGGCGCGGCGCGTCCACTCTTCGCTGATTGGTTCATTTGGGAATGTGTTTGCTCAGGTTCGCCCCGCCCGGCCGAACCCGCCTGCCTCGGAAATGCGCTTGACGTGACGGGTCACTCCGCAGAGTCAAACGTTGCTACAGCGTGGGGAGTCGGGACTTCCAGACACTAGCGGAGCAGGAAAGGACGAGGCTGTGCTTCGGGCCTCCGGCTGGCAGCTACGACTCATTTCTCCGGCTTTTTCTTGCATTTGCTGCCAGCCAGCCACCAACACAACTGGAGCGCCAGTCGAGTCTCTTGATCAACTCTGCACTTGGGATTGACTCGCCTGGCGGCCGCTAACTCGTTTCAAATGTTATCGCGTGTTTGCACGCTTTTGTCGGAGCCCAAAGGTGGATATGTAAGAGCACCAAAACAGCGCTGGGATCGCCCTTCGCGACACCGGCGGCAACGTTTGTCACCACATCACGTCGGCGTCGATCTAACGGAACGAGCAGGATCAGAGCCGAGAGGACTTTCTACACGAGGGATGTGATGGGACGGGACGGGGGAGTTTGCTGCGTTCGGAAATAGCCACGTAACGTCAAGGAGCAACGCGCGCTGCCCACCATTTGAAGCGTGGCTGCTCCGAAGCGAAGCGCTCGCACAAGTTGACGCGTTTAGGCACGGGGCTTCGGTTTGTACTCGAGCGGCGCTCACCTTGCTGCGGATCTGACCGGAAGTGGACACTTTCCGGATGAGCTTTTGCGGGGTGCCCGGTTCTTGCTCCGGTTCGCTGTCCGACGACTCGTCCGGGTAGCGAGCGCCGTAGATGTCCGTCGCTGCCCCCGCCGCCGCCATCCTGGGCCTCCTCCCTCCGCGTCAACCTCGTCTCCCCCGTCCGGAGTTCGCCGCCCGCCTGCCTGCAGTAGACCACCCTAGCCGGGAGAGGGAGGAGAGTGGAAGCGCCCCCCGGCGGCCGAAAAGTGGCCTTGCGCCACGCCGGAGGCAGCCTAACCGAGTGAGCGAGCGAGCCAGCCAGCCAGCGAGCCACTCACTCACTCACTCACTCACTCACTCACTCACTCACTCACTCACTCACTCACTCACTCACTCACCCACTCACCCACTCATCCATCCCATCCTCCCTCCCTGGATGTGAGTGGGAATCAGGCACAGGACACAGATGTCTGCGTCGGTACGGCACGGTGCACATCGGCTGTATGTTGAAGTCGTCATTGCATAGTTGATCATTTTTTCTTTCTTTGTTTTGGATAACTTCAATGACCTATTGTGATTTTGGTCTTTAATATTTATTTTCTTAACTGCAACAATACACAGCATATTGTACATGCGTAGCAATTTTTACTTTCCAAACTGCAACAATACACACAACATATTGTACATGCGTAGTAATTTATCCAGACAAGGCAGTCTGCTCTTTGTTGACCCGGCTCATTTTCTCTCAAAATTCATTTCCCAGCCCTGCTCCAGATGGACTTGGATTTGGACCGGCGTCGACCTTTTCCAGTGTATCGCTTCAGCCGCTGAGCGCCGCGCAGCCGTCGTCCAGCAGCTGGCAGCCAAAGTCGCGGGCAAAGGCGCGCAGCACATGCGGGACGGCCTCCTCCACTGTCAGGCGGCGCCGCAGTTCGGCGCTCAGTGAGGTCACGCCCTTCCCCTCCAGGCCACATGGGACAATGTGACCGAACCACGTCAAGTCGGTGTCGCAGTTGAGTGCCAGGCCGTGCGACGTCACGTAGCGAGAGCAGCGGATGCCTAAAACAGTGGAGGGCAAGTTAACGGCGGGGCGGGCGGCAGACTCGGAAAGGCGGACGTACCGATAGCGCAGATCTTGTTGTCTCCGACCCAAACCCCGGTGTGAGGAGCCACGGATGCCTCCACGCCCATGCTCGCGCAGGCCGAAATGGCTGTCTGCTCCAGCTGGGACACGTACCAGCGGACGCTCTGCGCAAGAAGACTTCATGCGTCATCAGGCGTTGTCGCCGCGCCCCCGGGAACGCTCATTTCGGACGGACGGACGGACGGACCTTCTTGAAGGCAGCCAGGTGCAGGACCGGGTAGCAGAGCAACTGTCCGGGGCCGTGGAAGGTGATCAGACCTCCTCGGTTGGTGTTGTGGACCTGCGCCCCCAGCAGACGCAGGCGCTCCAGCTCGGCAGGGGGGCGCCTCTTATGTCGGATGCCGGTGGTGTAGACGGGCGGGTTCTGGCACAGCAGCAACGCGTGGAAGGCGCCGGCGCCCGCCTGGCACCGCTTGACGTACGCCTCTTGGACCCCGAGAGCCTCCCGATAGGGCAGCAGGCCCAGGCGGACCACCTCCACCAAAGGACGGGGCCCCTGCGTCCGCATCGCTGGAAGAGCACAACCCAAAGCGCACGTAAGTTCGCTGTTACGATTGTTTCGTTTGATTTGAATTGTATGAATTAAACTGGCAAAATCAACCTGTTTTTTATTAATTTTGACAAACAGGGGAAGCGCTTCTCTGTAAGTTAGTTGAAACATTCGCTTGTATTTGCTTGCCAAATTTTCGAAATAAAAGGATTTCAAGTAGGACGAGTCTTGTTCAATACTGCAAATGAAGTCATACTAAAGGCGAAACAACACTGCCCCCTGTTGACACAAAAGCAAGCGTGACGTCTTGCCCGGCCGTCAAATGTGCGACCAGCCACTTAAACGGCTAAACACTGCGACCCGTATATTTTCACTTTAAGGCTATTGCATTATAAGTAGGAAGTTCAGGATAAAAACGATACAAAATAAATAAAACAAAATAAAATACAATAAATGGAATTTCCTACCTCCAACTTGTCAAACGACTCACATCGGAAGTCTCACGAGCACCCGTCGTCTTTCTTCTTCTTCGCTTTAGGCTCACTAGCGTACCTAGTGGACGGAGGTTGTGTCAAATGCGCTCGTGTTACACGGTGAATTTGTGACGTTTTGTGGGTGGAAAAACACTTTCGATTCTTTTTAACGCTTTTAAATTATTTGAACGCGGCATCCAAGTATATTTACACAGATTCTTGGAGCGTTGATGCTTCACTTACCATTGGGGAAAAAAAATGCATCGTTTCTGGTTAAAAAAAAAAAACAGATTTCCGAACGAAAGGTAAAACCTTCATGGTGAAGTCGATCATTTTAATGTGTCACTTTCACGATGATGCTCAAGAACTAGGTTCAAGGTACACGTTTTGTATAGAATACCAGTTGTGTTTTTACACAAGAACGGTCTGCCTTTGACATCGATACCTGGCTTTTGACCCTGGCTAATTAGAAGTATCATGGCTTTTCATAAAAGTATTTATCTCGGTAAAATTAGTGGGCCCAGGACAAGATGGATTCTCGTGGTTTTGTCAACTCACAAATACCGCAAGAATTCAGAAAAGTTAAGCCCTCAGTTAAGTTTCAGTTTCAAATTGTAGGTTATTCCAAGTCAAACCAGTAGGGGGCGACATTCACGATTTCCCTGACTGGGTGGGGCCATTCTACGGGGCCAATCAGAAAATGGACACCGCGCCCCCACCCAATACATCCGCGAAGATCGTTGTGCAGAAGTGTAAACATTTAACGGCTGCTGATTGGAATATCTTGGACAGCAACACAGAGGACAGACAGACAGACAGACACCTCGAGACTTGGGAAGGTGAAGACTTGAGGGAGGCCTGGCTCACAGGTGAGTATACCTGGTGTGCTGTCGATGACCAGGTCGTTGTGATCCAGCGACTTGTGACCAACAGGAAAGTTCCCTCGGCAGCTGGCCAGCAAGGGCCAAGTTTGGCTGGCAAGGGCCAAGTTGGATCTGTTGAGGCACTTGCGCATGGCCCTCAGTTAAGCACTTGCTTGTGCACACGTCACAAGACAGACAGTTAGGACTGACCGGCGAAAGGATCCGCCGCGCCCCCGACCGGCCCATCTGCCTGCGCTTGAGGACACAAAGAACTTTGGGTGGCCAAAATTGCGCTTCCGCATCCTGGTCACCACCTCCGCAAGGTGGGTGCTCTCGGAGCGAAAGCCAGCTGACATTTCAACAGCTTCTCTCATTCCTTTGACACCTTTGTTTTGCATACACACAAAATTACTTGTAGCTTTGTTACGCTGTGGTCGTTGCACCACTGAGGATTCACTGCATCATTTACAGTCAGACTTACAGACATGATGACAGAGAGAATTTGAGAAATAAACATGATTGGGCTCAACATTGCTACGGCTGCGTAGACATTAGGACGTAAACGGGAAGTCGTTCAGGAGGATGAAGATGCGAGGGGACCAGGAGATGAACACTCTGATCACCGTGGAAAACAAGTCGGACATCAGCTACGGGAGCATCGCCACGGTAACTTTTCACGTCCTTCCTGATCTTTTCCTGAGCATCTAGCTGGGCCATTGGGGTTTGGAGGGGGGCGCTGCAAAACATTGGCCCCGTAGTCTTCCTTCCGCAGCTCGTTAAAAACAATGGCCTCTGTACGAGCGGGAAGCCGACAACAAAAACAATTTGACGTGGGACGAGACGGCCAAATTGTCCCGACTCCTGACTCTGTATGCTTTGCAGAATGCAGCCGTGCCACCGCCGCGGGACAAGAACACGTTTAGCGATGGAAGGACTCGCGTGGGTGAGTCAGAGAAGCGCTAGCGTCAATATTAGCTTAGCAAACAGGTGTGACTTGCTCGGTGTTTGACGAGACTATAAGTGAGAGGCGTCCAAGAATGCAGGATGGATGGATGGATGGATGGATGGATGGATGGATGGATGGATGGATGGATGGATGGCAGCAGGGAAACGAAAATACATCATCCATCCATCCATCCATCCATCCATCCATCCATCCATCCATCCATCCATCCATCCATCCATCCATCCATCCATCCATCCATCCATCCATCCATCCATCATCGCTGTGCGCTCATCGGGCAGATTTTGTTCTGGCCTGGGAGGAGCCTCACCGCGCCAACGTGGAGGACAGCAAGGTCGTCGACTCTGCTCACGGCAAGTGGAGAGAAAGCTTCCTGAAAAATCTGAGATTCTCGGGACTCCTGGTGGAGGAGGTGAACCCAAAGACGCAAGTGAAATGCTGGCGGTGGCGTCACCTGCTGATGGCATTTCGTTTCTTGTCTCCAGAGGGATGTGGTCCAGACCAAGTCCAGGATCCGTTTCGTCCTGCTGAGCGCCCCCTGGAGTGTCCTCTGCTACTACGCCGAAGAAATCAGTTTGCGCGTCCCCCTGCAGGTGAGCGCAGATGGGCCGCCGGATGGATGGACAGACAGAAGGACACGTGGTGTCTTGTGACGCGTCGCCGTCCTACAGGTGGTCAATACTTGCTACGTCAACTGGTCAGCTAGCGTGCTTCAGTACCTGGCGCTCCCCAACCCGCTGGCGCAGGACACCCCCAATACACCGCCTGATTTCTATACCTGCCAGTTCAGGACCAACAAGCTGGAGAGGTTGGGAGACGTCTAGGGTCGTGAAGGCGGGCGGCCGTCGTGCGTCCCCCTTTCATTTGCACCTGTGCGCGTGTCGTTCAGGTTTCTGGGCAGTGAGGACAGAGAAAACTTCTTCAAGACAACTCAAAGACATCAAGTGGTGAGTCGTTGTCTTCTTTCCCTTCACGTGAGACAATCTTGCTTACTGGCCGGCTGACTTCAGGATGTTTCGGTCAGCGGGCGGATGGGATGGGATGGGATGGGATGGGATGGGACGGGACTTGACTCCGCCTGCTTGGCAAACATGCTCGCATACGCACGCTCGCCTTGTACCAGATGCAAAGTTGAGGCCTTTCTTTTCAGCCAAACAAACGTGGGTGGGGGCAGGACCGGGTCGTCCGTCGGCAAGTCAACGTTGTTTATCAGCTGGCGCATTTTTCTCACCGGTGGCGGGTGGACCACCTTTGGCTTTCTGACTTGCCGACTTATTAGCACCGGCCCATCTTGCGTCCCGTAGCTGTACGAGATTTTGGCCCGAACTCCTTACGGCTCCGTGTCCAGAAACGAGGTGGGAATAGACCGTCTGCTGAGCGAGCAGGTCTTCACGTCGGCGTATCCGCTCCACGAGGTGGGCTCGCCCGGCCCGGCACCGGTCGACAGCCGGCGCAAGCTTGCCCTAAAAGCTGTCTCGGCTCTTTCCTCCTCCAGGGTGGATTCCAGCTGCCCAAAAGCCCGGCGCCTGTCGAGTCTCTGAGTCTCAGGCAAATCCTCTACAGGTACTGGGCTCAGTGGTCCTGCTGGGCTCGCTACCAACCTCTGGACCACATCAGGGAGTACTTTGGAGAGAAGATAGCGCTTTACTTTGCCTGGCTGGGTAATTCCATAACACACCAATGTATCTCTGTTGCGTGTGAACTGACGGACGACGTATTTTCACGGCTACCGGCCACCATCTGATTACTGAGCGGAGGTTTCCGTGGTCTTCAGGGTTCTACACGGGTTGGTTGGTGCCAGCCTCGCTTGTCGGGACTTTGGTCTTCCTGACGGGTTTTTGGCTGATGACCACGGATGTTCCAGCGTGCGTACAACCGGCGACGCCTTGACGCCGGCGTCAAGGCGACGCCGGCGTCCTCGTCGTCACTCCGCTGCGTACAATCCGCTCACTTGAGTGTGTGTGTGTGTGTGTGTGTGGCTTGTAGGAAGGAATTGTGCAACAGCGGCGGCAGTTTCGTGATGTGTCCCATCTGTAACATTTGCTCCTACTGGAACTACTCCAGCATCTGCGTTACCTTCAAGGTTCTGCGTATCGCATCACTTGTCTGTCTGATTGATCACTCGACCGTCTGTCTGTCTCTCTGTCTAACTGTCCGTCTGATGGGGGGACTGAGTTTCTGACCGTCTGCTTATAGGCGGGGATTCTTTTTGACAATGGAGGAACGGTGTTTCTCAGCATCTTCATGTCCTTGTGGGCCGTCACCTTTTTGGAGTACTGGAAGAGAACATGTTCATCTCTGTCCCACCGCTGGGACTGCACTGATTTCCAGGACATAGAGGTACACCTGCATTGGCCACATCCAGAAGGTCACGTGACCAAACTGGAAAATAGGTCGGCGGATCTCCCGCGAACGGGCCGATGCCACCTGTCGTTGAGAAAGCTCGGCGCTCTTTGGCAGGAGCGACCGCGGCCCGAGTTCACAGCCATGGCGCCCATGACGGTGAGGAATCCTCTGACGGGTGCGGAGGAACCGTACTTCCCCGAGAAGAAGCGTTTCAACCGAGTGCTGACCGGCTGCATGATCATCGTGGTCATGGTGAGGCTTTGAGGGAAAAAGCAACTTGGGCTCAGTCGCTAAAGTTTGCCGCTGACGCTCGCAGGTGCTGGTGGTCCTGATGTTCCTCATCGCCATCATCCTGTATCGCTCCATCCTGAGTATCGTCATCTCCAAGTCCAAGCTCAGCTTCTTCATTTTCTCCGTGAGCAAAGCGAGCGAGTCGAACCCGAGTTGAGCTCATCGGGGGCCCAGAATGCCTCCAGCTGAAATGAACAGCTTGCGCTTACAGTGCTAAGACCAGCACTGATCAAAATGGCAATACCATCAATCCAATGTCCCTTAAACTTTGAGCTCCCAAAGGGACTTTTCTTCCTGCGTTTGGCTTCATTGCGTTTTTGTTGACACGGGAAAGGAGCAGGACGCTTGTCGGAACTTGCCGGTTTTGTTTTGTCAAACGCCCGGGCCTTCTGCTTTCAGGCCGCCAGGATTGCCAGTCTGACGGGATCCGTGTTGAACCTGCTGGTCATCCTGATCTTGTCTCGTGTTTACATCTCCCTGGCCCACATCCTCACCAGATGGGGTGGGTCTGTCGCTCGCCGAGTCAACCTCTGTCGTCAACCTCTGTAGTCGACCTCTGTAGTCAACCTCTGTCGTCAACCTCTGTAGTCAACCCCTGTTGTCAACCTCTGTTGTCAACTCCTCTTGTCAACCTCTCTTGTCAACCTCTGCTGTCAACCTCTGCTGTCAACCTCTGCTGTCAACCTCTGCTGTCAACCTCTGCTGTCAACCTCTGTTGCTCCTCGAAGACGTTTCGCCGAAAGGTTTCTTTCAAAACGGGGGATGCGTGTAGGCGAGCCAGAAGTCGAGAAAGCAAGCAATCCGGCAACAAGAAGCCATTGCCGCAAGTGGGCGCAACGGGAAACGTCTTCCAGGGCAAAAGAGCAAACGGATGATACAGATGACGTGATGTGTGTGTGTGTGCGTGTTGTGTGTGTGTGTGTTGTCAGAGATGCATCGCACTCAGACCAAATACGAAGACATGTTCATCCTCAAAGTGTTCGTGTTCCAATTTGTCAACTTCTACTCGTCTCCGGTGTACATCGCCTTCTTCAAAGGCAGGTCGGTGAGCCAGTCAGCCAGCCGGCTGGCCAGCCAGCCAGCCAGCCAGTCAGCAAGCAAACAAGTCATGTCGCTTGCTTTTGGCTGCCGGCGCCCTGACTTTGCTTGCGCGCCTTGCGTGTAGATTCATCGGCTACCCGGGAGAGTACATCACACTGTTTGGAGTGCGCAACGAAGATGTGAGTGGCGCCCGGCCTGGCGCGGGGTGACCCGGCCTGGCGCAGCTCCGCCTTTCCGCCGCCGAAACTCACAGTCCATCCGGCTTGCGTTTGCTTGTGACGACAGTGCGGCGCTGGCGGCTGCCTCATCGAGTTGGCCCAGGAGCTGCTGGTCATCATGGTGGGAAAGCAGCTCATCAACAACATCCAGGAGTTTGTCTTCCCGTAAGCACGGCCGGAACCCGCTGCCAACAACGACAACAACAACGAGCCGCACTTTGACTGGCACCACCGGCCGGCGCCTCCTCGTTTCCCCGGGGTTGGAGCCTTTATGTGCCTGCTTTATATGCCCGCCAGGAAGTTGAGGGCGTGGTGGCAGAAGAGGAAGAGAAGCGCCAAGGAGCCCGAAGAGCAGGACGGAGCAGAGCGGGGCCTTTGTCCCTGGGAGGTGGACTACCAGCTCCTGCTCTGCGAGGGGCTCTTTAGCGAGTACCTGGAGATGGGTGAGTCGGCAAAACAAAGCAGCACATTGGCCGGCTCGCCGGGCAAGCAGCCGAAGTCCGGCCGAGTGGCCCGAGTCAGCGAGCAAAGGTTGCAAACTGTTTGCTGCCTCTGAGATCCTCCGCTACGTGTCTGCTATTTCTCCTTCTTTTCAGTCATTCAGTTTGGTTTCATCACCATCTTTGTGGCGGCGTGCCCTTTGGCTCCTCTCTTTGCTCTCATCAACAACTGGGTGGAAATCCGTCTGGACGCGCAGAAGTTTGTGACGGAATATCGCCGACCGGTGGTGGAGCGGGCGCAGGACATCGGCATTTGGCTGGACATCCTGCAGTTCATCGCGTACACGGCCGTCCTCAGCAACGTACGATCCGTCCGGACGGATCCGGTGAGCCGCCGACGTGGCTCCGCATCAACGCTGGACTTTTGCTCGCCAGGCCTTCCTGATCGCGTTCACCTCGTCCTTCCTGCCTCGCCTGTACTACAGCTACACACGAGAGCCCGACCTCAGCGGCTTCATCAACTTCACCCTGGCCACGTCACCGCCGCGTGAGCACACCTTGGCCTGCAGGTAAGGGGCGAGACAAAAGCGTGCCAGATGGCCGCTGAGCGACCCAAGTTAGCAGCCATTCAGGAGGTCGGGCAAAAACACCAAAGAAGACAAGGAAGTCTGACCTTGAAGCTGTCTTCCTCACTTCTATATTGAGATATTTGCTATCGACGACAAGAACTGGCCTCCTTTTCAAAGTAGCAAAACACTCCCAATTGCAAGGGAGGCGGCCGGAAAAGGTCCCAAAAGGCGACAGCGGCTAGCTTCCTGACACAAAGCTCGTCAGCGGAGGCTTCCTGACAAAAAGCTCGTCTTTAGGTATCGCGGCTTCAGGGATGAAAACGGCCAATACCTGCCCGAATATTTTCACCTGCTCGCCGTCCGACTCGGCTTCGTCATCATCTTTGAGGTCAGTGTCTCTTTGTCGCTAGTGTTTGCGTCGCCGGCACGTGGCCAGCTAGGCCAGAGCCAAATCAACGAGTAGCGTCGCCAGCCCCGTTTGAACGATGTGAGCCCGTAGCCATTTGGTCGCTGCCTCGTTTGCTCCATTCCCCAGCACGTGGTCTTCCTCATCGGCCGCCTGATCGACTTGATGGTTCCCGACATCCCCGAGGAGGTGGAGCTCAAGATGAAGAGGGAGCACTACATGGCCAAGGAGGCGCTGGCCGAGAACCAGGTAGGGCGCTTTGCCATGGAGGGAGGGAGGGAGGGAAGGCGGCCTTTTGTTCCTGATGTGGCCTTTGGCGCAGGCTCTGGGGAGGACCATGATTCCCGTGCAGATGAGCGACGAGTGCGGTGAGCCTCGGCAGCGCAAACTTCGCCCCTCGGTGCCGCCACCGGACACGGTGATGAGGACCTCAGATGAAGCGGTCAAGCCGCCGGGGAGCTGCTGCTGAAGAGTTTTCTAGGACATTTGGGACGTTGTGTAGTCGTTAGAGTAGGCCTCTTTGGCGTGGCGGAGATGTTGGCCGGGATACTTTGGCCATCGCTCTTGCTCCTGCCAGACAAGCGAGATTGGGCGCCACGATGGAAAGAGACGTTTGAAACCATGTCGGTTGTTGACTGACGCGTGTGATGAGGATGATGATGATAGCAGCTATTTTTAGAAGGCTGAAAATGCAGCAGTGCTTATCAATGTGATTCTTTTGTCATCTGCTTTTTCCCACTCCAATGACTGGGGGGATCAAAACATATTAGGTGAGGGCAACGTTCTTAAAAGAGGAGATGAATGCCAAGTAACAAGTGAAATGTTGCGCTCGCTCGTACTTCGTTTCTTTTGATATCTATTCCCTTCATTTGCTGATTTATTCCTTTTTGTTAGTCACACGAGCCATTCTTCAACTATACGCTGAAATACGTTTTTGCTCAGTCAGGCACGAGGATAAAATAGTTCGTTGAAAATGACATCACAGTCGTGCATCAATGACGGCTCGGCTCGGCTCGGCTCGGCTATTTTGGAGGTGTGGCGATGTGACGCTTACAAGCTGAGCCCAAGGCACTGCTGTCATTTTCAAGCGACGCAAAATGGCAACCGCCGACCGAGAAGGGAGGAAAAAGTGACAGCTATTATCAGCCACAAATGTGATATGAATCCAATGGCTCTTGTCAACAAAAAACGTGTCTTGACATTAGTCGTATTTTTGATTTTTTTTCAACCAAACTTTATTGAAAAGCTAACTTTGACAAGAAAAAAAGCATTGAAAACGCGACACAAAGAGCAGCCAGAGTGATTTTAAATAAAAGATTGAAATCAAGACGAGCGTGGAGGAGTTTGAAGAGCGCGCACGCGTGCGCGCACACACACAGACCAAAGCTCACGCACACGCGTATTTTCGAGACTTAGTGGAAGGAAGGGCGGGGTTTGTTTTGAACTCGAACGCTCAGCAGCAGTCACTGGGGAAGATGGCGGCCGCGGTGACTGGCCGACGCTCCGGAAAGGCTGCGGCAGCGGCGGCGGAGGCGGCGCACACGGCGGCGGATCCGGCGGCGGCCCGGGCATCTCCTGTACTCGGAACGGCGTCGGCAATCCACCGCAGCAGCGAGCCCAGTCGCCGCTCCTGCTCGGCCCGGTGGCGCCGGAGCACAGAGGCCGAGCGGAAAGGCGGCGGCGGGGCGGCCGGCAGGGTCGCGGCGGCGGTGGCGGCGGCGGACGCCCGCGTGCGGCCATCAGGTGAGCATTGGACGTCGTTTTGCTCCACTTTCCACATTGACAACTTGACTCGGGTGCTCTTCAGCCATGTTGATCTCGGTTGAACTTGATGGGACCCGAAGAGTCCTTTCACTCTTGATTCCAACTCCCTCTGAGCGTGTTGACAAGTTGCTTGACAAGTTCTCCCGAGACACTCTCTCTGTAGTGTCGAGCTATGTGTGCTTGATTGAATTGACGGGAGTGCGGCCCATTCAGTCACATTCCGCTGATACGCTCAACAAATATCAAGCAAGTTATCCAAGCATCTTGCAGCCATTTGATTGTTTATGCAGAGCCGGATTTGGACTTTGCTGCGTCTGATTTTCACATTTTTCTACCTTTTGCAGTCTTATCCTTATGTCTTTGTCACTTGCGGATGCTCATTTTGCTTACGAAGCATGTCAACGTTGAATAAAAAAAAAAAAATACATAAGGACAGATCAAAATGGGTTTTTGTGCATCGGTGTAATGGCCCCTACCTGGGTCAAGTACGGATGAGCTCCTTTGTCCCACGCGCGGAGTCATCTGCCAATACGAGACGTTCAGAGTCAATGTGAGGAACCAAGTGAGATGGGCTTCTGCGCTTGGCTACAATGCAGAGCTAGAAGCCGTTTCAAACCACTCAAGTCTTCTTCTGTGTTTTTTGCTCGTGCACGCTCAGACGTGTTTGTGTGTCCGAGCGCCGTGCACAAGTCAACCGAGGGCTCGTCTTCAGGTCCCAACCTGACGCGCAAGGTGAGTCCGAGTCAAAGTCCGGTGAGACCCGTGGCCGTTCTTGCGTTGTTATTTTTTTTCCTGCTGCGTCGCGTACGTCGCAAACGGGTGCGTAAGCGTCAATGTTTTCCTTTTGATGGAGCTGTCCATGTGCGAGGAGCGGGAAGACGTGAGGAGGCGCGGCCTCCGCAAGGACGAAAGCGGCTCGCCCCAACGCGGCCAAGATTCGGTAAGTCCTCGCTGCTGAAGCAGAATGGGACTTCAGAACGAGAGTCGACGTCTTCCAATTTTGAACGTTGCTTCCAAGGGACTGCTCTTGTCCACGTTGCAGGGCGTGCTGTCTGACTCGGAGAACGAGGAGCCCGTGTCCAGGCGCATCAGGAGGTTCTCGGCCTTTGTGAGAAGGAGCCGGACTATGTCGGGCGTCGCCAGGTGCTTGCTCTCTCCAGCCGGCCGGCCCATGCTCGCCCGCCTCGACCTCATACCTCTGTCCGTCTTCCTCAGTGGCGTGCAGAGGAGTCGCAGCTGCACGGAAGCCGGCGACAACGCGCGGGGGAAAACCAAGGGGGACGCCGACGCGGTTTGGCTCGCTCGCCCCCAAGTGCCATCGGAGTCCGCTCAAGACCTGGCTTCCTGCCGCGAATGTCAGGTGACATTTTATTTGCCTCGTGACCTTAACGTCGTCCGAGTCCACATGTCACGCCGTCCGAGTCCACGCGTCACCCGGCGGTGCGATGTGCTGTAACTCTGCGACGCTGCCGTTGCAGGCGGGGGCAGCTCACAGCTTCACGGCCGGAATCCTCCTGTCGTCAGAGAACAGTCGGTCGGCCTCGGCGCCCGTCGGCGGCCCCGACCGGCGGCCGGCGCGGCGCGGCGGCGTGGCCCCGCCGGCGGCCGCCGCGCCACCCGAGCGCTCGGTCAGCCCCGAGAGCAACGACAGCATCTCGGAAGAGCTCAACCATTTTAAGCCCATCGTGTGCTCGCCCTGCACGCCGCCCAAGCGGCTGGCGGACGGACGCCTGCTTGAGCCCGCCGTGGTCAAGTCCACGCCCCGGAATCTGACGTGGCGCCTGCACAAGCCCACCAGCTACGAGGCCAGCCCCGCCGTGCTGCAGCGCTGGCGGCAGATCGAGCTGGACCGCCAGAGCTTCAAGGTGAACTCCAAGGGGACACTGACCAGCCCCGTCACGGACATGCCGGAGGCCGGCGGCACTGCCAACAACAAGCGGAAGCTGCTCTTCGATCCTCCTGGCCCGGATGGCCGCTCCCTCAAGATCCGCGTGCCCGCCGTCCACTACTGCGGCGACTTTCCCTCACGCGGCGGCGATGCTGAACTGGAGTCGGGGGCCGGCGTCGGCGCCTTGTTTGGACGCAGACATTCCTTCTCCCCGTACGCCCGTGGCTCAAGCTTCCAGTCGTGCAAGCTGGCGGCAAAGGGCTCGTTGAGCCCCCGCAAGGAAACGGCTGCCTCCAAGCGAAGCAGAAAGACCAAACACCAGGACGCCGCCACCCCCCGAGTCTGCCAGGAGAGGAAGGACCGGGCTTTCGCCCTCAAGCTGCAAAGACAGTTTGAGAGGGAGCGCGCCCCCCCGGGGGACAAGTATTTCCTACGCTCCTGGATGGCCAATCACAGCCGCAGGAGGCTCGACCTGCGACGCTCGCGCCGTATCAACCAGCAGCGTTAGCTGTCGCCGTGATGTACTTTGAGGGCGCCGCTGTCGTGACAAAAAACAAAAACAAATGAAATAATAGTCTTTGTCAATGAAGGATGTACGGCGATCAGGATGGGGCCGAGGAGGATTCGCGCAGCTACGCGACAATAGTGCAGTATTTCAAACTTCCTCGACACCAAATATTTGAGCTGTGATTCATGGAAATACATTTAGTGGAACCCCAAAATTTGAACTTCACGTAAACTCATTTACTAAGGTGAAGCGATCCAATGATTTCATTCATTCATCATCTTATCCTCCCCAGGTTTGCCCCGAAGCGGTCGCCAGCCAATGGCGGGGCACACGTCGACAAATGGCCATACACACCCCTACTCGCGCCTACGCTCATCCGACGACTGCGCTCACGCCGAAGCGCAATTTATAAAGAAGGTTTACTTCACCTGAAGAAATGTCCTTGCATGAAGTGAAAAGTTTCAGGTTGCGCTGTAATTGGTGTTGCTTTTTCTTTCATGAATCAAAGTTAAAATGTTAGATGTGGTGGAGCCCCCCCCCCCCCCACACACACACACACACATTCATTCGATGTTTCTTTTCTTCCAGTGTGCAAAACTTCTCTATCAATACTCTCATTTCCTACACATTGTGATTTTGTTTTTTTGTTCCAATGAGTTCACCTCCTCAGCTGAAGGGCTCCTTTTCTCGACACAAGCCAGCTTTAATGTATTTTCTATGACGAAATGATGATGATTATTTATGGACGTGTTTGGAAATACCCTCTAACTCAGTGTGCAAAATAATTAAGCGGAGCACGAGGCTCCGTCCGACCGGTGAAACGGTTGGCAAACCAATGGGAGCGGAGCGGAGGCACTCTGCCTTTGCTCTGCGCGTCAATTTCCCTACTCTCCTAAAGTTTGATTGACATGATACTGTACATTTTCTAGAGGAGCTGTGTTTGGCTTGATGGAGCAGAGAGTTTGGCTTGCCAAATCAAACTGTGACATTTTGTACGAATGAGCAAGACAACTTTATACATAAAAATTAAATGAAAAAAAAAATGGGCAGGCAGCAGCGTTTCATGTTTGTGCTCATCGAGCAAATGCAAGTTAAAATAAAACTGGCAACAATACAAGTGACTGGAAACATAGTTTAGAAATCACGTCAATGTTGACGTCTGACCATCAAGGCGACGTCCCAAGAGAAGTGTCGTGGGGGATGTGCTCCCAAATGGAAGAAACGAGCAGTTGACTGATTATGTCCAAATGTGACACACATGATCATGAGGTTACTGCAGGTTAGGGATACTGCAGCGAACCCGCCACGACAACAATTTGTGAAAGAAGAAAAAAAAAAAAAACACGCGTACCTATTCGTATGTTACAAGATTTATGGACAGATTTACTTCTTAATGCGGATAAAACGTTCCCAGTTTACCGCGTCGTGGCTTCATGACGTCTCACGTTTGTGGTTATGGTCCAACCAATAGAAAGCAGCCAGGTCAGTGACGGAGTAACAATATAGAATGAGGCCTTTTCTTTGAAATATTACTATATGTATGTAATAGGAACTTTGTATCGTGAGCTGTGACCCATACTCTAGAACAGTAGGTGGCGGTAATGCTCCATTAGGTTGCCGCAAAGAAGAAGAAGGAAGAAGCACAGCCAGGTCAGCGTTGTTTGGGGCGGAAGACAAAATGGCAGCTGCGCGCAATGGAAAGAGTGGCCTCTTAGAGAAAGTGAGTTTGTACGCTCATGTGTTGAATTTTTTTTCTTTTCTTGATCGTGTCGTCCCGCCCAGAGCAAAATCGGCAACAATGGTTGTTTGAGAGGCAGAGAAGTGCCTGCCTGCGGAGGGCCACATGAGCTAACATGCTACGCTGAATGAAGGCTCCTCGAATGACTTCGTTTGAACAGCGGCGGCCTTTTGGGTTTTTCTCTCCACGCTGTCATGGCAAAGTTGAAAGTGTACTACTTCCTCTCCACGCTGTAATGGCAAAGATGAAAGTGTACTACATCGCTCTAGAATCAAATCTAAGCGACGAGGGAAACGGCTGCCAAAATAGATCAAGACGTGAGGCGCCTGCAAGCGGCTACTAATCCAGCAACAACAAATTTGAGCTCAAATCAACTTTAGCTAAAAAATCGCTAGAGCGACCTTGCATAAAACGTTAAGGGGGGGGGGGGGGGGGCATTGCGAAAACGTCAAAAAGGAAAGTTCAGAGCACCAGGCAAAAGATAGAGCCCTTTTGTCAATTTTTTTCTGATTAATCACTTACAACAATTGATAGGCCTGAAATTGTCAAAACCCTGATTCGAGCCACTCAACAGGAAATTTCTGTACCTCCGTTATGGCATATGACATAGCATTTTCTTCAAAGTCATTTTTAACACAAAGAGATGGACATTAAAAAAATCCTATATCTGATTCATTAAAAATGTTATCAACAGATTAGGACCTCAAAAAAAATCCTATATCTGGTTCACTAAAAATGTTATCAACAGATTACTCATCAGTTGCTGCTAGGCGTGAACAATTTCAGGAGAAGATTAGTCACGTATATTGTTTTGACAGATATTCCCATCGTGATTTGAGACCCCCCCCCACCCTTACACACAAACCCACACACAAAATGCCCGAAAATGACACGGTACGGGTGTAATGACGTAGAGGGGCTTTGTTTCAGTGGAGAATCGACGAAAAGCCAGTGAAGATCGACAAATGGGACGGCGCCGCGGTCAAGAACTCTCTGGATGATGCAGCTAAGCAGGTGGGTGTCTACCAATTGTCTACTTGGACCTAGGTCCAATGATGGAGATGGGAATAGCTACTAAATAAGTGGAGTCGAAATGCGCTCTGCAAGAACCAAGATGGTTGGAAGGATAAATGACTAGCATCCAAACAGTAAATGCTATAAAACAAGTCTGATGCCGAGTGAAAAATGAGGCTAGCGTCCAACATGTTCTTGTCGAGAAGTTTGGGGCTGTTGAGAAGTTTGGGGTACACATAAATTGTACCGGTCGCGCGCGCAGGTGCTGCTGGAGAAGTACGGCTATGAGGAGCACTTTGGTCTGGTGGACGGCCGTCTGGTCATCTGTACGGTCTCGTGCGTCTTTGCCATGGTGGCCTTGGTCTGGGACTACCTGCGTCCCTTCCCCGAGTCCAGACCCGTCCTGGCCTGCTGCGTGGTTTCATATCCTTCGCACTGTGATGTGTCGCCTTTTTTCACGTTAGGCAACTGCTCCATTTCACCTCATTTCTCAACTATGTTCATGTGTACCACAAGAATCACGCGCAATGGCGTCAGGAATCGCTCGCTCGTTCGGCCCCGGTGGAAACGTCGGGTCGAGTCGTGAACGTACTCCTTAACGGCGGCCCTCACCTACTTCATCATGATGGGGATCCTAACGCTGTACACGTCCTACAAGGAGAAGAATATTTTCCTGGTGGCCCTCCAGAAGGACCCGGCCGGGATGGATCCGGACCGCGTGTGGCAGCTGGCATCCTCGCTCAAGCGGTAAGCGTGCTCGGAACGCGTCGCCTTGGGGGCCGGGCTGACGGCTGTCTGCTCGCCGGCAGGTTCGACGACCAGTACACGCTGCGAGTGGCCTTTACGGACGGCGAGCACAAGACGTGGCTGGAGAGCCACATGACCTCGTCGGTGGCGTCCTTCTTCGACGGCAACGGAACACTGGCCATGGACCGCTTTGAGAAGTGCGTGTCGGCGCTTCACGATGCGCTGGCCGCTGACAAGAAAAGCAAATAAAAGTGTCTACTTGGTGATCGATCGATCAGTGGGGGAGTTTTGTTTGAAAGCCCCTTTCCTGTCGTTGGCGCGCTCCTGCCCCCAACCTTCCTGCTAAACATGTCTGGCCGCGCTGCTTTTCTGTAGTTGGTCGCGTCATCATATTTCAAGCAATTTGAGATTGTCTTTTAAAACAAGAACCTGAGGGCGTCCGCCCGGCCTCCAGATAAGGACTTGGAATCGATCTCTATTGTCATTGTCACACATGTACAACGAAATTGGAAAAGTGCCAACCGACGACTTGATGACGTGCCCGAGTTTCTGCCGATAGTAGTGACGCACAGGTAAGATTGAACTTTTTCACCTATTGTCAGAATTGCCACATTTGGCCAGCGAATGGTATCAGGCACTTGTGGAGAGAGCCAGGGCTTTTCCCTACTCCGAGGAAATGCTCACGGCAGGCTGACTGACCTTTGACCTGATCTTTCCCTGCGCCGCCCAGGCGAGGCCTAACGCTCCGCCCATGCGCTTTAGAGAGGATTGGCTGTGGGCGGGGCCTGGAGTCTCAGAACCCCGGGGTGCTACACTCACTCGTCAGCCGCCGGCCGTCGGGATGGCCTGCTTGGCGGCCCTCTGGTCGGCTCACAATCCGGCCGTCACCAACGCTGTCATCATGGTAGGAGTCGTCGCTCGACACGCAATTTGGACATCGTCTACCGCAATTAGCGCTGTGATGAGTTTCATTCTGATACTTGTTTTTCAATTCATTGACACATCAGATTTAAAAAAAAAATCAATCCTACTTTATGCTCCTTGATTGAAAAGCGTTTGCTTGACAGTGCAGCAAATGCATGACTCGGACTGAAGGCATAAAATGGGCAAAAACTGTTGAGTGCAAATGTGGTCAGTCTGTTCTGGACTACAGACGTTTGTCGGCGAGAGGCCGAAATGATCGAAAGGACAAAAAAAAAAAAAAAAACCCTAACCCTTGATCATTCATTTTGTGGAAATGTACGTGGGCTGTCTTTTTAACTCAACCAAGCGTGTCTGTCTGTGTGTGTGTGTGTGTGTGTGTGTGTGTGTGTGTGCGTGTGCGTGTGCGCGCGTGCGTGTGCGCATGCACCTGATCGTCAGAACACAAACGGGCCTCCGGACCTGCTGCTGGAACCACTGTCTGCGTTCGTCTCGGTCGACTCCCACGCGGACCAGGCGACCAACCGCGTGGTACGCCCACCGCCGTGGCATGTACGTCCTCGGATGGCCGACGTTGGTCTGACGGAAGCGCAGAGGTTTCGGTCATTGCCGCGGAGGCCGGCCGTCAACATCCACTTCAGAGACTTGGAGTACTCGGTCCGGGAAGGACCCTGGTGGAGGAATGGCGGTAAGGAGCACGTGCAAGTCGTCTTCAAAGTGCCGTCCAGCCGGTCGGAGAGCATGAAAAGTGTTGCCTCTTTGCCAGTCGATGAGAAGGAGATTCAACGGCGCTTCAACTGTTTGAGAGCAGATTGAAATGTTTTTGTTTGAAAGTAGAACTTCAAACCATGAGATGGAAAGGACATTTTGAGGCACCAACATGTTTTGGGATTTCACAAATGTTTACAAAAACATCAACTGTACTTTGTGCGTGCAATCTGCTAATCTGCGGCCGCAAATAGCAAGTCCAGATTACAGCCTGCTCATGAGCAAGATTAGAACACTATCGCTATCCGCCGTTCAGTGAAGAAAAGTAAACGAGCGGTCTTTGTCTGGGGGTTTGCTGTCTTCTCAGGTAACAAGACTTTGCTGAGAGGGATCTCTGGAAAGTTCACCAGCGGAGACCTGGTGGCCGTCATGGGGCCCTCGGGGGCCGGCAAATCCACTCTCATGAACATCCTGGCGGGCTACAGGTCAGCCCAGGCCAAAGCCTTTGTCTCTTAGATCAGATTCGGGTGGAGGAATCTGAATCCTTCTCCACCGGGGAACACATGCATTGCGTGGCTTTAGACTTTGCGTCAATTGGTCTGTGGCAAAATCAGGGCCTAGGCGCAAGAGAAAACAATGCTATCTTGTGTCCAACAGAAGAATAGAAGTGCTAGTTGAGTGAGTGAGTGAGTGAGTGAGCGAGTGAGTGAGTGAGCGAGTGAGTGAGTGAGTGAGCGAGCGAGTGAGCGAGCCCCTTGCACTGCAAAGTAGAATGACAGTTGCTGCTTATTTTGCTGTGGTTTTGCCAGAGGGTTAGGGTTAGGTCTTGTGCGCTCCAATCCCGATGCTTGTCGTAGCAGATCTGGGCGGGCGCTCCTCCGCGCTCGCAGGCCGGCCACGGCTGGGCTCGGCATGTTTTCCTTTTGGGTGACAGGGAGACCGGAATGAAGGGTGAAATCCTGATCAACGGCCATCCTCGAGACCTGCGATCCTTCCGCAAAGTCTCCTGTTACATCATGCAGGACGACATGCTGTTGCCGCACTTGACCGTGCAGGAAGCCATGATGGTATGTGCGGCGCGCTCACCGCTGGCCGTCGGCTCACCCTTTGCGTCCGTGTCGCTCGCGCAGGTGTCGGCCAACCTGAAGCTTCGGGAGAAGGAAGACGCTCGCAAGGAGAAGGTGAGCGGCCTGTTTTGCCGGGATTTGCGCTCCTGGCCAAGACACACGTTGCGGGAGCTTCTATTGTGCTGCGTCAGGTGTGCGAGATCCTGATGGCTTTGGGTTTACTGGACTGCGGCTCCACCAGGACCTCCAAGCTGTCGGGCGGGCAGAGGAAAAGATTGGCCATCGCCCTGGAGCTGGTCAACAACCCGCCCGTCATGTTCTTTGACGAACCCACCAGGTACGTCTAGTATACGCACGCACGCATGCACGCACGCACACGCCGGACGGACTCACTGACAGGACTGTGGTGTCAGTTCATGCCCTAGGCGCCAGACGGACTCACTAACTGGACTCTGGCGTCAATTCATGCGCCAGGCTGCTGATGTTTTTCAACTTAGTGATTGATTTGATATGACTGCTGAAAGTCAGATCTGACTCCATCACCAACTTAGTGATTGATTTGATATGACTGATGAAAGTCAGATTTGACTCCATCACCATTGCACTGAGGTTTTAGACTCGCGCTTTGTTTTTGACATTGAAGTATTCAGGAAAGTAAGTGAGGCAGTCATTTTTCCAAGGTAACTCTTCATACAATGGAACAATCAGTAAATTCCCCACATATAATGAATTGCTCGTGTGTGTGCGTGCGTGCGTGCGTGCGTGCGTGCGTGCGTGCGTGCGTGCGTGCCAGCGGTCTGGACAGTTCTTCGTGCTTCCAGGTGGTGTCTCTGTTGAAGGCTCTGGCCCGCGGTGGCCGTACGGTCATTTGTACCATCCACCAACCCAGCGCCAAACTGTTTGAACTCTTTGACAAGGTGCGCGCTACAATGATGTCAGCAGGTCACTATTACATCACCAACCCGGATATATATATGTATATATATATATATATATATATATATATATATATGTGTGTGTGCGTGTGCGCGTGCGTGCGTTGCAGCTCTATGTGCTAAGTCACGGACAGTGCATCTACCGAGGAAGCGTCTCGGCTCTGGTTCCGTACCTCGGAAACCTTGGACTCAACTGCCCCACGTACCACAACCCCGCCGACTTTGGTACTTAACCGGATAGCAAATACGGAATGTCGCAAAAGGTCAATCGATGCATTCCTGGACTTTTTCCAGGCCGGGCAATTGAAAACACATTGTTGCTTTCAAAACGGGTCGGATGTGACCCCCCATTTTTGTATTTAGCTGGTACCGCCACCTGTATTTCTAGTGGTCCTGATAGTAATGGCGACACGCAGATCGCTACCTGCGGTACTCGCATCTTTACTTTTCCAGGTGAACTAATGATAACAGCTTATACTATACAATGCTGACATGCCTCAGTTATGGAGGTGGCGTCGGGGGAGTACGGGGACCACACGGGCAGCCTGGTCCGAGCGGCGCGGGACACCTGGTCAGAAGGAGACGTAACAGAGGACCTTCAACTCCGCTCGCTCGTATGGCGGCGAGCCGACGAGGTGAGAAACAAACGCGCCGGCTTCATTCGTCCTTCAGCTAATTGCTGGCTGTCAATCAGGCGTGGTCATCCGAAGGCTGTCACAGCTTCTCGGCGAGCTGCCTGGTCCAGTTCACCATCCTGTTCCGGAGGACCTTCCTCAGCATCCTCAGGGACTCGGTGAGAGGAACGCACTTACTACGTGCGCCGGTACCGCTCGCTGGCTCGCGTATTGTGCTTTACCGGCTTCGGGACCGGCTTACATGCCTAGGTGCTGACCCACTTGCGGATGTCATCCCACCTGGGCATCGGGCTACTGATCGGCCTCCTCTACCTCGGCATCGGCAACGAGGCCAAGAAGGTCCTCAGCAACTCGGGCTTCCTCTTCTTCTCCATGCTGTTCCTGATGTTCGCCGCCCTCATGCCCACCGTGCTCACCTGTCAGTCAGTCGCCGCCACGCTGGCGTGTTCCGAGGACGATGACGCGTTGGTGTTCTTGCCGCAGTTCCCCTGGAGATGGGTGTCTTCCTGAGGGAACATCTCAACTACTGGTACAGCCTGAAAGCCTTTTACTTGGCCAAGACCACGGCTGACGTTCCCTTCCAGGTGAAGTGGGCCCCTTGTGTTCCTCGTACCGCTACTCCTATTCATACGGATCGGTTCCGTGCTCACGCTGGTGTCTTAACGCCCCCCTATCTCAAAATGTGTCAATCAAATGCGACGCGTCCGTTATGTTTTCCACAAGGACGGAAATGACCAGAGCCAAACGTGGTGAGTGTCTATTCTTGGATTCCCAATGATGACATGTGGGGATTTGAAGCCAATTCTCTTCCATATCAAAAGGAGCAATGAAGGCACCAGCGGAGCGACACTTGTTTCAGTCCAAAAACTCAGGGCACCAGCGTCGCACGTACCGTTCCGATACTTGCGATGCTCGTACTGGCACGTCACGTGCACTGATGTGAATCCTTGGCGTGTGTATCGCAGGTCGTGTTCCCGGCGTTGTACTGCAGTATCGTGTACTGGATGACGTCTCAGCCCGCCGACGCCACTCGCTACTTCCTCTTTCTGTCGCTGGGGGTCATGACCTCACTGGTGGCTCAGAGTCTGGGACTCCTGATCGGCGCAGCCTCCGCCTCCTTGCAGGTACTTTCAAAATGAGAGCGTGCTTCCAAAATCAAGAGTCACTTCGAAAGGCGTCGCTTCAAAATAAAAATGGTTTGCACGTTGTTTGCATAATGAGAGCTTGTGATGTCATTACAAACAAAGCGTTCCAGCGTTACTTTCAAAATAGGAGCCACTACAGGTCATAGAAATGTCAAAGTCAAAGTCAGCTTTATTGTCAATTTCTCCACATGCCAAAGACACACAAAGAAACCGAAATTTCGTTCCCCGCTATCCCACGGTGACAAGACATGGCCCACAATAGACAATCAAGTAAACAAGTAAACAACAAGTAAATGTATGTCTGCAGTTCAGGATATACTTTGACACTACTTGGGTCCTCAGGTCAGGAAGTTCTTTCAAAGTAAGTGTTGCTGAGGGCAACAAAGAAGCACTCTCAGAATCAATTTTGCAGCTGCTCAGAAAGGTGTCCTCCAAAAAAAAAAAATCTGATCTCCCTTCGATGCAGGTGGCGACGTTTGTGGGTCCGGTGACGGCCATTCCGGTTCTACTGTTTTCTGGCTTCTTTGTGAGCTTCGACACAATTCCGTGGTACCTCCAGTGGATGTCCTACGTCTCTTACGTCAGGTACGCCACGCCACGCCGGGGGGTTAGGGTTAGCTAGGCTGGCTTTTATTTTGGACAGCAAGCGGGTTGAGCATGTCCCCCTCAATTCTGGGCGTGGACTTGTGCCCAAAACACGAGCAAATCCAAGAAACGATTCACTCGATAGGTGGGAACGTTGGTCGACGACCGCTCCGTTGTTGGTCCACATGTTTATGTGCCCGTACATTGACCGTCAAGCGTTCCGGTGTGTAGCCACCTGGTCCAGACAGATCTCCTCGTGAGGACGCACGGATTGAGTCCAGGTGTCTTTCAGGTACGGTTTTGAGGGTGTGATCCTGTCCATCTACGGTCTTCATCGAGAGGACCTTCATTGTGATCGTCAAGAAACCTGTCATTTTCAGAAGTCGGACGCCATTCTCAAGGAGTTAGACATGGTGGATGCCAAGCTCTACTTGGACTTTGTAGTTCTCGCCATCTTCTTCTTCGCACTGCGCCTACTGGCTTATTTTGTACTGCGATATAAGATTAGAGCAGAGCGGTAGAGCCGGACTAGGAGACGCAACGAGACCGCCGGGGCAGAGAGGAAAAACCGAACTTCCAGGAGAGACGGATGGGTAGAATTAAACCACCGGCACTGAGAGTTAGAAGCAGACCACCTGGACCGAAAGGTTTGAACCGGAACACACTGAGAAAGCGGCAGAAGCAAACCACCGCTTCTGGAATGTACAACCAGACCACCGGAGTTGGGAATAGGTAGAAGTAGACCGCTGCGCTCGCTTGGTATGTAGAATTAAACTGCCACCGAGTTTAACAAGATTGATTGATTGATTGATTGATTGAAACTTTAGTGATCCTCGGGGGTGGGGAAATTCAGGCCCCAGCAGCATTCATACCACAGAGCAGGTATATAAGACACGCAACCCAATAGGCTCCTTCCTATAAGGCTGCCACACAACGGCGCCACAAAGAAAGCCAATAAGTGCGAAAGATAAAAGCCATCAAAGCAAAGCAACAAGACAAAGGCAAAAAGTAACAGCGGCCAACCAGCCATCCCTCAACACTGTCGATCACCGGAACCGGGAGGCGTAACCGGAGCTACGGGACCGAGCGCTAGAAATGGAGCACTGGTAGAGCTGAACCGACAAGTTAGGGAGGTAGGACGAGAGCAACGGAACTGAGCGCATCAAGACGCTCTTTGCTGAAGTCAAAGGTTCAACAGGTTTTTCATAGTAAAGACTTTGGAAAAACGTACAACCTAAGCCTTACTGCGGGTCCAGAAGAAGTCCTTTCAAAATCAAAGTGCAGTAGTTGGCGTGGAGACTGAGTAGGAACATCCCAGAACAGGAGCAGGTCTCCGCTTTGTCAAATGACAGGTGGCAGCCCATCCGCAGGGTGAACTTTTCCAGGTTTGTCGAATTCAAATAAAATGTTTGTCCTTTTTTCTCTCATACTAAATCTTTCAAAGATTAGTTGATGTTTCAGTCAGAGCCCCATGCTGTAGTGGAGTATGAGCAATGGTAGAGCAGAGCAGGATTATCTCCAAGCTACTAACGAGCACATCTGCGCTATGTGGTCCAAGGATGAGCCTGATTGGTCTCCTGGGTCCTGTTGTTGTTCCATCTTCTTCTTTGGGGAATGGTGATGGAACAAGCATGCTTTTGCCATCCAGTGACCGACCGCTCACCCTCGGGATTCCATTCATGGCCGAGCGAGACAACACGGCAGGCGCCGGTCAGCGGACGTAATGAAGCTTTCGAAAGTTTCAAATGCCGACGAGTTTTGCGAAGAAAGCTTCTAAAAACAACGTGCGGTCTGCGATTATTGGATTTATTGACACTTTTGCCGTTTTAAAAGGAAAATGTCAAATTTGCAACCACGTCTTGAGTGGATGGTAGGAGATTGCCTGATTCAGAATAATGTCACAATAGTGACGCACTTTTTTCCACCAACAATAACTTGGTCCAATAAATGAACAATCCCAGACCGTACAGCATCAATCAAATGTTCTAGACTCCTTTTTAGACGTTTTCTTCGCAAAAACCGTGACGCTATCAAAGTGTTAGGACCCCAAACGGATCTGAACACTCGAGCGTCACCGGCGGACTGTGTGGAAGAATAGAGTTTTAAAAAAAAAAAAAAATAATGCAGGAAACTGCAACACGTCCATGTAACAATACCGGGACAAAAATAAACGGGAGCGACGTGCACGAATTTACCTCGAAGCGATTAGCACAGCCTTAGTTATCAGACCATTAGAGGCGGCCGAGGAAGACCCTTTTGGGCAAAATTTGCTTCTTTGAGGCTAATTGGCTCATTTGAGGCTAATTAGCTTGCGCTAACAAGTTTCTCATGAGGAAGAGTTCCATTCCGGCGTTTCCATGATGAGACCCTGGAGTTTAATTTGGCTCGGTCCGACCACCGGCAGGCAACCCGTCAGAGAGCTGCTCGCCCGCCGCATTCGGGACCCGCTCATCCCCACGGGACCTTTGACATTGACCTATAAGGCCAAGTACGGAGCCACCGAGCCTTCTTGCGACGGACAGACGGCAGGTAAGGGTCGGAGGCGACCGCTCACTTTTGCTCGATGGCTTCGTTTTTGCTAGTAGGTAGTAACGGCCAAAGACGTTTCCTGTTTTTCAGCTTCATAATTAAAAGGATGACCCAGAAGGGTTTGATTTATAGTCTGAAGAAAGTGCTGGAACGCTTTTTCCAGCAGCCGTGGATGGGAATGGCCAGCCCGGCCGGCTTAGCGGCTTGCTTTTTTTTTCTGCGGCTAGCGTTCTCCTTGGTTTTTGCCTGTGAATTAGCACGATGCTCGTGAAAGCGGCTTGAGCCCCGGCCTAAATTGTCACGACTCGTCCCCGATCATGTCCATATTGTCATATTTTTGTCTGTGTGCTCGCCCCTCCCCTCCTGTGTGCCCATGATCAGTGTGATCATTCTCACCTGCCTCTCATTACCTGTCTCGTATTTAAGTCCTGTCTGTGTGTCACTCCCTGTCGGATCGTTGTGTGTTCATGTCATGATGTCTTTTTGGGTCCTGTTCCTGTCATTGGTAATGTCACCCTGTCTTTTTGTTTCACGTCTTTTTGGTCAGTCACGTTGTTCGGTTTTGTTAAGTCATGTCAGTTGCCGAGTCTGTTAGTTTGCGTTCTTCAATAGACCCTGGTTCAAGCTGCACTTGGTCGCTATTTCCACTCCGATCCTGACATAAATCTTGCCATTTACAGACAGCTCTTTTTTGCGCTAGGCTCTCGAGGGACCGTTCGGGTTTCCGAGTAATCGCGACGTCCTCTACGACGGGATGTCAGCCGAGAACTCGTCGCACAGCACCTTTGTGTTCTGCGGGTTCCCCGCGCTGGACGAGCGGCGCTGGGTCCTGGCGCCGCTGCTGGCCACTACCTCCGTCTTGGCGCTGCTGGGCAACGTACTTTTGGTTTATGTCATCGCCAGCGTGGAGCGTCTCCACAACCCCATGTACCTGATACTCGAGTACAGTAGATCCACCCGTGTGGCATCTAGCCATTGCACGCGTACAGTGAACCCCCATTACATCGCGCCTTCTTTCACGTTTGTGACCCGCTGGCGACAGGGTTTCTTTAAGCGTTTTTTTTCACAACATTTGGATATAATACAAATGTAGAGAATTGCTGTTGTAAAAGGGAACTATCGACAGAATACAATACAAGCTTGGCGATGGAAAGGGATTCACTGTACCGCACCGATGTACCATATATGCTGCTGTGCCTTGACTTGCGATTCAACTTTCTCCCGGGACCGAGCTCGTGACGCAAATAACGCTACCTGTACGTCTGAAGACTTTGAGCAGATTTGGAAAGGAGCCCGGGATACGCCGACGGTGCGTGCCGTTCAATTCATAGTCGAGGAATAGCAATCCAATCAAGGAGATGGATGAAACACTCCTCTTTGGTTCTCAAAGAACACAATGCACAACTGTGGAGGTAAGAGTGCAATCAATGGCAGGAACACATTTCAGTCAAAGACGCCTGCCTGTCTTTTTTGTCAGGGCACTCCGTAAGCGACAGGGTGCGCTCACGCATATTTACATTGGGTGGCTAGTTCGGTGTCAGCGTCTCGGCCTTGTTTTCTATGGCTCTCCCATTCAAAAAATCCTTTTAGCCTTATTATCGGTAGCCGGTAGCTCGAAGCTGGCGAAACCTGTCAGAGCCGTAAGTCAAAGCACCCCAGCAGCAGCAAGAGCAGCATGCAGAAAACTACCGTGTAGCACAAAGCATGTAGCACGTGTACCCAGGTACCTGCTGATATGCGCCCTGTGCCTGGTGGACCTGCTAGCCGTCGGCGCCATCATCCCCAGCACCCTGGTGGGTCTGCTGGTAGACGGGACCCGCGTGTCCCTGGCCGGCTGCCTGGCGCAGATGTTCGCCACCCACTTCCTGTCGTCGGTGGAGTCCACCCTGCTCATGGCTATGGCGCTGGACCGCTACGTGGCCGTGTGCCGCCCGCTGCGCTACAAGCAGCTGGTGGGTCGGCGAGCGCTGGTCACGCTGACGCTCTTCACCTTGGCCCGGAGCGGCGCCGTCATGGCCACCCTGGTGGGCCTGGCCGGCTCACTGCGCTTCTGCGCTTCTGACGTGATCCGCCACTGCTACTGCGACCACATGGCGCTGGTCAGCCTGGCCTGCGGCGACACCGGGCGCAGCGCTGCCGCCGGCGTGGCTGTCATCGTCTGCTTCGTGGGCGTGGACATCCCGCTCATCATCTTCTCCTACTCCAAGGTTTCCACGCTCTCCGTTTCAGAACGACGCTTGCCGTCATACTTGCGGATGGCAGAATGCGAGCACGGTCGGATCGACGATTGACCCAACACCAAACACGACTGCCGGCCAGACGGCTCAAGTCGTCACTGAAGCCTGTTTTTCTCAAAGGCTTTGCCTTACTCACTTTTGCCAGCCAGAAAGTATCCGTAGCGTCGTGGTGAAATGTTTACTTGACAGGTCTATCTCACTGGTTCGGAGACTTGTCAGCAACCCGATGGCGAGGCGAGGCGAATCTCTGCTACGTAGTCTCCTGGATGATTAGGTCGCCAGTGAGTTGAGTCGATTCTCAAAGGTTCTGTTTTTTTCCTTTTGGCTGCGCTCTGAGACATCGCGGCCTTTAATTCTCGCGGCCTTTAATCCTGCACGCAACTTAGGGAATCGTCCCCGCAAGGTCTCTGTGTCTTTGCCGGAGACATGGCAGTGTCGCTTTCGTACTTTGTCGCAGAGTCTCTACGACATCACAAAAAGGCGGCGGCGGCAGGTTTAGTCTTGCAAGACGTCGCCCTGGCTAGAGCGCAAACGGGGGCTCGGTCTCCACCGGTGAGATGGGCCCGTGAGCAATATTGCAATATCTCATCACTCGGTTGCTGACTCAGATCCTCGTTGCCGTGGTGCGGGCGGCGGCCCCCGGGGACGAGCGTCGCAAGGCCTTCCACACGTGCGGCACACACCTGATGGTGATGACTGTGTTCTACCTGGTCGGAAGCATCACCTTCCTGTCGCACAACCTCGGTCTTGCCATCCCCACCGACGCCAACAGCGCCATGGGGCTCCTGTACATCTTGACCCCGGCCGCCGCCAACCCCGTCATCTACGGCGTCCGCACCGCCGAGATCAAGAACGGCGTCTGCAGCCTTCTTGGCTTCAGGGACGCCACCAAGGCCAAGACCAAGGGCAAGATCTCGCCCGCCAACGCCGCCCTGTAGATGTCAAGATGCTCAACTGCTTTCACGATGAAAATACTTGTTTTATTTCATTCTTTATAAATCCCACTTTTGTCTTTTCAGTGAAAGCAAAACGTGTGGCTTTGTGGCGCTGCTGAGTAAAACAACCAAAGCAACCGAGAAGTGTGCTCAACAGAGAGCTCGTTTGGAGTTTGTTTCTCACGCAGTCCTCAAATGTCCAGACTCGGGTTCTTCCGTAATCTACACAGAACAAAAGGTACTGTATAGTGACAGACGCTCTGAGAATTATTCCGCCACCATGAATGTTTTTGCACCGAGTCGTCTTCTGGAATGTTCTAAACGGAACATTTTTAAAAAGAGCGTTCTTCACGCAATGTTCCTCGTCGGCTGTTCTCTATAGACCGCCGCTCGAGGAAGCGTCTTCACGGAAAGGCGATTGTTTCCATTCGACAATACGAGTAGTTCACTCGTCGATTCTGGCGAAGGAGCCGGGCAACGTGGGTCGGGCGTCCCAAAAGTGCAAAGAAGTCCTGGTGGTGCCAGAGCATCTGATGTGGACTCACTTTGCTTGTGAGTTTGGGTGCGCAGGGGGTGCTTCATGCAACCAGGAAGGCTCCTGCAGAGAGGACACGCCTGCGTTAAGATCGCTCGGCTATGGTGTGCATAGACTTAGCGTCAACGTCATTGTCATGTCAACTAACAGAGGCAGAAAAGATCTACTAGTTCTCCTCCAGACCAGCAGGGGGCAGAGCAAAACAGCCACATCGCAATTAGGCAAACTTCCTGTCAGGTGTCAGGGGTGGCCATAATTGCCTACAGACCGGTATAAAAGCCGGGGAACAAAGAAGTGAATGGCTCACAGCGGAAGAAAGTAGAGGGAAAGGGAGAAAGCAAAGAAAAGAAACTCTCAGTAAGCCCTCAGTTTCTGGTCACACGCAATTAGTAGGAAATGGACTTGGATGCTTTGTTTAAAATGTTTGAATTGTTTGCTTTGGGGTACATACAGGCTGTGTTTGTCTTGGCTTGAGTGGCTGTCAATTCATTTGTGGTTGCTTATGCGTCATGTGTCACTCATGTTTGTATGCAATCGCTGAAATGGATTGAACTCAAAATAATGCAACGTTTCTTTGTTTATCAACCTGACTAATCAACCTCCCAAGTAGTTGTGCGATAAACTGCAAAAAGAAAGGAAAAAGACGAAGTCCGAATTGTTCTTGCCTTCAAAGGACCCAGGCCCTTTTTCAAGTTGGGGCAAAAAAATGGGGAAAACTAACAACTTGACCGTTGAGAAACAACTTGAGAGTTAAGCAAAACTTGACACTCATCGTCAGCATGAAAATGTGCTCGTAGTTGAGCCACCGCACCTGCAGGGGACAGTGTTGCTACATAATGCCTCATCTGTATGGTTAAGTTAGGATGCCGTGTTGACCAATACATCGGAAGGTAAGGCGTACAGGTTATTTTAAAAGGTATAACGATTAAAACAGAGTGTATCAGAGTAATAAGAAATAGACAATGCAACAGTATAAGTACCTGAAGCAAACTTGGAAATCCAAAAGTAAACTAATTAGTAAGCTATTGCTCCAATAAATTAATATAGTTTTGCATGCAAGATTGTCTAGGTCAAAACATAGAAATAATACTAATAATGGATCTGATGAGAAAATTGGCATGTTTTAAATATAAAAAAAAGACCTATAACCGATTTGAATCCTAGGAGTAATAATTCATGACATTAGCTACAATATCAAAAACAAAATGCTACTCACCGGCGCGAGACGATGCTGGTCACTGCCACGCCCTCCTCAGCCTGGGCACCAGCGGCAAACCAAAAGATAAAAACAGGGAGGGGCTGTGGAATATTGGCTTTGACAGACAGTTGCTTCCCTTTGTTATTGCGACGCCGCCGCTGCGCTCAAATCCACAACGGTCGTTCCCCTGAGGCCGGTGGCGGTAGCGGCGGCCGGCAACCCGTCCGCAGACAGCTGGCGGCCTTTGTGTGCACCTGCCGAACAAAAAGAGCATCACCGATGACACGTTTGCCACACCTGAAAAGGCACCTTTCTGTGGCTTTTCACTCGTTTCCACTCGAGCATCAAAAGGAGATACATTTGTCAGATGCTAGAATAGCGTGAAAAGTAGCCCAATCCAAACGTGCCAAGCTGAGCTTCCCTTGTCACCTTGTCCGGGTGAGGGCAGGGCGGTGGCTCCGCCCCCTCCGTTGGTCTGCGAGCAGACATGGGCGTGTCGGGCGTCGGTGTTGTGTTTGTGGTGGTGATTGCTGTGCAGCTTGTACTTCATCAGCAGAATGAAGATGAAGACCAGAACGGATGCCACGATGATGCCGCCGAGGATCAGGATCATGGTGCCACCCAAAAACTGAACAAGCCAAACGCCAAGGTCAACATCTCAACGCACGCACACGCACGCTCACACAGACACACACACACACACACGCTCACACACACACACACACACACACACACACACACACACACACACACACACACACACACACACACACACACACACACACACACACACACACACACACACACACACACACACACACACACGCACACCGCCAGAGGTAAAGAGTGCCCCCTGCCTGGTCTCGTATGGAGTGACACCGTCCGTACTCTGGTTCGGTGGCAAAGGCGACGCATCCCACCATCTTGGTGCCGGTCAAGGCGGCGAGGCCGTCGTCGTAGATGGCCAGGACGCACAAGTCGTAATCGCGGGAGGACGCCAGATCGCTCAACAGGAAGTACTTGTGATTGGCCGGGATCATCCTGCAGCCAAAGCATCCATCCATCAATCACTCCACGCATGATTTTGGACAGGCCACAAGACCCGGGCGGAGGAGCCGTCCGACGACAGGCTAGGGTGGGTGAGCTCACCTGTAGATGAGGACGTCGTCTGCAGAGCTGTTGTACTGGATCTGGTAGGTGCGCACGCCGGGAATGTGGTTCTGCGCGGGCCACGTGATGAGGGCGGTGCTCGCCGTTAGTTCGGACACGCTGACCCGCTGCTGGGCGACTCGCGCCTGACCGCCGTTGGACTTGATGGACGTGGGCACGTCCGAGGGCCCCGGGTCGGCGTCCGGCTTGGGCTCCGAGTGCGGCGAGGGGTTGACCACCAGCTCCACTGGCGCCGTGGCCTCGCCGGCCGCGTTGGATGCGATGCATGTGAACTTTCCGGAATCCTGCCGGGAATCGGAGGGGAGGGGCTCAGCATGGGAGGAGGGCAGCGCCTCAAGAGAAGAAGAAGGGGCGGCGTCCCTCCCGGCCCACCTTGACGGAAGCCTTGAGGATATCCAGCGAGCCGTTGTCGTAGCAGACGGTGCGCGACGTGTTGCCCAACAGCTTCCCGTCGGGACTGACCCAATGGGTGGAGGGTTCGGGGTCGCCCATGGACTTGCAGCGCAGGCTCACCTCCTGGCCCTCCATCACAAACATCTTAGACGTGTGGCGAGTAATCATCGGAGCTTCGCACACAAACTCCTCCTGTAGCGAGATGTTCAAAAGAGGTTGTGAAATGAGAAGGTTGCTATGGAAATGAGCGCTCTGTATTTGACAGCTGTTTGTAATGTTGAAAAGTAAAGGAGGAAGGAGGTTCATCAATAACTAGCGGCGTGCGGCGAGATGTCTGGTATTTGGCTGAGCTGTTGCCATTCAAATCCTTCAAACTAACAAATTGTTAGGAGGCTCCATATCCAAACAAAGCTCTTTATCCTAGCCACAGCCGCCGCACCAGCGTCACACCTCTCTGATGGTCCAAAAGTACTTCCCGGCGAGGTCTCGAGGGGAGGCGCAGGTCTCCAGGTCATCCTCGCGGGTCAGGCGCCGTAACCAGACCAACTCACAGTTGCAGTGCAGCGGATTCCCGCCAAAGCTCAGGACCAAGGCGGTCAACGGCGAGCCCTTCATCTTGGCGTACACCGGGATGCGCAGGAAGAGGGGGTCGGGCGGGATCTTCTTCAGCTTGTTGGACGTCATGTCCAGCCTGGACAAGACGGAACGCTAGGGACGGAAACCTCGCGGGTGCCCGCCTTTTGAACTCACCTGGCCAGCTTGTGGAGGTTGGAGAAGATTCCCTCGGGAACGCTCTCGATGAGATTGTGGTCCAGGCTGAGTGTGTTGACGCTTGCAAGCATGGAGATGGTTTCCCACGGGACGTCCACCAGATTGTTGTAGCTTAGGTCCAAGTCCTCCAGGGTCTCCAGGAAGTCCTGCCGGGACAGGATGGCGTTCAAAAGAATGGAGGAGTTTGCCTTTTTGAATGGAGCTGGACGGAGCTTCAACTGGGGCGACTAGCGTATTCCACGCATGTGTGAATGTGCCAATGTGAATCAAGAAGTGACCTGAAAGGCTCCTTGGGAGATGCGGTGCAGCTGGTTGTTGGCAAGGATGAGGTGACGCAGGTTGACCAGGCCCTGGAAGTGGGCGTCGTCCAGGCTAGTCAGACGATTGCCGTCCAAGTGGAGGGCGTGCAGGTCCTGGAGGTCGGCGAAGGCCAACGGCCGGATCTGGCTGATAGTGTTACGGCTCAGCGTCAGGTGGATCTGCCGCCACGACAGCAAACAAACGGCTCAGGCAGGATGCTAGCAGGGTGTTGTCATGGAGACCGGCGCCAGATTCTATCATTCGTAATGGTGATCTGCCCTTTTATTAGCGACTCGACTGACGTTGGTCTGGAAATGAACTGAGGTCAGATCTGGCCAGCCGCCGCAACCGTAGGTCGTACGTGACCGTTGCGCATAACGTCACGCCGGTAGCCGAGGCACGAGCGTCACTTTCTTAATTGAGGCGCTCGAAGTGACTGGAACTGCTGGATATGTTTCTCTCCTTCTACGGCTTAGCCCGCCTGGAAGCTATGCGCCACCGGCTTGCAGCGGCCCATCATATCGAAGCAGGGCGAGAACAATGGTTGGATTCCTACAATGGCTGTCTGACTGCTAACGTAGTAGCTCACGGCCAGCAACGCCGTTGACGCGGCGCTGACAAAATGTCACACCGCAAAGGAAGGAAGCTAGTGAGGACGTAGATACCAGGCTGGACATGTTGGCGAAGTCTCGGTGCCTGAGCGTGGTGATGAAGTTGTCCATGAGGCGCAGCTCGGCCGTCTGTCTGTCGACGTTAGGCGGCACAAAGAGCAAACCCGTCTTGGCGCACAGAACCGTGTAGGACGGAAGCAGGTTCTGACACGTGCAGCGCTCGGGACACAGCATGGATGACGACGCGCCGCTCAGCGGGACCAGCCAGTACGCCGCCAGGAGGACCGGCAGGGGCGGCGGCCAGCGGCCCCCCATGGCCCCGCTCCTGCTGGCGCACATGTGTGAGCAGCTCAACGAGCAGCAAAGAACTCCACAGAACGACCACAGTGTCACAAGATGCGCAAGGTAACAGCGTTGTACTATGTCCTAAAAGAGACGGCTAGAACCGTGCGACATTGTACGGGTCACAGGAGCTGAAACGACCCAACTTGGCCTCAGCCTTCACGCAACAAAACATGACACATACTACGTGTGTGCGTGTGTGTCTGAATGCGTGTCGACATGCCTGAAGACCAGTGACTGCGTTTTGCTGCAGGCTTTGTGGTCCCCCACTAGATTCAGTGTATCGACATCTAAGAAGGACGCTAATGCAGAATTTCTTGTCATAACGCCGCCGCACGTGACATCATCAAGAGCCTCGGCCAATTATCATACAGTCGTACCTGAGAAGGGGCGGTCCTCTTCACGTCGGGTGTGGCTGCGGAGGCGGGGCTAAAGGCGTCCCAAAGCCCTCATTGATTCCTCGAGGTGTTTGTCGTTGGCCTGCGGGCGGTAGAGAGACAGACGGGTGCTGATGACGGCAAAGTACTATGGAATATTTTCAAATCCTTTCAAACTTTTGCTGACAGCAAATTACTGTCATTTGCTCATTTTGTTCATATTGTTTATCTGTCTGATATCGGCCGAAAAAACAGCAATATGTACATCCATCACATAAATGTATAAATATGTCTTGGTTTCGTCAGTGTCACGTCTCGTCCCCAGCCGTGTTACTATGTGTCTAGGTTGTCATGGTTTCTGTCAGTCTGTGTACTCGCCCCTCCCTTCCTGTGACAACTCACAAACCATGTGCTAATCACATTCACCTGCCTCTCGTTACCTGTCTCGTATTTAAGTCCTGTCTGCGGGCAGCGTTGTTTACATGACAGTATTAGCACGGGGGGTATTTTTTTACTTCGTTTTCTATGATGATTTTTTTTCTTTTTTCTATTACAGCCCATCCATTGGGGCTGTAAATGGGGCGAGACTACCAAACAACTCAAGGATGCCGAAGTGGAGGGATCAAAATGTCCCATGTTGGATGCATCAAGCCACACAACTCATTGCACCAGAACCTTAAAGAAGTGCCTGGTCGGATTTCCTTTTTCATGCAGTGTTATGGAGATGGTTTCGCCAAAAGACTTTGTTTCGTTAGTGGTTCGGTGCCTTCATTCTATGGAAACGACGGACACAGTAAAGCGGTAAGCTCGAGATGACACGGTAAGCTCCAGATGACTCAAAAAATAATACAATTGTATTTCACTTTCATAATATTGCGTGTCGATGCAGCTGTTTTCATAGCATTCTTTCTGCTGATTTTAGAGCTGTGCGCTCTATGTTTTCACTTCTTGTATAGTTATATTCTTAGGGAACACAATGTCTTAAATGTATTCGTTAGCTTTTCGCTAGCGCTAGCATTAGCTCACTAAGCCGTGTATATAAATATTTTGAGGGGATTTATTTTCTTACATGTTATGCACGTATGGACGTCTTCAGCCGTGGACATCTTTTAATCAATCAAAATGTTTGCGGCGCAAGTAAACGCTACCTCGGCTAAAAAAACTACAAATATGTCGACCGGAAAGGGAGGTGCTGTCGATGCTGAGAACGAGGTCCTCGAGCCGTTTGTCCGCTCGATGGTCGTACGCATCTTTTCTGAGACCCCGACGCGCTTGGGTGTCGCTGCTGAGTCCGCATAAAAAAAAGGAACGCCAAGCAATCACTTGTCACGTAGCGTGTGCCTTGCGAAAGTATTCGGCCCTCTTGAACCTTTCAACATTTCGCCGCATTTCAGGCTTCAAACATAAAGATCTAAAATTTTAATTTTTTGTCAAGAATCAACAACAAGTGGGACACAATCGTGAAGTGGAACGAAATTTATTGGATCATTTCAACTTTTTTAACAAATAACAAACTGAAAAGTGGGGCGTGCAATATTATTCGGCCCCTTTACTTTCAGTGCAGCAAACTCACTCCAGAAGTTCAGTGAGGATCTTTGAATGATCCAATGTTGTCCTAACTGACTGATGATGATAAATAGAATGCTCCTGTGTGTAATCAAGTCTCCGTATAAATGCACCTGCTCTTTGATAGTCTCAGGGTTCTGTTTAAAGCCCAGAGAGAACCCTGAAGACAAAGGCACACACCAGGCACGTCCGAGATACTGTTGTGGAGAAGTTTAAAGCCGGATTTGGATACAAAAAGATTTCCCAAGCTTTAAACATCTCAAGGAGCACTGTGCAAGCAATTGTATTGAAATGGAAGGAGTAATGTGGTGAAATGTTGAAAGGTTCAAGGGGGCCGAATACTTTCGCAAGGCGCTGTAGCGTCTTTGATTTGTTTGCAAATTTTGCCGTGCGCTCGTTGGCTGCAGCAGGACACATGCGTTCACATTTCTTCTTTCCCGAGAAACAACACGCAGGCATTTATGTATGCACCGGTGTGTGTGACCCTTCCTGTGCATAATTCCTTCCTGCTTCCCGCAGTAGGCGGGCGTGCTGGAGCCCTCAACTAAGCCGCTTTCCACCACACAAACCAAAAGATAAGACGCCACTTGCATTATTCCTCCCGCCAGTTGGGATTAAAGCGCGCGCGCGCGCACGCGCATTGCTTGAGGATGAGTGGTCGCCGGATGGTTTGTGACAGCGAGTTGGAGCGGGCATGTTTCACGTAGGGTTGTCACAAGAACAGATACTTCCGCTACCAATTCGGTAACACGCAAAAAATACGTCGATACCTGCTTTTTTTGTGGTACCGCTAGAACCGAATATTTAACTTTTCATTCGGCGAGGGCGCTGTCGATTGTTGCCAGAACTGAAGGGGGCAGTATGGAGCAACAGTCAGCGGCGCTGAAGAAGAAGAAAAACTTGCGGTATTTCATATCAATGGCTTCAGCAAGTGGGAGTGGGAGTTCAACACGCCGGCCGGTGTTGCAGGTTAACTTGCTCCCATGTTATCTTGCTTTCCGTCTCCAGTTGCGCTCGTTAGGGTAAAGCGGATTGCGCAATCTTATATATCTACTATAAATGTATTATTTATTTATATAGATGGATTTATATAAAGGCCGGTCCGCGAAAATATTTCTGACACGTAACCGGTCCGTGGCGCAAAAAAGGTTGGGGACCACTGGTCAAAACAGCCCTTTTGTCTTTAAGAGATGGCCATGGTACCACCTGCCAGGTGGAAAATAGAACACGCATTCACGCACAGTGACTACAGAGAAGTTCCATTAGGAAGGTCTTCCTGGAGACAAAGCTTATTTTTAGATGACACAGATGCACACGCACTCAACACACTCACGCACGCGCACACTCACAGTTTCAGGGTACGCACAGCACAAAGATCAAAGCTGGTGTGTTTCTAAAAACATCAACAAGCATGAACGACACAAAATGTGGCCACGGCTCTGCTTATGAAATATTGTCTCTATCTGCGGCGAACACGTTAATGGAAACGCTCACCCAACTGAATTTAGTCCAACTTTTTCTGGCCCACTCACTCGCATGATATTCGTTCACGTGGGTGTTGTCACGGTCCGTCTTTGAGTTGCTTCGGATGTTCGTTTGTTTTCTGGCGCGCCTGTGGTCAACGTCTGTCTGGGCAAGTTATTGTGCGCACGCACCTCTTCTCGTTTGCTCATTTCCCGGTGTCCTCCTACCCTTTGTGCCTCGTCCTGGTGTTCCACGTTGAGTTGTTTGTTAGTTTGTCTGTATTTATGCTGCATCTGAGGGAAGCGGGAAGTTGGACATTTTGCTTTCCGCTTCCTCGCATCTTTTTAGCTTGTATTTTTTAACTTTTTATTCTATTGTATTTTATTTTTTTATTTTTTTGCACAGATCGGTTGGCACATTTCGTTGTACATGTGTGACAATGACAAGATCTATTCTATTCTATTCCGTTTTGGGTCATCGTCCCCTCGCATACCTGACAAGTGTACTATGTGTGCGCGTGCATGCGTGCGTGTGAGATTTGTGCTCTTGCGTGTTTGTGTGAGTGTGTGTTTTGTGCACAACCACAAGACAGGAGGCTATGTCTATCAACTGCCATTGATATGACACTGTGCAACAGTGTGCTGTCAGGCATGTATTTGCGTGCGTGTGCAGGCGCACATTTGTCTGTCAGTCCAGTGAGTCAGTCAAGTGTGCTTCAATCAGATTAAGGCTCAACATCTCGTCGTCCCTGTGATTCCAGCCTGGGGGCTTCTTGGCGATTGGCCTGCGCGCGCACACACACGCGCGCACACACACACACACACACACACACACACACACACACACACACACACACACACACACACACACACACACACACACACACACACACACACACACACACTCATGGACGGATAGGCACGCATGCACACACGATACGAGAGCCCGGCAGCGACCTGATGAGTACCCATTTTAAAAAAAACTCTTGCACACAGCTGTCCACGTGCAAAAGTGCTGATTAGCATCAAGTGTTGGCTTGGTGACCTGATTGGCAGCCACTGTAGCTGTGTGTGGAAGGAACTAAGTGAGAGTGTATGCCCGTGTATGCCCGTGTATGCGTGAGTGTGCACAGCGCTTTGATGTTGGCGCGAGCGGGTCTGGGAAGCCAAGCGGCATGAAGCCAGCTTTTGACACACTGCAGAGGCCTCTTTCCTGTGCGGCGCTTTTTCATCTATGATGGAAGCACAGCACAGCACAGCCGGTGTCCATTCTCTCGCTTCAATGTATTGAGGTGATTGGTTCATTATAATGAAATATTGGCGTATGTAATGATGTACGTATTTTTACCTTCAACGCACACGCGTGCGCACACGCACTCACACGCACACGCACACTTGTACGTGTACATACACACGCACACAAAACAAACACAGATGTAAGGTAACAAAGTATGTACACACAACCAAGCGTGAGTGCACACACAGGCAGACACATACACCAACATACTCACGCTAGCCGCTAAGTGGCACGCCTGCCGCTTAAAAAGTGTCTCGCTACGCGCGGTCAACGGCTCGCCACGGGCCTTCTCGCCTTTCCCCGCTCTCAGCCGTTGTTAGCAGATGTTAGCAGCACGCAGTCAAGCGGCGCTAATGCGAGTGTTAGCGAGGGCCGACATCCGGATGAGACGCGATGTTCATTTTTCCATTTGTATTGTTACTTCAGATCCCTCCAAAGAAAAATGAAACTATGGCAAATGAAGTCATTGGTCAGCAAAAAGTTATTTCCAGCTTTGTCTTCTTGTTATTTGTGCTAGTAGGGACTCACACACGCATGCACATATGCACGCACATGCGCACCCCCCCCCCCACACACACACATACACTCACACGCACGCACCACCCACACACACGCGCACCCACACACGCAGCCACACCCACGCCTACCCAGCCACACACACACACACACACACACACACACACACACACACACACACGTACACATGCCGCATTAGAAGGCCATAAAGAGACAAAAGGAGGATTATTTTCTTCACGCACTAAAGCGTGGATTAGTCATCTGCTCTCTTAATAGAAAACTGACCTCAATAATTCATGTACGTGTGCGTGAGCCAGTGTGCGACTCTATGCCAGTGTGTGCCTTTGAGTGCCAATTCAGTTACTTGACAAAGCCAAATTATTAGCAACGGTTGTCGCTATGTTGATCAAGCGCAAACACTAATATCATTCCATGCAGTAGACTCGGGAACGATCGCATCGAAGGACCAAAAGATTCATTTGGCAAGGAGAGATCGGTCCGTACAAAGTCCATCAAGAATCCTTGGAGCGGCTATTCCGTCTTCAAAATAAAAGCGCACTAAATGAGCCACAGCAGATACTTTGATGGAAAAAATGCAGCAAATGTGCGGATTGGCCCCCGTGACGGGCCGGTTCTGGCCCCCAGGCCATATGTTTGATACCCTGGCCTGGCGCGTGTTCCCACGTGTGACTGCGTGCGCTCGCATTCACGCAAGTGTTGTTGTTTGAATTGGTAGCCCATATGAGCCGACGTTTGCCTATTTAGCATCTTGTGCTAAGAGACAATCGTGGGGATCAACCAAAAGTTTGTGATTTTTAATTGATGATCAGAGGCTATGCTCATGAATATTCACGAGCAGAGGCGACAGCTCCTGAAAATTCAAAAGCTGAATTATTCACACACAAAGAAGGCCGTAAATTGTGCCGCCCCGCAAAGGAAGTCCTCCCGCGCTCGTCCAAAGCCAAAGTCAACTAGACCCGGCGGACTCGTAAATGCGCTAAACCGACACAAACGAGCTAGCGGCGGGCCAAAGCGTACGTGCCGCCATCACCGTAGCTGAGTCAAACGTCAGCATCGGCACGGGGGCTGCCGCATTCCGTGTTAGCGCCATGGCTCCTTCGCGGGGACCGTGGGCCCGTAACAATAGCCCGCGTTCAACTATTTCAATAGCAGCCTTCGCACCCGTATGGAAGGAGCCTGGCTACAGATTGTCCCCGTTTTATTTGAGAAATCACCTAACTTGTCCCAGCCGTAGCACCCAACAATGACAATGAAGCTCAGAGTGCACGCGGGTCGGGCGGCATACGCATACGCATACGCAGCAGCAGAAGCGGCGTATAGAGTCCCGTATCCTGCAAACGGCGCTAACGACAGCAATATGAAACGTCAGAGCAACGGATGTTGTCAGCTTTTTCCCGACATGTTTTTTCGCTAAGGCCGGCTGGCGTGTTTGAACGAGGTCACCCGGCGTCGGCCTTGCCTTCAATCGGATGATTTCGAGAAAAATCCCATTTTCCCGCCCACGGCGCCGCTCATCGTGGATTAGGGCCAGGATAAACACACACGTACACACACATGCGACACGATGGCATCTCGTTGGTGTGCAGATGCGGCCGAGCTCGACCGTGCAAAGAGGAAGGATCGAGAAAGTGAAAAGACAAGCTAAAGGCTCCAAATAACTTGACCCGGAGCTATTTTTTTTTTTCTATTTTTTTTCCAAATCTGACCCAAGCGGCTTTCATACATATCAGATTTTCAGTCTGAATGGCCATGTCGCATTCCACACTTTTGGCTGTGGATCATCACTCCAAGCTCTCATCGACACAAATTCAAGACACAAGGATGGTTTTAGAGGATCATCTCAAAAGCCTGTCAGGCGTTTGTCGTCCTTGGTCGGGAAGGTGCAAAATCTGGACCAAAATGGAGGCATTGTCTCGACGGGTGTGCCGGCAGCCATTAGCCGCTAAAGCAATATAGGGGAGGCGGAAACCGCAATCGTTCAAATATGGCTGGAGCAAACGAGGAAAGCACAAAGGAGAGAAAGAGTATTTAAAGAAGGAAGGAAGCAAGCAAGGAAGGAAGGAAGGAAGGCAGGAAGGAAACAGAGGGGCTTTAATGTAGGAAGGAAGGAAGGAAGGAAGGAAGGAAGGAAGGAAGGAAGGAAGGAAGGAAGGAAGGAAGGAAGGAGTTTTATAGTTGCAATTGGAATCGCATTATGAAGAGAACATTGTGGTTGAGAACATGTGACTTCCTCCGTGCTGTTCCATTGCCAAATCCAAGGCCGCCCCCCCCACACACACACACTCACCCCCCTTTGCCTCCTCCCCTGGGGCTTCTCATACTCGCCCTGATGTATAATAGATGAGGCGGTACAAGCACACACGCACGCGCGCGCATTCCTGCACGGTGGGAGGGGGAGGCGGCTTGGGAGGCGGCTTGGGAGGCGGGGTGGGGGGATATCAGTGCATGTATCGCTGCACATGCGCGCGCGCAGGGGATAATGGCAGCGTGTAATCAGATTACGACGATGATTCACTTCCCGCCAATTGAGGAAGAGATCAAAGGCTGCGTCCTTGTACGCTGCCAATCATTCAATCAATCAAAGCAATAAAATAAAAGCTTACCGTCAGCCGCTTTGTGAGGATGTCGAAAGGACACGGCTGGGGAGTGGTGCTTGTTTGTGCGCGTGGGGGGGGTCCTTGGTTCTAGACGGTCAGTTGTGGGGTGGGTGGGGGTGAGAGGGGAGGAGGGGCCGCGTCGTGCAGCGCCGCGCCGCGTCGCGTCGCGTCGCGCCGTGCCGTCCTGTCAATCAAGCATCTGAACAAGTAAATCCCATTGCAGATTGTGGAAAGCCTGCAGATCATGCACGTGCTCGCCTGCCTCCATCCAGGCGGGCGGGGTCCCGGTTCCGCTCGGCACCGATCGATAACACGTGATAACGCAAAAGGAGCCAATAATCACGTCTACTCTCTTCCTGGCGCCTCCGCAGTGCGCACGCCGAGCCTTCCGTCAGCTCGCGCGTGCTCTTCTCATCCCGCCAGAAAACGCTCCTCGTCTCCTCCGAGCATCTCCCAAATCTTCCTGGCTGCCTTCCTTCCTACGCTCCTATCTCCCTTCCTTCCCTGCAAAGAGCAGCCACGCCAAGTGGGAGGCTCTCGTGGGCGCGCACGCACAGTGCACGAGCGAGGCGAGAACGCGCAGAAGCGAGCGAGCGAGCAATAGAAGAGGATTGGAACAGAAGGACAAGCCCTGCCCTCCGCCCACCGTCCATCTGTCAATCACTCCACGAGCACACGTCTGTCGCGTGGCCCTCCGGGGACAGGAGCGAAGGAGCCGCTTGAGAGCACGGATGCAAAGTTTCCATTTCAATGGCAATGAGAGAACATGACCAGCATTCATTCAAACTTGATTTGAAGGGGACCGCTTGCGTTGCACGGAGCAGAACCAGCTTCAAGCTGATTTGCATCTGCAGTACAATCCATGCACGGCAGAAGCAGCGACAGCAAAAGCCCAGAGGTCGCAATGCAGCCAGTCAAACGTGAAAGCATCCTTGTGTGCGTGCGTGTCCAACAATTCTTAGAAACCGTTGGCAAATATTCACAGCAATTTTAAATCTCAAGAGGGCAAGGAAAAAGTCCAAGAGGCAAGAGAAGGGATTGCAGATGGGAGGATCTCTTTTCCGGGTCATCCGGCCTACAACGTGTTTAACACACAATGTCACAAAAAACAATATGAAATAAAGTCGTGCAGGTACGTATACACTCTCAGTCTTCACGGCAGCGCCTGCGAGGAGATGGTTCACCTCGCATCATGTGTGTGTGTGTGTGAGAGAGAGAGAGAGAGAGAGTCCAAAACAGACAAGAAACGAAAGATTAAGGCTAACCTAATGCTAACTTCTTGCTAGCTAGCTTCATAATAACTTGTTATTTTTAAGATAACTTGGATGTTCACACTGCATGTGGTTTGAGTTTTGCTATTTTTAAGCTAACTTGGATAAGTTCCACACTGCATGTGGACTGAGTTTTGTGCCCTACTGTACATTGTTTTTCAGACGCTGGCCATGGGATGGATGGTTTGAAGAGCAAGCTAGAATGCAACACGGTAGCTACGGGTTGATTGCCAACCTTTGGATCATATTGCTTTGCTTTCGGGCAGTTCTTTCCGGGACTCGGTAAGTAACTTTTGTGCTGAAATAGTGTTGTTTTGTCATGTTTCGTGTATTTTGAGCTCATATTTTGTCTTTTAAATGCGTCATGCGCCGCATACGGACCCCGTACGGGCCGCGTACGGGCTGCGCACGGACCGCGTACGGGCTGCGCACGGACCGCGTACGGGCTGCGCACGGACTGAGTACGGACCGTGTAAGGACCGCGTACGGACCGCGAACCGACCGCGTACGGACCACGTACGGATCATGCAAGGTAAAGCTTTTGCTGCACCGTATTTGCATTGTTTTTGGTGCTTTTATGTGTCGCTTGAGAGAAAATGAGACAAATTGCTTCAGAACGCGATGCCTTCGCCTCTCAACGCTCCTTCTGGAACAAACGAGCGTTGAGATCCGGGGTTCTGCTGTATCTGTGTTGGTGTGTGAGTGTATGTGTGAGGTTACCTTTGAGATAGCAATTTAACAGCTGAGTACACAAGTACACACACACACACACACACACACACACACACACACAAGCACGGCTTACTACACACCAGGGAGCTGAGACAGCATCATAGAAAAAAGCCTGATCCAAAGAGAAAACTAAGGATTGTTCACAACCATGTGTATGTGTGCATCTGTGTGTGTGTGTGCAAGTGTATGTAAAAGGCACACCTTGTCAATTTAACATTATCAGACGACTGATAGCTCTAATTCTCTTGCCACGCACGCACGCACACACTGTGTCTGTGACAGCAGAGGTGACTTTTGAGGAAATGCTGCGGTAGGAGAGGAACTAGGAAGATGAATAAAACACAGTTAAGGGGATGAAGACTACTTATCATCATGATGGGTGACAGATGATTGAGAGCTGTCAGTCATCATGATGAAAAAAGTTCAACAGAGCAGCTGACATGTTCACGTCCAACGTCATCAGCTCGACTTTCAGTGAGTACGCTCCAAATACTCGGCTTTGGGTTTGACGTGCTGGGGATACAAATGCTGCGCCGCGCACACACAGAATAGGCACCTGTGTGTGGGGCTCTATCAAAAAACAAGGAATTGATGTTATCTCCCAAACACACACACACACACACACGTGCATGAGGCGGCGGTGATGAAACCAAGATTGAGGACAGCCATGTAGATGAGGAGGAGGAAGGTGAAGAGAAGGATGAAGGCTAGCAAATGCAAATGTGTTTGCACGGCACGGGGGTGTGCGACATGAGGAGACACGCCGTGTGTGTGTGTGCGTGCGCATGTGTTTGCGTGTTCCCATCTGGCGCGGCGCCGTTCTATTGAGGATTCCCACTATCTGGGTCTCCCGCAGTGAATGTTAAACAGCGATGAGGAGGAACAGGAAGTGCTCTTCCCCTTACGTAAGATCCCAGCGGACGTCCTCACGTTTCGCACGCATTTGGTTCATTCCGACAGGCGCCGGCCGACATTGTGGGGGAATCTGGGGCGGCTGAGCTTCACTCTCTTGCAAATTCCCCCAAATTGGAGCCTCCTGATCTTCATCACTACTTCAAGCACCTCCTAGCCTCCGAGCTGCTTTTTCGACAGCAAACTGCAAATAAGGCTCTCTCTCGCACACATGATAAAAAGCACCAAAGTGAGTCAATGTTGGATGTGATGAGGATGAAGATGAGGGGGCGGGCACTGCTGCTCAGATGACTCACTAAGGGAGACCATCATGACGAGGAGGAGGAGGAAGATGATGAGGACAAACAAGATGAAGATGATGACCCCAACTGTCCGTGCGGCACTCGGTTGACCTCAGCTGACCTCTGGTGCTTCAATGTCATTGGCTGATGTGGACACTCCCCAACATTGGAACTCTGACCTTGCCGGCGTGCCTTCTGTGTTTGTTTTTTTGTTTTCATTTTGAAAGGTGATAATTGATGCAAATGAGCTCGACAAAGAGACATCAAAGGCAGTGGAAGAAGCCTGTTTGGACAAGATAAAAGCAGAAAACACTAGCCGTCGTCATTGGGAGGAGCTGCTTGGAACACAGGACCAACCCCAGGTAGGAGGGTTATAGCCTCCCAGTTGATGTACACCTGACAAATATTGTTGTCAAAGGTTAGTGCCAAAGGTTCATAGAAAATACGTACATTTGCACGTAGCCTACAGTGTGCTCAGGTTCCCTTTGGAGTACCCCACGTTCATTTCAACATCACACGGAATGAAATCTGCTTTCTTTTCTGATTTCCAGGTCTTGCGTCTGCACTCCGGTGGATCCCCCCCTTTCAGCACAGCTGCTCGCTTTATTGAGAGTCTTTTGCGTGACAGAGGACAAGACCTACAGCGTACAGGAACATCTTGACAATGGCGTATCCACTACCAACTACTCACGACATTCGGCGAACATGACGGGAGCCGGTAAAGGAAAGAAGTGTATCGAAAGAGACCACGGCCGGATTGAGGCGCGCACAGACAAACACACTGTTCAGAGCTGTCAACCCCCAACTCTTCATCAAGCGCGTAAGAGACGCATAAGCCCTGCCCGATATTGTACGAACATTTATTTTCTATTTGAGACAGTCTGAATAGGAGCCGCACCAAAGGAAAAAAATCAAGTCCGCTTTTAGTCTGGACCAAACAAGCGGAATAAAGGATTTTTCTGGTCTGAATAAACCTTGAGATAAGATATCCTTGTCAGATAACATTGGAAATTAATATTCAGTTATATACGTACATACAGACAAGGGAGCAAAATCAAAAGCTGACGGATCTGCCAAAACAATATCTGATCTTTTGCGGTTCATCCTCAAAGTTATCAAGAGTTATGGAGCAGCCCCAAGTCAAACGAAAGGTTTCTGCTGTGTGGGACCATGGGATGTACTAAAATGTCAATTCAATGTTTTTTAGATAACCTTTGGCAACATCTGGACATTGAAGTGGTGAGACAAAGCAAAAGTGCTACCCTGTCGATGCCATCCAGGAGGTTCAAAGATATCTGGCAGAGGGCAATATTGCCACGTCCCGGGATCCAATCAGATACTGGGACAATCAAAAGACCCATTACCCAAACCTCTTCCGGCTTGCGTTGCAATTTCTGTGCCGTGTGAGTGGGTGTTTTCAACGGCTGGAGAAATTGTGTCCAAAAAGCGCAACAGGCTCAATTTGAAGACGTTGGAAAAACTTCGTGTTTTGAATAAAAACTTGTGAAAAACAAATACCAGTGCACAAGCACCCTCCTTCACAACACGTTCACTTTGATTTTCATGCTATGATACATGTTCACATTATTTATTTTTACTCAAAACAATAAGTTCTGGCAGTGAAGTGCAGATGAGAAAAAAAAAAGAAAGCTAAGAACGGCGTCGAACCTGCGTCATCATGCACGTGAGGCGGACGTAAAACAGCGCTTTTGGTCCGGCCCAAACAAGCGGACTAAAACACTTTTGTAGTCTGAATAAACCCTGAGATAAGATTTCCTTAATAAGATAACAATAAAAATAATATTAAGGTATATACATACAGACAAGAGAGAAAGTGAGTGTGCGGTTACGTTGATTAAAAAAGAAAAACTTTATTCAACTCTAATTTGAACTTTGCCGTTTAAGATAAGCGGGTATTACGTCGCAGTCATGTGCCGCGGAAATGACGTCAGTGGGCGGAACTTCCGCCAAAATTCAAATCCGTGGGCGCGGCTTTCAACAATGGCAGCGAACGAGACACAGCGGATAGTAACACGACGACTAACAAGCGAAATATTTTTATTTTCTGCTTGGAACTGGACCGTCGAGAGCGTACACGGTAAATACAACTCATTGTTTTTAAAAAGAAGTACTTTTGTAGCCCCGAAAAGCGAGTGAGTGTGGCGGGCGTCGAGCTCGGCGTCTGCTGCCAGCCACAAACGCCGAATTTCGACGATTCTTCCTGGTCAACGGTTATAAATGATTGCGTTGATTTAAAAAGAAAAACTTTATTTAACTCTACTTTTAACTTTGCTGTTTTAGATAAGCGGGTATTACGCGGAAATGACGTCAGTAGGCGTGGCTTCCGCCAAAATTCAAATCCGTGGCCGCGGATGGCTGCGAATGGACGCGAGCGAGATAGCGGATACAAACACGACGATTCTCAACAGAAATATCTTTATTTTCTGCTTGCAACTGGACCGTCTAGAGCGTACACGGTAAATACAACTCATTGTTTTTAAAAAGAAGTACTTTTGTAGCCCCGAAAAGCGAGTGAGTGTGGCGGGCGTCGAGCTCGGCGTCTGCTGCCAGCCACAAACGCCGAATTTCGACGATTCTTCCTGGTCAACGGTTATAAATGATTGCGTTGATTTAAAAAGAAAAACTTTATTTAACTCTACTTTTAACTTTGCTGTTTTAGATAAGCGGGTATTACGCGGAAATGACGTCAGTAGGCGTGGCTTCCGCCAAAATTCAAATCCGTGGCCGCGGAAGGCTGCGAATGGACGCGAGCGAGATAGCGGATACAAACACGACGATTCTCAACAGAAATATCTTTATTTTCTGCTTGCAACTGGACCGTCTAGAGCGTACACGGTAAATACAACTCATTGTTTTTAAAAAGAAGTACTTTTGTAGCCCCGAAAAGCGAGTGAGTGTGGCGGGCGTTGAGCTCGGCGTCTGCTGCCAGCCACAAACGCCGAATTTCGACGATTCTTCCTGGTCAACGGTTATAAATGATTGCGTTGATTTAAAAAGAAAAACTTTATTTAACTCTACTTTTAACTTTGCCGTTTTAAATAAGCGGGTATTACGCGGAAATTACGTCAGTAGGCGGGGCTTCCGCCAAAATTCAAATCCGTGGCCGCGGATGGCTGCGAATGGACGCGAGCGAGATAGCGGATACAAACACGACGATTAGCAACAGAAATATCTTTATTTTCTGCTCGCAACTGGACCGTCTAGAGCGTATACGGTAAATACAACTCATTGTGTTTAAAGAGACTTACTTTTGTGTAGTTTGACTAAAGTTGTCGATGTAGGTAGCGTTCACTGTGCAATAGCAATGTTTAGCTGAGTCGCGGAAACAAAGACTACGATTATCAACAGAAATATCTTTATTTTCTGCTTGCAACTGGACCGTCTAGGGCTTCACGGTAAATAAAACTCATTGTTTTTAAAAATAAGTACTATTGTAGTCTCGAAAAAGCGAGTGAGTGGGGGGGCCGTCGTCGAATTCGGCGTCTGCTGTCAGCCATAGACGCCGAATTTCGACGATTCTCCCTGGTCAACGGTTGTAAATTATTGCGTTGATTAAAAATAAAACTTTATTTAATTCTACTTTTAACTTTGCCGTTTTAGATAAACGGGTATTACATCGCAGTAATGTGCCGTCGAAATGAATAGGGGAAACTCCCGCCAAGATTCAAATCCGTGGGCGCGAAATGGCCGTTAGCGCGACAGCGGATACAAACACGACGTAGTCGCGTTGCCTTATATCTTTGAATGTCTTGAGGGTAAATGTTAATGTTTAATTTCATTCCTTTAGGTTACATGGTGTTTGTTGGCTGTATGTTTTCCACTGTAAGAAGAATGAATATACACATCAGGTGGAGGCTCGCATTTTTGACCAGGCGCTACAATGGTGAGTAGCCCTTCCTTCCTCCATTTATGTTAAACACCTCCTATTTCATGTCTAACAGTAATTGATTTAACACATAACTGTAAGTAAATTGTGTGTGGGCACTGTCAATTTAATATGTGTGATTATACTGCCTAATCTGTCACTGAGTATATTGTTGCAAAGTAATATAAGAAATAATCCAAAATTGTAATTCAGAATAGTTTTCAAAAGACGACCATTAGAATTATATACAAATGTGATTACCCTGAACAGAAGTAATTTCTTAAATCACAAATTCTTCTATTCAAAGATTTGGTCAGACTGCTCAAATGATGCCTAACAGTAATTAATGTAACACATAACCATAAGTAAATTGAGTGTGGGCACTCTTAAATTAACAAGTGATTATATTGCCTAATCTCTTACCGAGTATGTTGTTGCAAAGTAATATAAGAAAAGATCCAAAGTAGTAATCTAGTGTTTAATATGTCCTATCAGGGCTCAAGTCAAAATTTGGCACCACCATGTGGTGAAATTTGGAATTGCATCACATCCAATTTTGCCTGGGAACAAACAGATTAAATAAGTCGTAGTCTTAAATAAGACACCCCTTCTCAAACAAGTAAACTCTGCCCATTTTGCGCAGTAGATGTTCTGTTAATACCTAGTATTTAAACAAAGTCATAATTTAAAATACTTTCAACATTCATTCATCCATTAAACCACCGTTAGTCCACTCGCTCTTATTACCAACTCCTATCAATTTAACTAAGCGTTTAATACGTCCTATCAGGTCTCAAGTCAAGATTTGGCACCATACTTTTTTGAAATTTGCAATTGCAGCAAATCCAATTTTGCCAGGGAAGAAAAATAGTCTTACATGTTGCCATTAAATAAATTAAATAAATCTTGCTTGTTCCCACTCCTTTTGAAAAAAGTAGTTTAAAACGAGGGCCCCTCCCTCAACCTTTAACCCGAACGAGCCCTAAGCCCGCACGTCACATTGTGTTGCATCTGCGAATGTTGCTTGAAGCCAAATGTTAAAGTTTTCTTTCATTCCATTAGGTTTCACGGTGTTGGTCGGCTGTACGTTTTCCACCGTCAGAAGAATGAAAATACAAATCAGTTGGAGGCTCGCATCATTGACCAGTCGCTACAATGGTGAGTACCCATTTCTTCCTCCATTTATGTTAAACACCTCCTATTTTATGTTTAACAGTAATTGATTTAACACATAACCATAAGTAAATTGAGTGTGGGCACGCTCAAGTTAACATATGCGATTATACTGCCTAATCTCTCACCGAGTATATTGTTGCAAAGTAATATAAGAAAAGATCCAAAGTTGTAATTCAGAATAGTTTTCAAAAGAAGGCCATTAGAATTATATACAAATGTGATTACCCTAAACTTAAAAACAAACTATTTGTTAAATCACAAAGTCTTCAATTCAAAGATTTGGTTAGATTATCACACTCCTCAAAGTGAAGCAAAAGTGTTTACCTAAAAAATATTCAAAAGCATATTCAAACTATGTCTAATTCAGAACATTCATGTTGCCCCCCTCGGTATTATTATCATTTTTTATCACTTCAACTAAGTGTTTAATATGTCCTATCAGGTCTCAAGTCAAAATTTGGCACCATCATGTGGTGTAATTTGGAATTGCAGCACATCCAATTTTGCCTGGGAATAAACAGATTAAATAAGTCTTACTTCTTGCCAATCCTTCCCAATTTTGTCAGGGAACAAAAATAGATTAAATAAACTAAATAAGTTTTACTTCTTCCCATTAAATGAGTTTAATACGTCCTATCAGGTCTCAAGTCAAGATTTGGCACCGTACTTTGTTGAAATTTGCAATTGCAGCAAATCCTATTTTGCCTGGGAACCAAAATAGATGAAACAAATAAATTAAGCCATTAAATAAATTAAATAAGTCTTGCTTGTTCGCACTCCTTTTCGAAAAAGTAGTTTAAAACAAGGGCCCTTCCCTCAACCTTTAACCCTAACGAGCCCTCACCCCGCACGTCACATTGTGTTGTATCAGCGAATGTTGGTTGAGGCCAAATGTTAAAGTTTTCTTTCATTCCTTTAGGTTCCTCGGTGTTGGTTGGCTGTACGTTTCCCAACGTCAGGAGAATGAATATACAAATCAGTTGGAGGCTCGCATCATTGACCAGGAGCCACAATGGTGAGTACCCATTTCTTCCTCCATTTATGTTAAACCTCCTATTTCATGTTTAACAGTAGTTGATTTAACACTTAAGCATAAGTAAATTGAGTGTGGGCACTCTCAAGTTAACATATGCGATTATACTGCCTAATCTGTCACCGAGTATATTGTTGCAAAGTAATATGAGAAAAGATCCAAAGTTGTAATTCAGAATAGTTTTCAAAAGACGACCATTAGAATTATATACAAATCTGATTACCCTGAACATAAATAATTTCTTAAATCACAAATTCTTCTATTCAAAGATTTGGTCAGACTGCTCAAATGATGCCTAACAGTAATTAATGTAACACATAACCATAAGTAAATTGAGTGTGGGCACTCTTAAGTTAACAAGTGATTATACTGCCTAATCTCTTACCGAGTATGTTGTTGCAAAGTAATATAAGAAAAGATCCAAAGTAGTAATCCAGTGTTTAATATGTCCTATTAGGGCTCAAGTCAAAATTTGGCACCCTCATGTGGTGAAATTTGGAATTGCATCACATCCAATTTTGCCTGGGAACAAACAGATTAAATAAGTCGTAGTCTTAAATAAGCCACCCCTTCTCAAACAAGTAAACTCTGCCCATTTTGCGCAGTAGATGTTCTGTTAAAACCTAGTATTTAAACAAAGTCATAATTTAAATTACTTTCAACATTCATTCATCCATTAAACCACCACTAGTCCACTCGCTCTTATTACCAACTCCTATCTATGTAACTAAGCGTTTAATACGTCCTATCAGGTCTCAAGTCAAGATTTGGCACTGTACTTTGTTGAAATTGGCAATTGCAGCAAATCCAATTTTGCCAGGGAAGAAAAATAGTCTTACATGTTCCCATTAAATAAATTAAATAAGTCTTGCTTGTTCCCACTCCTTTTGAAAAAAGTAGTTTAAAACGAGGGCCCCTCCCTCAACCTTTAACCCGAACGAGCCCTAAGCCCGCACGTCACATTGTGTTGCATCTGCGAATGTTGCTTGAAGCCAAATGTTAAAGTTTTCTTTCATTCCTTTAGGTTCCACGGTGTTGGTTGGCTGTATGTTTTCCACTGTAAGAAGGATAAAAGTCCAACGGTTTGATGTTGGCGAAGACGTCTCCGGTGAGTCCTTCCTTCCTTTTTATTCATGGGAAGTCACAGACAACAATAGATAAAGTAACACAATGTTAGAGGTAACTACATTTGTCTTAAATTGGATAGATTACTTCTTTCCACACCATTTCAAACAAGTAAACTGGCCATTTTGTGTTTATACCTAGTATTTATACAGTCATAATTTAAATGAACAAATAAGATTCATTCACTCACCCACTCATTCATTCATTCATTCATTCATTCATTCATTCATTCATTCATTCATTCATTCATTCATTCATTCATTCAGAAGATCCAAAATTGTGTGTGCTGTGTAATTCAGAATAGATCTCATGTTACTCCACTTGCTCATATGACCAACTTCTATCAAATTAGCTATTAATACGTCCCATCAGGTCTCAAGTCAATATTTGGGACCGTAATTTGTCGAAATTTGCAATTGCAGCAAATCCAATTTTGCCTCGGAACAAACATATATTAAACAAACTAAATAAGTCTTCTTCTCATTTAAATAAATGAAATAAGTCTTTTCTTCCTAGTCCTTTTTAAACAAGTAAACTGGCCATTTTTTGCAGTCGTGTTTGTGTTCATACTTAATATTTATCCAAAATCATAATTGAAATGACTTCATTCATTCATTTTTGAAATTTTGAATTCCACCAAATCCATTTTTCCCATTAAATAAATAAGTTTTACTTCTTCCGTTTAAATAAATGAAATAAGTCTTTCCTTCCTAGTCCTTTTTAAACAAGTAAACTGGCCATTTTTTGCAGTCGTGTTTGTGTTCATACTTAATATTTATCCAAAATCATAATTGAAATGACTTCATTCATTCATTTTTGAAATTTTGAATTCCACCAAATCCATTTTCCCATTAAATAAATAAGTTTTACTTCTTCCCATTTAAATAAATGAAAAGTCTTTTCTTCCTAGTCCTTTTTAAACAAGTAAACTGGCCATTTTTTGCAGTCATGTTTGTGTTCATACTTAATATTTATCCAAAATCATAATTGAAATGACTTCATTCATTCATTTTTGAAATTTTGAATTCCACCAAATCCATTTTTCCCATTAAATAAATAAGTTTTACTTCTTCCGTTTAAATAAATGAAATAAGTCTTTCCTTCCTAGTCCATTTTAAACAAGTAAACTGGCCATTTTTTGCAGTCGTGTTTGTGTTCATACTTAATATTTATCCAAAATCATAATTGAAATGACTTCATTCATTCATTTTTGAAATTTTGAATTCCACCAAATCCATTTTTCCCATTAAATAAGTTTGACTTCTTCCGTTTAAATAAATGAAATAAGTCTTACTTCCCACTCTTTTTCAAACAAGTAAACTGCCCATTTTGTGTAGTATATTTTCTGTTTATACCTAGTATTTTATACAAAATCATACTTAAATTTTGTGTAGTATATTTTCTGTTTATACCTAGTATTTATACAAAATCATAATGAAAATGATTTAATTAACAATTAAGTTAATGAACTTATTCAAAAGAGTCTTTAATATGTCCTATTAAGTATAATAAGATTTGTCACCATCCTTAGGTATAATTTGGATTTGCAGCAAATCAAATAGACAAACGCATTGGCCAAGTTATTTTATAAAAGCATGTGGGGTGATGTGATGTCTTTTGTGGGATGATGTTTTGCATTTGTGATGTCATACTCTGATTTTTATGATGTCATATTTTTGGTTCGTTAGGCTAGGTGCTAGAAGCTAGGTGCTAGAGGCTAGGTGCTAGAGGCTAAGGTCTAGGTGCTAAGGTCTAGGTGCTAGAGGCTAGAGGTTAGGTGCTAGAAGCTAGGTGCTAGTGGCTAATGTGGTTAGCTGCTAAGGTCTAATATGGTTTGGTGCTAAAGTCTAATGTGGTTTGGTGCTTAGGTCTAATGTGGTTTGGTGCTAAGGTCTGATGTGGTTTGGTGTTAAGGTCTAATGTGGTTTGGTGTTAAGGTCTAATGTGGTTTGGTGTTAATGTCTAATGTGGTTTGGTGCTAAGGTCTAATGTGGTTTGGTGCTGAGGTCTAATGTGGTTGGGTGCTAAGGTCGAATTGTGCTAGGTGCTTAAGGTTTAATTGTTCTAGGTGCTAATGGTCTATGTGCTATGTGCTCATGGTTTAATGTGCTATGTGCTCATGGCCTAATGTGCTATGTGCTCATGGCCTAATGTGCTATGTGTTCATGGTTGAATGTGCTATGTGCTCATGGCCTAATGTGCTATGTGCTCATGGCCTAATGTGCTATGTGCTCATGGTTTAATGTGCTATGTGCTCATGGCCTAATGTGCTATGTGCTCATAATTTGATGTGCTATGTGCTCATGGCCTAATGTGCTATGTGCTCATGGTCTAATGTGCTATGGACTAATGTGCTATGGTCTAATGTGCTATGTGCTCATGGCCTAATGTGCTATGTGCTCATGGTATAATGTGCTATGGTCTAATGTGCTATGTGCTAATGGTTTAATGTGCTATGTGTCAATGGTTTAATGGGCTAATGTGTTAATGGTCTTATGTTCTAATGGTCTAATGTGCTAATGGTCTAATGGTCTAATGGTCTAATGTGCTAATGGTCTAATGTGCTAATAGTCTAATGTGCTAATGGTCTAATGTGCTAATGGTCTAATGTGCTAATGGTCTAATGTGCTAATGGTCTAATGTGCTAATGGTCTAATGTGCTATGTGCTATTGGTGTAATGTGCTATTGGTGTAATGTGCTATTGGTGTAATGTGCTATTGGTGTAATGTGCTATTGGTGTAATGTGCTATTGGTGTAATGTGCTATTGGTGTAATGTGCTATTGGTGTAATGTGCTATTGGTCTTATGTGCTATTGGTCTTATGTGCTATTGGTCTTATGTGCTATTGGTCTTATGTGCTATTGGTCTTATGTGCTATTGGTCTTATGTGCTATTGGTCTTATGTGCTATTGGTCTTATGTGCTATTGGTCTTATGTGCTATTGGTCTTATGTGCTATTGGTCTTATGTGCTATTGGTCTTATGTGCTATTGGTCTTATGTGCTATTGGTCTTATGTGCTATTGGTCTTATGTGCTATTGGTCTTATGTGCTATTGGTCTTATGTGCTATTGGTCTTATGTGCTATTGGTCTTATGTGCTATTGGTCTTATGTGCTATTGGTCTTATGTGCTATTGGTCTTATGTGCTATTGGTCTTATGTGCTATTGGTCTTATGTGCTATTGGTCTTATGTGCTATTGGTCTTATGTGCTATTGGTCTTATGTGCTATTGGTCTTATGGTCTATGTGCTATGTGCTCATGGTTTAATGTGCTATGTGCTATTGGTTTAATGTGCTATGTGCTCATGGCCTAATGTGCTATGTGCTATGTGCTATTGGTTTAATGTGCTATGTTCTCATGGCCTAATGTGCTATGTGTTCATGGTTGAATGTGCTTAGGGTTTAATGTGCTTAGGAATTAATGTGCTTAGTGCTTAGGGTTTAACTATCTTAGGGTTTAATTTGATTAGGTCTTTATGTGCTTTGTGCTTAAGGTTTTATGTGCTTTGTGCTTAAGTTTTTATGTGCTTAAGGTTTTATGTGCTTAAGGTTTGATGTGCTCTGTGCTTAAGGTTTGATGTGCTTTGTTAAGGTTTGATGTGCTCTGTGCTTAAGGTTTTATGTGCTTTGTGCTTAAGGTTTTATGTGCTGGTTAGGGTTCTTGTTGCTCTTGCTGTGCTTAGGGTTAGACTTGCTGTGATTAGGTTTAGGCTTGCTCTTGCTGTGCTTAAGGTTGTTGTTAGGGTTTGTTAGGGTTAGGTTTCGTGTTAGTGTTTGTTAGGGTTAGGTGTCTTGTTAGGTTTCTTGTTAGGGTTAAGAAAAGGTTTCTTGTTAGGTTTAGGTTTCTTGTTAGGTTTAGGTTTCTTGTTAGGGTTAGGTTTCATGTAAGGGTTAGGTTTCATGTAAGGTATAGGTTTCTTGTTAGGGTTAGGGTTTGTGTTAGGCTCAGGCTGGCTTTTGCTGTGCTGAGGCTTAGGGTTAGGCTTGCTCTTGCTGTGGTTAGGGTTAGGGTTAGGGTTAGGGTTTGTGTTAGGCTCAGGCTGGCTTTTGCTGTGCTGAGGCTTAGGGTTAGGCTTGCTCTTGCTGTGGTTAGGGTTAGGGTTAGGGTTTGTGTTAGGCTCAGGCTGGCTTTTGCTGTGCTGAGGCTTAGGGTTAGGCTTGCTCTTGCTGTGGTTAGGGTTAGGGTTAGGGTTTGTGTTAGGCTCAGGCTGGCTTTTGCTGTGCTGAGGCTTAGGGTTAGGCTTGCTCTTGCTGTGGTTAGGGTTAGGGTTAGGGTTAGGGTTTGTGTTAGGCTCAGGCTGGCTTTTGCTGTGCTGAGGCTTAGGGTTAGGCTTGCTCTTGCTGTGGTTAGGGTTAGGGTTAGGGTTAGGGTTAGGCTCAGGCTGGCTTTTGCTGTGCTGAGGCTTAGGGTTAGGCTTGCTCTTGCTGTGGTTAGGGTTAGGGTTAGGGTTTGTGTTAGGCTCAGGCTGGCTTTTGCTGTGCTGAGGCTTAGGGTTAGGCTTGCTCTTGCTGTGGTTAGGGTTAGGGTTAGGGTTAGGGTTTGTGTTAGGCTCAGGCTGGCTTTTGCTGTGCTGAGGCTTAGGGTTAGGCTTGCTCTTGCTGTGGTTAGGGTTAGGGTTAGGGTTAGGGTTTGTGTTAGGCTCAGGCTGGCTTTTGCTGTGCTGAGGCTTAGGGTTAGGCTTGCTCTTGCTGTGGTTAGGGTTAGGGTTAGGGTTAGGGTTTGTGTTAGGCTCAGGCTGGCTTTTGCTGTGCTGAGGCTTAGGGTTAGGCTTGCTCTTGCTGTGGTTAGGGTTAGGGTTAGGGTTAGGGTTTGTGTTAGGCTCAGGCTGGCTTTTGCTGTGCTGAGGCTTAGGGTTAGGCTTGCTCTTGCTGTGGTTAGGGTTAGGGTTAGGGTTAGGGTTTGTGTTAGGCTCAGGCTGGCTTTTGCTGTGCTGAGGCTTAGGGTTAGGCTTGCTCTTGCTGTGGTTAGGGTTAGGGTTAGGGTTAGGGTTTGTGTTAGGCTCAGGCTGGCTTTTGCTGTGCTGAGGCTTAGGGTTAGGCTTGCTCTTGCTGTGGTTAGGGTTAGGGTTAGGGTTAGGGTTTGTGTTAGGCTCAGGCTGGCTTTTGCTGTGCTGAGGCTTAGGGTTAGGCTTGCTCTTGCTGTGGTTAGGGTTAGGGTTAGGGTTAGGGTTTGTGTTAGGCTCAGGCTGGCTTTTGCTGTGCTGAGGCTTAGGGTTAGGCTTGCTCTTGCTGTGGTTAGGGTTAGGGTTAGGGTTAGGGTTTGTGTTAGGCTCAGGCTGGCTTTTGCTGTGCTGAGGCTTAGGGTTAGGCTTGCTCTTGCTGTGGTTAGGGTTAGGGTTAGGGTTAGGGTTTGTGTTAGGCTCAGGCTGGCTTTTGCTGTGCTGAGGCTTAGGGTTAGGCTTGCTCTTGCTGTGGTTAGGGTTAGGGTTAGGGTTTGTGTTAGGCTCAGGCTGGCTTTTGCTGTGCTGAGGCTTAGGGTTAGGCTTGCTCTTGCTGTGGTTAGGGTTAGGGTTAGGGTTAGGGTTTGTGTTAGGCTCAGGCTGGCTTTTGCTGTGCTGAGGCTTAGGGTTAGGCTTGCTCTTGCTGTGGTTAGGGTTAGGGTTAGGGTTAGGGTTTGTGTTAGGCTCAGGCTGGCTTTTGCTGTGCTGAGGCTTAGGGTTAGGCTTGCTCTTGCTGTGGTTAGGGTTAGGGTTAGGGTTAGGGTTTGTGTTAGGCTCAGGCTGGCTTTTGCTGTGCTGAGGCTTAGGGTTAGGCTTGCTCTTGCTGTGGTTAGGGTTAGGGTTAGGGTTAGGGTTTGTGTTAGGCTCAGGCTGGCTTTTGCTGTGCTGAGGCTTAGGGTTAGGCTTGCTCTTGCTGTGGTTAGGGTTAGGGTTAGGGTTAGGGTTTGTGTTAGGCTCAGGCTGGCTTTTGCTGTGCTGAGGCTTAGGGTTAGGCTTGCTCTTGCTGTGGTTAGGGTTAGGGTTAGGGTTAGGGTTTGTGTTAGGCTCAGGCTGGCTTTTGCTGTGCTGAGGCTTAGGGTTAGGCTTGCTCTTGCTGTGGTTAGGGTTAGGGTTAGGGTTTGTGTTAGGCTCAGGCTGGCTTTTGCTGTGCTGAGGCTTAGGGTTAGGCTTGCTCTTGCTGTGGTTAGGGTTAGGGTTAGGGTTTGTGTTAGGCTCAGGCTGGCTTTTGCTGTGCTGAGGCTTAGGGTTAGGCTTGCTCTTGCTGTGGTTAGGGTTAGGGTTAGGGTTTGTGTTAGGCTCAGGCTGGCTTTTGCTGTGCTGAGGCTTAGGGTTAGGCTTGCTCTTGCTGTGGTTAGGGTTAGGGTTAGGGTTAGGGTTTGTGTTAGGCTCAGGCTGGCTTTTGCTGTGCTGAGGCTTAGGGTTAGGCTTGCTCTTGCTGTGGTTAGGGTTAGGGTTAGGGTTAGGGTTTGTGTTAGGCTCAGGCTGGCTTTTGCTGTGCTGAGGCTTAGGGTTAGGCTTGCTCTTGCTGTGGTTAGGGTTAGGGTTAGGGTTAGGGTTTGTGTTAGGCTCAGGCTGGCTTTTGCTGTGCTGAGGCTTAGGGTTAGGCTTGCTCTTGCTGTGGTTAGGGTTAGGGTTAGGGTTAGGGTTTGTGTTAGGCTCAGGCTGGCTTTTGCTGTGCTGAGGCTTAGGGTTAGGCTTGCTCTTGCTGTGGTTAGGGTTAGGGTTAGGGTTAGGGTTTGTGTTAGGCTCAGGCTGGCTTTTGCTGTGCTGAGGCTTAGGGTTAGGCTTGCTCTTGCTGTGGTTAGGGTTAGGGTTAGGGTTAGGGTTTGTGTTAGGCTCAGGCTGGCTTTTGCTGTGCTGAGGCTTAGGGTTAGGCTTGCTCTTGCTGTGGTTAGGGTTAGGGTTAGGGTTAGGGTTTGTGTTAGGCTCAGGCTGGCTTTTGCTGTGCTGAGGCTTAGGGTTAGGCTTGCTCTTGCTGTGGTTAGGGTTAGGGTTAGGGTTAGGGTTTGTGTTAGGCTCAGGCTGGCTTTTGCTGTGCTGAGGCTTAGGGTTAGGCTTGCTCTTGCTGTGGTTAGGGTTAGGGTTAGGGTTAGGGTTTGTGTTAGGCTCAGGCTGGCTTTTGCTGTGCTGAGGCTTAGGGTTAGGCTTGCTCTTGCTGTGGTTAGGGTTAGGGTTAGGGTTAGGGTTTGTGTTAGGCTCAGGCTGGCTTTTGCTGTGCTGAGGCTTAGGGTTAGGCTTGCTCTTGCTGTGGTTAGGGTTAGGGTTAGGGTTAGGGTTTGTGTTAGGCTCAGGCTGGCTTTTGCTGTGCTGAGGCTTAGGGTTAGGCTTGCTCTTGCTGTGGTTAGGGTTAGGGTTAGGGTTAGGGTTTGTGTTAGGCTCAGGCTGGCTTTTGCTGTGCTGAGGCTTAGGGTTAGGCTTGCTCTTGCTGTGGTTAGGGTTAGGGTTAGGGTTAGGGTTTGTGTTAGGCTCAGGCTGGCTTTTGCTGTGCTGAGGCTTAGGGTTAGGCTTGCTCTTGCTGTGGTTAGGGTTAGGGTTAGGGTTAGGGTTTGTGTTAGGCTCAGGCTGGCTTTTGCTGTGCTGAGGCTTAGGGTTAGGCTTGCTCTTGCTGTGGTTAGGGTTAGGGTTAGGGTTAGGGTTTGTGTTAGGCTCAGGCTGGCTTTTGCTGTGCTGAGGCTTAGGGTTAGGCTTGCTCTTGCTGTGGTTAGGGTTAGGGTTAGGGTTAGGGTTTGTGTTAGGCTCAGGCTGGCTTTTGCTGTGCTGAGGCTTAGGGTTAGGCTTGCTCTTGCTGTGGTTAGGGTTAGGGTTAGGGTTAGGGTTTGTGTTAGGCTCAGGCTGGCTTTTGCTGTGCTGAGGCTTAGGGTTAGGCTTGCTCTTGCTGTGGTTAGGGTTAGGGTTAGGGTTAGGGTTTGTGTTAGGCTCAGGCTGGCTTTTGCTGTGCTGAGGCTTAGGGTTAGGCTTGCTCTTGCTGTGGTTAGGGTTAGGGTTAGGGTTAGGTGTTAGGCTCAGGCTGGCTTTTGCTGTGCTGAGGCTTAGGGTTAGGCTTGCTCTTGCTGTGGTTAGGGTTAGGGTTAGGGTTTGTGTTAGGCTCAGGCTGGCTTTTGCTGTGCTGAGGCTTAGGGTTAGGCTTGCTCTTGCTGTGGTTAGGGTTAGGGTTAGGGTTAGGGTTTGTGTTAGGCTCAGGCTGGCTTTTGCTGTGCTGAGGCTTAGGGTTAGGCTTGCTCTTGCTGTGGTTAGGGTTAGGGTTAGGGTTAGGGTTTGTGTTAGGCTCAGGCTGGCTTTTGCTGTGCTGAGGCTTAGGGTTAGGCTTGCTCTTGCTGTGGTTAGGGTTAGGGTTAGGGTTAGGGTTTGTGTTAGGCTCAGGCTGGCTTTTGCTGTGCTGAGGCTTAGGGTTAGGCTTGCTCTTGCTGTGGTTAGGGTTAGGGTTAGGGTTAGGGTTTGTGTTAGGCTCAGGCTGGCTTTTGCTGTGCTGAGGCTTAGGGTTAGGCTTGCTCTTGCTGTGGTTAGGGTTAGGGTTAGGGTTAGGGTTTGTGTTAGGCTCAGGCTGGCTTTTGCTGTGCTGAGGCTTAGGGTTAGGCTTGCTCTTGCTGTGGTTAGGGTTAGGGTTAGGGTTAGGGTTTGTGTTAGGCTCAGGCTGGCTTTTGCTGTGCTGAGGCTTAGGGTTAGGCTTGCTCTTGCTGTGGTTAGGGTTAGGGTTAGGGTTAGGGTTTGTGTTAGGCTCAGGCTGGCTTTTGCTGTGCTGAGGCTTAGGGTTAGGCTTGCTCTTGCTGTGGTTAGGGTTAGGGTTAGGGTTAGGGTTTGTGTTAGGCTCAGGCTGGCTTTTGCTGTGCTGAGGCTTAGGGTTAGGCTTGCTCTTGCTGTGGTTAGGGTTAGGGTTAGGGTTAGGGTTTGTGTTAGGCTCAGGCTGGCTTTTGCTGTGCTGAGGCTTAGGGTTAGGCTTGCTCTTGCTGTGGTTAGGGTTAGGGTTAGGGTTAGGGTTTGTGTTAGGCTCAGGCTGGCTTTTGCTGTGCTGAGGCTTAGGGTTAGGCTTGCTCTTGCTGTGGTTAGGGTTAGGGTTAGGGTTAGGGTTTGTGTTAGGCTCAGGCTGGCTTTTGCTGTGCTGAGGCTTAGGGTTAGGCTTGCTCTTGCTGTGGTTAGGGTTAGGGTTAGGGTTAGGGTTTGTGTTAGGCTCAGGCTGGCTTTTGCTGTGCTGAGGCTTAGGGTTAGGCTTGCTCTTGCTGTGGTTAGGGTTAGGGTTAGGGTTAGGGTTTGTGTTAGGCTCAGGCTGGCTTTTGCTGTGCTGAGGCTTAGGGTTAGGCTTGCTCTTGCTGTGGTTAGGGTTAGGGTTAGGGTTAGGGTTTGTGTTAGGCTCAGGCTGGCTTTTGCTGTGCTGAGGCTTAGGGTTAGGCTTGCTCTTGCTGTGGTTAGGGTTAGGGTTAGGGTTAGGGTTTGTGTTAGGCTCAGGCTGGCTTTTGCTGTGCTGAGGCTTAGGGTTAGGCTTGCTCTTGCTGTGGTTAGGGTTAGGGTTAGGGTTAGGGTTTGTGTTAGGCTCAGGCTGGCTTTTGCTGTGCTGAGGCTTAGGGTTAGGCTTGCTCTTGCTGTGGTTAGGGTTAGGGTTAGGGTTAGGGTTTGTGTTAGGCTCAGGCTGGCTTTTGCTGTGCTGAGGCTTAGGGTTAGGCTTGCTCTTGCTGTGGTTAGGGTTAGGGTTAGGGTTAGGGTTTGTGTTAGGCTCAGGCTGGCTTTTGCTGTGCTGAGGCTTAGGGTTAGGCTTGCTCTTGCTGTGGTTAGGGTTAGGGTTAGGGTTAGGGTTTGTGTTAGGCTCAGGCTGGCTTTTGCTGTGCTGAGGCTTAGGGTTAGGCTTGCTCTTGCTGTGGTTAGGGTTAGGGTTAGGGTTAGGGTTTGTGTTAGGCTCAGGCTGGCTTTTGCTGTGCTGAGGCTTAGGGTTAGGCTTGCTCTTGCTGTGGTTAGGGTTAGGGTTAGGGTTAGGGTTTGTGTTAGGCTCAGGCTGGCTTTTGCTGTGCTGAGGCTTAGGGTTAGGCTTGCTCTTGCTGTGGTTAGGGTTAGGGTTAGGGTTAGGGTTTGTGTTAGGCTCAGGCTGGCTTTTGCTGTGCTGAGGCTTAGGGTTAGGCTTGCTCTTGCTGTGGTTAGGGTTAGGGTTAGGGTTAGGGTTTGTGTTAGGCTCAGGCTGGCTTTTGCTGTGCTGAGGCTTAGGGTTAGGCTTGCTCTTGCTGTGGTTAGGGTTAGGGTTAGGGTTAGGGTTTGTGTTAGGCTCAGGCTGGCTTTTGCTGTGCTGAGGCTTAGGGTTAGGCTTGCTCTTGCTGTGGTTAGGGTTAGGGTTAGGGTTAGGGTTTGTGTTAGGCTCAGGCTGGCTTTTGCTGTGCTGAGGCTTAGGGTTAGGCTTGCTCTTGCTGTGGTTAGGGTTAGGGTTAGGGTTAGGGTTTGTGTTAGGCTCAGGCTGGCTTTTGCTGTGCTGAGGCTTAGGGTTAGGCTTGCTCTTGCTGTGGTTAGGGTTAGGGTTAGGGTTAGGGTTTGTGTTAGGCTCAGGCTGGCTTTTGCTGTGCTGAGGCTTAGGGTTAGGCTTGCTCTTGCTGTGGTTAGGGTTAGGGTTAGGGTTAGGGTTTGTGTTAGGCTCAGGCTGGCTTTTGCTGTGCTGAGGCTTAGGGTTAGGCTTGCTCTTGCTGTGGTTAGGGTTAGGGTTAGGGTTAGGGTTTGTGTTAGGCTCAGGCTGGCTTTTGCTGTGCTGAGGCTTAGGGTTAGGCTTGCTCTTGCTGTGGTTAGGGTTAGGGTTAGGGTTAGGGTTTGTGTTAGGCTCAGGCTGGCTTTTGCTGTGCTGAGGCTTAGGGTTAGGCTTGCTCTTGCTGTGGTTAGGGTTAGGGTTAGGGTTAGGGTTTGTGTTAGGCTCAGGCTGGCTTTTGCTGTGCTGAGGCTTAGGGTTAGGCTTGCTCTTGCTGTGGTTAGGGTTAGGGTTAGGGTTAGGGTTTGTGTTAGGCTCAGGCTGGCTTTTGCTGTGCTGAGGCTTAGGGTTAGGCTTGCTCTTGCTGTGGTTAGGGTTAGGGTTAGGGTTAGGGTTTGTGTTAGGCTCAGGCTGGCTTTTGCTGTGCTGAGGCTTAGGGTTAGGCTTGCTCTTGCTGTGGTTAGGGTTAGGGTTAGGGTTAGGGTTTGTGTTAGGCTCAGGCTGGCTTTTGCTGTGCTGAGGCTTAGGGTTAGGCTTGCTCTTGCTGTGGTTAGGGTTAGGGTTAGGGTTAGGGTTTGTGTTAGGCTCAGGCTGGCTTTTGCTGTGCTGAGGCTTAGGGTTAGGCTTGCTCTTGCTGTGGTTAGGGTTAGGGTTAGGGTTAGGGTTTGTGTTAGGCTCAGGCTGGCTTTTGCTGTGCTGAGGCTTAGGGTTAGGCTTGCTCTTGCTGTGGTTAGGGTTAGGGTTAGGGTTAGGGTTTGTGTTAGGCTCAGGCTGGCTTTTGCTGTGCTGAGGCTTAGGGTTAGGCTTGCTCTTGCTGTGGTTAGGGTTAGGGTTAGGGTTAGGGTTTGTGTTAGGCTCAGGCTGGCTTTTGCTGTGCTGAGGCTTAGGGTTAGGCTTGCTCTTGCTGTGGTTAGGGTTAGGGTTAGGGTTAGGGTTTGTGTTAGGCTCAGGCTGGCTTTTGCTGTGCTGAGGCTTAGGGTTAGGCTTGCTCTTGCTGTGGTTAGGGTTAGGGTTAGGGTTAGGGTTTGTGTTAGGCTCAGGCTGGCTTTTGCTGTGCTGAGGCTTAGGGTTAGGCTTGCTCTTGCTGTGGTTAGGGTTAGGGTTAGGGTTAGGGTTTGTGTTAGGCTCAGGCTGGCTTTTGCTGTGCTGAGGCTTAGGGTTAGGCTTGCTCTTGCTGTGGTTAGGGTTAGGGTTAGGGTTAGGGTTTGTGTTAGGCTCAGGCTGGCTTTTGCTGTGCTGAGGCTTAGGGTTAGGCTTGCTCTTGCTGTGGTTAGGGTTAGGGTTAGGGTTAGGGTTTGTGTTAGGCTCAGGCTGGCTTTTGCTGTGCTGAGGCTTAGCTGAGGCTTAGGGTTAGGCTTGCTCTTGCTGTGGTTAGGGTTAGGGTTAGGGTTAGGGTTTGTGTTAGGCTCAGGCTGGCTTTTGCTGTGCTGAGGCTTAGGGTTAGGCTTGCTCTTGCTGTGGTTAGGGTTAGGGTTAGGGTTAGGGTTTGTGTTAGGCTCAGGCTGGCTTTTGCTGTGCTGAGGCTTAGGGTTAGGCTTGCTCTTGCTGTGGTTAGGGTTAGGGTTAGGGTTAGGGTTTGTGTTAGGCTCAGGCTGGCTTTTGCTGTGCTGAGGCTTAGGGTTAGGCTTGCTCTTGCTGTGGTTAGGGTTAGGGTTAGGGTTAGGGTTTGTGTTAGGCTCAGGCTGGCTTTTGCTGTGCTGAGGCTTAGGGTTAGGCTTGCTCTTGCTGTGGTTAGGGTTAGGGTTAGGGTTAGGGTTTGTGTTAGGCTCAGGCTGGCTTTTGCTGTGCTGAGGCTTAGGGTTAGGCTTGCTCTTGCTGTGGTTAGGGTTAGGGTTAGGGTTAGGGTTTGTGTTAGGCTCAGGCTGGCTTTTGCTGTGCTGAGGCTTAGGGTTAGGCTTGCTCTTGCTGTGGTTAGGGTTAGGGTTAGGGTTAGGGTTTGTGTTAGGCTCAGGCTGGCTTTTGCTGTGCTGAGGCTTAGGGTTAGGCTTGCTCTTGCTGTGGTTAGGGTTAGGGTTAGGGTTAGGGTTTGTGTTAGGCTCAGGCTGGCTTTTGCTGTGCTGAGGCTTAGGGTTAGGCTTGCTCTTGCTGTGGTTAGGGTTAGGGTTAGGGTTAGGGTTTGTGTTAGGCTCAGGCTGGCTTTTGCTGTGCTGAGGCTTAGGGTTAGGCTTGCTCTTGCTGTGGTTAGGGTTAGGGTTAGGGTTAGGGTTTGTGTTAGGCTCAGGCTGGCTTTTGCTGTGCTGAGGCTTAGGGTTAGGCTTGCTCTTGCTGTGGTTAGGGTTAGGGTTAGGGTTAGGGTTTGTGTTAGGCTCAGGCTGGCTTTTGCTGTGCTGAGGCTTAGGGTTAGGCTTGCTCTTGCTGTGGTTAGGGTTAGGGTTAGGGTTAGGGTTGTTAGGCTCAGGCTGGCTTTTGCTGTGCTGAGGCTTAGGGTTAGGCTTGCTCTTGCTGTGGTTAGGGTTAGGGTTAGGGTTAGGGTTTGTGTTAGGCTCAGGCTGGCTTTTGCTGTGCTGAGGCTTAGGGTTAGGCTTGCTCTTGCTGTGGTTAGGGTTAGG